>NC_137359.1:12175542-12775542 GCF_965287045.1 Carcharhinus amblyrhynchos | reverse complement strand
TGGTCCCATGGGCAAAACAGAGACAAATGGAATTTAACCCTGAAAAGTGTGAGGTGATGCATTTTGGAAGGACTAACAGGGCAAGGGAATACACAATCCTGCTGCCTTCAAGAATTGATGGATATACACCCCAAGGTCATTCTAGTGCTACGAAGCACACCAAGGTCACTCAGTGCATGTCCATCGATCCCTGAAGGCAAGTAGACAAGGTGATTAAGAAGTTTTATGGGATACTTGCCTTTATTAGCTGAGGTATAGAATGTAAATTTCACCCATATTGTGGCGCAGTGGTTATGATGGAGCTGTATAAAACAATTGTTAGGCTACAGCTAGAGCATTGTGTGCTGCTCTGGTCACCACAGTATAGAAAGGATGTGATTGCATTCGAGAGGGTGCAGAAGAGATTCACTAGGATGTTGCCTGGGCTGGAGCGTTTCAGCTATGAAGAGAAGCTGGTTAGGGTTGAGGTTGTTTTCCTTCGAGCAGAGAAGGCTGAGTGGGGACCTGATCAAGGTGTACAAAACAGAGGGATATAGATAGGAAGGAACCTTTCCCCTTCGTGGATGTGTCAATAATATGAAACACCGTGCATACAAAACTACAGACCAAGTGCTGAAACATTGGATTCAAGTAGATAGGTGCTTGATGGTCAACGCAAATACAGTATGCCAAAGGGCCTCTTTCTGTGCTGTAAAACTCTATGACTCTATATTTCATGAATCCCACATTTGTGTTGTCCAGAACTTAATTATCCTTTGAAGAGAGGTTAAATATCTTTAAAGTTTGTTTGTTTGTTTATTTATTTATTAGTGTCACAAGTAGGCTTACATTCACACTGCGGTGAATTACTGTGAAAACCCCCTAGTCACCACACTGTGTACGTGTTTGGGTATACTGAGGGAGAATTTAGTATGGCCAATGCATCTAACCAGCACATCTTTCGGACTGTGGGAGGAAACCAGAGTACCCGAAGGAAACCCACACAGACACAGGAAGAATGTGCAGTCTCCATACAGACAGTGACCCAAGCCAGAATCGAACCCAGGCCCCTGGCACTGAGAGATAGCAGTGCGAACCACTGTGCCACAATATAGGTGAAACTTGCAAAAAAGAGAGGTGAAATTTCTCTCTCCACCCTTTCTACTCTATCCATAGAAGTGCAGTTAAAGGAAAGTCTTTTGAATATTGTGCCACTTGAACGTTTCAGCTTTGTGAGGAAGGAGCTGCAGTTATGTTTCATTCTTGTGGTACTATTGAGCAGGGGAGATTGAACTCTCTCTGGGACTTATTTAAAAAAGCCATACATAAGGACTGATTGTAGGTGTCCTGCTGTCACAAGTTTCACTTGTTGAGGGTGGGCAGCAAAGTTCGTCAGAAATTGATGGTGTGTCAAAATGCAGTTAGAGCCTTTATACTGCAGCCGGTGTGCAGAATTTGAGCTGCAGCACCACCTCTTTGCACATGGACTGCTTTGCCTTTTGTCTGTGCTAATGCTGAGCAAATGATGGTCCTCGAATATTAAATGCGCAGTGTGAGGGTAAGAAATGCCCTGATCACTCGACTTGGAACCCTATCCAGTGTATTCGTGTTTTTTTGCGGGTGAACTGCCTCCAATTGCGTGCAGTTTAGTGACATAAAGACAGTGTGCTACAAATGACTTTGTCGATGGAGCAAAAGATAGTGGACGTGAAACATTAACGATAAGTTTCTCCTTCTTCCTATCTTCCTCCATAGGTGCTGCCTGACCTCTTGAGTGTTAACAGCTTTTTAAATAATTATTTCCAATTTCTGGCATTTCGATTTGTGTTTTATTCAATTTAGTGAATGTATAGAATTAGATGAATCTATTCTGACTTCCAGACTCCACACTATTTTGACTAATATTCTACCCTTGTGATGCATCCCCAGCATTTGCTCAGCAGTTTGACAAAAGTTGCACATTCAGTGCTTTGGAATGGCGGTCGATAATCACATGTGAATCCTTTTCCGTGTTTAGACATGGGCAGCCATTTATCATGGGTGTCATATTTTTGGTTCCAGTCTGTACTATTTTCCTTACATATTAAAATCTATCTCGAATAGTATCAGTCTCCCTTACTTTGCCAGCTGGCTGGCCTTGCTTGCAGTTGTTTCCGGATTTTATAATGCATACAATCCAAGTATCCTCTCCAGTATTGTTTATGAATGTTCTAAGTGGCAGGTCACCCAGATCAGATCCGTGTGAACTCCTTCCATCTCCCCCACTGTCATCTGTGGATCAGTTGGTAGCACACCCACCTCTGAATTGCAAGATCCTGGGTTCAAGTCGTGTAAGACTTGAGCACAATCATGAAGGCTGACATTCCCAGTGTGGTACTGAGAGAGTGCTGCACTGTCGGCAGTGTAGTCTTTCAGCTGGGATGTTAAAGCAAGGCCTTTTATTGGTCCTCGTGGGTAAACGATTGCATGAAGCTATTTTGAAGAAGACTAGGGGGAGCTTTCCCTCAGTGTCCAGACCAATATGTATCCCTTAATCAACATTGCAAAAAAAAAAGATTATTCCATCATTATCACATTGCTGTGTGCACGTTGGCTGCTGTGTTTCCTACATTACAGTAAAAAGTCTGACAACACCAGGTTTAAGTCCAACCGATTTATTTGATAGTAAACTCACAAGCTTTCGGGATTTGTCCCTTCGTCAGGTGAATGGAGAGTTCTGGCCTCAGACAGAGCATATAAAGCACAGACAGTTTACAGATTACTGATTAGAATGCGAATCTTTACACCTAAATTGCTGTTCAAGTCCTAAAGTGGCTGACAGTGTGAGTGGAAGGAGCACTGATCACAGGTTAAAGAGATGTGTATTGTTTCCAGACAGTACAGTAAGTGAGGTTTTGCAAACCCAGGCAAGTCACGGGGGTTACAGATGGGTTCATGTCGCACTATCTGTAATCCCCGTGACTTGCCTGGGTTTGCAAAACCTCACTTACTGTACTGTCTGGAGACAATACACATCTCTTTAACCTGCGATCAGTGCTCCTTCCACTCACAGTGTCGGCCACTTTAGGACTTGAACAGCAATTTAGGTGTAAAGATTCGCATTCTAATCAGTAATCTGTAAACTGTCTGTGCTTTATATGCTCTGTCTGAGGCCAGAACTCTCCATTCACCTGATGAAGGGACAAACCCCGAAACCTTGTGAGTTTACTATCAAATAAATTGCTTGGACTTAAACCTGGTGTTGTCAGACTTTTTACTGTTTTTTTTCCCCCGTCCAACGCCGGCATATCCACATCATTTCCTACATTACAACAGTGACTACAATTTTAAAAATCCTTAATTGGCTGTAAACACATTTTGAGACACCCAGTGGTCATGAAAAGAGCTCGCTAAATGCAGTCTTTCTTTCTTTCTCCTGCATCACCACTTGTCAATACAGCCCTCTATTTGCCATTAATTTTGCAGCTTTCATCCTTTTTACATGGACTTCCTTTAACTGGCTCATAAAAATCCGTATAGGTTTTGACCACTGGATCTTGCATGCAAATTTATTTACCCCTCTCTGAAAGATTCCAGTAGGTTATTGTCTATGAGCTTTGCTGCCTAATCTTCCAGAACAATCAGTCTCCCACTACAGGTAGCAGCAGCACACTGACAGGGAGGCCATGCTCATCAGATACCCTCCTCCCCATTTTCCAAAAGTGTTAGCTGCCCTTGGTGAAGAGTGTCATTGCTGTAGAAAATAGTTTAAGCACTGTACAGTAACACATCAGTAGTAAGCCAATCAATCTATGAAATATATAAATATTGTACAAAATTCCTGAGTTATTGACCATGGAATGCCAGGCAGAATGCAGCCCCAATTATGAACATTCATGCTTTCAATAAATGTTGGTAGCATCTAATATACTGCTTCATATTCCCTCTCTTGTGAGTATTAGACTAATTGCTTTATATATCCCTGCTGCCTTTTTAAAATTGAGGACAGCATTCACTGCCTTCTAACCCTAGCCTGCAGTCCTCGTTAACAGTGGCTTTTGTGCTGCGTCAGTCCAAATGAGCTTTCATCCTTGAAGCAGGATGAGTTGCTGAGGGGAAATGGCTAATGGGTGCTGGAGGAAGTTTTTGTTTTTCGCAAAGTCTTGCCTTGTGTATCTGCCAAGAAGCCATTGTTTTGCTGTTTGGATTCTGTGTTCTGCAATGTTATGTTCTACTGGTAAGTCAACCATATTTCTGTTGTAAGAATTAACTGTTCAAAGTCAAATTGTTTTATGATACGTCTTGTTGATACCAAGTTCATAAGTGCTACTAAACTGCAACTGGCGGTGTACAGTTTACAGCTACTTCAATTCCTTTTCATTATTCATAATGAGGGTGCTGGGGCTGAAGAAAGCTTTCTCCAGTATATTGTTCAGCCCAAGAACAGTTATTGAGTGGCTCAGACAATTGCAGATTGTCTGTTTATTGTTGCAAACTATGATCTTGAGTGCCTGTTTCACATTCCAGCATTCGCAGTAATTTGCTGCTATGATTTTGTGTGGCCCAACTGCGAATGGTACTCATTTCCTTCTCCATGCCGGCCTTGCCAGTTGCTGATGCCTGGGTCTTGGGCAGTTGGTTGCTACCTGAAGAGACACCAGCAGGGTTGTCTCTCCTTTTTAACTGGGTCTTTCTGGCAGACCAGATCAAGTGAAGCTGTTGGATTTACACTTGGCTTGCAGTCAGCTGCACAAGGCCTGTGCATCGGGTGGCAGTGGTGCTGCTTCCAACCTTGCACCATGTCAAGTACCTTCAGTAGAACTCCACAATTACAAACGTATGACTGGTCACTGAATGAATCCTTTGAACTCATCTGAACTTCTTTGTGTCAGTTTCTACAATGCTCTGACTGCAAGAATGTGTTCGTCCCAGTTTGCACCTACAATGTCTGGCTCTGCTGTCATTGTGGAACTCAAAACCGTGCTCAGGATTGACCTTTTTTAATCCAGACCATGGCTAACATTCTTAGAGGCCTGGGAAGGGTAATTGCAAGGAGGATGTTTCTCTTTGACTGGCGAATCTAGGACATGGAGGCACAGTCTCAGGGTAAGAGGTCTGCCATTTAGGACTGGGATGAAGAGAAATCTCTTCACCCAAAGGGTTGTGAATCTTTGGAATTCTCTAGCCCAGAGAATTCTAGATGCTCAGTTGCTGAGTATATTCAAGACAATGATCGATAGATTCCGAGGCACAAAGGGAATCGAGGGATGTGGGAATAGTGCAGGAAAGTGAAGTTGATGTACAAGATCAGCCATTGCATTAGCAGAACAGTGCAAGGGGCCAAGTTGTCAACTCCTATTTCTTGCATTTCTGTACTTCTAGGAGGATCCCTCTCGTTCATCTCAGCAAAGTCTTTCTAATCTTTTTTCTCATTCCAGTCACCCTAACTGACTGACTAAAGTTTAAAGTTTATTTATTAGTGTCACAAGTAGGCTTACATTCACACTGCAAATAAGTCACTGTGAAAAGGCTATTGATGAAAGGTGACAGACCTGAATCATGGGGTGGAATTCTCCCATTTTGAGACTGTGTGATGGCGGGTGGCTCCTGCAACACCTGTCTTGCTGGTTAGAATAGCAGGATCACGCATCTGATTCTACGCTCAGAAGATCATTAATCATTCACAGGTGAGTTCCCATTGACTCTCCGGGTGGGCCGGCAGCTGACGGATTTGAAAGTTCCGGCACCGTATTTAAACACCAGTCCAGCACGTTCACATCACTCTTTCCAGCCCCCTGGCTTCACCAGACTGTGTAGGATGTCAGCAACCCAGAGAGAAAAGGATAGCAACCTCAGAGGAAGTCTGTTCCTCAATTCAACCTCCACCATAACTGAGTCCATCACCTGCAAGGAGCCCATTGCCCCACTTTTACCTCTGCCCGATGCCTCTGGAGTCTTCATCCAGCCCCTCCCAGTAAACAATGTGCCATCTGTTTGACCCCCTTGTGAGCTTTTCATGCGGCTTTGTCGGGGCCAGCTTCCCTCCTCTCAGTCTTCCCTCTGCCTTCCATTGCTTGTCTTCTTCAACCTTCTCCCTCTGTCTGTCCTCTTAACCCCCATCCCCACACAGCCCTCCTTCTATATTGCCCCCTTGTCTTTGTGAAGTCACACCTCGACTTTACCTCACACTCCAACCCCAGTCGAACTTCAGACCTCAGGCTGCATGAATCCCATAGCACCATGCTGCCCAGATAGACACTAGTGTATGGCACCAGGGGAAAATGATACCCCTCTACTCCCCAACCCCAGGCGCAGTACTGATCTGAGATGGTGACACAGGAGGGTCCATGGGTCCAACAGCATGGTGCTGTTCATGAAGAGCAGCTTGGCACGGTGGCACAATGGTTAGCACTGCTGCCTCACAGCACCAGAGATCAGGGTTTGGTTCCCGGCTTGGGTCACTGTTCTATCCGTGTCTGCATGGGTTTCCTCCTGATGCTCCAGTTTCCTCCACAGTCTGAAAGATGTGCGGGTTAGGTGCATTGGCCATGCTAAATTCTCCCTCAGTATACCCGAACAGGTGGTGGAGTGTGGCAAATAGGGGATTTTCGTAGTAACTTCATGTAAGTCTACTTGCGACACTAATAATAAGTAAAATAAAGATGGAGGGCTGGAACCAGTCATCTTGAGCAGCACAGCACTGTGGCAGAAAGTTATTGCTCTTCCTTCTGGTGAACTGAGGACCACCTTGTCCACATCACTCTTTAGTAATCAGGTTTGGTGCCGATGTGATTGCCCGTTGAGTGTGATACAAGATTGAAAGACTTGATGGGACACAGGCGGGCAGCTGTTTTAATGAACATTCATAAGTTCTTTAGGGAAGGAAATCTGCTGCCCTTACCCAGTCTGGCTTGCATGTGACTTCAGAGCCACTGAAATGTGGTTGACTCAACTGGCTCGGACAACTAGGAATGAGCAGTAAATGTTGTGATGTGGAGATGCCGGCGTTGGACTGGGGTAAACTCAATAAGAAGTCCCACAACACCAGGTTAAAGTCCAACGGGTTTATTTGGTAGCAAAAGGCACTAGTTTTCAGAGTGCTTGCTGCTCCTTCGTCAGGTGAGTGCGAGTTCTGTTCACAAACAGGGCATATAAAGACACAAACTCAATTTACAAAATAATGGTTGGAATGCGAGTCTTTACAGGTAATCAAGTCTCAAAGGCACAGACAATGTGAGTGGAAAGCATGTTAAGCACAGGTTAAAGAGATGTGTATTGTCTCCAGACAGGACAGTTAGTGAGATTTTGCAAGCCCAGGCAAGTCGAGGGGGTTACAGATAGTGTGACATGAACCCAAGATCCCGGTTGAAGCCGTCCTCCTGTGCGGAACTTGGCTATCAGTCTCTGCTCAGTGACTCTGTGCTGTCATGTGTCATGAAGGCCGCCTTGGAGAAGATCAGAGGCTGAATGCTTGCGACCACTGAAGTGTTCCCCAACAGGAAGAGAACACTTGCCTGGTGCTTGTCAAGCGGTGTTCATTCATCTGTTGTAATGGTGTCTGTGTGGTTTTCCCAATGTACCATGCCTTGGGACATCCTTTCCTGCAGCGTATGAGGTAGACAACATTGGCCGAGTTGCAAGAGTATGTACCGTGTACCTGGTGGATGGTGTTCTCACACGAGATGATCCGGCACGTTTTGCAGAGGTTGCTGTGGCAGGGTTGTGTGACCAAAAGCTAGTGGCTTTTGCTACCAAATAAACCTGTTGGACTAAAACCTGGTGTTGTGAGACTTCTTACTGTGTTTACCCCAGTCCAACACCGGCATCTCCATATCATGACTACCATCGACACCGCAAACTGCTGGCTCCAAGTGGAGAGGATCTCCAAGAAGGTCGCGTGTATTGACACACACATCAATTTCTACAAAGATGCAAGGAAGCAGACAAAATACTGAAAGGACTACAAATCACGAACCCACTCAGGTCAACCTATAACACAGATTACGCTGAGAGACCTTGCCGTCACACCTCTCTCTCACTGCTCAACCATCTCATACACCAACTCTACAGGAAACGCCGCATCCTGGAAACCAAGATAGAGTCCATATTTTCAACTTGTGCTCAGGACACAGACCAGCTGCAAAACTCTGCTAAGCAGATGTGACAACAGAACTATGCCATCTACACGTACACCAAGAACAGAAAACTTGAGAAACTTGGCATCACCACCAGCAGCAACCAAGCCTCCCCCAGTACTGCTGCAGGGAAGTCCAATGTTAGCTTCACACTTCAACCAGATGAAATCGAAGTTCTCAGCCAAGAGCTCAATTACTGCCCCACTACCAAAATAGACCCCATCAGTTTTTCAGCAGACACAGAGGAATTCATCAGGCAATTGAGGCTGCGGGACGACTTCCACAAACCCCAAGAGGCCAACAGCAAACTCAATGAGACAGCCAATGAACCGGAACAGCCAACAGAGAGATCCGCAGTGCAGCAACTGAAGAGGAAAGAGTCGAATTGGACCCCTCCAGAAGGCCACTGCCCAAGCCATCAGGAGGTGCATCAACACCAGATTCATCAGCCACACTCACGACAGCCCCAAACATCACCCAATCACAACGGAGCGCCATCCACTATCAAGACCAACCGCAACATTGTTATCAAACCAGCAGACAAAGGAGGGGCCATTGTCATACTGAACAGAACGGATTACTGCAAAGAAGTATACCGACAACTGAACAATGGAGAACACTACAGACAGTTACCCGCAGATCCAACCAAAGAACACACCTGTCAACTCAACAGACTGATCAAGACCTTTTGATCTGGACCTTGAGAGCACCCTCCATGCTCTCATCCCACGTTCTCCCCGCATTGGAGATCTCTACTGCCTCTGAAAGATACACAAGGCAAACACACCCGGCCGTCCCATCGTATCAGGCAATGGCACCCTGTGCGAGAACCTCTCTGGCTACATCGAGGGCATCCTGAAACCCATTGTACAAAGAAATCCCAGCTTTTGTCGTGACACTACGGACTCCCTAAAGAAACTCAACCCACATGGAGCAGTTGAACCAGGAGCACTCCTCATCACAATGGATGTCTCGGCGCTCTACACCAGCATCCCCCATGATGATGGCATTGCTACAACTGCCTCAGTACACAACGCCGACAACTGCCAGTCTCCAGATGCAATTTTCCAACTCATCCACTTCATCCTGGACCACAATGTCTTCACCTTCAACAACCAATTCTTCATCCAGACACATGAAACAGCCATGAGGACCAAATTCACATCTCAATATGCCAATATCTTCATGCACAGTTCGAACAAGACCTCTTCACCGCACAGGACTTTCAACCGATGCTATACACTAGATACATCGATGACATTTTTTCCCTTTTGGACTCATGGTGAACAATCATTGAAACAACTGTGTGATGACATCAACAAGTTCCATCCCACCATCAGACTCACCATGGACTACTTTCCAGAATCGGTTGCATTCTTGGACACGCATCTCCATTAAGGACGGTCACCTCAGCACTTCACTGTACCGCAAGCCCACGGATAATCTCACAGTGCTCCACTTCTCCAGCTTCCACCCTAAACATGTTAAAGAAGCCATTCTCTATGGACAAGCCCTCAGTATACACAGGATCTGCTCAGATGAGGAAGGTCGCAACAGACACCTCCAGACGCTGAAAGATACCCTCATAAGAACAGGATATGGCGCTCGACTCATCAATTGACAGTTCTGACATGCCACAGCGAAAAACTGCACCAACCTCCTCAGAAAACAAACATGGGGACATGGTGACAGAGTACCCTTCGTCGTCCAGTACTTACCTGGAGTGGAAAAGCTACAACATCTTCTCATGTCATTCAACATGTCATAGAAGACAAACATCTCGCCAAGGCCATCCCCACACCTCCACTACTTGCCTTCAAATAACCGCACAACTTCAAACAGACTATTGTCCACAGCAAACTACCCAGCCTTCAGGAGAACAGTGACCATGACATCACACAACCCTACCACAGCAACCTCTGCAAGATGTGCCGGATCCTCGACACGGATGCCATTATCTCACGTGAGAACACCATCCACCAGGTACACAGTACATCCTCTTGCAACTTGGCCAGCATTGTCTACCTGATACGCTGCAGGAAAGGATGTCCCGAGGCATGGTACATTGGGGAGACCATGCAGACACTATGACATTGGATGAATGAACACTGTTCGACAATCACCAGGCAAGAGTGTTCTCTTCCTGTTGGCGAACATTTCAGTGATCAAGGGCATTCAGCCTCTGATCTTCGGGTAAGCGTTCTCCAAGGCGGCCTTCACGACATACGACAGTGCAGAGTCGCTGAGCAGAGACTGATAGCCAAGTTCCGCATACGTGAGGATGGCCTCAACCGGGATCTTAGATTCATGTCACACTATCTGTAACCCCCATGACTTACCTGGGCTTGCAAAATCTCACTAACTGTCCTGTCTGGAGACAATACACATCTCTTTAACCTGTGCTTAACCCTCTCTCCACTCACATTGTGCCTTTTGAGACTTGGTTACCTGTAAAGACTCACATTCCAACCATTATTTTGTAAATTGAGTTTGTGTCTTTATATGCCCTGTTTGTGAACAGAACTCCCACTCATCTGACGAAGGAGCACCAAGCGCTCTGAAAGCTAGTGGCTTTTGCTACCGAATAAACCTGTTGAACTTTAGCCTGGTGTTGTGAGACTTCTTACAATAAATGTGGGCCAGCCAGCGATGCCCATGTCCCACAAATGAATTTTTAAAAAATATCTGAAAGATGCAAAAGGCCCAACAAAACTGTTGTTTCTACGGACAGATCGGAATTCTTTTGCTCCTGATGTGGACATACTGCTGCCTGGGTCTATTGCAATAATACGGATCTCCGACTAAAGTCCTTGAGTATTCACCCAGCTGACCAAGTTCTCTCATTTGAACAGTAACCTCACTATTTGCAGGAAGTGGCGCTGTGGCTAAACTCCATGCATAACAGTAAAGTCGCCGTGGTCCCTGATAATCCACAGGCTGCTCTCCACTTTGATGGGGAGAGTTGATTGGTGGTATTTTAACCTGAGAATCACCACACCTCAGGCCAGGGGCAAGGTTGACAAGGCGGGGCCTTCATGAAAAACCTCAGCTGGTACGGGAATTGAACCTGCGCTGTTGGTATCACTGTGCATCACTAACCAGCCATCCAGCCAACTGAGTTCACAACCCCCACCAGAAGAGCTGGAAAGAAAAAGGCACGTTACTGATTCCTAATTGCTTCCTCCAGACCTGATGGACCAATGAAATCATTAGAAAGCTGTGGAGTATTGCACTGAATTGTACCAAGTTGCGCTGTGGGACAAGGCATCTTGTGCATGAAATGTAGTGAAGTATTGTTGTTAGCAATTTGAATGTGTGGAAGAAGGCAGACTTGGATCTATTTTAAACCCTGTGAAGATCTCATGAGAAAACTTTAGTAGAAAATAAAATGTTAACGTTGTATAGAAAACATTTTGATCTCTGTTCAGTCCTTTTTAGGAAATAACATTTTTAGAGATGCTGCATTTTAGCGATATTGTAGTTACGTTGCTGTGAATCAATTTGATTGAGTCTGGCAATAGTTGCTGTTGGAAGTCCATCTGGAGGTCTGGATATTTTCCACTTATCTATGTAATTAAGTTAACTCGAATTTTGACTTTTTTAAAACATTGTTCTTGCTGAGATTCTATGAATACCAGCATACCATATGAATACCTTGCTTGTGTGGCCATCTTCACAGGCAGTTTTTTTAAATTCATTTGTGGGACATGGATATTGGTGGCTGGCCAGCATTTATTGCCCATCCCTAGTTACCCGAGGGCTGTTTCTGTGGCTCTAGAGTCATATATGTAGGCCAGACCAGGTAAGGATGGCAGATTTCCTTCCCTAAAGGACATTAGTGAATCAGATGGGTTTTTCCAACAGTCAACATTGTTCTTTTTAATTCCTGATTTTTTTTTTTATTGAATTCCGATTCCACCATCTGCTGTGGCGGGATTTGAACCCGGGTCCCCAGAACATTAACTGAGTTTCTGGATTGATAGTCTAGCCATAATACCATTAGGCCATCACCTCCCTGAAGGGATCTGATTAAATGGAGAGAGACTGTAAGACTCTGCAGTACAGAAAGATCTGGATGACCTGGTACATGAATCACAAAAACGTTAGCACACAGGCACAGCAGGAAACAAATGGAATGTTGTTGTTTATAGTAAGGGGAATGTATTATAAAAATAGCTTGTGTAGGGTGCTGATGCGATCACATCTAGAGTACTATGTATAGTTTTGGCCTCCATATTTAAGAAAGCATATAATGTGTTAGAAGCAGTTCAGTGATGGTTCACTTGACTGATTTCTGGGATTGAGGGGGTTATCTTACAAGGAAAGGTTGAACAGGTTGGGCCTGTATCCACTGAAGTTTAGAAGAATGGGAGGCAATCTTATTGAAACATAAGATTCTAAGGGGGCTTGACGGAGTGGATGCTGAGAGGATGTCCCTTGTGGAAGAAACTAGAATCAGAAGACTAATTTGAAATGAGGGGTTAAAGACTGAGACGAGGAAAGGTTTTTTCCTCCTGAGGGTTGTAGGTCTGAGGCACTCTCTTCCCCTGAGAGTGATGGAGGCTAGTTAATGAATATTTTTAAGGCAGAAGTCGATACAATTCTAGACTTACGAGTGAGTTGAAGAGTATTGGAAATAGCCGAGATATCAACATTGAGACCACCATCAGATTAGCCACAGATAGCAGAGCATACTTGAGGACCCAAATGGCCCACTGCTCCTAATTTGTATGTATCTTTTGGTTATTAAAGTAATTGCAATGCATCTGCATGTCTCACTGTTTACTATTGCTCTGGCAACTAAAAGGAAACTACATTCTCCCTAAAGATCCAATTGCATATTCTATTCAATCACATCTGATTCCGAGGGTCTGTTTGTATATTTATACAGCAGCAAACTGCACTGCCATATACCATCATAAATTGCCGGTGCCACAACTTGCCAGTCAATGGTTTATGTTCTTCCGCCAATATTGATACCCACGGGGTCATCGTGGCACTTGAGACTCCAGGTGGCCTTTCTCAAAGGAATCTGGCAGCGACATTCTTTATATTAATGAACTAATGCCTTGCCTTCTGGCACAGAAGTGTAGTGGTGCTGTACCATACCAATTCCACACAGTGCCAAGTTAATGCCACAGCAGCCCATATGATATTCTCTGATGGACCACAGTCCTTGCACTAATGCTGTGTTTGGGAAAGTATATTAAGTGTTCACTAAACCTGTAACTGAGGAAGCTCGACTTCTTTACAGCACTTGCTTCAGCTGTCATTTTTTTTGAGTTTTGTTGTGAAATTTAGAATTGGCAGCCAAAACAAATCCTCTGATCGTGTGTGGCTTCTCGAACAGAAGGCTTCAGGAAGCCTCTGGGTGGGGGAAGCCACAAAGACAACAACAAACAGAAAGTGAGCTGTTTCTTAAATTGCAGCTGAGGCACCCTTGAGAGGGCTTAGAAATGTACAGGCTTGCTGCATCGCAGGATACTGTTCATAAGATCATAAGAAAAGGAGTAGGAATAGGCCATTCAGCCCATCAAACCTGCTGTATGTGCTACTCAATAAAATCATGGCTAATCTGATTGTGCCCTGCTATAACCTTTCACTCCCTTGTCAGTCATAAATTCTGTCTAGCTCAGCCTTGAATATATTCAATGACCCATAGCTCATTGGGAAAGAGAATTCTAAAGATTTACCGACCCTCAGAGAAGAAATTCTCATTGCCATCTTAAATGGGAGACTCTTTGGGCAGAATTTTACACCCTCGCCCAACCTGAGACTGGAAAATCCCGCCCGAGATCAATGGACCTTCCCGTTGTCCGCACCTCATCCACTCCAATTCCCATGGCGGACAGGGCAGTAGAATTTCAGCGATTATCTTTAAACTGTGCCCCCTAGTTCTAAAAATCCCCTCCATATCTTCCATATATCCAGTATCCTACAGGTAAAGTAGTTAACTGCACACCTTCTTGTTCACCTCTTAGTTAGCATTCAGTGTAGAATCTTTCCAGTGCAGAAGGGGACCATTCAACCTATTGAGTCTGCACTGGTTCTCTGAAAGAGCATTGTACCTTGTCCCACCCCCTGACTTATCCCCATAACTTTGCCAACACCTGTGCGCAGCCTGGAAGCTTGATTCCAATCTTCCTGTTGCTATTTCAACTCAGCACCTTGCTCTCATACCCATATGTCTGTCTTTGGCCTGCTGCAATGCTCCAGTGAAAGCCGATGTAAACTGGAGGAGCAGCATCTCAGCTTCTGATTGGCCATGCTGCAGCCCCCGGGACTCAACATTGAGTTTGGGAACTTTAGACTTTGACCTTTCTCCTCCATCTTAAACTCCTTTTTTAAATTTTCCATTTATGTGTTATTACTTCAATGCAAACCGGCCCACCTCCCACACCAGGCCAGTTGTCTTTTGTTCTTAAAGTTGTTAGTTTTTGTTGCAGTTTCTACATTCTCCCTCTCAGTTCTGATCTAAGATTTAAAATGTTAATTCAGTTTCTCTCCTGGTAGATGCTGGCAGACCTGAGTTTTTTCCGGCTTCCAGCGTCTTGCTTTGGTGGCGACGCTGTGTTTGGAGCCACCGACTACGATGTTTAAAATTAAGTTCATGAAGTAATAAACACACAATGAAACAAGAAACTAAACTGAGTTGTAACCTTACCCCTGTAACAATTGTTGTGCATGTGTGCTTTGTTCCCCTTGCTCCCTGCCTGTCCTGGTCCCCCCCACCCCCAGCAACCACCACCACACCTGTCTGTCTGCCTATCTGTCTATCTCTCCTCTAGGGCTCGCATCCTAGTAGGATTCCATTGTTTGCTCTGGCTTTCCTGTTTATCTCCTAGACTCCGCCGGCATCTAGTCCAACACTGGCATCTCCACATCATATCTCTAGACTCTGAGCATTTTCCACCTATTTGCATTTTGTGACAGTCAGAAGGCTGAAGACATTTTTGTGCCGGGCACTGTGCACCTCAGTTGGCCAGTGTCATGAATTAAGTGAGCACAGGCCCCCTTAAACAAAAAACCATCACAAAAATGAATAGCCAAAGTGAGGCTCCGTTCTGGTGAAGAGAGCTAGCAGAAAGTACTCATCCCATTAGGATGTGTTTAGTCTACAGGCAGTGAGTGCTTAGCCTCCTGGCTTGAGTCCTAGTTGGAGGGGAACTTTCTTTTGGAGAGTTCTGGATAACAGCTCTGAGGGATGTGCCTGGGAACTGGGTGGAGACTTGCACGGAAGAACCACCTGCTGAGTCTAAGTATCAGAATTGAAAATACAATCTGCACAAACTCCCAATGTAATTTGTTGTCTCCAGCAATTATGCTGTCTACTGGCCATGAACTCAACCTCAGGATCTCCCGGCTGCAAGCCACTTTCAGTTGCTCAGTTCCCAGGCCAACAAAGCTAAACCCCGGGCCTAGGACTTTTCACTCAGTAATATTGCTGGTTGTTCATAATATAGTGAACGCAAATGAAACAGATGTGATAAAATAGAACATAATAGCAATAATAGATATAGCCCAGTGAGAAGTACAGTGCACAGCAGCAACATTAATGCATTTCCCAGCCTTCCTCTTTTTCCATTCCCACCTGGAAGTTTTGCCTCTTGCTCCCTTCCCATCGAGGCCTTAGACCCCAGTTATCCCGTGCAACTGTCGCAAAACCATCCGCACTTCAGATGCCCCAAGAGATGGACAAGCAAGATCACTTCTGTGATTGACAGAACCTTGGCTCCGTGTCCTCGTGGCAGGGGGAAGAAAAGGAGAGAGCAAGACAAATGTCAAAATATCTCAGATCTGGTGTTATGTAATGAGGTGGGTAGAATTAGGGACCTTGTGGTGAAGGATCCTCTTGGGAAGAGTGATCATTGTATGGTGGAGTTTCTGATGCAGATGGAGGAGGAGAAAGTGCGTTCCCGGACCTGTGTCCTTTGTTTGAACAGAGGGGAGTACGATAGGATGAGAGAGGAATTGGCGAATGTTGATTGGGGGAGCGCGTTGGAAGGTAGATCTGCTGAGGAACAGTGGAGGATCTTTAAGGAGATCTTTCTTGGTGCTCAGCAGAAATTTATTCCAATGGTTAAAAAGGATCGTAGGAGGAGAGATAATCAGCCGTGGATAACAAAGGAGGTGAAGGAAAGTGATAAATTAAAAGCTGATGCGTTTAGAGTAGCTAAGAGTAGTGGGTGAGAAGAGGATTGGGAGAGGTTTAAATGTCAACAAAGAATGACAAAGAAGTTGATAAAGAAGGGTAGGAGAAACTATGAAGCTGGGCTAGCGCTTAATATAAAAAAGGATAACAAGAGTTTTTATAAATATATAAAAAGGAAGAGGCTGGCTAGGGTGAACGTTGGACCCTTAGAGGATGAGAGGGGGGACTTAGTGGTAGGGGATGGGGAAATGGCTGAGGCCTTGAATAACTTTTTTGTTTTGGTCTTCACGGAGGAGGACGTGAATAATTTGCCGGGTGTTAGCGATGGAAAGATGGTAGGAGTGGAGGGCCTGAATGACATTATTGTTACTAGAGAGGTGGTGCTCGACAGACTGGAGGGACTGATTGTGGACAAGTCCCCAGGACCGGATGGAATGCATCCAAGGGTTCTGAAAGAAATGGCGGAGGTGATAGTGGATGCCTTGGTGATTATTTTCCAAACGTCGCTGGATTCCGGGGAAGTGCCAGAAGATTGGAAAACGGCTAATGTTACGCCGTTGTTTAAGAAGGGTGGCAGGCAAAAGGCAGGGAATTATAGGCCGGTTAGTTTAACGTCTGTTGTAGGTAAAATGTTAGAATCCGTGATCAAGGAGAAAATAGCGAGGCATCTTGAGGAGAATTGTTTGATAGAGCAGACGCAGCACGGTTTTGTTAAGGGGAAGTCGTGTCTGACGAATTTATTGGAGTTCTATGAGGATGTGTCTAGGGCGGTGGATAGAGGAGAGCCGGTGGATGTAGTGTTTCTTGATTTTCAGAAGGCGTTTGACAAGGTGCCTCACAAGAGGTTATTACAGAAGGTCAGGGGGTATGGAGTTGGAGGTAGGGTGTTAGCGTGGATAGAGGATTGGCTGTCAAATAGGAGGCAGAGAGTGGGGGTCAATGGGTGCTATTCGGATTGGCGGTTGGTGACTAGTGGAGTGCCCCAGGAGTCGGTGCTGGGGCCTCAGCTATTTACCATTTATTATAGATGATCTGGAGGAGGGAACTGAGTGTATGGTGTTGAAATTTGCTGATGACAAGATTGGTGGAACGGCAAATTGTGCAGAGGGTGTGGAGAGTCTGCAGAAGGATCTAGATAGGCTGGGCGAATGGGCCAGGAACTGGCAAATGGAATTTAATGTTGGCAAATGTGAGGTTGTCCACTTTGGTAGGAAGGACTATTACTTACGTGGCGAAAAACTGCAGCATGCGATGGTGCAGAGGGACCTCGGGGTCCTTGTGCATGAGTCGCAAAAACCCAGCCTGCAGGTGCAGCAGGTGGTCAGGAAGGCTAATGGGATGCTGGCCTTCATAGCGAGGGGGATTGAATATAAAAGTAGGGAGGTCTTGCTGCAGCTGTATAGGACACTGGTGAGGCCGCAGCTGGAGTACTGTGTGCAGTTTTGGTAGCCGCACTTACGCAAGGATATTTTGGCCTTGGAGGGAGTGCAGAGGAGGTTTACTAGGCTGATGCCGGAGTTGAGGGGGTTGAACTATGAGGAGAGGCTGAAGAAACTAGGCTTGTACTCGTTAGAGTTTAGAAGAATGAGGGGAGATCTCATTGAGACATATAAGATGATGAATGGGATGGATAGGATAGAGGTGGAGAGGCTCTTTCTGCTCAGAAAGGACAGTAGGACTAGAGGGCACAGCCTCAAGATAAAGGGGGGACGGTTTAGAACGGAGTTGAGGAGGAACTTCTTCACTCAAAGGGTGGTGAATCTCTGGAATTCTCTGCCTGCTGAAGTGGTGGAGGCTGCCTCGCTAAATATTTTTAAGACGTGGGTTGATAGGTTTTTGATAGGCAAGGGGATTAAGGGTTATGGGGAGAGGGCGGGAATGTGGAACTGAGACACAACAGATCAGCCAAGATCTTATTGAATGGCGGGGCAGGCTCAAGGGGCTAGATGGCCTACTCCTGCTCCTATTTCTTATGTTCTTATGACAGGCCGTGAGGGACACGGTTAGCAGAAGACGGAGATTTTCCGAATGTTTGCCTGTGAGCAGGACCACAGGAGATCTCCTATATTTAACATCTTGTGCATTTCTCCTGTTAAAAAACAGCGAAATACTTTAATGTATTACGAACAGCACCTCAGGCAATAACTAATATTTGAAGCTGTTGTAATACTAGCAGGTGCCATGCATTATGTAATGTGATCTGAGTGCATGGTGCCTTTATTCTCTCGAAATGGAGGAGACCAAGTGGGATGTTCCTTTTTTGTCTGAACTGTATTGATGCTAATGCTCTAACTCCAACAACAGATGTATTTACCAAGCTGCCCACCCGTGATCTTGGGTGCAGTGTGTCCGCAGCTTCGACAAATCAAGAAAGATGACCTGATTAAACAGAGTGGGACCAGGATGAGTGAAACATAGCGATACAGCAGTCACTGTGGTAGTTGGCTAACTGTCATTCAACATAGTGACAAGCAATGGAACAACATGTCTAGTATAGTGTGTGTTTCAGCCCATTTTCCAACATGGACTTCATCAAGGTACAAACATTTCGGGAGTGTTTAATGTCCATTCTTTTACTACGTGCCCAGTCTTGGCTATCATTTCTGTGGGGTGGAGATGAGGAAAGACTAACTGTCTCAACAAAAGGAGCAAAAATCATCCCTGAACTGCTGATGTGTCTCCTTTAGTAACTGATTCAGAGCAATGGTAGGGGAAAAGGCAGAGAATATGGAACCTGTCAGTGTCTGACAGTAAAAAGTCTGACAACACCAGGTTTTAGTCCAACCTATTTATTTGATAATATACTCGCAAGCTTTCGAGGGGTTACCCTCTTCGTCAGGTGAATGGAGAGTTCTGGCCTCAGACAGAGCATATAAAGCACAGACAGTTTAGAGATTACTGATTAAAATGCGAATCCTTACACCTAACCTGCTGTTCAAGACCTGAAGTGGCTGATAATGTGAGTGGTAGGAGCACTGATCACAGTTTAAAGAGATGTGTATTGTCTCCAGACAGTACAGTAACGTGAGTTTGCAAAACCTCACTTACTGTACTGTCTGGAGACAATACACATCTCTTTAAACTGTGATCAGTGCTCCTACCACTCACATTATCAGCCACTTCAGGTCTTGAACAGCAGGTTAGGTGTAAGGATTCGCATTTTAATCAGTAATCTCTAAACTGTCTGTGCTTTATATGCTCTGTCTGAGGCCAGAACTCTCCATTCACCTGACGAAGAGGGTAACCCCTCGAAAGCTTGCGCGTATATTATCAAATAAATAGGTTGGACTAAAACCTGGTGTTGTCAGACTTTTTACTGTGTTTACGCCAGTCCAACGCCGGCATACCCACACAGTGTCTGACAGGCCATGGCTTTGTTTTCCATTCTGCCACCATTAAATGTTGCTGTCCAAGTTATCTTGCAAATTCAATTCATTGTTAGTGTTCTTGAGCTGATTCATTGACTGGTGATTTATAAGCATAAACTTGTGCAGTTCTGCAAGATGTATTAAATTGCTGCATACCATTCACCTTAGGCAAACAGACTTCTTCAATCGATGTTGGAGACTGCTGTAATCTTCTGGTAATGGCAATTCTGGCTGTCTGAGACTGCTTACCACTGGTTTGGATTTGTGCAGTTGCACCAAAGGGATTACATTCAATACAGTGACTGTGCTGTCATCTGTTTTCGTCCCACTTGGTGAACATTGGTGCAACTCGCCCTTGAGGATTACGTTCTGCTTGCAGTCAATGTGGCTAATCTACAGTGCTCCCAGGTGGGGTATGGGGCAGCGCTAGACTTGGGGCAACACTATCTCAACCCAACACTTCAAGTACCAAACCAGCCATCCAGATGTGTTGAATGAGAATGATAGCAATGCATCATGTCAGTGTTGCTGTTGGAAACTGGTTTGGTGGTACTCATTCTTTTAGCTGAAAACCATTGCAGAGAGAGGGATGCCTCCTATCCCATCAGCCTGGACATATTGGAAGCCAGATCCAGCATTTTGCATTTTTGAGAGTTAACCTTGAAACTGGAGTTGTAAGTAGTGCCCGTAATAAAAGAGAGAAACATCCTCTCTGTTCCTGATTGACCCCATTTGCTGCAATGGAAAGTGAGTGGACAGATGTGTACACCAGGTTTATTTTATATTTTTATTGACTCATCCCTTCCCAGCCCAATCTACTGCGACTGCAAAGGCATTTTGAATATCTCTAGTTTTTAAATGTTCACATCGGGGATGTTTGTTGGCTAAAGTTACATTTTCCCATGAACTCCGGCATCACCAGCTGCTCCTGCTGTGCACGCTTCCTGAAGAGGTTGAAGTGCCAGTTCTGTTTATTAGGGAGAATGCTGTAGCAGATAGAAAAGCTCTTGTGTTTCTCTTCTCTAGTCGCCAGCACTGTCCACACTTATCATGGGCAAATGGGCTAACCATTCACCAATACAATAGGAACCAATTACAAAAGCACTGTTTCTAACCTGTCAGGCAATCCGAGTAGGGTAATTCATCAACTTAAATGGCGGTGCTGATTTCAGGTAAGGACTGGCAGTTTCTCTCAGTTCTATCAGTTTTTGTATCTCTGTGTGGTGCAATTATCTTAATGAGGAGACTCCAAATGCATCTTTTGACAATTTTTAAATTCTTTAATGGGATGTGTGCATCTCTCAAGGGCAGCATCCCTAATTGCCCTTGAACTGAGTGGCTTGCTAGGCCATTTCAGAGTGCCATTTAAGAATCAGCCACGTTGCTGTGGGTCTGGAGTCACACGTAGACCAGACTGGATAAGGAAGGCAGATTTCCTTCCCTAAAGGAGGTTAGTGAACCAGATGGGTTTTTACAACAATCAATGATGGTCACCTTTACTGTGACTAGCTTTTAATTCCAGATTTATTAATTGAATTTGAATTCCTTCGGCTGCTGTGGTAGGATTCAAATTGTCATTCCAAGAGCATTAATGATAAAAGCACAAAGTGCTGGAAAAACTCAGCAGATCTGGCAGCATCTGTGGAGAGAGAAAACAAAGCTAACACTTCAAGTCCAATATGACTCTTCAGAACTAGGGTGTTAGCCTGGCCCACTGGCTTAGTAGCCCAGTGACATTATGACCAAGCCACCATCTCCCCTCAAATTAGGAGAAGCAGTTGCTATATTACGTCCTGTTTTAATTACAAAGCACTTATCTCTTTGTTTTATGTCCATTATGCATAACAAGGAAACAACATCAAGACCGGTGTGCCCCCTAAAAACACTGTAATGACTTAGAATGTTTTTGTTTCTCTTCCCCTAACCCCACTTTAATTACCACATGGACTGTAGCAGTTCAAAAAGGGGGCTCACCACCATATTTGTAGGGCAATAACCGGCTTGGGTCACTGTCTGTGCGGAGTCTGCATGTTCTCCCCGCGTCTGCGTGGGTTTCCTCCGGGTGCTCCAGTTTCCTCCCATAGTCTGAGACATGCTGGTTAGGTACGTTGACCTGAGCAGGTGCCAGAGTGTGGCGACTAGGGAAATTTCACAGTAACTTCATTGCAGTGTTAATGTAAGCCTACTTGTGATTAATAAATAAACTTTAACTAAATGCTGGCTTAGTCAGCGACACTCACATCCTGTGAAAGAATATTTAAAAATAGCATTCCTTTTCTTCCTGGGCTTAGGAGGAGTTTGGTCTATTCTGTTATGGGATATTCATGACCAGGCCCACATCTTTTCTTGACTACCATTCACATACATGCACTTTCCAACCAGTGGCACCCAAGGAACAATCAGTCACCCTAGGTGATTTTTTTTTTTCCCTTCTCACTGGGCAAGGGTCCTGAACCCAATTGTCATTCTGCTACCCTGATTCGAATCAGCTAACACAAAATGGCAATCAAACATGGCACCTGCCAATAAAAACTGGCAGCAATGCCAACTGGCCATCATTCTCATTTTAAATGAGCACCGAGAGTCACCATTGTTTCTGAATTCAGCTGGAAAGGTGTTTGATGAAACACCTCAAAAAAAGTCCAGATCAGTTGGATGATGCTCAGGAAGTCTTTGCATAACTTATTTGAGAGAATGCTGAGAATGTGGGCTGGGTGCTGAGAGGTTGGCGCTTCAAGCTGTAACCTTGTGACGGCTGCTAATCTACCATTTCAGATAGCCAAATGTTTGGAAATATGAGCTATTTTTATCCTGTTCTTTCAATTCTGATTCCAGGAGCCAGTTCCCGAGTTTAAGGCTGTGAAGTTTGTTATCCATGGACCAGTTACAGATTCGTAGAGCCAATCCTTTTGAGTCTACAAGTCTTGTGCACCATAGGAACTAACAATGGGAGGCATCCTAATAGGTGGCAGGTTCCCAGAATATGAATTAAAAAGACACTACAAATGCAGTTCCACAGTTCGAATTGTGCAGTGACTAACACTGTGTCCAGCTATGCAACATCTAACTAATTATTAATGGGTTAGGGATTTTTCCTGTGACCACACTTGAACCTGTCAGAATCTAATTGCGTTGCACCTTTACAGGATTACTTTGTAGTGATACAAATATGACTGCAATGTACAAAACCTTTCTGGAACATGATGTCTGTTCTCCTGTGTGTTTGATTCATAGCCATCAGCATAAATGCTATTCAGCCTGCCGAGACTCATTTCTACAGCAGTGGGGCTCACACCCCATAACAGTTGAGGGCTGCCAAATGAAGTTGAGTCTCTGGGGAGAAAATGCTCCTTATGTTTGAGGTTTTCGTGGACTACTGCTATTGAAATTTCCTTCTTTGGAGAGCAGTGCAAGCAGGTCTCTGCTTCCTGTCCAGTTGTGATTATTTAGATGTTTAGATCTGATCTATTCTAACCTCTCCACACACCCAGCCCCACATCAATTGTTGCCTGGAATGTTTTCCATCATGACCCCAATGTCTTTCAGTTCTGAAATTTGATTATATTAGCAATGAGCTCGGCACTCATTTGGAAGGTTGTTGTCGAACTGTGACCCATCTGTGTTACTGTCAGTGCGGTGAGTTAATGAATGCTGGGTGTGTGCCATTTCCACAGAAACACAATGCACATTCTTCACCAGATTTCAGCAAAAGATCAGGGTGGGCATGTCTAACCTTCTCTGATGTTCACTGAAACTGCGAAAACAGCCAGAAGCTTGTCTTCAGAAGGTATGTTGTGCTTTATAACACAAGGGAGAGCAACCCGCTTCACAAAATTTCAAAACTGATGTTGATTGGTTTTTGATAGACAAGGGTATCAAGAACTGGGATTAAAAAGCAGATCATCCACAACCTAATTGAGTGGTGCAACAGGCTTGAGGGGCTGAATGGCCTACTACTGCTCTGGTGGTAATTTTTGGTTTATCATCGGTTAAAAGCAAATTAAAGATGTGACTGAAGGATAAGGTACAAGAAGTATATTTGTGCATTTACTGGATTGGATCAGGACAATTATCCCATTCATGTATTGGTACCAATCAGAATAATGGTCAGGCCTCTGTTGTGTGTCCACAGGATACCTAATCTTCAATTTTGTTAGCTTTTGTTTTGTTTCCCTCCACTGTACTCGAGATGTGAAACTCTTGTTTGATGTCTGATGTGTAATACACTGCTCACATTTTGATAGCTGTGAGAAAATTGCAGAACTTTCAAAGCAGGATGTTGGATGTGGATTGCTCTGAAGCCTCCTCAGTGAGATGAAAGTTCTTAATAAAAAGATTTCTTTTTCAGCTTTGTAGTTACAAAATATCGAGGAAGAGCTACAAAATTGTAATAGTATTGAGTTAGCGTGGTATTGTGTCATATTGGGCCTCTGCACTATACGCAATACCGTTGGAGATGTGCTAGTATGCTGAAGTACATGAAAGTCATGCTGCTGTGCTTTTAAGGGCTATAAGGTAGGCAAGCAACAAGCGCCAAGAACAAAGCAAGATGGCAATCCCTGGCCACAATCTAACCAAATCCCATCTCCTTTCACTTGATCACCAGCTACAGACTGATAGAAAAGCAGTGTGTGTAAAACTGGTCTTGCTGTGCATCATTGTAATGCTTGCATTGTTCGACAGGGCACAATTAATGGTGGTTGTGAGGATGTGTTGCTGATGTATTTCCTCGTAACTGACTGACCTGTTTATTTCCATTGTTATGTTGTTTCATTAATAAATTTCCTGCCACAAGTTGCTTCATGTTCAACTTATGATTTATGCATCAAAGCTACCTTTTTTGTGCTTGTGTTTTGACTCCTTCGAAAGAAAACCCAGCTCTTTGGAAACACTTGCTATCTTTGTTGTGCTGCCACTTGAATACTCATCAATTTTCACATTCCACTTTCAACTTCCTTTCCAGTGTTTTGATCTCAGTTCATGTCACTGGCCCAGAAATTTGAGCTTCTGCGATGTGCTTTACTGGAACATACAGCAATTTGAGGACTTGCAGCACAGAGCACCACTTTTTCCTTTGTTCTCTGTTGCTTGCTACTGCCCTGCTTGCGCAAATCACTTTGGTTCAGGCTGAAGTCGCTCCAGCCTTAGCTAAGCAAAAGTGTTCTCTCCCAAACTACTCAGCCTGAGTCATCAGGAGATTAGTGAACTACACCCTCTGCCCAGTGCCAACTCTGGTTTCTGCTCCTCCCTCTCGCATCACAAAATGCATTGGGCATGGAAACCCACAGCTGGGAAGCTATTCCTTTTGCGAATCCTAGCTTTTCAAACAGTTCTTGTACCAGTTCAGACGGACAGGTTTTTATCTCTGCTTGTTAATGAAAGAAGGGCATTTGTACCCACATGGGTGCCCAAGAAGATATTCATAAATCTTTGGTTATCCCAATAATGAGTTGTCGAAACTGATAATATCGCCCCTGTTGAAGTATTCAGATTTTTGACAGATTGGTGCTTTAACGAATAGTTTCATTATTTGTCTTTCCCTTTACCCACAGGCTATTGCTGTCTTCGAAGACTTGGAGAAATTGAATTCTGCTGGAGATGGTATATTCATTTAAAGCCATTTTATTCTAAAGTTTCCTTACACCCCATGTTGGCAACTGTTTGCACTGGTCTGCACTCTTTGAACACAGTTCAGCAGTCCAGGGATTTGGGAAAAAAAGAAGAGTGTGAATGTGTCCCAAGTTATTTTCAGTACTAGTTTAAATATCCTAGTAAAATGTGGATATCAAATTGGCTGCGAGGAGAGTTAGTGGGGACTAGTTAAGGGAGTTGGGGGTAATGGATTGAGTGGCGAGCCCCTGGGATTGGTGCTGGGACCTCTATTGAACTGGATTGCAGTGAACATTACAGATGAGTTATTTAGTTAATCTTTTCCATGGTAGCTGACTGCCCCTCGAATGACTCCAAAGCTTTTGTCTCTATTGCCCTACCCAGAGCCTATTCCAGGTATTACTCACTCTGTGTGAAAAAGTGTTTCTGTGACATCGCTTGCACACCTCCTGGTTAGCACCACTGATTTCTTCTCCAGCTATGGTTCAACTTGAAATAGTGTTCAGGATGTAAGGTCTGCTGTTGGCCACCTTTCAAGGCTGAGGGATCCAAATTTTTCTGGCCCACTGTCCGAGCTGGGCGCTCTGACATCAGCCTTCTGTCCTTCCCTTCAATGTTTCCAGGCTTGGATGTCTTGATGACCAAAACTGAGCACTGTGTAGCTTCACAATGATCACAGATCAGTTGTCAGCAGCCTTTACTTTTTAACCTGAAGAGCCTTTTGTAAAAAAAACCTAAAATAAAATCTTTAGGGAGCCACAAGACAAAACAAAATTAAAGAATGGAGTAAAAGTATAAGTGTTCCTTTAGGAAGAAAAAGTAGTTTATCTGAGGAACATGATGCACTTATTTGATGCGAATCAAAAGTCATTTAGCTTTAACTTCTCGCCGCTTATGACAATGTCAGTTACTATTGAATTTCGTGGGATTTCAATTCTGCACATAGGTTGGGTAAAAATTCTGTTTTTGTATCCCAAGAATTTTCATATCTCGAGCATGTGCATGCTCAGATTTCATGCATTATCTATAACCATGGTTTAGCTAGGCCACTGAAACAGGTTTATTTCAAACCCAGTGGGGTGTCTCAAGGAAGGATGTGAATGTGTTAGAAGAAGCAGTTCAGAGAAGGTTTACTAGACTAATACAAAAACAAAAAATGCTGGAAAATCTGAGCAGACCTGACAGCATCTGTGGGGAGATAATACAGCCCATTGGCTCAATTCTCTCCCCACAGATGTCAGACCTGCTGAGATTCCAGCATCCACACTATTTTGTTTCAGATTCCAGCATCCACACTATTTTGCTTTTATTTTACTAGACTACCTGGAATGGGGTGGGTTGTCTTATGAGGAAAGGTTGGACTGGTTAGGTTCATATCCATTGGAGTTTAAAAGAGTGAGAGGTAGCTTGATTGAAACCTTTAGAATCATGAGGGGGATTGACAGAGTGGATGTGGAGAGGATGTTTCCTCTTGTGGGGGAAGCTAGAACTAGGGGTCACTGTTTGAAAATAAGGGATGAGAGAAATTTGTTCTACGAAGGTTATAAACCTTTGGAACTCTTCCTCAAAAAGGCAGTGGAAAGTGCCTTTGAATATTGCTAAAGCAGAGCTAGATAGATCCTTGATTAACAAGGGAGTGGAAGGTTATCAGGGGTAGGCAGGAATGTGGGATTGAAGCTACAGTCAGACCAACCATGATCTTATTGAATGGCTGAGCAGGCTTGAGGTGGCCTACTCCTAATTCATATGTACATATTAAAATTATCATTTGTAATTATAAAGTTTTGCATCATGATTACCTTTTATTTCCACATTTAAAAGCATGGCTCTTACTACTTCAGCATGTGAGAGAAATCCCCTGTATGTCATATCTTTCCTAATATCATTTATATAATTTGGTAAACTCTAGTACTAAATAATTGTGAATACCAAAATCTTTAATACCTGTGAATTGAATCATAAAATGAACCTGTCAATAAGACCGCAACTGGCATATATTTTCCAAAATAATCCCTAAAAATGCTATTTTGAAGCCTGTCTGTGGAGAGACTTCTGTTTTTGATTAAGTGAATGAATAGTTCCGAAGGAAAATTGTTTCCGGGTTAGGCATTTTCTTGATTTAATTATTTTAGGCCCTTTTCGCGTTAGCGCACTCCAATTGGAAAAGTTTAGGAGCCACAAATTGAATGTTAAAGAGCAGTGTATACCTCAGGAGCCACGCGTTGCTGACTCCTGCCTGTCCCAGCCTTATAATTTGCCAATACAGCTTGGCATTGTCCTTTGCTGATCTGTAATGACGGGTCAATGTTGAGACTGCTATTGTTCTCCATTTTCTTCCTATCTAGTTCATTACCATTCGTTAGGCGCACCTCACATGTTTCCCTTCCACTCTTCAAAATCTTGGTGTCTATGGTTGCCAACTGTGATTACATGTGTTCCTGAAAGTTTCAATCACATGACTTGCCTCCACGCTTCAGCCATTAACTGACCAACATGACCATCCTTGTGACACATAGCCTCCCTTGGAAGGCAAAAAGATTCATTAGCCAGTTGATGCTTGCCCTGTCAGCCAGGTGGCCTTTTTTGCCCCTTATTTTCAATATTTTTATATCTAGTAAACAAAAACTTTCACAGAAAACGACAACATTTTTTTTAACATCCTGATGATTTTTCACAGCAGTGAGCAAATCTTCAATTCTTGGAGGGTTAGCATCACAACTTGCATCTATTTTGAGTTTCATTTGTCTTGCTCTGCAAGCTTGCACTTTTCTTTTGTAACTCCTAGGTTTCTCTCTCAGACTCCACTCCCTCTCCACCCCCACCCTCAATTTGGTGCCATCTGTGTCTCTGAATCCGCGTCACCTTTTGTACATTGGAATCAATCCAAGTACCAGCACCAATCCCTGGGGTGCACCACTCAGTACGTTTCCACAGCCTGATCACATGAATTAGAGCATCAACTTAGGATATTAGTGAGGATTCTAATTAGGGCTGACTTGCGGTTGTGGAGCATATTTTCACAGTGGAATGTCAGAAGTCCTGGAAATCATGATATGCTGTGTTGGGGTTTTGATTTCATGACCAGCATAAGTGTGTACCAAGAAGCCTTGGGTTGCAGGTGAAGTTTATGCCCACGTTGCTATTAATTTCCATACATCTCAAATTGCTCGTGCTATCACAGCTTGGAGTCCTGGTTTAGGATTGGTCTATCATACAGGCAAGAGCATTACAAGATCTTTTCTAATCCTCCATAACAACAAAATTCAAACAGCGGCAAAGCAGCAAATAGGAAATGAGCGCAAATGGGACTGAGCTGTCTGGATTGCCTGGACTCTGGGACCACGTGCCTTCCTGGTCCCTGAACACCCCTATAATTGATCACAGGACTTTCCCATTTCCACTTGGAATGTTGCTTCCTTCAAAGTTGGAAAGCACCCCCCCACCCCCCAAAAGGCCAGAGCAATGCTGATGACTAGTTACTAGTTGAGTTTTATGTCAGTAATGTTCAGGTTTGTTCCCAATCAGTTCCACTATTTAAGTTAGTATTGATGCTGGACATGTGGGTCCGCAGTTACCTGGGCTCATTCCATTGCCAATCTTGAACACAAGAATCACGTTAGTTGATTTCCTATTCAGTGGGCCTTTTCTTTTGTGATGACTGTCAACACGTTGTGAATTTCATTTGTGACCTGTTCCTGAGGATACATTGCTTTTTCACCTTTTCTAGCCTCGCTCGGTCTACTGGGCAAGTATCATCAAAGTCATCCCTTGTTGCTGTGAAATTATACAAATTGAATATTAGTTTACAATATTGGTTTTCTCAGCTTTTTGCAAGTGTGATCACTGGGGTGTCACTGCTTCCACCTCTGTTATGCTATCTGATGCACTTGCCTTTGTGTGTGTTCCTCATCATGGCTTCTCAAATGCACTGAGTCAGAAAGTAGTTATGTATTAGTCCACTAGCTCAAATATTAGACCACTTGGGCACCCCCCAGTTTACATTAAGTTGGCTAAAATCCCACATTAAAATGATTTTTCTGTTGCCTTGCAACTTTCCTTATCTCTTACAGTATTCTTACCCATTTAATTTGATACAACAACCCACAGTCAATCCTGAGAATGATCCTTGTTCCCGTTACACTCCATGCTTCTATTTGAATGCTCAACCTATGCCAATGAGTCTACTTTCTTTACTTGCCAAGTGTGTCTGAGATCTCCTCTACCTCTCCATCATTAAGAATTAACTTCATTTCCTAGTTTTTGATATAAAATAATTCTCAATTGCCACAACAGCCTCAAGTTCAGACATTTTAGTGTGCATGCTTTTAGTAGTCGTACATATATAAATTTAATTGATAAAATGTGTCTCCCACAGTATTCCTTCTTTATTTAACCTTTCTGCAATTAATTTTCCTTTTTCTTTGATCTCTCATCCCTCCTTACTAGTTTAAGTTCTTGCGCACTATCCGATATATCCTCTTTGCAAAGGCATTGATTCCAGGATGGCAAGTTCCACGTTGCAAACCTTTCGGGTGTCCTAGGAATGTAAATCTCTCACTTCAGTTTTCTTCCGAGCTGCGCATCTATTTCTGTTTTGGTTCTACTGACCCAGTTGATGGCAGCGAGAACAGTCATAAAATTACTAAGACAGGCCTTACACTTCTCCAGCACCTTGTCATATCCTCAATGTCTGGAGGCACCTTGCAATTAATTCATTGCTTTTAAAAAGACAGCCATTGTTATGTACGCAAATGCAGGTGTCAGTTTTGTGCAGAGCAGTTTTTGCAAGCAGCAAATGAAATGAATGATCAGTTCATCTGTTTTGTATTTTGCAGTGTGTTGATTGAGGGAGAAATGTTGATCAGAATTTTGCAAAAACACCCTCCCATTCTTCCGATAGTGCCGTGGAATCTTTGATGTCCATTGGAATGGGCAGCTGGGGTCTCCATTTAGTGTCTTATCCAAAAGACGTCACCTCTGACAATGTAATAATCCTTCAGCCCTGTGCTGAGGGTGTTGACTAGACCCACAACCTGCTGACTCAGGCCAAAGTCGGCCAACTGAGTCAAGCTGACAAGCCCAAGGTTTTGCACTTAGTTTAGAATGTAACTGCTCAAGCTCTCTCTGTAAGACTTCTATCCTACTCCTATGATTAGTTGTAAACTACAGTTGCAGCTATTTTTCTCCCTTTCCAGAAGTTTCCTAACTTTGGTCCCTTTCCTGATACTATTGAGTCAACATGTTGTTTAGGACTGGTCACTGATGCAAATTGACCTGACTGTGTTCTTAATTCTAGGATACCTCACTCTTGTTTTCCTGGATGGTATTACTTATTTCTTTATGGGTAATCTCTTGCTTCATTGAGCTGCAGTGTTACAAATGATTATTCTTTCTTGTAACCCTCGTTTAGTGTGTGTGTGTGTGTGTGTGTGTGTAAGAAGAGAAGAGAAAAGCTGCACACCTATTGGACAAGTCATTCTTTCGGGTTTTTTTTTCCCTGTGCTGGTTCCTTCTGTCTCGTCCCTCTTTTGCAAGCAAATACGGACTTCCCTGCTTTGTCCCACTGTTTTTTCTGGGTGAGGTGACCACCTTCTGGAATGTGCATTCCAGAAATCTATCCTCTTTGTGCATGTTGAGTGGAGTCAGCTGATCATTGAACTCAGCATTATTGTGTCCACGCAACAGAATCCTTTGACATAGAGTACGTTTATAATGGATGCAACCCAGATACAGGAAATCCCGTATCATGATGATGCATACAGTAAAATGACTTGGATTTAGAAACACAATAAAATTTGGCTCCATCGCACAGACAAACTCAATTGGCTGAGTCCGTTCAGGCAGCTGAGGAACTCCTAGACAACACTTGCAATTGGGCAGATAAAATTCAATACAAATAAACATAAGGTGTTACACTCAGAGTGAGGGACATCGTGCAGGCTGTTGACCTTGCTGAGGGAAAAGGCTGAGTGAGATCTGGAAAGTGACTAGTCCCAGCACAGGCTATATTCAGTCATCAAAAGGCAGCAATAAACAAATAAAGCTGAGCTGTATTGGTGAATCAGGAGAGTACAAGTCCCTGGCATTCTGCTGTTTGTGGTACTGTGTATAGCGCTCTGATCAGGCCACAGCTTCAACATTTTGTCAAGCTTGTTTCACTGAGACATACAGAAAACACCGAAACCTGGGTAGAATTGCAGACAGGGGCCATTCCCCTCATGTCAGGAGATCTGAATTTACTATATAAGTGAAGATTCAAAATCCCTAGCTTCAACTCTGAAAAGAGGAAAAAGAGTAGAGACCTTACAAAGGTATATAAGAAATTAAGTGGATGAGAAAAGGTTCAACTTGCACACTTTTTCAAAATGTGTTATGACTGGAGGACTAAAGGACACAGGGAGAAGACAGTTTCAGGAAAAAAAATGTTTGGGGCTGATGTCGGGAAACCGTTATCGACAAAGTGGAAATACCTGGAGTCATCTCTGGAGTCATTCAAGAGGCAGTTAAATGCTTGTGGAGGTTTCCTTAGAAAGTCAGGCTGGGCCGAATAATCTCCCTCACTTTGAGATTCTATACTCGGAATTGGAAACTTGCTAAAGGGAATGAGGAATGGTAGAAAATACTGAAGATCCACTCCTGGTGTTAAACATTAACTGCCAATTTTTGAAACTATCGAATTCCCATTTAGTTAAAATTGAACTAACTGTACACCCAGTGTAGAAGCTGTAATTGAAATTTGAAGGACTTATTCAACTTTCAAAAAGATGCATGTTGTTTTGTACATTATAAACTATGTTGTATTAGCCACCGAGAGTAAAGTAAAGTTTATTTATTAGTCACAAGTAAGGCATATGTTAACATTGCAATTAAGTTACTGTGATATTCTCCTGTCACCACACTCTGGTGCCTGTTTGGGTCAATGTACCCTAACCAGCACATCTTTCAGATTGTGGGAGGAAACCGGAGCACCTGGAGGAAACCCACGGGGAGAATGTGCAGACTCCCCACACCCAGTGACCCAAGCCGGGAATCAAACCCGGGTCCCTGGTGCTGTGAGGCATCATTGGTCAGTACATTTTGTCACTTTCATAGAACTGTTCTGGTTTCTGTCAAGTCATGCTCACTTTTCAAAATGTTAACAGTTGTTTTATCTGAACTGCACACTGAACAAAGCCAAATCACACTCGCAGCCAGAAAAAAAGGAAGGATCTAAATTAATCCAATCAAATTGTTTCTATGGTCACAGTGATTTGCTTCACTGTCTGAAGACACGTTTTCTTGCTATAATGGTGTCAGTACGTGTCATACCACTGATTTGTGATTCCAATTTGCCTTTCTTCATTCTTTCTGACCACCTTTATATTTCTAGAATAGCTATAATGTAAATAGAAATAGTGATGATGGCCAGTCCGGTGCAGTAGTTTTTAAGCACTTTTGTCTTTATTTTCTCCCCATCCTTCTGAAAGGATCAAGTCCTAAATTACAACCATACCCAAATCTACTCTTGCCCTGTGTCTATACCTGCACGCTTTCCAACAGTAATCCAAAGTGCAAACTCGGTCATTGACAAAAAACCCGGAAGCAGATTATCCATTCATCCTCTGAGCCAGAGAACACGTTGGGTGAAGTCAAAGAGGAGAAAAAGACAGTTATAGAACTAAAAAAATCTTTAAGTAACAAATTGCAGGAGCTTTTGTCTGTTATAGCTGATTGCTTGCACTGCACTGATTCTAGCCAGTCCTAAGCATTTGAAGGAAGTAATGTGACTTTGAGGAAGCTGGACCTGTTAACATTCTTTCTTTAATTGCAGTGAATGACTCCAATGGTGAGGTCTACACTCGCTTTATGAAGTCGCACAGATGCTATGATCTTGTTCCCACTAGTTCCAAGCTTGTGGTATTTGACACTTCTCTGCAGGTAATGTAGGCATTGGAAGTTTTGTTTGTGTTGAACAATTGCAATTATTCCAACTTGATAGAGTTTGTACATGTGTGCCAGTCCCAAGCTCAAAGTGCTAATATAGCGACAGCATTGTGCATAGCCTTTCTTTCTTATCACATCCTTCAATGTTTCCAAATACTTTGCATATTTACAATTAATGACTTAGAGATAGACAAATCATTTGTGCATAAAAATATGCCACAAACCTCGTAAGATGATTGATCAATCTGTTTCTAATGATACTACAGGACAGAATATTGAGCAATGTAGCAGAAAAAAAAATCCCTGCTCTTTGAATAGATAAAGCAGTTGGGGGTGAATGGGATCAAAGGTTATAAGGAGAAAGCAGGATTAGGCTGTTGAGTTGAAAGATCAGCCATGAATGTAATGAATAGCGGAGCAGGCTCGAAGGATCAAATGGCCTCCTCCTGCTCCTACCTTCTATGTTTCTATGAATAGTGCCACGGGTCCTGAGTACTCACCTGAATCAATGGACCAGGTTAACAAAGCTGTGGTTTAACATGTTGACAGCACCCCAACAATGTAGCATACTCTCAGTACTGCACTTGAGTGATTGCCTGAATTAGAAGTCCAAACTTTTGTGAGCTACATTGGTGCATAACATGGTGTTTCCAGACTGCATATCATGTTTTAATTGATATTCTGACTTGTATTCATATGCATTAAGTTACTAATATGAATAGAATTTTGACTGGGTTGCCTGTGTTTGAGGATTGCATGTATCCTACTGGTTGCAGATTGGACGCTCTGAGTCAAAGTTATGCACTCAAATTCTCGAGTAGAACTTGAATCCTTCTGACTGCAAGTAGACAAACGTTTATTGAGCAAAGCTGATATAGGGTATCAAACTCCTCACTTATTGTTCAAAGCCCAGAATCTCCTTCAAAAAGTCAAAATGACTGCATGTATTTGGTACACTAATAGCCTGCCCACAAGCATAAAGTTGGAGAATCAGTTTATCTTGGGTAGTTACAATCATCTCTTCGAGTCAGACTCAAGGTATGCAAAGGGCTGGGGAATATGTAAATTGACTACCCACTTAGCTGATCTGAAGGGGCTAAAATCACATAATAAAATGAGAAGTGTGTTGGGGAGAATTTTAATATCAAAGACAATGTTCACATGACAGACCTTTCATTCACATTTCCATTTTCTCCTGAGTTTGATACTTCCCTTCTGCTCTGTATATAGCAAGTATATACAGCAAGTAAAACTGCATTTCATAGGAGTCGAAATTCCTTTTTAACTGGCCAAGGGTCAGTGAAATGTTAATGTGCAGAACATAATTAGATCTCGTCCAACTAGATTAGCCATTCTTCATGTGAATGAATCACAGTAACTGAATAATCAGTTCAATTATGTGACATTTCATAGTTCTTTTACAAATAGGTTTTCATTCCTGAAGCCAGTAACTCTCACTTGGGTATGTTCTGTAGATGTTATCAGCCCTCCTGTGCGTTGTCCAAAATGACCATTCCTGTTTTTATATGATGCTATTCCACACTGGGGGCATCACAGTCCAGTTCCAGCCTGTTCTTGTCCAACATCTATGCGAGTGCATTTTAAGCAAGGATCACTGGATACCAATCGGGTGTAAGAGACTTACTGGCCTTTTTTTTTGCCCCTACCATCCTGGGGATGTTGTGTCAAGTTGAATGCTTGTACTGTTACTTTTGCTGACTTCAACTAACCCTATCCAGACAAGCGATCAAATCCAGGACCTGCTACGTGACTCAGAAGTACCAAGAACACCTTAAGTTGCATTTTTAAATGACTTATTTTAATTTTATTCCCGGGATGTAAATGTCAGGCTTGTACATAATTGTAGATTGGATACGCATTGCAGAAGGTGGCATGCTTCTGCATTCTGTGAGGCTTCCCAGTCTCAGTGCTTAATGTAGAAAAATGCAGACATGCTTCATGTGTGAGCGCCAGCAAAATACGGTGGTATGCAACTCAGCTGTGCAATGTCACTATTAGGCCCAAACTTGTTCTCTCCTGGTTTGAATAGGAACACTTTTCTAATTAGCATTCACTTTTGTATGGAAAGGCTGCATTTTGTGGCACATTTACACAAAAGGTGAAGTTCGGAGTTTGTTCCGTAAATGAGCAAGGCTGACGTTGGGAATGGAAGTTGCCAACGTTTTGTCGTTCTGAACTTGATGTTCCCCTTGATACCCAAATTAAATTTTGGGCTAGATATAGATTACAGCTCCCTCTACACCAACAATGTGTTCCAATTCCAATAACGGAGCACCCTCTCACACTGTGTTAATGTGGCATTTTGCAATGATTAGCACTACCTGCCTCACAGCACCAGGGACCCGGGTTCAATTCCAGCCTTGGGTGACCGTGTGGAGTTTGCAAGTTCTCCCCATGCCTGTGTGAGTTTCCTCTGGCGTTCCGGTTTCCTCCCACATTTCAAAGATGTGCAGTTTAGGTGGATTGGCCATGTTAAATTTATCCCTTTGTGTCCCAAGATGTGTAGGTTAGGGGGATTAGCAAGGTAAATATGTGGGGAAAAGGCCTGGGTAGGATGCTCTGTCAGAGAGTCGATGCAGACTCGATAGCCCGAATGGCCTCTGTCTGCACTGTAGGGATTCTATGATTCCACTTCCCTTAGCAGACAAGCTTTTGAGGTGGGCTTGAGTGAAACTATTAGACGAAACTTGATACAAAATTATTTCATAGGATTTGCACCAGTGTGTACACTGCAACCATTCTGCCTGAGCAATTTGGAGAATTACTTTCTAGGTCACACACCTAAAATAGATACTCAGCTTTGGGCAGTAAGGTGCACAGCTCCGCACATTTACAATCGAGCTAAGTTTGTCCATAAGTCTGTCACTTCCAACTGTCAGGCAGAATGAAATGATCAGTCCAGGCTAGATTTAAGCATAGAACCCATTAGGAAGCATTGGGATGACCATGCCTGTGCCACACCACAGAATTGAAATCTCCATGGCCATCTGAATCTCCAGTCTTTGCTTTCCTTCTCTTCTCTTATGCAGGTGAAGAAGGCTTTCTTTGCTCTGGTTTCAAATGGAGTCCGTGCTGCTCCACTTTGGGATAGCAAAACACAAAGCTTTGTGGGTGAGTTCTTTTGATGTTACAGTATTTCCCAGGAAGCTTACTGGGGAAATGATTAAACAGAAAATCAAGCAACCGTTCCAAATTGTGGATTGTATGATAATTACAGTGCTGGTTCAAAATGGATGGACCTCCCAGTTGCTGCAGACTATACCCACAGGCAAATGATCCACCATCTGACAAGCTGACACAGCTGCCATTGCCAACTGCACAACGAGTTATTCTCCAATTACAGGGAAGCATAAGAAGGCAAAGGGTTGGTTCTAGGTAAATTGATCCTATGAAGAGCCAATGCAGACACACAAGGCTGAATGGCCTCCTCTGCACTGCAACCCTCCCCATGCCAAGCATAGGGGCACAATATCTATGGGATAGATGTCCCTAGTGATAATGTATGTCCTGTGCCTGGAATTTCTGTCTGTAACTCTTCTGTCATGTATGCGCTCCCATATCGAGGGCCACCCATAATACACAACCACTCTACCGTCAAAAGCCAAATTGCACAACAGATTAATAGCCCTCCTATCCTAAGGCCTAATGCACCATAAAGGGACTTTTGATGTTATTAGCTACACTGAAACCTCATCCAGTTATCCTGAACTCCAGTCTTTAATTTCTAGCATGCATGCAACTCTACTAACAGCCTAAATGTATCCGTGTTTTCTCCTCTATGGATTCTGTAACAAATGCAGAAATTACATATTTATTCCCCTTAAAGAAAAAGATGCAATTCTAAGTTGAATAGACTTCTAAGTTGAATAGACATATATGCAAATAGCATAGACCAGTTGGGTTGAATGGCCAGCTTCTGTGCAGTAAATTGTATACATTGTGTCCATGATTTTCTTTGTAAACCATCTCAACTCATGGCCAGTTGGGACTGAGCCTAAAATGTCCTTATTTAATAGTGCTGCAAGATATAGGACCACTCAGTAAGATTGGTTCATTTTGATAGGTTATGTTGCACTATTGTTAGAAAGTTATTAAATTGAGATAAGTTAACCAAATTGTGCAAGACTGGGAGTTTCTGATTAAACACTTGGAATTTGAGCTGCAGATTGATGAGAGACGGTCACAATAGAAGGGATGTCAGTGGCTTTATAATTGCATTCCTGGATTCTAATATTACCATTACCATGATTTTTCCACCCAGCAGTACCCATGCCAGATGTCATCATTGGATTGCGTTTGAGCCATTGTACCATTTCTGGTTTGTGCTTTGCTAGGACATGAGTCACTGCATGTCCGATTCATAATTTGGGTGTGTGCTGCTAATTGTTTGTTTTTACTTCCCAAATAATTCAGCAAGTAAGTCAGGAGTGCCCTGGCTTTCACTTGCATCTGTGCTCAGCAAGTGGGCCTCCTGATTTCCAGTGGCAGAGTTTGTATTTTGAATTGGAAGACTTCACTTGTATGCGGGATGTTCAAATTGCATAAAGGCAATGATGTTCTTTTGCTTACTCTCCCATGGAGTGAAGTGTGTGCTGAGTGTCCCTTCCCATGGACAAATGGGCTGTGAAAACCTGTTTTTCATGCTGCCTTTTATACTCCCCCAGTGAGAACAATATTGATTCTGTCCCCCTAGCAGCACAAGTGGGGAGCCCTGTTTTTAGTACCCTTTCCCTTGTTGCCAATCCAAGCATTCTGCTGTGCATATGGGAAGCACAGTGCTGCTTATTGCCAAAACAACTTGTGGTGATTGAAAAGATGGCTGGATGGTGGATTCTCTTCAGTCACTAAAATATGACTGGTGCTACCACAGACGACCATTTTTTTTAATGCATTAGAAGTTCATTTGTTTTGGCAGGGATTTGCACTGGGGTGCTACCCTGTGGCACCACATTTTCTAAGTGACCTTGTTGGCAACATAAGTTTGCATAGTGACCTGGATTCCTTGTAGGAATTAGTCAGTCAAAGAGGTGGTTCACCATACTCCCGGATCATAGTTTTATTTCTTTGAATCAGTTGGAAAAGGTAATGGAAACAAACTGATGGTTGTTCACACTCATGCTCGTCTAATGTACTGTGCAAGTCATTGCCTGCACATTTAACCAGGAAGTTGTCCTTTTTTTAATGTAATCTTTGCAAATGAAAATTGTAATTGCCAATATGCAAAGAACATAAATTACCTACTTTTCATTTCGACTGATCTTCTTTTCTGTTGCAGGCATGCTCACAATCACAGATTTCATTAATATTTTGCACAGATACTACAAGTCACCACTGGTATGTTTGCTCTTTGTGTGTGCGTGTTTGTGTGTATGTATGTGTATATATATATATATATATATATATATACACATATATATAGGCTGCAGTTACACAGTTAATCTTAAATACTGTGGTTTTAAGAAGGACTTCTAGTGCTCAAAGTGAGCTTTTGTTTGACAGTGAGCTGATGCAAGACTTGAGTCACAGCCCAGCCTGCTTTATCACTCATCAGCTGCACTACTGTACAGATATTGTTCAGCCTTTCTACTGGTTTGGTTTCTGCTTGCCTTGAAGGTTTCTTGTGCTGGGATGCAGTTCTATAAGCACCGCCCACCCACTGTTATCTTGCCCACAAGGTTCCCAGTCCTACCCTGTGGTGGGAAACTAAGGTTAATTGTAGCTGTCCTGCTACTGGTCTGGCTAAGATCAGGTAAGAAGTCTGATAACACCAGGTTTAAGTCCAACCAATTTATCTGATAGTAAACTCACAAGCTTTCGAGGTGTCACCTGGTGTTGTCAGACTTCTTACTGTGTTACCTGGTATTGTCAGACTTCTTACTGTGTTTACCCCAGTCCAACGCCGGCATCTCCACATTAAGATCAGGTAACTCGGGCATCCTACTCAGAAATCTCTATTTAGTGCTGAAGTAAAAACCAGGAGGACACTGGCCTGCATTTAAGGGACCCCATCTGCTCCCTCGGATGGGTGTAACAGATCCCATGGTACTATTTTGAGCAGAGGAAGTTTCTCCTGTGTTCTGGCAAATATTTATCCCTCAACCAACATATGAAAAATTCCTATCTGGTCAGTAGCATATTGCTATTTGTGAGAGCTAGCTGCACAAGTCGCCTGCTATGTTTTTTATATTGCAACAATGACTACACTTTGTGAAGTGCATTTCATTAGCTATAATGGGCTGTAAAACGTCCTGCCTTTGTGAAAGGCGTTAGAGAAGTGCAAGACTTTTTTTTTCCACCTTGAGTGAAATTTCTGTTTGATTGTACAAGTCTTGGAGCTCCCTCCCAAATAGCACTGTGGGTGTACCTACACCTCGGACTGCAACGGGTCATGAAGGCAACTTGCCACCGCTTACTGATGACAATAAATGCTGTAGCCAGTGATGCCCACATCCCGTAAATTAATTTTTAAAAAAAGAGTATTTTAGAACATAGAACTCTACAGTGCAGAAAGAGGCCCTTCGGCCCATTGAGTCTGCACCAAATACAATCCCACCCAGGCCCTACCCCCATGTCTCTACATATTGTATCCACTAATCCCTCTAACCTACGCATCCCTAGATACTAAGGGCATTTTTTTTAGCATGGCTAATCAACCTAACCCGCACATCTTTGGAGTGTGGGAGGAAACCGGAGCACCCGGAGGAAACGCAGACACGAGGAGAACGTGCAAACTCCACACAGACAGTGACCCGAGCCAGGAATTGAACCCAGGTCCCTGGAGCTGTGAAGCAGCAGTGCTAACCCACTGTGCTACCGTGCCGCCCTGTGTAACAACAGCAACGGTTTGAGTTGCATTAAGGTGAAGGGCAAGGGAAGAAGTGTGGCGGTAGAGACAACCAAACTGTACAAAGAACAGTGCTGCACAGGAATGGGCCCTTTGGCCTGTGCCAACACATGATGCCTTTTTAAACTAAAGACCTTGTGCTTCTACTGGGTGAAGAAAACAGCAACTTACCAATGAATTTCTGGGGATTGTGGCTAATTTCAAATTTTTTTTCCCCTTCTACACACAGGTTCAGATTTATGAACTGGAGGAACACAAAATAGAAACATGGAGAGGTAAAGTAGGATAATGGACAGGGTGAGGGTTAGTGTGTAGAATCTGGTGGCATGGGGAGCTATAAGATGGATGTCATATCCATCTTATAATTTTTATAATTCTTAGAATTTTGAGTCACACTGCCTGTGCATCGCACAGGAAAGACAGAGTGGTATGCATTTATGGGGTCCTGTTTTTTGGCTTTGCAATTAGATTGTTAAATTTACTTTGCTGAAGGGATTTTGAACTTGAAAAGCATAAACCACATTTTGGTAAAGCCCCTTAAAGAAGCTTTTTTTGCCCGCAGTTGGGTGTCTTGTGCCTGGATGATTCCATTGCTCCATAATTTGCGGATCCTCATCTTAAGTCTAGAGTTATTGAATGGTATATTTTAAAGAGTAAAAATTGTTTAAGCTGTTTAACGTTTCAGAATTTTTAATGTGTTCAAACCTAAAACTGCAAAATTTCCAGTGTATGAAAGAAAGTTAGTCAGAATTCTGTTCTGTTTTTCAAATAAAAGAGGGTGGTGGATAGGGCCCTGATTGCAATGCTGCCCTTTGTGTCCTTGCACTATCAATCTACTGTTTCATAGAATACTAGAAAGCTATGGTATGGAAGAAGGCCATTCTGCCCATTTGTGCCTGTCACCGTTTCTTCCTTAGTCTGTTGCCTCACTCCTCTGCCACTTATTTACGTTCAAGTAGCTGCTTCCAATCCACTTTTGCTAAATCGCAGCTCAGCTCAGCACAAGAGGCATTGTAAGCATGCTTGGAATTCTCTTCTCCTCCCCACTCCTCCACGCTGCTAACTTACTAAGAGAATCACTATTTCCCTGAGTGTAATACAATAAATACCTCTTTAAAGGAAATGGCTGCTTCAGTTGCTGTCTGCGACTTGGCTGTGTGAAACTGTGCTAAGCAGGACTGCATGAGAAACCTGGGGTGGCGGGGAGAGGTGAACTATTTACCCAGCTGCTCAGTGGGTAAAGATCCAACCGATGAGGTTCCAGATTCCAGCTCAGATCTGTGCTGAGTTTGCTGGTCTCAGACAGGCAGCAGCAGAGGTTGCTACATTTAGTTGGTTTTGTCTTCCAGGTAGGGTGGCAATAACTGGTGCTGAAGTGCCTTCCCTCACACGTCAAACTGCTTTGTGCTGCTGAGTTGTGTGTGATTTCGATTTTTCACTCTAATTTTTGGGAAGCAAATTAAACATGAACAAAAGAAAAAGAGTTAACGCATCAGATCCATTACTTTTTCAGTCGCAGCGTCACTGAGCATGAACTCTATTCCTCTCTCCAGGCATTGCCTGACCTGTGAAGCTTTTTTTTTTCCACTTTTGTTCCAGGTTTTCAGCATTTGAAGTATTTTGCTTTTGACTTATTTTAAGATTGGGTAGCTTCAGTGGAAGTAAATTCCCTGTAGGTTGTATTTTAATTCTGGTTGCTTTGCTGGGAGATGTTCATGCAATGATATTATTATCGTGCCAGTAAGATTGTAAGGCAGAGGAGCAAAAGTGGGCCATTTGGCCCCATGAGACTGCTCAGCCATTCAATAAGATTATGCCTGATCTGATTGTGGTCTTAACTCCACTTTCCCTTAACTCCCAAGTCAGTCAAAAATCTTATCTATCTCAGCTTGAATATATTCAATGACCCAGCCTCCATGACTTTCCCCCTCATTGAGGGGGGAGACATCCTCTCAGCATCCACCCTGTCAGCCCCCTTAAAACTGTATGTGTTTCAATACAATGCCTCTCGTTCTTCTGAACTTCGATGAGTACAGGCCCAACCTGCTCAACCTTTCCTCATAAGACAAGCCCCTCATCCCAGTAATCAGCCTAGTGAGCCTTCCCTGAACTCCTTCCAATGTAAGTCCATCACTCCTAAGTAAGGAGGTCAAAACTGTACACGGTGATTTAAGATAAAAGGAAAATACGGTGGGTGCTGGAAATCTGAAATGAAGACAGGCAATGCTGGAAAAACTCAGCAGGTCTGTGGGAAGTGAAATGGAGTTAATGTTTCGAGTCCAATCTGACTTTTCCATGGAACCGAGAGGAGAGTCATTTAAACCTGAAATGTTAACTCTGTTTCTCTCTCCATTGACGTTGCCAGACCTGCTGAGTTTTTCCAGCATTTTCTGTTTTTATCACAGTACTTACCTGGCAGGGGAGAGTCGGTGATCAAGCAGGTTGATCTCCCAGGATGGTCCTCTATCCCATTGCACTTTGGATGTGCTCACTCCTGCCATGTCCCCAAATGCAGGATATTCAACTGCAGAATCTGTGGTAGTAGGACTGTGTTAGTGTTCTCCCCTGAATATTTTTTATGGTTAGCACTGCTGCCTCATAATGCCAGGGACCCAGGTTCAGTCACTGTCTGTGCGGAGTCTGCATGTTCCCCCCATGTCTGCGTGGGTTTCCTTCGGTTTCCTCCCACAGTCCAAAGATGTGCTGGTTAGATGCATTGGCCATGCTAAATTCTCCTTCAGTGTAACTCGAAGTGAGTGTGGCAACGTGGAGATTTTCACAGTAACTTCATTGCAGTGTTGATGTAAGCCAATTTGTGACTAATAAATAAACTTTTAACTTTACTTTGGGTGTGGTCTCACCAGTGTCCTGAATAGCCTAGCTGTCTGGAGATTATAAAAATTCCTTTCATTTATTGTGAGAGCTTCTGTTATATATTTACCATTACTACTTGTTGATTTATATCTCTTCTCTACCTTTTGCCTTTCTCAGAGGTTTACTTGCAAGATTCATTTAAACCATTGGTGAGCATCTCCCCAAATGCCAGGTAATTTTACGCAGCAGTGTGCTTTGAATTTGACTTCAGTGTGAATTCCACCTGATTATTTGGCCATGTTTCTGTGGAATCTGTTCATTTGGTCAGAATTCTCTAAATTGTTAATGCATTCTAGTGTCTGACACGCTTTACAACATCTTATAAAGAGTTCAAGTGGCAGTGCATTGTTTATGCATTGGTCAAAAGAACATTTAGTTGCATAATATGCTTTGGAGCTTGGGGATTGAAGTGTCACATGAAATTTTCTGATTCTGAAGAAATTTGGGAATGTCTAGAGATGAAAGCAACATCTCCCCCCCCCCCCCCCCACCCCCATTCGAAAAAGTTCCATTACTCGTGTTTCATACTCCTTCGGTATTTAAAATTATGGGAGAGGTCGATGGATCAGAATGGAGCTGGAAGCCTGGGGAGAGGGCAAGCTTCGTGTAGGGAAGCCAGGTAAAGGGAACAAAAACTGACAGTGCCAATGGCTGTAAACAGGAAGAAAACAACCATGGGAGCTGAGTGGATGATGTGTGAGCCGAAGGACAGAAATGAAGGGTGTAGAAACAAGGGTCAGAGAAAGAAGGATATGCGAGAAGCTGGAGGCTGCAGAGAGATTGTGAAGCTTGGACGTGGCACTGGCTGTTTGACTGCAGAGAGGGGCTCGGGCTGCAGGCAGAGGGGTTGCAGAGACATGGAAGGAGACTGTTGGCAGGGCACCAGGCTGCAGATAGGTGGGAAAGGACTGTGGGCAGGGATAGGGGCCTGGTCCTCACATTGGGGTGGGAGGGAGTGGGCCTGGATCGTGAACAGGCACAGGAGGAAGGTGGGAGAGCCTGGGTCAGCAGACTGTCCTGCGAGATCTGATGGAGCAAAAGAGAAAAATAATTCTAAACAAGGGAAAAGTGACTGAAAGAGAAACGTGAAATATATTTAAGATCCATATTTTTACATGGCAATCTGATTAGGCTGAATCAGTGAAAAGTATTTTTGCTTTAGTCATACATTCCTACATTATTGGCGTAAGCTTCTAATATAGATGGATGGCACCCCATTCACTAATTTTAATCATTCACTCCCTCTGACCCAACACACAGTGGCAGTGGTGTTACCCTCTAAGGTTCTGAGCTGAAATGAATCCTTGTGTCATGCATTCCCGAACTGTGCCTCTCAACCTTTTCTATTGCTGCAGCTTGTACGATGCGGTTTCATCGCTAATCAAGAACAAAATTCACCGCCTTCCAGTTGTTGATCCACTAACAGGGAATACGCTGTACATTCTTACCCACAAACGCATCCTGAAGTTTCTCAAGCTCTTTGTAAGTAACTCCACAGATATGCCAACCAGAGGATGGGCTTGAGATGCAGAGAGGGCAACCCACCTACGAACATGCTTTCCTCCATTATTTAAGCTGTGTAAAGACTGACTGTCACTGTTGTAATGTAGGAAATGTGGCAGCCAAATTGTTCACAGCAAGATCCCACAAACAGCACTGTGAAAACATGATGTGGATTTGGGGGTGACTATTGGCCAGGACAACAAGGATAATTCCTTGCTCTTTGAAATAGTACTATGGATCCACCCAATGTAAGGTTAGGGGCGGCAATGGCGTAGTGGTATTGTTGCTGGACTACCAATCCAGAGACTCTGCAATGCTCTGGAAATCTGGGTTCAAATCTCATCCCAGCTGATGTTGAAATTTGAATTCAATAAAAATCTGGAATTAAAAGTCTAAATGATAACCAAGGTTAAATGATAACCATGAAACCATTGTCAATTGTCATAAAAATCCAACTGATTCACTAGTATCCCTTAGGGAAGGAAAGCTGCTGCCCTTACCTGGTCTGGCCCACATGTGACTCCAGAGCCACAGCAATGTGGTTCACTCTCACCCCTCTGAAATGGGCCTAGCAAGCCACTCAGTTCAAGGGAAATTCGGGATGGGCAGCTGGCCTTGCCAGCGATGCCCACATCCCATGAACAAATTAAAAGAAAATCTACCTGAGTGGGCAGATGAGGTCTCAGTTTAACACCTCTGACAGTGCAGCACTCCCTTAGTACTGCACTGTCATGTCAACCTTGATTTTTGTGCCCAAGATGCAGATGCTATCCACTGAGTCACAGTGGTGGAGTTAGGAGGTTTTTCACTATTTGCTGGGTAGAGTGGGGAAAACAACAGGTTTATCTTAAACCAGAGAACAAAGTCACGAGTCAGTTTTGTATTACTTTAGAAAAATACACCTGGTGCTTTTCATCAATGTGTTCATTTTGGGCATTTGGTTTTATAGTGTTTGCTGTATTTCTTAACCTATTAATGTAGATTTCCGAGATGCCCAAGCCAGATTTTATGTCTAAAACGTTGGAAGAGTTGAACATTGGAACATATAAGAACATTGCAGTGGTGAACAAAAACACTCCCATTTACGTGGCTTTGGGAATCTTTGTGGAAAAGAGAGTATCTGCGTTGCCTGTTGTGGATGAATCCGGTAAAACTAAATTTTTATTTTGAACCACTATCTCAACACACTTGGCTATAGCATTAGTGAGCTGCATGCACAAGTAGAGCAGATTGTGTCAACATAAGAACATAAGAAATAGGAGCAGGAGTAGGCCATCTAGCCCTTCGAGCCTGCCCCGCCATTCAATAAGATCATGGCTGATCTGTTGTGGCTCAGTTCCACATTCCCGCCCTCTCCCCATAACCCTTAATCCCCTCTCTTATCAAAAACCCATCAACCCGCATCTTAAAAATATTTAGCGAGGCAGCCTCCACCACTTCAACGGGCAGAGAATTCCAGAGATTCACCACCCTTTGAGTGAAGAAGTTCCTTCTCAACTCTGTTCTAAACTGCCCCCCCTTTATCTTGAGGCTATGCCCCCTAGTCCTACTGTCCTTTCTGTGCGGGAAGAGTCTCTCCACCTCTATCCTATCCATCCCATTCATCATCTTATATGTCTCAATGAGATCTCCCCTCATTCTTCTAAACTGTAATGAGTACAAGCCTAGTTTATTCAGCCTCTCCTCATGGCTCAACCCCCTCAACTCCGGCATCAGCCTAGTAAACCTCCTCTGCACTCCCTCCAAGGCCAAAATATCCTTGCGTAAGTGCGGCTACCAAAACTGCACACAGTACTCCAGCTGCGGCCTCACCAGTGCCCTGTACAGCTGCAGCAAGACCTCCCTACTTTTATATTCAATCCCCCTCGCTATGAAGGCCAGCATCCCATTAGCCTTCCTGACCACCTGCTGCACCTGCAGGCTGGGTTTTTGCGACTCATGCACAAGGACCCCGAGGTCCCTCTGCACCGTCGCCTGCTGCAGTTTTTCGCTACGTAAGTAATAATCCTTCCTACCATTATTCCTACCAAAGTGGACCACCTCGCACTTGCCAACATTAAATTCCATTTGCCATTTCCTGGCCCATTCGCCCAGCCTATCTAGATCCTTCTGCAGACTCTCCACACCTTCCGCGCAATTTGCCGTTCCCCCAATCTTAGTGTCATCAGCAAATTTCGACACCATACACTCGGTTCCCTCCTCCAGATCATCTATATAAATGGTAAATAGCTGAGACCCCAGCACCGACCCCGGGGCACTCCACTAGTCACCAACCGCCAATCCGAATAGCACCCATTGACCCCCACTCTCTGCCTCCTATTAGACAGCCAATCCTCTATCCACGCTAACACCCTACCCCCAACTCCATGCCCCCTTACCTTCTGCAATAACCTCTTGTGAGGTACCTTGTCAAACGCCTTCTGAAAATCAAGAAAGACCACAACCACCGGCTCTCCTCTATCCACCGCCCTAGACACATCCTCATAGAACTCCAATAAATTCATCAAACACAACTTCCCCTTAACGAAACCATGCTGCGTCTGCTCTATCAAGCAATTCCCCTCAAGATGCCTCGCTATTTCCTCCTTGATGACGGATTCTAACATTTTACCTACAACAGATGTTAAACTAACCGGCCTATAATTCCCTGCCTTTTGCCTGCCCACCCTTCTTAAACAACGGCGTAACATTAGCCATTTTCCAATGTTCCGGCACTTCTCTGGAATCCAGCGACGTCTGGAAAATAACCACCAAGGCATCCACTATCACCTCCGCCATTTCTTTCAGAACCCTTGGATGCATTCCATCCGGTCCTGGGGACTTGTCCACAATCAGTCCCTCCAGTCTGTCGAGCACCGCCTCTCTTGTAACAATAATGTCATTGAGACCCTCCTGTCCTACCATCTTTCCATCGCTAACACCCGGCAAATTATTCACATCCTCCTCCGTGAAGACCAAAACAAAAAAGTTATTCAAGGCCTCAGCCATTTCCCCATCCCCTACCACTAAGTCCCCCCTCTCATCCTGTAAGGGTCCAACGTTCACCCTAGCCAGCCTCTTCCTTTTTATATATTTATAAAATCTCTTGCTGTCCTTTTTTATATTAAGCGCTAGCCCAGCTTCATAGTTTATCCTACCCTTCTTTATCAACTTCTTTGTCAATCTTTGTTGACATTTAAACCTCTCCCAATCCTCTTCTCGCCCACTACTCTTAGCTACTCTAAACGCCTCCGCTTTTAATTTAACACTTTCCTTCACCTCCTTCGTTATCCACGGCTTATTACCTCTCCTCCTACGGCCCTTTTTAACCATCAGAATAAATTTCTGCTGAGCACCAAGAAAGATCTCCTTAAAGATCCTCCACTGCTCCTCAGCAGACCTACCTTCCAACACGCTCCCCCAGTCAACATTCGTCAATTCTTCTCTCATCCTACCATACTCCCCTCTGTTCAAACAAAGGACGCGTGTCCGGGAACCCACTTTCTCCTCCTCTATCTGCACCAGAAACTCCACCATACAATGATCACTCTCCCCAAGAGGATCCTTCACCGCAAGGTCCCTAATTCTGCCCGCCTCGTTACATAACACCAGATCCAAGATAGCTCGCTCCCTCGTCGGCTCCAACACACACTGTTCAAGGAAACTATCCCGGCAGCATTCCAAGAACAACTCCTTGAGCCCACCGCGTCTGACGTGGGTCGACCAATCAATATGTAGATTGAAATCCCCCATAATTATCGCCGTTCCATTCCTGCACGCCACACTTATTTGCGCGTTAACAGCCTGCCCCACCTCCAGATCATTATTTGGGGGCCTATAGACGACACCCACCAGTGTCTTCCTCCCTTTGGTGTTCCTAATCTCCACCCACAATGATTCCACTTTCTGCTCTTTGGTTCCTATATCATCCCTTACTACCACCCTGATGCTATCCTTAATCAGCAGAGCTACGCCCCCCACTTTTTCCTCCCACCTATCCTTCCTAAACACTCAATACCCCTGAGCATTCAGCTCCAGTCCCTGTCACCTTGCAGCCACGTCTCTGTAATGGCCACCAGATCAGATCCATTTGTGTCGATCTGCACCACCAGCTCATCCGCTTTATTCCGAATGCTTCGTGCATTTAGATAAAGTGCCTTCATCCCAGCCTTCACCTGGACCCTATTTGCCAGAACGCCACCAACCATACTCACGCCCCCTACTCCCTTTATTATTGGGACATCCTCGGCCTCTTCCCTTACCTGTACCCCCTCCTTAACTTTAGACCCCATAATGTCACCTACCCTCGCGCGCGCGCACACACACCCCCCCCCCAACTTAGTTTAAAGCCCTACCTACAGACCAATTTACACGATTTGCCAGGACTCTGGTCCCAGCATGGTTCAGACCAACCCCGTCCCACCCGAACAGGTCCCACCTACCCCAATACTGATGCCAGTGCCCCATAAATTCAAACTCATTCCTCCCACACCAATCCCTGAGCCACCCGTTCACTTCCTTAATCTTATCAACCCTATGCCCGTCTGCACACGGTTTAGGTAGTAATCCAGAGATAACCACCTTGTCGGTTCTACTTTTTAATTCGATTCCCAGCGTTTCACGCTCCCTCCCCAGATCCTCAGTTTGCATTTTGCCTACGTCGTCGGCACGCACATGTACTACAACGACCGGATTCTCACCCTCCCACTCCAGGTTCCTCTGCAGCCCGGATGTGACATCCTGCACCCGAGCACCAGGCAGACAACACACCCTTCTTCTGTGCACTTTGTCATTGTGACACAGGACAGTGTCAATACCCTTAACCCCACTATCCCCAATTACGACAACGTTCCTTATCACCTTCTCTTTGCCCATATCCTGCGTCTGCATCACTGTACTGTGTGCAGTTTGCTCACCAACCTCACCTCCCTCGTTCTCGTCCAGACTGGAAGCAAGAACCTGAAACCTGTTATGCAGATTGAGAGGCTGAGGCATCCGGTCCCCACCCTCCTTCCCCCGGTCCCCCCTCTCAGCACCCCCCTCTTGTTCCTGACCCTTAGAGTTAGCCAGTCTAGGGGGGGGTGGATGTCTCTTGCACCTCATTGACAATGGCACCCCCTCTCCCCCTGATGAGTCAAGGTTAGCTGTAACTGCTGATCCACACCACAGCTTCTTATTAATGGCCAAATAATTCTTAATGCAATGACATTTAGTTTCAACATCCTTTTAACTTTTTTATTGATGCAGGGCAAGGTTGGTTGGTGAGGAGTGTAAAGTATACACTGTTAGATTGTAACCAGTGACAAATTTGTATTGGATGTAATGACCAATGGGAACAAGATGTAAGGGTCAGCTGACCCAATAAACCATGGAACCAATTACAGCGTGATGTAATAGTCAGCTGACTAGCTGGCTCACTATAAATAAGAGACTGTAGAATCATGGGGAACTTGGAATGCCCCCGGTCCCCACCCTCAAGTTTGGAGTAACGATGTTTCTTTATTAAACCTTTTCTTTGATTTATAAGTTGGAGCGAGTTTTGTTGCATTTTCATTAGCTGCATTTTGAAGAGTTCCTTCTGAAGAAACGTACACCAGTATGGACAATTAGTCAAAGATGAAAATAAACTGGATTGTCCTGGTTCATTTGACTGCAATTCACCCGTGTGTGTCTTTCACCTAAGTGTGCACTTTTAAACAAATCTGGCTTAAATGCACAAATCCTGAGAACTGTAACTTTATTTTGTCCTTATGGAAAATACACACGCTGCCCCTTGAAATAAATAATGAGGACCATCCTAATTAAAAGTGATTCACTAATTTACTATTGCAGCAGTGAGGAGAGAAGCCAAGACAAATTATATGCTCATTCAACTTAATTGCTGCCAAGTACTCAAATTATTAATTCCAATATACTCTTGGCATGAGGCGTACCTCCTGTTTTATGCTGACTGTTCCTATCTTTCCCTGTGTAGGACGAGTGGGAGATATCTACTCTAAGTTTGACGTCATTGTAAGTATTTTACCGTGACTTAACTATATATTCGTTTTATCGCTCTGCGACTATTCTCTAATTAAAAGTTTGTGCTTTAGAATCTGGCTGCAGAGAAGACCTACAACAATCTGGACATTACTGTAACGAAAGCATTGCTGCACCGCTCACAGTACTTCGAAGGTGTGCTGAAGTGTTACAAGCATGAAACCCTCGAGACAATTATCAACCGACTTGTGGAGGCAGAGGTACAGGCAAAGAAGCTTTAAAAGAACAACGAATAAAACCAGTTGTTTCAAATTGTGGTCCTATGTATGTCAGCTCTGATTTTTCCACTGCTTACCCCCTCCCCAGAAAATGCTCAGTGTATTAAAGTTTATTTGCAAGTTTATTTACATTAACCCAGCAATGAAGTTATTGTGAAAATCCCCTAGTTGCCACACTCCGGCACCTGTCTGGATACACTGAGGGAGAATTTAGCATGGCTGGCGCATCATTTGGACTGAGAGGGGAAACCGGAGCACCCAGAGGAAAGCCACGCAGACACAGGGAGAACATGCAAACTCCACATAGAAGTGACCCAAGCTGAGAATCGAACCTGGGTCCCTGGAGCTGTGAGGCAACAGTGCTAACCATTGTGCTGCCCTATATTAGGATGGAGTTGTACAACCACTGAACAGCCTCCAGCTCATCAACCAAGAGGTCCATTCTTCCTGTGAGAGTCCAGACAGGGTCATTGATTGTGGTTGGGAGCGGCAGCCCTGGCTCGTGCTTTGCTTCCTCATCTTCCTCCATGTCTGGGAGCACTGAGGGCAAATGTAGTCACTCCCAGCTCCTGAAGTGCAGACTGGAGATTGAACTTGGGACTTTCCAGGTTCGCTTCACTTAACTGCATGCTGGGGCAGGCCCTAGCCAGTCACCTTTGCAGTAACCTCTTGAGTGATGTCAAGAATTTTAAATAGTACAAACCACTTCCTTCGCAGCCCTATTGCCCAAAACTTGTATCTGGAAGAGCTCTGAATCACAAGAGCGTTCTTGTTTTAATGAGACAATTCATTGTTAAGCTACTCCAGGAAAATTGTAACATTTGGCATGAATTGGCGTGTGTTGAAGATTACTAGCTGGTTATGTAATTGCTGTTACTGCAATTAATCTCTTTCTACCATTCTTTGCAAGCAGAACATCTCCAGCATGATTTCAAATGCAGCTGGCAGAAGTGTGCTTTGACTGCCTGTTCAAAAGATGAAATGATAAATCTTTGTCATCAGTTAATTACCACTTGTTTAGAGCGTTGTAAATAAAGGGTTTCAGTGTGCCAGGGAGAAACAACTAAGACGTTTTGGCTTTAACTTAAAATGGAAGATGGCAGTCCTTCCCTGTCAAGAAATCAGACAGGCTAACATTCTGGGCATTGCCATTTCATCAGAACTGATTTGATGAGTTACCACCCAAAATGAGAAACCACGCTTTAATTTTTGCAGTTGTTGATTGGTTTGCTGTATACTTCCAAAAATTTCTGTCCTTGTTTCTAACCTCTAAGATACTCCTTCAAACTTAATGCTTTCCATCAGGCTTTTGCTCACCTGTCCTAACATCTCCTTCGGTGGTTCAGTATCAAATTTTAACCCCTCTGTGGAGCGCATTGGGACATTTTATTGCATTATAGGCTCTTTGTAAATGCAAGTTGTTATATTTGCAGTCTGTTTCTCTGAAGAGAAGTAACCAGTGCATTGAATAAATGGCTTTACTGATCGTTCAATACACAAGGAAACACAATCTACAAAAGTGGATATATGAGATTCAAACTACTTTCTCTTCTCTTTTATTGTTGTGACATTTCCTTGGATTTTGTTTTGATAAGTAAGAGATTGAAGCTGTTTAATCAGTCTCATTTCATCCTCCCATATCCCTGAGCATAGAAATAGCCCAAATGTTCACATCCTATCAATCACTGAAGGAATTTCTCTGTGAGGTACCGCCAAGTAAAAAATGCAGATAGACTTTTGTCCTTTCAAACTTTGCTGACTCAGAATCAAGTGTTCCTTGTAGCCTAGTTTTTAGTGCAAATATTGCATGCTTTTTTCTAGCTTCTGTTATGTTAGAATTGAGATTGTTTCTATTTATTCCATTTTCCTTTCAGCGAAATTGAGTTAAATCTGAGTTTCTCAGGACTTGACATACCAATAGAGCACATTGTTGATCTTGTTAGAGATTTAAACAGAACATGTACATTCCAGTCAATACCAGTATGGCTGAAGGAATGTCTCGTCACTAACTAAGGTTAAAAATCATGCATGAGACAGAATGTCTCTCACTTCATTGACTTAAGAATGACAGCATTCCAAGTTTCGTTGAAATTTTGTGAACTTTGCACAAAAGTATCAGAACATTCCAGCTCGCCAGGAAACACATCCTTTCCAACACCGATGAGCTGAAAAAACAAAGCAACTTGGCAGCTCTTGAGCTTCTGCCCTGTTTGTTCCTTCCAATTGCAGTCTGTTGTTTTTCTCCTCGAACACGTGATACCTGCCCAGCACCCTCTGCACAACGGAGGGAAAAATCGAGCGTGGGATCCTTCCTCCAGAACACTGGAATGAGTCACTACCTTGGTGGAGGGAGGGAAGAGAGCTGGAACTATATCAAGATGTGTCAAACCAAAAGAGTTTTCTTAAAAAAAAAGATTACTTTTTGATGAATGGCAAGAGCTGGTAAACTATTGCTAAGACACATTAATTTGGAATGAAATTAACCATTCTCCTATCTCTCGCAGATTCTTCACAACAACCACTGGTCACTGATCAGGTCTTTCTCTGTTTGCAGGTTCATCGATTAGTGGTAGTTGATGATAATGATGTGGTCAAGGGCATTGTTTCGCTCTCTGATATTCTGCAGGCACTGGTGCTAACCAGCGGAGGCAAGTATATAGTCTTATATGATCCAGTTGTTCAAAACAGGCAGGAATACAATTGTGGCTCTTAATCTGTGTCCCCCCTGTGCATTTAGTGCAATACCCACCTCCACTGGGTCAGATTGCAAGAATGTTCCAACCTGATGGAGGCAGGCTAGCCAATACTAAAAACGATGTCATAAACTGCAGTCATAATTTTTGCTGAGGTGTATGGGCAGACTCTACTTACCCAGATACTGATTGCCCAGCATAATTTTCTATTTACGGCAAAACTTTGTTAGCCTTGGGTCTAAGCTGACCTGAATATGTCTTTCCCCAATGTGTGGTGAGTGAGAGTATGTAATGGCATTGATAATTTGTGATATTATTGAGAGCCAAATAAATCCCTTGAGACTAAACAAATTCTCATGTATTAAATTATAATTTCACTGATTTTTTTTTAAATGGAATACATTAGTATTGCAATTCTTGTCACCGTGGTATAGTATGGAAATTTATATAGTTTGGGGAGACAGTGGCATAGTTGTATTGCCACTAGACTAGTAATTCAGGTGTTAGAGTTCTCTTGAGTAACAGCAATCTAAAGGCACACTCAGTCGACTCTTAATACAAACAGTGCTGGACACCATGCATCCAGTGCAAGGTCTTTAATTACTTGTGCACAAGGCAACTCTCAATGGCCAACACGGAACGACGGAGCAGTTCTGAAGTTACAGAGAAACAACTCAGCTGTTATAGTTAATTACAGCAAATCAGGAACAAGAGATTTTTCACATCTTTCATTGACATACATATCCACCAATCATAGCGTAGCCTTTTGCCCTTTCTAATCCAATACAAAAGCAATCCTTCATTAGCATAATATGACCCCCATATCTTGCTATTTGATAATCACCATGGCAACTTGTTCTTTGTTTTCATCCTGCTGTCCTAACCTGGAATGCAGTGTTTATGGAACAAGGTTTTAGGTATATTCGCTTATCCTGTGTATGTCAGTGTTGGCCTGACTGAAGGCCATGTTTGGCTAATAATCATTTTCCATTACTTGATAGTTTTTTTTTGACAATTGTGAAACTTTAATTTTCACAATTGTTGTAAGCTAACTTCCACACATGGTAATGCTCTGGGAACCTGGGTTTGAATCCCACCATGGCAGATAGTGAAATTTGAATTAATAAAAATCTGGAATTAAAAGTCTAATAATGGCCATGAAACCATTGTCGATTGTTGTAAAAAACCTATTTGGTTCACTGATGGCCCTTGGGGAAGGAAATCTGCTGTCCTTACCTGGTCTGGCCTACAGGTGACTCCAGATTCACATGCAATGTGGTTGACTCTTAAATGCCCTCAGGGTTGGGCAGTAAATGCTGGCCCAGCCAGTGACGCCCACATCCTATGAACGAAAAAAAAATGTATGATTGTATAAAGTTATATTAACGGACTTGTATAAAAAAAAGTCCGTCTTGTCATTCTCATTTCAGATTGATTCCAGTGCTGGTTGTTAAAAAGCTTATTTGTACTTGTTCTTGGATTTTGACCCAGTGAATTTATCATGAGCATTTTCTCTCACTGACTCACTTTAGTAATGTTTTCATTAAGGCTCGGTAACTCCAAAATATACTGAAAGTTTGGCATAACTGATGCACAAAATGATAAAGTATGAAGTAAATTTCCTCTCATTTTATCCTTAGGTAATTCTTCATCTGAGCTTGGACAGTGAGAGATGTGAATGAAGTGCACCAGCAATGTCTTCCCCATGTAGAGACCTCACCAGCCTGGAAATCCTTTGTCCAAGGATATGCACCCATGGTGGCACAATGTTTTTCACCAGCACAGCGCTGTTCCATAAAATAGAGAAGGACCCTGGCTACTGCTCCCATTTTGATTAAATTTTGAAATGTTTTGCACCTTTCTACATAAAGCCATTGACTCTGTGCCCACTGAAATGATACTGCAGGTCAGGTCAGAGGAACTCAAATCTTTTGTTTTTAATTATCCCATCCTACCTCAGGTGGATAGCTTTTCAAAGTGTATTAACATTTCATTATCTGAGCATCACTTTTTTTGTTGTGCTTGATTTAAGTTTGATTACCTGTTCCGTACTAGATTATATCATCCAATTATTGTAACCAGAGCAGCTTGATTTAGTGACAGCACTCCTTTTATTCATTGTTCTTAGCTCAAATGTGTGCAAAGCTCTGAACGACACAAACAAGTTACCAAAAATCAGCTGATGTGAACTCAGTGTCTTTATGACTGAGAGCAAGTTCGGTGCCTGATTTCTCAGACCACTTCCTGAAGAAAACTCTCATTGCGATGCATCACTTTGTACAAGAAAAAAGAATCACAAGTAATTATCTTGCCAGTCTGATTAGCACAGTTAGATTATTTTTGCACTTCTGGCTGAAACATGATTTACGGATGCAAATGTGTGCCTCTTTCCTAGAGCCCACGCCCACCACCACCACCCCCCCGCCCCTCTCCCCAATCAAGTGCAGTTAAGAAAATGCATTTCCAGTTGGGGTATCTCTTCTCCCTTATTTGAACATTATTCAACAGCAGAATTCCAGTTAAAAACTGTAATTATTACGCTTCTTGAAATGACATATTATTTAAGGCCGTACCTTAGTTTCAGATAAGATTGTTTGTTCCAAAATGGTCTGAATATATGAAGTTGATTTTGACTTTTCAAAACTGCAAATAAGACCATAAAACATAGGAGCAGAATTAGCCACTTGGCCCATCGAGTCTGCTCTGCCATTCAATCATAGCTGATTTTTTTTTCTCATTCCCATTCTCTTGCCTTTCCCCCGTAACCCCTGGTCCCCATATCATTGGAAGGAGTGACCAGCCAGACTCCAAGGTCTGAAGACAAAAGCAGTTTTAAAATAATCAAGTATCATGGCAACCAAATTGTGTAGTCCTTCATTTGTCAGAAAATGGTGATTGCAAAAGTTTTAATTCTGGGCTTAAATCTCATTTTTGTTGCAGATAATTCTTCTCGTGTCATTTTATTGCTTGTGGATTTGAGTGTGAGAAATATGTTTTCTTTCCCCCCACATTTCTACGAACAAAACCAAATCTGGATGGAGGTTGATTGATGATAGACTCTTGGAATGCTATTACACCAGCTTGGAAGTGTTGCTTGTGGTTCGAGTTCCAATTTGGAAAACGTTAGCTTATATTAGCTGTTTGGACCCAGAGTGCATCTGTACTAACCTCACACTACACCATTTAAGAAATGGAGCTTTGATCCAGTTGTGTGCAATGTGTATAGTAGTGTTCTGTGCTGTTTTTATTTTTTACTTAGGTGGTCATTTGCAGATTTTATGGTTGTGGCTGGAATTTTGGACATTCTGATACGGCAATGCAGATGTTCTGACGCAGTTAGATACTCTAGGACCTTCTAGTGCTATATTTTCGCAAGTTGCTGATGCAGACAGGGCCAGAAGGCTTTAAGACAGGAGACAAAATCTAAACTTTTTTTAGAACTGATGAGCCAATGGGGTCTGATGAAATTGCAGCTACTGTAACGACACAGCAAAGCATAGGATTCATCTGCGCCTAAGGTATAAGGAAACATAACTTTTAAAGTCGTGAGTATCTCAGTTTACGATCAGTTATTCTTTCAACCCACCTTGCCCCAAGAAAAGTGGTATGGTTTCACTCCTCCAGAGACACTGCTGGAATGAGATGCAATCTCATCAAGAGGCAAACTAATTTGAAATGTATGAAGTGAATTTCACAGCTGTAGGTTAGTTGTAATTTTAAAGGAAAGAAATTATGGATTTTTTTATGCTGCATGTGTGTATGTTGAGAGTAATGTTGATTCATGGTTATGCAATAAATTGCTATAAATGTCAATGTGAACGTTGGATCTAAATTTCATTGAGGTGATTGGGTTGAAAATGTCAGAAGTAAAGGAGAATATATTCCCTAAAAGCCTTTGTTTCATGTGACCTTCAGAGCCTCAGCCCCAGAGATCTTGTTATAGGGGAACTATGTGAATATTAATTTTCTTTCCAATTTTCTCCTGATTCATGGAACTTGTAAAATTAGTAGTGTGTCCTATTTGTAGCACTATAAAAATGTATTTTAGGAAAGAGTATGCACCATTTTCTGGCAATCTTCATGCAGGTAGCCTATAATCCACATTGCAGTTCTGACTGCTTGATCCTGGGGAAGTCTACACAAGGCCTCTTTCATAGAAATTGTTGATTACTGCTGATGCCACACATTGTTGACTGGACTGGACAGTCACCAGCGGCACTTCTGAAAACAACACAACTGAAAACTGTTTTGTGTTTCCAGTTGTGCTGATGAGTTACAGATTGCATGTAATTAGTGGTACATGACTGACTAACATTTAGGAGTTAAATTGGTGGCGTTTAATGTTGTATTTAACTGTCAGACCTTTGTGATACTGTCACTAAAGAAGAAAGACAGGCTTGAATTTCTAAAGCGCTTTTTCTGACCACAGGATGTCCCAAAGAGTTTTACAGCCAATGAAGTACTTTTGAAGTGTAGTCACTGTTATAATGTGGATACAAATTGAACCTGGATACAGAGTTCTACATGAGGCACTGAGGATTTACCAGATATCAGTGCTGATCTAGTCTTCTTGCTCGATGTCTAGTTCCTTGGATCCCAAAATGTTTGCGTTCTTGACAGAGATAGCAGATCCAATACAGAAAGGGAAACAAGTGGCGAAAATCAACTTTTCCAGGCCAAGAGAATTTCTGCTCACATTTTAAAATTTGTTTTTCCTCATTCACTTCTCCCCTCTTGTTTTCCGGCCTGCTGTTGTTGCTACTACCTGCTGCCACGACGGTTCTTGTGTGGGCCTCCAGGTGATATGTTGACTGGGGTTAGGGGTAAATCAGTGGTTATCAACGATTAATGATGTGGTTTCACAAAGTTGAGGTCATCCTGACTCCTCAGTATGGAGTCAGAAGGGTCAGCAAAGGAGTGCGAAAGCTTAGAGGAAAAGTACGTGAAAATATTTTTGTGGCTGTAAATTAAAAAAAATCTTTTCCTTAAGTAAACTAAGCAACCTTCCCTCACATCCTTGTAGCATTGTTTCCTGAAGTAAATTTGCCAGTTGTGTGCCACTTACGCATTGCTCCGTAGATTGGATATCTTTTTCAAACATTTTTTTTCGTTTTGCTAAATTGTTTTATATGATATTGAATGTGTTTTTTGTTCATTAATATACCATTAAGTTTCAGTTTAAAAAAAGCAGTGGAATCAATGTGAACTGAAAATGCAATGGTTATTTTCCTTGAAGAATCAAAGTGATATTTATTCCGATCATAGTTCAAACCTTTCTCTAGTAAAATAGTGTTTACGCTCCTTTTGCATTTACTTGTGAAGATTTGAAATCTCACTGAAAGAGGTATTGATTGTAACATAGTCAAAACTAAAATAAAATTCTTCAAAACATGCCACTTATTTTCAGGATTTCTGACTTAGCTGCTCCTTCAGCTAATAATGATGCGATTCTTTTTTGCTTCCTGTCCTTGTTGTAATTAAGGGACCAGTGGAAGTGAGTTACACTTGATTTTTCTTAAATCATCTGTACGATGTAGAGTTCTTGACTGCCAAACATGCGACCGATTCTCAAGTGCCGTGGGGGTGGCATTATGATATTGGATTTGGGTTGGACTGTTAAATTGCACTCACATTGTGCCAATCTCGAGAGTCAAACCAGAGTGCAGTTTAATACTAAAATTATGCTATTGCAAATATTAATCATGCGCAAAACTGCTAATAAACATAGGTCATGGCACAGCCTGAATATTTTTGCACACCAAATGAAGTACTGCTGACTCAGTTTTCACGCTAAATGCACTGTGTATATTCCAATGCGCTCTTCACCGCCATCCCACATTCTATCCTCTGTAAAGCTGACATCATTCCAAGCTTCTGCAGCCCATATCCTAATTTGCGCCAATCCCAATCACCTGTCGCTCTTGTGCTCGCTGATTAGCATTGACTCCTGGTTGAGCAACTCAATTTTAAAGTTCTCAGCCTCTTTTTTTCAAACCCTTCCATGGCTTCGCCCCTCTCTGTCTTTATAATCTCCCGCCCTACAGCCCTCTTGAGATATCTGCCCTCCTCTAATTCTGCATTCTCTTGAGCAACCTTGGTTTTAATCGCACCATGTTGGTGACTATGCCTTCAACTGCCTGGGCCCTTTCTTTCCCTAAACGTCTCTGCCTCTCTATCTTGCTTTCCTCCTTCAGGATACACCGTAAAACCAACATCTTTGACCAAGCTGTTGGTCATCTGATCTTGTGTGGCTCGGTGTCGCACTAATGCTCCTGTGAAGTGACCTGGGCCATTTTGTGTTTAAAGGTGCTATATAACTAAAAATTATGTAGTGTGACAATGTTCCAGCTTGGTGTGAACAATGTCAGAAGATCTGCTCATCTAATACAAGATATATATTTTTCAAAAATTGTACATCAATTTAAGTTTGTTGCATTTGCAAGCCCACTTTCTTATTCCTGATTAAAGACAGACGTCAATGGGCAAAACATAGACCCAGATCAAATATATTGTGGAAAAAGATTGTTCCAAGTTTTTCAATGTGTTTGAAGGAGGAAAGAACTGTTATATCCTTCATGACTTCAGGACATCCCAAAGTGCTTCACAGCCATTCAGTACTATTGAAATGTGTTCACTGCTGCAATTTAGAAAGCATAGCTGTCAATTTGGCGTGGCAGGATCCCATAAACAACAGTGCGTTAAATGAGCAGATAATCTGTTTATAGTGATTTTGGTTGGGAGAGAAATGTTGGTCAAGACACAGGAGAATCCCTCAGCCGCGTGCGTGCGCGCGCGCACACACACACACACACCCCCCCCACCCCCCATTGCCACAAGTGGTTTTTTCTTTGTGTACCAATTTATTCATTTATGGGATGAGAATATCACTTGGCAAAGCCAACATTCATTGACCATCCCCTGTTGCCCTTGAGGAAGTGGTGATGGGCCCCTGAAGTCCATGTGGTGTAGGTACGCCAACGGTGCTGTTCCGCAAGGAGTTCCAGGATTTTGACCCAGCAATGAGGAAGCAACAACACTGTATTTCCAAGTCAGGGTGGTATGTGGCTTGGAGGAGAGCTTTCTGGAGGTGGTATTCCCATACATCTGCTGCCCTTGTCCTTCGAGGCGACAGAGACAGTGAGTTTGGAAGGTGCTGTTGAAAGATCCTTGGTGAGTTGCTGCAGTGCATTTTGTAGACAGTACACACTGCCACTTCATCACTGGTGGAGGGAGTGAATTTGAAGGTGGATGGGATCCCAATCAAGCAGGGCTGCTTTGTCCCGGATACTGTCGAGCTTCGAGTGTTGTTGGAGCTGCACTCATCCAAGCAAGTGGGGAGTATATTGCTGACTTGTGCCTTGTAGATGGTGGACAGGCTTTGGGGAGTCAGGAGGTGAGTTACTCGTCACAGGATTTCTGGCCTCTGACCGGAGCCACTGTATTTTTATGGCTGATCTTGTTAAATTTCATATGGTGAAGCAGCTGAGAATGGTTGGGCTGGGGACAATGTCGCAAGGGACTCCTGCAGTCATGTCTTGTGGCAGAGAGAATTTGTTTCCAATAACCATAACCATTTTCCTCTGTGTCAGGATATGACGCCAACTGATGCCTTCAATTTGACTAGAGCTGCACTGATATTGAGGATAGTCACTCTCATCTCCACCTGAACAAGTAGTCAGGGCATCACCCAGAAGATGTCATCTCTAGCAATGCATGCTCCCTCAGAGCTACACTCAAAGTGCCGGCCTAGATTCTGTATTTCCAAAGTGGGACTTGAATCCTTAGCCTTCTGACTCCTGAAAATGCTACCTACTGAGCCACGGCAGACATCTGGGAACTTGGGACCAATGTATTCTCTCTCTAGAATGCAATTGCTTAAGAGTTGGATGGTTTGAGTTTTGGATCTTGAGTGATCTTGAATTGCATTTAAAATGTGAAGACCAGGATAAGATCTGCTAGCCCATCAGTGTGTCCTATACAGTTATGATGCTGGATACACTTTGGTAAAAACATTCCTTACCCCACCAGAATTTCCCAGAGATTAAGAGAAAAATTAAAGAAAACCTTTTAACTCCTGAGGGAAATAAAGGGATACTGTGGAATTGCTGCTAGATGAATAATCCAGAGACCCAGGGTAATAGAATCATAGAATCCTACAGTGCAGAAGGAGACCATTCAGCCCATCGAGTCTGCATTGGCCACAATCCCACCCAGGCTCTATTCCCATAACCCCATGCATTTACCCTAGCTAGTCCCCCTGACACTAAGGGGCAATTTAGCATGGCCAATCCACCTAATACTCTGGGGATCCAGGTTCAAATCCCACTATTGAACTTTAATTGAATAAAAACCTGAAATTAAAAGTCTAACGATGACCATGAAACCATTGTCAATTTGTCATAAAAATCCATCTAGTTCACTAATGTCCTTTGGGGAAGGAAATCTGCCGTCCTCTTATCTGGCCTGCATGTGACTCTAGATCCACAGCAATGTGGTTGACTCTTAAATGCCCACAGGGTTGGGCAATAAATGCTGGCCTAGCCAGCAGTGCCCACATTGTGTTACCTTCCCATTGCAGTGAATAAATTGGGGAGAGTTGAATCTGGAGCTAATTAACTGCTTTTTGAGAGTGTGCTGGAGAGTATCTTCCTAGCCTGAAACCAATGCAGTGATCAGATTGTGGGAAATTGTTGCTGCCACCCTGTGTCTCGTCATTCTGTGTTGGAACATCAAGTGCAACCATCTATACTGCGCAAGGGCTACCCTGTCCTCCAACAATTTTTTTAATACTCAAAAGCAGAGAGCTTTTCATCCAAGCTTTGGATGAATTAGTAGAAACAATTTTTGCTTAAACGTTCTGCTGCTGCTTGGATGGAATTATCAAAAAACAATTAAATAGAGTTAGCTAAAAAGCTGACCTTAAATGTGGCAACTAGAATGTATTGCCTCTCTTGTGTGGCCTTCAGGAGCTGAGCAGTTTGTGATTACATGTGCCATCGATACATTTGAGGAGGAGCTAGGATAAAAGGATTTTTGATGGGGTTTGACAAGTAAGATGCAAACATAAACAGCAGCTCCTGTCCCTGTGCTGTGATCTTTTTTATTCATTCATGGTGTTGTTGGCTAGGCCAACATTTTTTGCCCAACCCTAATTACTCTTGAACTGGATGGCTTGCTAAACTATTTCAGAGGGTATTAAAGAGTCAACCATGTTGCTGTAAATCTGAAGTCACATGTAGGACAGACCAAGTAAGGATGACCGAATTCCTTCCTAAGGAACACGAATGAACCAGACGGGTTTTTACGACAATGGTTTCATGGACTTTCCATAAAGATACAAAAGTCTGAGGTCACGTACCAACCAACTCAAGAACAGCTTCTTCCCTTCCCTGTTGCCATCAGACTTTTGAATGGACCAACCTCGCACTAAGTTGATCTTTCTCTACACCCTAGCTGTGACTGTAGCAATACATTCTGCACTCTCTCCATCTCTATGAATGGTATGCCTTGTCTGTGTAGCGTGCAAGAAACAATACTTTCTCACTGTATACTAATACACGTGACAAAAATAAATCAGATTTATTGAATTCAAATTTTACCATCTGCCATGGTGGGTTTTGAACCTGTGACCCCAGAGCATTACCCTGCGTCTCTGGATTACCAGTCCAGCGAGTATACCACCACACCACTGCCTCACCTAATCATATGTAATATCAGCAGAAGCTGTAATGAAAAAGTTAAGGGTGGCATGGTGGTACAGTGGTTAGCACTGCTGCCTCACAGGCCAGGGACCCGGGTTTGATTCCTGGCTTGGATCACTGTGTGGAGTTTGCACGTTCTCCCTGTGTCTGCATGGGTTCCTCCTCCTCCTCTTCACCCCCCCCCCCAGTGCTCTGGTTTCCTCCCACAGTCCAAAGATGTGTGGGTTCGGTGGATTGGCCGTGCTAAATTGTCCATTAGTGTCAGGGGGACTAATTTAGGATAAATGCACGGGGTTATGGGGATAGGGCCTGGGTGGGATTATGTTTGGTGTAGACTTGATGAGCCATATGGCCTCCTTCTGCACTGTAGGATTAGGATTCAATAACCAAACTTTCTCATTGAAACTGGGAATCACATGTCACCATTGTGAAGAAACTTCTGTTATTGTAAATCAAACAGACTTCTATTCCATTCTTACACTGAGGATGTCTTTGAAGGCAGTGGACTTGAACATGTTTATTTTTTCAATTCATTCATGAGATGCGAGGATCACTGTTAAGGGCAGCATTTTCTGCCGATCCCTTATCAGCCTTGCGTACCACCACCTTGAACTGCTGCAGGTATAGAGAATATTCAATATAGAAATCAATATCGTAAGTTACTCTGTTGTTACATATGTGTCATGACTTAATATCAATATCCTTTAAATCATTTTTATACATACTCATATTCCTTGCTGCATCGAGTGGTTTGATTTTCTCATACCTTCTCCTTGCTTTAATGGCTGTTGTGATTCATTCAGCTCCTGCATTGAAGGAATGTTCAATGCCACCTTCAAAACTATCAGAATATATTACTGTGGGAATCAGAAATTGACCAAGCTTGCATTTCAGCCACGGTTCTGATTTCATCAAGCCTTCACTGTTTATGAACAGGGATTTCTGGCTTGTAGGCTGAACATTCCTGATGATAATGCTGTGCCTTAACTGGCATTAGATTATTCTCATTGGGCTTCACTAAATCTTTGCAGTGAAAAACATGAAAAATCTCTAAGTCTCCAAATCATTATGCATCTGATGGCCATTAAATGCAGCTTACAAGGTTATGAAAAAATCTTCCTGTTCCAATGTTGGTGTTTTAGTTTGGATGGCTCCTTGAAGGGAATTGCTTGATAGAGCAGACGCAGCACGGTTTCATTAAAGGGAAGTCGTGTCTGACAAATTTACTGGAGTTCTATGAGGATGTGTCTAGGGCGGTGGATAGAGGAGAGCCGGTGGATGTGGTCTTTCTGGATTTTCAGAAGGCGTTTGACAAAGTACCTCATAAGAGGCTATTGCAGAAGGTCAGGGGACTTGGAGTTGGGGGTAGGGTGTTAGCGTGGATAGAGGATTGGTTGTCAAATAGGAGGCAGAGAGTGGGGGTCAACGGGTGCTATTCGGATTGGCGGATGGTGACTAGTGGAGTGCCCCAGGGATCGGTGCTGGGGCCTCAGCTTTTTACCATTTATATAGATGATCTGGAGGAGGGAACCGAGTGTAGGGTGTTGAAATTTGCGGATGACACCAAGATTGGGGGAACGGCAAATTGTGTGGAGGGTGTGGAGAGTCTGCAGAAGGATCTAGATAGGCTGTGCGAATGGGCCAGGAAATGGCAAATGGAATTTAATGTTGGCAAGTGTGAGGTGGTCCACTTTGGAAGGAAGAATGGTAGGAAGGACTATTACGTGGCGAAAAACTGCAGCAGGCGACGGTGCAGAGGGACCTCGGGGTCCTTGTGCATGAGTCGCAAAAACCCAGCTTGCAGGTGCAGCAGGTGGTCAGGAAGGCGAATGGGATGCTGGCCTTCATAGCGAAGGGGATTGAATATAAAAGTAGGGAGGTCTTGCTGCAGCTGTATAGGGCATTGGTGAGGCCGCAGCTGGAGTACTGTGTGCAGTTTTGGGCGCCGCACCTGCGCAAAGATATTTTGGCCTTGGAGGGAGTGCAGAGGAGGTTTACTAGGCTGATACCGGAGTTGAGGGGGTTGAGCTATGAGGAGAGGCTGAATGAACTAGGCTTGTACTCGTTGGAGTTTAGAAGAATGAGGGGAGATCTCATTGAGACGTATAAGATGATGAATGGGATGGATAGGATAGAGGTGGAGAGACTCTTCCCGCTCAAAAAAGACAGTAGGACTAGGGGGCACAGCCTCAAGATAAAGGGAGGGCGTTTTAGAATGGAGTTGAGGAGGAACTTCTTCACTCAAAGGGTGGTGAATCTCTGGAATTCTCTACCCGTTGAAGTGGTGGAGGCTGCCTCGCTAAATATTTTCAAGAAGCGGGTTGATGGGTTTTTGATAAGAGAGGGGATTAAGGGTTATGGGGAGAGGGCTGGAAAGTGGAACTGAGCCACGACAGATCAGCCATGATCTTATTGAATGGCGGGGCAGGCTCGAAGGGCCAGATGGCCTACTCCTGCTCCTATTTCTTATGTTCTTATGTGACATTACAGCTATTACCGTATCTGGTGGATTGCTCCTGTGTTGTATTGCCTGCACCAGTCGGCCTGTTTGCCCCAGCCAGAGCTGTTGGATCCTCAGGTTGGATCTCCACAGCGCCAGTCAGTTGGAGAAAGTCAGCAGCCTCTGTATAAGGGTAGGTTTGATTCTGCAGATAGTATCGAATGTTCTGTACGAAGCCAGTCTGGGAGATTTCTGTTCCTTTCACCAGGTGTCCGGGACAAGTCCTCAAAAGTTCTTGTTGAGACCAGTTGTGCAAGAGCCAGATGAAGAGCAAAAGACAGAAACAGAATTTACAGCACAGAAATAGGTCATCCTGTGAATTGCCTTCCAATCTAATCACATCATCTAACTCCAGCAACATATTCTATTCCTTTCTACTTTATGTACTTATCTAGCTTGTTGGCTTGGTATTTTATTTGACTCAATAAATCATCATGCAGTTTCAACTCTCACCACACAAGTCAGAACTGGGTCATTTGTGCTGTGTCTCAATTCATTTGGAGCTGTGTCTTATTCAGTATGCTACCAGATCAGGCCATGTTTATCTTTTGAATGATTTGCATCCCTCAATTGCCACAAACGTATCCATCCACTCCCACTGTGGTATCATTTGAGTTCATTTTAACCTGAAACTAATTAAACACTTAAAACTAACTGAATCTCGTTGAGAGGGGTGATGCCATAGCTTTTCATCTTTTACTCAAAGTTGGCACAGTGGTTAACACTGCTGCCCCACAGCGCCAGGGACCTGACTTCAATTCTGGCTTCGGGTCATTGTCTTTGTGGAATTTGCACATTCTCCCCGTGTCTGTGTGGGTTTCCTCTGGGTGCTCCGGTTTCCTCCCCCAGTCCGAAGATGTGCCGGTGAGATGGATTGGCCATGCTAAATTACCCTTTAGTGTCCAAAGATGTGCAGGTTAGGTGGATTGGCCATGCTAAATAAACTCAAGTGTCAGGGGGATTAGCAGGTTAAACGTGTGAGGTTGCGGGGATAGAGCCTAGGTGGGATTGTTGTCAGTGCAGGCTCGATGAACAGAATGATCTTCATCTACACTGTAGGAATTTTATGATTCTATGAAAGAATGTCATATCCAATACCTCAATCAATCCGAGTTGACTTGCTAGCCAATCAGCACCCTGTTGTGGTCTAAGGTAACTTCAATGATACGCATCGAGACTTCTCTCATCTAGTGTGAACTCTGTCTGTGTCCGAAGAGATACAGTAAGAAGTTTCACAACACCAGGTTAAAGTCCAACAGGTTTATTTGGTAGCAAAATCCACTAGCTTTCGGACCGCTGCTTCTTTGTTAGGCGACTTATCCGACGAAGGAGAAGTGCTCCGAAAGCTAGTGGCTTTTGCTACCAAATAAACCTGTTTGACTTTAACCTGGTGTTGTGAGACTTCTTCCTGTGTTTACCCCAATCCAACGCTGGCATCTCCACATCCGAAGAGATATCCAGATCAGCTCTTGAGGACTTCAGTTGTATGCTTGCAGGCCTTAATATGTAAGTACAGAAAGGGCTACGTGATTCAGCTCAGTAAAAACAAAGCACTCAGACTGCTTATGGCTGTGACTGTCACAATCGAATCTGAGAAGGTATATGCAGCAGACCTGTATTTGTAATGGGTAAGTTTCTCAGGGCATTTATTGCATTAACGAGATTTTTATATGCATATTCATTCATTCCAGAGAACCCCCCAAAAGTGGCTGAACTCTTGGGGTGTGGGGGATACATTCATTGGAAGGGGGACGCTGACCCTCGACTATAGATGATCCATTTTTGAAATAGATTGCAAAAATCAAATTCAACAGTTGGCTTAATGTGGCTTTGGTACTGTTTAGTGAGCAGGTTGCAGTTGTGGAAATAATCCTTGTCTCAGGCTGCTGACCTGTCTGCTCACTTTGTGCTGAGCTGGTGTCTGCTAATCTTGCTGTAAATCCCCATTCAGCCTCGGTGGAGTTTTTGGACAAACTGTGAGAAACAAAACACGAGAAATCATTTGTCAGTTCATTAATGCTGCATTCAGGAATTCTATATTGCCTCTGGCTGGTTTCAACATCTCTGGTATCAAGAGTTTCTACTGCAGTTGGAACGAATGCACTCACTTTGTGGGAAAGAAAAACAATTGTTTTGTCAGAATAATAAAATGCAGTTTGATCTTTTGCTTCTCCAGAGAGCATGTTCCTCAGGAAGTTATAACTGGATGCAATGGTAACTGTTGCAATTTGGGGGCAGTAATCACATTATGCTGTGTCTTGTATGAAAAGGTAATCACCACCATGATTATAAAATGGAATGATGTACCAAAGTTCATTTATTAGTCACAAGTAAGGCTTACATTAACACTGCAATGAAGATACTGTGAAATTCCCTGAGTTGCCACACTCCAGCACCTGTTTGGGTATGCTGAGGGAGAATTTAGTATGGCCAATTCACTTAACCAGCATGTCTTTTAGACTGTGGGAGGAAACCGGAGCACCCGAGGAAACCCACACAGTGACCCAAGCCAGGAATTGAACCTAGGTCCCTGGCTCTGTGAGGCAGCAGTGCCTACCACTGTGCTACCCCAGTCACTCTGATGCAGCAGAAAAGGAGGGTGAATTGTTGCTTGCTCTTGTCCAGGGTTTCAAAGCTCACCAACAAGTATTAGTGTACTGTTAATTACAAGGTGTGATAATTACCTTAGGAGAATTGTTGGTTAAAACTGTGTCATTAATTGGCCTATAAATAGAGACAGTTGGAACAATTTGCGGGCGAGAGCTTCTTGTATCTTAGCAGGATTGAGGAAGTATCTTTCAATAACCTGGCTTTAACGTAAAAGGCCAGTGTGGATTGATTCTTCCATCACAGCCACTTATTAGGAGTAACAACAAGAACAACCAAGTTAGAGGAGTAAGGAAAAGTCTTGCATTTATGTAGCATCTTTCACAACTCCTAGATGCCCCAAACCCCTTTCCAGCCAATTAAGTGCTTTTTGAAGTGTGGTGGTGCTGTAATGTGGGAAACACAGCAGCTAATTTGTGCACCGGAAGATCCCACAAACACCAATGGTTTACATGGCCAGATCATATTTCACTTTGTGATATCAACTGCTCTTTGTCCATATTACTCATTCCGTCCTTCCCATTCCTTCCCTTTTTTTCCTTCCCTTTTTCTGTCCTTCCCTTTTTTTAAAAAAAATCCTCTTCTTTTAAAACTTAGGGATTTTAATCAAACCTTTCCGAAGCCTATATTAGCAGTAAAGAGAACCCCTACTTGCAAGTTGAAATATTTCCCCTGCGCTGTGGGTGAAACACTAATTCTAGTTAATGACCTAACTTTAAAATCCAGGTTCAAATGAGAAGGATCAGATCAGCGGAGGTTAAGCAGTTTTGCTGAATGTGTAAGTGTATGTGTGCTTTTCAACTGTATAAAACTGTCCTTTCAAATTGAGCTATAATGATCTTCCCTCTAAAGTCCTGATGGTCAGATCAAGTCACCTGTCTAACTCTTTAGTCTGTCAAACACTCACAGTTTGCATTTTATTGGTTGGAATTCCCTGCAGATCTTCTTGGGCCTTGGCGACCCATCTAAGACATGGTCTGTGAACACAATGATGTTCCTGCTCCAAATCAGGCCAACTTAAAAATGGGTTCTTTTAAATAGAGTGAATATTGACGTTGCTGTAGTAGTTCTTTGAAGCCTGCCTCCCCACTTTTCCTCTCACTTAGAGTGGTACCTACCAAGCTACATCTCACCAACTGTCTGTCTCTAATAGAGATGCCTTCGAGGACAATGGCTAGCTAATTAGTTACTTATGTCAGCTGGTGAGATGGAGGCAGAATTTGTGGGCTTAGTGTAATTTCTGAGTTCATGAGTGAAACGCAGAGACTCCCGACTACAGCAGGATTATTTCCCTGGCAAAATGCAGTGAGTGGAGGATAGTTGCATCGTACAAATGGTGCACAAAATTAAATGCGTTAACTTGCAAGCTGGGCGTGTTTAACTGGGGAAGTGTTGAATTAAGATGGTGTGAAAGCCAACAATTACAATCTAGGAACCAGTAGTTTGAGTTCCAGAGTTGACTCACTGTTAGTTTCTATAGTGTCATTGTTTCTAGTGCAAGTTATATTATGTTGAACAAAAAGGAGCCTTGTATCGATTTGATTTCCTCTCCAATGTTGGGGCATTGGTTAAAGCATTTGCAAAATTGTTGCGTTAGCACTGTTTGCATGAATAATGGAATATTTCACCACCTGGAGTTAGGAAAAGTAAACATTTCTCTAATCTACACTTTACAACGTAAGTGCAGAACTGCCAATTGGCAACAGTTGCAGAGAAATATCTTGACTTTGACCTTGTTGCCTGAAAGTGTTTTATGTGGGAGGGTGTATTGAAGAATCTGTCAAAATTAAAATATTTGGGGATGAAATAGAATTGTAGTCGCAACAAATGTGAAGAGATTAACTGGGGCTTGGGTTCAAGTTTGGAGAAAGTACAAATACAATTTTAAAGGGCAGCCCAGTGAATGTGCCAAAATCCCATCTGATTGTTTGCAGTCGCCAATCTCCCACCTTGGCCCATCTTGCTTCCCTCAGTGTAGGAGTTTGAAATCGCTTGTGATGATCTTCGATCAGAAAAATGGCAATCAGCACTCCGGGGGCTAAGATGGGACTAAATTCTTGTTTAAAGTTTATTTATTAGTCACAAGTAGGCTTACATTAACACTGCAATGAAATTACTGTTAAAATCCTCTAGTTGCCACACTGTGGCACCTGTTCGGGTACACTGATGGAGAATTTAGCATGGCCAATACACCTAACCAGCACATCTTTCAGACTGTGGGACGAAACCGGAGCACCTGGAGAATGTGTAGACACTGCACAGACAGTGACCTAAGCTGGGAATCAAACCCGGGTCCCTGATGCTGTGAGAGCAGCAGTGCTAACCATTGGGCCACTCTGTCCCACCTTACTCAGAACAAGCCCAGCAAAATGCACCTAAATTTGTTAATTCCAAAAATTTGCTGGAACAACAAAATGATATCAGTGTTTGCGAGAGAGGGAGAGGCAGTAGCCATCACTGTTTCGACTGCCAGCACAAATTTCATGAAATGCTGATATCAGCACTGTTAGCTGGATGCTTTCAGCTCATTACTTCCACATGAAGAGGAATTTGAGCAGAATTTGGTGGGAGTGTTGGTGCTAGAGAATCTTTTGGCTCTAATCTGTGTAGTTTGTAATTATTACATTTTAGCAGTAAATTACAAGCATTGTCAATCTCATTCAGGGAGTTGAATTCTGTAGCACCAAGGAAGGAAAAGCAAACACAGGACTTGATTAAGAGTATACTTTCAAACAATAATAACTCGTCATTTGGAATCCAGCAAGGCGGAGGGCTGAATGATAGCTGGGAGGGGAGACCGAGGGAAGACAACACAGCGAGCGAGCCAGAGACACGGAGGTCTGCACATTACATTGAGCAGTTGGTGAGTAAGTTGCGTATATTTGTCTTGTTTTCCAAATGCCCAATGCCTAAATCTCCCCATCACCATGTAGCACAGTATGAAGTTTGTTTAGAGAGCAAGTCTGAGAACATTTATAGAACCATAGACTTTCATTTACTTGGAGTCATGCTTCCTAATTTCTACTGGAACAATTGCCAGTTTTGTAAAAATAGCTTACACTGGGGATGAAACTCTTACTGGGTTGGTGGATTGATTTTTAATTAGCACTTTTCTCAAATTCCTTTCACCATCGTTTCCCTCCTGGAAGTTTCAGAGTTTCAAACTTTCTACAGATCAAATAAATCAATACTCGGTAAAAGAAAGATTTGCATTAATATTGCGCCCTTCATTGACTTGGTATGTTCCAAAGTGCATTACAGCCTGTGAAGTACTTGTTGAAGTATTGTCACTGTTGTGAAATGCAACGTATGACAGCCAATTGGTGCACAGCAAGCTCCCACAGGAAGCCCTGTGATAATGACCTGATTTTTTTTTGTAGTGGTGTTCCTTTGAGGGATGAATGTTGGTCAGGACTCCAGCGAGAACATCTTTGCTCCCCTTTGAGATAGTGTCCTGAGATTTTTTTTCACTTATGTTTAAGTTTATTTATTTTGTCACTAGGTTTACATTAACACTGCAATGAAGTTACTGGAAAATCCCCCAGTCGTCACACTCCTGTTTAGATACACTGAAGGAGAATTTAGCACGGTCGATGCACCTAATCAGCACGTCTTTCGAACTGTGGGAGGAAACCCACACGGACAGGGGGAGAATGTGCAGACTCCACACAGACAGTGACCCAAGCCTGGAATTGAATCCAGATCCCTGGCACTGTGAGGCAGCAGTGCTAACCACTGTGCCATTATGCCACCAGTCTACCTGAGAAGGCAGACAGTGTTTTGTTTTAGTGCCTCACGCCCTTTCAGAGGCACACTACCCCCCCTCCCCCCCCGCCCCGCCTCCCCCAGCTCACAACTCCTCTCCAAGTGCTGTGCTGGGAGTGTCAACTGGGACGATGTGCTCATGTCTTTGAGATGGGGCTTGAACCATGACCTTCTGGTTTAAATGAGCATTCCACCCACTGAGCCACGGCTGTTGTGTGCTGTATACACTCTGAGATGACATTGGGCTCCCTGCTTCCATTCCTGAATCACATCACTGTGCTTGGAAGACCTGCTGCTCTGAAGTGGAGCTTGGAGGAGTGGGAAGTGCTATGGGACAGAGAAAGTCAAACTTCAGTACGTATAGCATAAAGCACTATGATATTAGGCAGCATAGTCACATCCAAATGTTTTTTTCTCTTTTGTTATTGAATCATTTTTCTCCCCTTTGAAGGTGAAAATTGAAAAAAAGAGAGTAAATGAACTCTGGAATGAGGAATTATGACAACTATGGCAACTATGACTCCCTGGGTAGATATGGAACCTTTCCTGGGAGATCCACGTAAGCACCAATGAATGGCTTTGTCCATCTTGTAAAGGATGAAGAATATGTTTGATTAATATTGTTTCTTTAGTCAGTGGCTAATATTTGCCATTTTCTTGAATTTAGTGTTTCAGTTCCAGTTCTGTCAGTTGCCTGGAGTGATGATATCAAAATTAATTTAGAGAGCGCATCTGCTGGGATATTGCGCCATATATCAAGCAAGTGGCATATTTTTAGTTGTGACTAAATTCTAACCTGCGTCATCTGTCCTAGTTAGACTTGATTCTCTAACCTTCAAGCTCGCTATATATAGGCCTCTTAGAGGGCACACAATAGTCAATCACCTATTAGGCCAAGCAACTGCTGCTCTTGTTGGAGGCACTCACTATGTAAATGTCATCTCAATTTGATGCCTGAATGGGTTCCATACACACCATGCAAATAAACAGGAAACAGATTAGATAAGGAACCCATCAAAATAAAGGGGCAAGCTAATCTGCAATTAATTTGATGTGGTGTGATATGATTCTATCAAAGGTCAAAAGTATCAGTAAAATTGAAATCTGATATCCTTAGCAATGCGGGCCAATTTTTAGTATGTCTTTCCTGATTACGAAATGTTCTATATAGCTTCACATCATAAAATGATTGAGTTACTCGAACATCCCAGGTTGTGTAATTGCAAGAACCAGGTGATAAGTTCCATTTGTACTGCTTTTAAATTAATTCTTTGGATGTAGGCATCACTGGCCAGACCAACATTTATTGCCCATCTCTAATTGCCCTTGAGAATTAAAAGCAATAGGGTGTTACAAAGCAGAGATTTTATTAGTGACTTGAGCTTTACAGCAGTAATGACTGGGAAACAGTCTGCAACAGACAGCACAGCTGCCTCACAGCGCCAGGGATCCGAGTTCAATACTGGCTTCTGGTGACTGTCTGTGTGGAGTTTGCACATTCTCCCCATGTCTGTGTGGGTTTCCTCCCACAGTCTAAAGATGTGTAGGTTAGGTAGATTGGCCATGCTAAATTGCCCCTTAATGTCACGAGGTGTGTAGGTTAGGGGGATTAGTGGGGTAAGTCTGTGGGGTTATGGTGGTAGAGCCTTGGTGGGGTGCTCTGTTGGGGAGTCAGTGCAACATGATGGGCCAAATGGCCGCCTTCTGCACTGTAGGGATTCTATGATTTGCTGTCACTAAAAGCAGCAGTGATTTCTGGATTCTGCATGTGCAGAGTAACACAAAAATCCTGAAGTTGCTGTCAGTGAGTCTATTGAACAAATACTCAGCATTACGAATCTTAGTCTTGCAGGATGTATTTGTTAAATTTGCATTTCACCTAACCCAGAGGAAAGCTATTGATTTATTCTTGCTTACAGTTATTGGGAAAAAGCTTTGATGCCACCTCTGCCCTTGGCGAGAACTGAGAGAGATATCAATTCCAGGAGGCAAAAGGAATCATTTCCATACATTCTGCAGGAGTCCACGAATTGTGGGGAAGTGCATCACAGAAATGTGCACAGTGACCCATGGACAAACCAGTGGCAACCTGGCATATCCAGCAAAGTCGCAATGGGCAAAGAGGCAAAGGCACCCAGGCATGAGAGACACTGGGACACGGGCAGCCTGGAGGACTTGGAAAAGTGGGAGTCAAAAGAAAATGGGGATGTGTACTACACGAGGATGCAGGAGGCAAAAGAAAGCCGCATAAACGAGGAAAGAGGCTGGAGCCCCCCAGAGCAAATCAAACGGCCACTGGGACTTCAGCAAAAGCAGGCTCGGCGACCTCTGCCTCTACTCTATGAACCAATCTATGAGGAATGGGAGCCCCTGGATATAAGGGATTTGCCCCAGCCGCCGCCTCCCCTCAACCAACCTGCTGAATACAGACAGGCCGAAGTGTATCCATTTTATAAAGAGCAGTGGACAAGAGGTCACTGGTCCAACAGTAATGCTTCCAATCTACCAGACTACAGACAGCTTGGCCCCCTGAAAGATTTACCAGAAATGAGAATGTCGCTGTCCCCCAGTAGTTTTGAAGGTAAGGGCTACAAGGACCGGCCCCCAAAACCTCCAAGCTACGAGATGTACTTGCAGATGAAAATGAAAGCGGAGCAGGGGAAAAAAATTGCACAGTTTGAGAACTGTCAGAGGAATATGCAGAGAGGTCAAGCTCCTCTTCAAAAGGCTGCCAGCTTTCCAGGCCAGAATGACCTGCCTCAATACATCCGCCAGCAAACATCGTGCAGAGAGAGAAAACCTCAGGGTGGTTACGATGTTTCGGGGTCAAATGTGAAATCAGCATTTCAAGCTAGATATTCGGGCCAATTTGATGGAGAAAGAGACCGAACTTATCCTCCAGTTTCAGAACTAGGATTTAAACCCTCACAGGATTACTTTGCAAACGTGACTGCCAATAGACGGAATTATCCTGAAGTTAGTAGAAATGAGAAACTGGGCCAGGTAAATCAGAAGAGAAAATTTATTGATCCTGAACGCTTTGGGGAACTGCTGAGTGAGCAGGACACCCGCACCAATTATAATAGCTGGCATGCGATGAATGCGTATCGATATCCCGGAGTTACACAGCACCCAAAAGAAGTTAGCCTCCCGCTGTATCACACATCTGGAAGAAGCACCAAGGAAAAATATAAACGATCCGATCTGAAGCACGAAGGAATCAAAGCACAAAATCCACATATTGAATTGGGGGATCGGCCCAGAGAGGAGGATCTGAAGAACCACGAGCAAAGCAGGATGAAGGGTGACGTTCTTCGAAGTAAAAGAGGTGAAGTTGTCTTCTGTTTAATCTCTAGGCCCAACAGCAGCCAGTCAGCTCAAGACTCAAGGTCAAATACACTTCCCAAAGTTGGCAAGAAGTCAAATGTGCCAAGCTGGCCGGATAGCCTTGAGCCATCCCTGTTGACCCAGCGCGAGAGACGGTTTCCTGAGCTTAAAGCTTCCAAATCTGCCAACATGGAAGCAATAAGGTCTCAGGATTGCGTGGATGCTCATGCTTACCCAATCCAACAGGAGTTTCATCCAGATGTGATGCCATATAGAAGCGCCTATGACAATATTGAGAACTATGGCAGACCAAACCTGAATTACGCTCCTAGTTCAGAGCACCATTTGAGCGCTGGCAGAATGAGGCAGCAGCCATATTACGGAGGTGGGGAAGCGATCACAAGATGGAGAGACCCCGAGAGCGCCTTGAGAAAAGAGGGATTTAATCGAAGGGGTGCTGAAAATCCATTAAGTGGTTTGCAGGTGGCAGGACAGAACAGTGGTCAGTGGGACAGAGGCCATGTGAAAAAGGAAATGGGGCAAATTGCTCTGACGCCCAGTCATCGATACGGGCCAGATGGCATTGAATGTGAGCGGAAAGTGTCGGGTTTGGAATGGAAGGTACTTGGGAAGCCTTGCTCTGTGAAGAGGCCAGCTTGGGATGCTTCGCTGGACAGTGAGCACTTCTGCAGCAAATGGGTCACAGGGAATGATGTAGCTCATCAGCATCGAGAAAGGAAACTGCCTGAATGGAAGCAGCCACTGCACTCTTCAGTGAGAACAGCCAATCAGTCCAAACGCGAAGACGTGATCAGGAGCTCAGAGCAAGATGGAGTCTTCATTATCGATGCCAGTTCTGCAATAGTTAAAGTGGAATACATTTCTTCACCAAAGAAAGAGCGAGTGAGATTCTCATCCCCGATAGAGGTTGAAGATATCGCAGCTTCACTTGAACGTGATACCTTCCCTGATAACAAGAAGGCCAATGACTGGAGTGCAAAGGGAGACTTAAGTGGGCGAGTGGAAGAAACAGTTGAAGGCAGATCTAGCGAAATCACTGGCGGTCATTATGACAGGGACAGTCTTTCAGAAATTAATGGCAGCAGAGATCCCCAAACCAGTAAAAGAGACCTTGAGAAAACCGAAGATCCATTGCCCCCTATCAAAGTGAAGGAAAGTATGAAGGAAAGGGCCAGCCGCATACTAGGTCTTCCCAATATTGACACAGATTCCAGTGAACTCCAGGTGGAGACTGGGCCTAAGCAACAGGAGATGTACAGTGAAGTGACTGGGGAGGATTGTGCAGCCCATGAACTACCCACAAAGAAGAAATCAGGACAGCAGATTGATGACTGTGTGGACACATTTGAGAAAAAAATAGATGATGATGGATGGAAAAAGCCTGAACCAGTAACTGTTGGCACCTTGCAGCCTTCTAATGCTGCCCATGACTTGCTGGATGAGCTGAGGTGCAATGGAGAGACTGATTCAGGGACCGGCAATAAGACTCCTATCCCTGAGGAGCATCAGATGCAGCAAGAAAGACTAGAAGGTGAAATCTCCTTGCTCCCTGTGGAACCCAGGCCCCACGCAGGGAACAAGGAAGATTCGGAGCACCCCGCTCTTCGGAGTGTTGGTGAGCAGGGATCTGAGGCAGCTGCCCAGGGCCTGCAGGACATGGTGTTTGAGTCAGTTTCACGGATCCGTCGGCACACAGCTCCCGATTCCGAGTCGGATGATGAGGAGGTGGGGCGGCTCCTGGTGAATGAAGTGACAGCTCCAGACAGGAGCGAGGAGCTGTCTCCTGGCAGCACGGACAGCAGCACCTCCGCAGACACTGTGATCATGTCCAGCCGGGCACACGGGAGTGAGGAAGCTACAATGGATGGCAAAAGCAAGATCTCCTCTCCAGAGCAAGATGCAAAGGCAGGGAGCCTGCAGGAGAACACTGAAGATCAGAAGGTGCAACAGTTGGCGGATACAGACTCCGGGGTGCACATCCATCAGGTGGAAGCCGAGGTGTTCTTCACCCCAGAGAAGGAACTGTCAGAGGACCAGGATGAGAGTAAGCCAGAAGGTGGCACTGCCACAAGTACCACCCTCACAGAACCATCTGATGACGCTGGAAGTCTGGAATGTACCAAGATGGCACTCGAAACAAGAGCAAGCGAGAGCGACGTTCTAAGCAACTCAGACACTGAAATGAATGGAAGTGACACTCCAGGTAAGTGGCCCCCTGACTGAGGGCTGATTGTATTGGGGGGCTTGCCCCCACTTACAGGATGATTGTCTTCTGTGCATTTTACTGAAAGTGAATCAGAGCCTGTGAGCCATCACAGGATCTACCAATGTGTCCTTACCCCTTCAGCAAAGTTTCAGGGAGGGAATCTTCAATTGACCTTAAAAAGCTCTGAGGTTATTAATACACATCGCCCTGTACTCGCCCCCACCTCCCTGGTATGAAATGTCCTGTTTTATCTCACTTGACAAAATCAATATGACATTTTCTTCCCAGTCTCGTTCAACATATCTGATTGAACTTTGGCCACCACATCTATAATCCAAACAACATGTTTTCCCAAACCTCATGTAACGATTTTTACATATCCTGTTAAATCTGACTTGAGATTGCAGAACTCCAGGTGAAACCCCGTCCACTCAGTTGCATTCAAAACTCGTTTTTTTCTGTTAAACCTCATCCAAATGATCCTTGGGGGATCACGTGGATGGTGTGGCATCTGTTGCATGCTTTTTTTGTTGCAGAAAAATGCTTTATTCGTAAAACATCTGAAAGAACATGACAAAACATTTCAAAATGGCCATCACAGAATGCAACGATATTCAGATTTTCTTTGTAGATCATGTTACACTCTGAGGTGCTTCAATACATTCAAAAGAACATTAGAACCATTTGAAAACGATCAGTCTGTAGAACTGTGCCACAGTTTTCACAGTAGCCCTATGAGTAAGAAAGGATGTGCTGGCCTTGGAAAGAGTCGAGAGGAGGTTCACAAGAATGATCCCTGGAATGAAGAGCTTGTCGTATGAAGAACGGTTGAGGACTCTGGGTCTGTACTGGTTGGAGTTTAGAAGGATGAGGGGGGATCTTATTGAAACTTACAGGATACTGCGAGGCCTGGATAGAGTGGACGTGGAGAGGATGTTTCCACTAGTAGGGAAAACTAGATCCAGAGGGCACAACCTCAGGCTAAAGGGACGATCCTTTAAAACAGAGAGGAGGAGGAATTTCTACAGCCAGAGAGTGGGGAATCTGTGGAACTCATTGCCACAGAGGAGGCCGGGTTGATTAATAAGGGGATCGGGGGTTATGGGGAAAAGGCAGGAGAATGGGGATGAGAAAAATATCAGCCATGATTGAATGGTGGAGCAGACCCGATGGGCTGAGTGGCCTAATTTTGCTCCTATGTCTTATGGTCTAACTTCATTGTAGTGTGAATGTAAGCCTACTTGTGACTAATAAATAAACTTTACTCTGTACTGTAAGTGCAATGATATTCAAATTATCTACATAGATTGGAGGCATTTCAGTACAATTGTCTTGCATGTAATATTACTGTACACATTCAATATGAATATTTAGTCCAAGGTTAGTTGTATGTAGAGAGGTATCTGTGTTGGCGCAGACTTGGTGGGCCAGAGGGCCTGTTCCTGTGCTATACTGTTCTTGTTGTTTTTTGTATGTCAGTTGTACGTAGTTTGAGAAGCTAGTTTGATCCGAGAATCATATCTGTTCTTAATCTAACTAGCCATAGTGAGAGACAGCATATTTTTATTTTTGCTGTCCCCTCCTCCCTCCTCCCCCCTCCCCCCCAAAATCATTTATTGTCATTTATTGTTAACATTTGTGGTTGTTGTTGGCCAGGGGAAAGTGATGCAGAATGCACTGGTGAGGCTCACTAAGAGGTACGGAAGAGATGGAAATCCTGTGCAGTATCAAGTGACCAGAGCTGCAGAAGTGGGCCTCTTGTTTAATGGGACAACGGATGAGTTAAAATACTGCAAATGTAAGTTTTATCTTTGCTTGATGGAAATGTACATCTACAGAATGAAGATGCTGTGATGGTAGAGGGGAACATGATGTCTACCAGTCTATGCAATGGGTCCCATTGTAAATAATTCAGGACAAGATATTCTTGGAAGATGAGAATCAAATTATAGATAGACATAAATCATATTGCTGAATCCCATTTATTACATAATTTTACCAATAGAAATCGGTGTTTGGAAAATCCCAATCACTGTAGAATGAAGGTCATATATCATGCATTTAAATATATCTATTAGATAACAAAATGGGCATACATTGGACCTATTCAACACATATGAAATAGTCAAATCTATGCAAGTGAAATCACAGCCATTCTGGTAAGAAACACACCGAGTGTTATATTGTGCAGGAAATAATGCATACGCGCACACACTGAAATAATGAACCATCTCATATATTGTGTGGCACTACCATTGTGCCAATTTGCATGGATTTTGAACAGATCCAGCAGCTCAAAACTGGGCATTCATGAGGCGCTATGGGACCATCAGCAGCAGCAATTGTATACAACCACAATCTGTAACCTCCTGGCCTGGCATATCCTCCATTCTACCATTACCATCAAACCAGGGAATCAATCCTGGTTCAGTGAAGAGTGTGGGGGAGAGGGTATGCCAAGAGCAACACCAGGCTCTGGTGTACAGAAGTGCAATCTTTAAAAATAAACTGCAGGATTTAAAGTTTACGAAGACTGAAATCAAGGTGTCAGTTTTCCAACAAAGTTGTTCTAAACCTGCCTGCCACATTTTTGCTCAGTCTGGCGATCTTTTGAAACCATCCATTGCTAGAATGAATCTTGTGAGTGAAATAGAGTGAGTGGCATATTTTTCTCTGGAGATACCTGTTCAATAAAGGCAGCTGCTGCAAGCTGTTTGTTTGTGTGCTGAGTGCTCACTACTGGAAACAGGGGAATTGTAACAAAATGAAGACATTAATGCAAAATTCACGAGCATGATTAAACTTACTTATCGAGTTGCAGTTTCTCTGTCTAAAATGCCTGTGGCTGTATTTCCAGCAGCTACATGTGAGCAACTCTGCTTTAAATCTCAAATTTCAAATTGCAATCTATTTTGTAACAGATTTTAAATGCGCATAACATCCTTTTCTGTTTATGTTCATTCTCTGTTCAAATCATATTCTCAAAGCACTATTACTCAAGTGTGAGGGAAATTTTGAGTGCAAGGCTTGCTTTTCAACCTGACAGCTTCTGCTTAAATATGTTAAGCATAGTTGGCAAAAAAGGCAGATAGGAAAATATTAACTGGAATCCAAGTTGCACACGAAACGAGTGGACAGTAAAGATAAAAAGCTGCTACTCCATTTTACACGCAGAGATTTCATTATGTGAGGGGCCCAATTTTATTTAAAAGCAAATTACTGTGGATGCTGGAACCTAAAACAAAAGCACAGAAAGCTGGAAAATCTCAGCAGGTCTGGCAGCATCTGTGGAGAGAGAATAGAGCCAACACAGGCATGCGCGCGTGTGCACGCACACGCACCTGCACCTCAAGCATCTAGCAAAAAAATTTGCTTCTCTATCTCAGATCTCGAACAAGGATTTTTTAAAATTCCTTCCTGGTATGTGGGTGACTGTCTGTCTGGGGAAGCTTTTATTGCCCATCTCTAACTGCCCTCCATTTCAGAGGGTATTTTAAGAGTCAACTGCATTGCTATGGCTCTGGAGTCACGTGTAGGTCAGACCAAATAAGGACAGCTGATTTCCTTCCCTAAAGAAATCTCTCAGCACCAGGTTAAAATCCAATAAGTTTATTTGGAATCACGAGCTTTTGGAGCGCTGCTCCTTCATCAGGTAAGTGGAGAGGTAGATTCACAAACACGGCATATATAGACAAAGACACAATTGCAAGTTTATGGTTGGAATGCAAGTCTTTTTAGGTGTCTTTACAGGTACAGACAGTGCTAGTGGAGAGAGGGATAATCACAGGTTAAAGAGGTGTGAATTGTCCCAAGCCAGGACAGTTAGTAGGATTTTGACCTAAACCTCTTGGACTTTAACCTGGTTTTGTGAGACTTCTGATTGTGCCCACCCTAATCCAACACGAGCACCTCCACATCATGGCTTCCCTAAAGGACATGAGTGAACCAGATGAGCTTTTATGACAGTTGACAATGGTTTCATGGTCATTAGTGGACCTTTAATTACAGATATTTAAAAAATTGAATTCAAATTTCACTATCTGTCATGGTGGGATTGGAACCCAGGTCCCCAAGGCATTATCCTGGGTTTCTGTATTCCTAGGCCAGTGACAATACCATTACACCACCACCTCCTCTTATTGTAACAGTATTAGACAACGTGATCATTTAGAGTTAATTAAATATTTGCTGTGACTAATCAATATGAACCAATTGTAACCACACTAGTTCCATTTTAATATATATCTTAACCCTCGAAGTAATTAAAATTGATCAGGATGTAGCCTGCGTTTTATGCTATTAGCAATCCTTTGGTTTTTGATATAAAGCTCTTATGGTAATGTGAGCACTTGGATGCTGTGAAGTTACGTTTGAAATTGACTTGCATCTTAAATTTGTTTGCCTTTTAACACAATCTTTCCTGAAGAATTTCCAATTCACATAAGCTTCATTTCTAGATTGCTGCAATGATTTCAGTGATTCACGCAAAACATTAGCAAGTTCAGCTACTGTACAGATTTCAACTGGGCTGGAGAAATAATGAATGTTTGTGTTGACAAAAGGCTTCATTCTCACCTGACTGACACTGTCTGTGTGGAGTTTGCACATTCTCCCCATGTCTGTGTGGGTTTCCTCTGGGTGCTCTGATTTCCTCCCACGGTCCAAAGCTGTGTAGATTAGATGGATTGGCCATGGTAACTTATCCCTTAATGTCCAAAGATGTATAGGTTAGGGGGATTGGCCATGATAAATTGCCCCTTAGTGTTTGACAATGTATAGATTAGTGGGGTAAATACATGGGGCTATGGGGATAGGGTCTGGGTAAGATTAAAAAAAGGTGGATCGGTACAGACTTGATGGCCAAAGGCCTCCTTCTGCACTGTAGGGATTCTATGATCCTATGACGCAGAAGGCTAAAGAGATAACCAGAGCTCTCCTGATGGTTGAATTGCAATAACTAGAGATCCTAAACGTCTCGGGATCGCATCCCCTACTTATGCTAAGTTATGTGCCTTGCAATAGAACTGCAGCAAGGACAGTGCAATTGACATACTTTCATTGGACCAGGCGGGTGATGAAACAGTTGGGACCCCATTCCTGATTCCACTGTAATCCTTGCTGTAACATGTATGAATGAACACGAAGGGGAGACCAGGATCCAGCTAAGTTGTAATGTCCTCCCCCCGACTTACCATTCATTACTTTGACTCATTTGTGTGCAGTTGAGACTTCATCCTATAAACTTTGTATTCCAATGAACTCATCATACATGTATATAAAATATATGTTCATGTTACAATACATTATTTCTCTCAAATAGCTTGTGGTGTGTATTTATTGACATATCTGTTAGACAGTGATAGGAGTTCTGGTGCTGACAAAGATGACGCAGCCAATTGTTTCAGATTCAAACCTGGAACTGTAAATTTGCAAACAGCGACACACTTTAGGACACCCTCAGATCACAAACAGGGTATTATAAATGCACGTTTTATCTCAGGAATCAGGGTGACTTGACAAGGAGGGGAATGTGAGATTCAAGACAACAGTATGTAATTTTATCCAAAAAACATATATGGAGACAGAAAATTGCTGATAAAATTTGTGCTAAAATTTTGATCATTATTGAACAGCATTTTCATAGAATCACAACCTGACACTGCACAGAAGGAAGCCATTCAGCCCATTTTTTCTGTGTTGGCTCTTTGGTGAAACTATCCAGTTGGTCCCACACCCATGCTTTTTCCTCATTAGTCATGAAGGGAAGTATTTGCAATTATTCACTTCCTTTTCAGCCAGTGCATTCCAGATCTCAATAAATTTGTGTGTTTATAAAATAGCTCATGTCCCCTCTGGTACCTTTGCCAATCGCCTTAAATCTGGTGTCCTGTGGTCACTGACCATGCTGCCACTGGAAACAGTTTCTCCTCATTTACTCTATCAAAACCCCTCATGATTTTGAACACCCTCGAGTAAATCACTTCTTTGCCTTCTTTACTCAAAGGAAACTACTTGTGGACAGAGCGCTAAGTTGTTGCTATCCAAAAGGCATTTTTTTTCAGATTCTGATTGCGAGAAGATGGTATTTAAAAGCAACGAAAGTTCCACTTTTGCAAATAAATTTGTTTTGATCCAAGAAAACTTGCAGCGAAAAAGGATTGATGATGTAGGAATTCCAATAGATGGCAGTGTTGCACTGTGCAGGCAAGAGCTGTGAAGGCATTGGCATCTACTGCCACCTTGTGGTAGATTGAGAATTACAGCAAATCATTGCCACATTGTGGTTCTTCGCTCTTATTCCTAATTGTGTAAAGCAGAGGGATCTTTTTGTACAGAAAACAAAAAAATAAAGTTTCTAAGATTAATCTATTTCAATCTGTTTTCTTCCAGTTTATTGCTCTATGGAAGGCAACTGACCTTTGGAATTAGGCTGCAGATCAGCCTTGTTTTAAATGAATGGGGGTACAGGCTCAAGGGGCTGAAGGGCCTCCGCCTGTTCTGATATTTTCTTCCTTGGATCTGATTCCACAGCTGATGGCAATCTTCCTGAACCTCATGCAAGTGGCCATTTTTCATATGCGAGCTCGCACCTGAAGGGTCACTTCCCAGAGTTGCACTGGAGTCAGAGCCTGAGTTTCCAGTGGCAGGATTTTACCTGGTGCATGCATGAATTTCCCACAGAAAATCCAACCCTCCTGTGTCATGCTCACACACCTGCCTTTTCCAGCAGGAGGCAAGCTTCAGGATAGCAAATCTTCCACGACTAAACAACTCGGCCCAGTTGGGCAATTGGAGCCTTATTTCTCCTGCAAGTTCATACTAAGTGCTTTCACTGGTTGGGGACTTGAGGACCAGAAGGGACAAAACCTAAACATTAGAGTTAAATCTTCCAGGACCAAAGTTAGGAGACACTTCTACACACAAAAGCAATTGATGCTAGATCAATTCTTTGTTTTTAATCAGGGATTGCTGGATCCTTTGGTAATGAAACATATTAAGGGACATAAAGTTAAAAGTTTATTTATTAGTCACAAGTAAGGCTTACATTAACACTGCAATGACATTACTATGAAATTCACCTATTTGCCACACTCTGGTGTTGGTTTGGGTCAATCCACCTAACCAGCACGTCTTTCAGGCTGTGGGAGGAAACCGGAGCACCCGGAGGAAACCCACGCAGACATGGAGAAAATGTGCAGACTCCACACAGACAGTGACCCAAACCAGGAATCGAACCCGGGTCCTTGGCGCTGTGAGGCGGCAGTGCTAGCCACTGTGCCATCATGCTGCCCATTGGACATGGGACAAAGGCAGGTTTATGGAGTTGGGTTGATCTTAATGGATGGCAGTGCTTGAGGGGGCTAAATGGCCTCCTCCTCTCCCTGTGCTGCCTGTCTGGTTAAAGGACACTGGACAATAAAATTGCGTTAAAAGATTCTGTGACTTTGTATTCAAGGCTTTCAAATACTTTTGGACCTGATAAGTTTGATTTCGGAGTTATTGCAAATGAGCCCTCTGGGTGTCTCCTCTGCAGAATTTTTATAAAGCACACGCATCCATTTAAGAAGTGGTGATGGAGTACAGTGGGGTGGTCACTGCTATACATGGATGGGTTACTTAGTAACTTTAGCTTCACTGTTAATGAGCTACAGCAGCTAGCTCCTATTCATCGGATTCTTTTCACCACTCCTGCTGTTCGGGTCATTCCACTTGACTGATCTAATGAAAGTAAATTGAAGCCAGCAGTGCTCTCGGACAGAGTTTTTGGACTCACGGAGCAAACATTCGGAGAAAACGATTCTTAAAATTCCTGTCAGGAGTCATTTTTAAAGAGCAGTGGCCCTGGCGCAAAGGCACAAACAAGGAGTCGAGGTCATGTTACAAATTTGTTGACATCTGCAACTTTTGTGCGTATTTGTGTGCGTGTATATTGTCTTCAGCAAACATTTCTTGTACAATAATAAGGATTTTAGATGGTTGAGATCAGAACTATTCAAGCCACAGTAACTGCAAGCAAATCTTGACCTTAAATACTGTCCAAATGGTCTGCTGCGCTATTCCATTGGGACTTGTGGACCAGGTTATAGAGATATGGCAATTATTACGTGTCTTCAAGGTGGCTCCATTTCAGATTTGACAAATACATGGTCCAAAGGACAGGTTTTTATGCTCTTGTCAAGTTGGAAACATGGATTTTTGTGGCTCCCCCCTTTTCCATTCGTAGAATCCATACAGTGCAGAAGGAGATCATTCAGCCCATTGAGTCTGCACTGACCACAATCTCACCCGGGCCCATTCCCTGTAACCCAAATATTTACCCTGCTAATCCCCCTGACACCAGGGTCAATTTAGCATGGCCAATCATCCTAACCCGCACATCTTCAGACTGTGGAAGGAAACCAGAGCACCTGGAGGAAACCCACGCAGACAAGGGGAGAATGTGCAAACTCCGTTTAGACAGCGACTCAAGCTGGGAATCGAACCCAGGTCCCTGGCACTGTGATAACAGTGCTAACCACTGTGTCACTGTGTCACTCCAATTATCTGTCAACAGAATGAAAGCAATTTCCCCATTCACCCTTTTACCCCCAGTGGTTAAGAGACAAGGGACAGGGGAATATTTACTCATCTGTGCCTGTGCTCAGCCCAACTGCCAAACCCTCATCTTCTGAAATTAGAATAGTTTCCGTCTTGTTTCAAAGAAGTGGCAATTAGGAACTACTCAGCTATTTACATTCCTTTTTGAATAGGTTTGATCTCCTTTGCTGCAGGTGCTGCCATCCGTTAGGATGGAAACCATATGTGAGTGGTGATGCCAATTGTACCACTCCTGCCATCCTGGCTGAGCTTAGTTGCCCTTGAGAAGGTGGTGCTGAGCTGCCATCCTGAATCGCTGCAATCCACTTGCTGTGGGTTGATCCACAATGCTGTTAGGGAGGGAATTCCAGGAAGTTGACCCAGTGACTGTGAAGGAACACACTGTAACAGTGAGTTCCAAAGTACTTCACTGGTTGTAACACATTTTGAGAAGTCTAAAGGTTGCATTATAATTGCAAATTATTTTTTCCAACTGAACCTGATCATGTTCGCACTTGATAGCCACGTGGAAGCACTTCCCACCAGGTCAGACTTGACTTCAGCAGACTGGGTACAGGATAACAAGATGCTTTCGTAGTGAGAAGCATCTCACCATAGTGGGTTGTCCAACAATCTAACTTTTGTGCCCATTTTCTGTCACCAGGCTGTGAATTACCAGAGCAATCAAATTCAATTCCATAAACTCATGACCTTTGTGCTACTAGTCCAAGGACCTTTCTTTGGATCAGTGTGTGCTGTGAGGCCCAAAAGACAGTGCTAGTAAGATATAGCAAGAGCAGCAGTTATTAATGCTACCATCCAAAGCATAGCAACAGAACATGACAACACGTAACTGAAATAGGTCAATCTGGTCTACATGAAAGTCCCATCCCACACCAGAGGATTGACTCACTGCTGTTGTGGTAACTAGTCAAACTAACCTCAGGATCAGTTTGAGAGCAATTCACCTCAAATTGACCTCAGGATCTGTTTGGAGGGAATTTTGAGACAGCCTGTTATGCAAGATGAGAATTTTTTTTCTGAGTAAAGCTTCGATAACAAAGAATTCTACAATGCAGAAGGAGGCCATTCGGCCTATCAAGTCTGCACCAACCACAATCCCAGCTAGGCTCTACCCCCATTAGCCCATGCATTTACCCTCGCTAATCCTACTGACACTAAGGGACAATTTAGCACAGCCAATCCACTTAACTGGCACATCTTTGGACTGTGGGCGGAAATTGGAGCACCCAGAGGAAACCTACACAGATACGGGGAGAATATGCAAAGTCCGCTCAGACAGTGACCCAAGCTGGGAATCGAACCCACGTCCCTGGCACTATGAGGCAACAGTGCTAACCACTGTGCCTCCGTGCCGCCCAAAATTATTGAGGAAAAACAGCGATTACTTGAGAGGAATTCAAGACAAGTCTTTCCAAATAACAAATTTTCAAAAGCTTTTCCAATGTAGATATACACCCCCAAGAAATAGTTAAATTAAAGGAAATCTGTAGATAACACAAAAGAATCTGTTTTATACACAAAGTGTTCTTTGACTCGTTCCCAACACAAATTAATGTTTATCCCTGCATCTACAAATTAATAACAAGTTTCAAATTGGATACTTTCCAGTTGCAGACAGTGGCCAATATTTGTTGTGGAAATCTGTGTTTTATTTTCATTTCTCTCAGGATTATCTTTTAAAGTACACTCAAAGCCTCCTTTGCTGATTTAACCTCACAAAGGGACTGTTATAAGAACATAGGAAAGATGGCCTACTCCTGCTTTGATTTCCTATCAAGCCTGCTCCAACATTCAATAAGATCATGGCTGATCGTCTACCTTGACTCTTGCCTTGTCTTTTAAAAAGCATTTGTCTTTTACCTTGTCTTTTAAGAAGCATTTAGACAGTTACATGGCTAAGATCGGTATAGAGATATATGGACCAAATGCGGGCAATTGGGACTAACTTAGGTGTTTATAAAAAAAAAGGGCAGCATGGACAAGTTGGGCCAAAGGGTCTGTTTCCATGCTGTAACCTTTATGACTCTACCTTCCTGGCTGCTCTCCATGTCCTTTAATTTCCTCAAGTGTCCAAACATTTATGGATCTCTGTCTTGAATCCATTCAATGAATGAACATCTATGACCTTCTGGGGTAGAGAATTTCAAAGATTCACAACTGTTTGCTTGAAGAAATGTCTCGTCCTCACTGTCCAAACTGGCCGATTCCTTATCCTGAGACTTCTTAGCTCTAGACACAAGCCAGGGGGAAACAGCTTATCAGCAGTCAACCCCATGAAGCCTCCTCAGAATTTTCTCTGTTTCAATGAGATCCAGACATTCTCAGCACACTTTACTCAATTGGTCATCATAGGACAACCCTCTCATTTCCAGGAATTAGTTTAGTCAACCTTCAATGTTCTTTTAGGAATTCAGATTGACACTGTGGTGACCTTTTGCCATTTGCCTGTGTATTTTAACCTATGTGTGGCATCATTGAATGATTTGATGGTAGGAATTCAATATGGGCGTTCTCTACCAACCAGACATTAGTTTGACACCTTTAAATGGATATTCTTTTCACGTCATGCAGGATATACTTGAACATGCAATGGAAGTACTGCCTCAAAGGGTGAAGGTGAGGATAGATTGGAGAGGTGGACTGTTTTCCTTGGGAAAAAAAGAAGCGAGGCTGAGAGGACACTTTAATAGAGGTATTCAAGATCCTGAGAGTAAATAGTGAGAAACTATCCCCTCTCGAGAAAGTGTCAAGAGCTAGAAGGTACAGATTCAAAACGATGGGTGAAAGGAGTAAAAATGATATGAGAAAAATTCTTTTCACCCATAGGGTGGTTGGAGTTTGGAACAAACTTCCTGAGAGGGTGGCGGACGTAGGTTCGATTGAAATATTCAAAGGGGATTTGAAGTACTAACTGAAAAGAAAGAATGTGCTAAATTGTAGGGGAGTGGGACTAGATAGAATGCTCTTTCAGAGAGCCAGTGCAGGCTTGATGGGCTGAATGGCCTCCGTCTGCACTGGAAAATTCTATGATGTAATACTGAGTCAAGTAGGGAAGGTTTCAAATCCTGTCTCTTGCCCATCCTGGCTTCAGATAGGATGGCCGCGGTTGTGCATCAGTTTATCCTGGCTCGAGAGGGGGAGAATTCTTCCCGATTTTCTACTCCTGATGGCTGTCAGGAAAGGCAATGTGCAGGGTTTCGACTGAGGTTAGGCAGATGCGACCTGTGCTCGCTCATGATGAATGGTTGCTCCGATGAGGCAGTCGATGCCAACTGCCATCTGACTTCAGCACCAATTACTGCATTCAGGGAGGGTCAAAATGAGAGATTGACTTTTATTTTGTGTTTATCAAATGAAAGGTGCTGGTGTTGGGGAAGGGATACCTTTCCACTTTTGTATTGCAGATCTGGTATGCAAAACACTCAAGCACAGTGGAGTTACCCAAACTCCGGGCAGTTGCCTTTTATTTGTTCAAGGGATGTGGGCTTCACTGGGTTGCCCACCCCTAATTGCCCCATTGCCCCTTGAAAATGTGGTGGTGCGTCGCCTCCTTAAGCTGCTGCAGTCTGAGTGGTGTAGGTACACCCACAGTGCTGTTAGGGAGGGAGTTCCAGGATTGTTATTGGACATCAGTCAGTCCATGTGGTGTAGGTACACCCACAGTGCTGTTAGGGAGGGAGTTCCGGGACTGTTATTGGACATCAGTCAGTCCATGTGGTGTAGGTACACCCACAGTGCTGTTAGGGAGGGAGTTCCAGGATTGTTATTGGATATCAGTCAGTTCATGTGGTGTAGGTACGCCCACAGTGCTGTTAGGGAGGGAGTTCCAGGATTGTTATTGGACATCAGTCAGTCCATATGATGTAGGTACACCCACAGTGCTGTTAGGGAGGGAGTTCCAGGATTGTTATTGGACATCAGTCAGTCCATGTGGTGTAGGTACGCCCACAGTGTTGTTAGGGAGGGAGTTCCAGGATTGTTATTGGACATCAGTCAATCCATGTGGTGTAGGTACACCCGCAGTGCTGTTAGGGAGGGAGTTCCGGGATTGTTATTGGACATCAGTCAGTCCATGTGGTGTAGGTACACCCACAGTGCTGTTAGGGAGGGAGTTCCAGGATTGTTATTGGATATCAGTCAGTCCATGTGATGTAGGTACACCCACAGTGCTGTTAGAGAGGGAGTTCCAGGATTGTTATTGGACATCAGTCAGTCCATGTGGTGTAGGTACACCCACAGTGCTGTTAGGGCAGGTGTTCCAGGATTGTTATTGGACATCAGTCAGTCCATGTGGTGTAGGTACACCCACAGTGCTGTTAGGGCAGGTGTTCCAGGATTGTTATTGGACATCAGTCAGTCCATGTGACGTAGGTACACCCACAGTGCTGTTAGGGAGGGAGTTCTAGGATTTTGATATTTGCAAATTTGGAGAGGAGCCTGCAGGTGGTGGTGTTTCCACGTGTCTGAGATTGCAGGTTTAAAACAATCCAAATGAGGTTATGCCTTTTAGTCCTCGTCTCTCCCACAAGAGAAAACAACCTCTCAGCAACTACCCTGTCAAGCTCCCTGACGATCCTATACATCTCAATAAGGTCACTTCCCATTCTTTTAAACTCCAATGAGTGCAGGCCCAACCTACTCAACCTCTCCTCATAAGAAAATCCGGGATCAACCTAATGAACTTTGTCTGGGCTGCCTCCAATGCCAGTATATCTTTCCTTAGATAAAGAATGCTAGTATATCATGGCAGAGTAATGGTAATGTCACTGGAGTAATAATCCAGACATCTGTTATAATTCAAGGTCAGAAACTCCAAAGTGTTTTATGAAGCCCGTCTGGATCATAAGTTTTGCACTTTGAATTTGGCTAAGGTGAGCATGAGATGGTTTGCCTCAGGTGTGATTCAACTGACCCACTGGGGAGCTTTTATCAAACAAAATTTACTTAAGATTATAGTTAATGTGTATAGTAAGAAAATTAGCAATAATTTTTATCAAATACAAACAAAACAAAAACAATAATGTACAATCCTTAACAAATGTATCTAAAATGTTCCAATCAAACAAAACTTTCTAAAGATAAAAAAAAACCCTTTCTACAAGTTTAACATGGCAAAGACTAATGCTCACGTGATACTGGAACTTATCCCTGTAGTTGAATGCTTCAGTTCTCTTGAGGCATACACAGACAAGCTTGGAGTCAGAACAGTTTCATAAGAACATAAGAAATAGGAGCAGGAGTAGGCCATCCAGCCCTTCGAGCCTGCCCTGCCATTCAATAAGATCATGGCTGATCTGTCGTGTCTCAGTTCCACATTCCCGCCCTCTCCCCATAACCCTTAATCCCCTTGCTTATCAAAAACCCATCAACCCGCGTCTTAAAAATATTTAGCGAGGCAGCCTCCACCACCTCAACGGGCAGAGAATTCCAGAGATTCACCACCCTTTGAGTGAAGAAGGTCCTCCTCAACTCCGTTCTAAACCACCCCCCCTTTATCTTGAGGCCGTGTCCCCTAGTCCTACTGTCCTTTCTGAGCGGGAAGAGCCTCTCCACCTCTATCCTATCCATCCCATTCATCATCTTATATGTCTCAATGAGATCTCCCCTCATTCTTCTAAACTCTAACGAGTACAAGCCTAGTTTATTCAGCCTCTCCTCATAGCTCAACCCCCTCAACTCCGGTATCAGCCTAGTAAACCTCCTCTGCACTCCCTCCAAGGCCAAAATATCCTTGCGTAAGTATGGCGACCAAAACTGCACACAGTACTCCAGCTGCGGCCTCACCAATGCCCTAACAGCTGCAGCAAGACCTCCCTACTTTTATATTCAATCCCCCTCGCTATGAAGGCCAGCATCCCATTAGCCTTCCTGACCACCTGCTGCACCTGCAGGCTGGGTTTTTGCGACTCATGCACAAGGACCCCGAGGTCCCTCTGCACCGTCGCCTGCTGCAGTTTTTCGCCCCGTAAGTAATAGTCCTTCCTACCATTATTCCTACCAAAGTGGACCACCTCGCACTTGCCAACATTAAATTCCATTTGCCAGTTCCTGGCCCATTCGCCCAGCCTATCTAGATCCTTCTGCAGACTCTCCACACCCTCCGCACAATTTGCCGTTCCACCAATCTTGGTGTCATCAGCAAATTTCGACACCATGCACTTGGTTCCCTCCTCCAGATCATCTATATAAATGGTAAATAGCTGAGGCCCCAGCACCGACCCCTGGGGCACTCCACTAGTCACCAACCGCCAATCCGAATAGCACCCATTAACCCCCACTCTCTGCCTCCTATTTGACAACCAATCTTCTATCCACGTTAACACCCTACCCCCAACTCCATGCCCCCTTACCTTCTGCAATAACCTCTTGTGAGGTACCTTGTCAAACGCCTTCTGAAAATCAAGAAAGACCACATCTACCGGCTCTCCTCTATCCACCGCCCTAGACACATCCTCATAGAACTCCAATAAGTTTGTCAGGCACGACTTCCCCTTAACGAAACTGTGCTGCGTCTGCTCTATCAAGCAATTCTCCTCAAGATGCCTCGCTATTTCCTCCTTGATGACGGATTCTAACATTTTACCTACAACAGACGTTAAACTAACCGGTCTATAATTCCCTGCCTTTTGCCTGCCACCCTTCTTAAACAACGGCGTAACATTAGCCACTTTCCAATCTTCTGGCACTTCCCTGGAATCCAGCGACGTCTGGAAAATAACCACCAAGGCATCCACTATCACCTCCACCATTTCTTTCAGAACCCTTGGATGCATTCCATCCGGTCCTGGTGACTTGTCCACAATCAGTCCCTCCAGTCTGTCGAGCACCGCCTCTCTAGTAACAGTAATGTCATTGAGACCCTCCAGTCCTACCACCTTTCCATCGCTGACACCCGGCAAATTATTCACGTCTTCCTCCGTGAAGACCGAAACAAAAAAGTTATTCAAGACCTCAGCCATTTCCCCTTCCCCTACCACTAAGTCCCCCCTCTCATCCTCTAAGGGTCCAACGTTCACCCTAGCCAGCCTCTTCCTTTTTATATATTTATAAAAACTCTTGCTATCCTTTTTTATATTAAGCGCTAGCCCAGCTTCATAGTTTATCCTACCCTTCTTTATCAACTTCTTTGTCAATCTTTGACATTTAAACCTCTCCCAATCCTCTTCTCGCCCACTACTCTTAGCTACTCTAAACGCCTCCGCTTTTAATTTAACACTTTCCTTCACCTCCTTCGTTATCCACGGCTTATTACCTCTCGTCCTACAGTCCTTTTTAACCATCGGAATAAATTTCTGCTGAGCACCAAGAAAGATCTCCTTAAAGATCCTCCACTGCTCCTCAGCAGACCTACCTTCCAACGCGCTCCCCCAGTCAACATTCGCCAATTCTTCTCTCATCCTACCATACTCCCCTCTATTCAAACAAAGGACACGTGTCCAGGAACCCACTTTCTCCTCCTCCATCTGCACCAGAAACTCCACCATACAATGATCACTCTCTCCAAGAGGATCCTTCACCGCAAGGTCCCTAATTCTACCCGCCTCATTACATAACACCAGATCCAAGATAGCTCGCTCCCTCGTCGGCTCCAACACACACTGTTCAAGGAAACTATCCCGGCAGCATTCCAAGAACTCCTCCTCGAGCCCACCGAGTCCAACATGGGTCGACCAATCAATATGTAGATTGAAATCTCCCATAATTACGGCCGTCCCATTCCTGCACGCCGCACTTATTTGCGCGTTAACAGCCCGCCCCACCTCCAGATCATTATTCGGGGGCCTATAGACGACACCCACCAGCGTCTTCCTCCCTTTGCTGTTCCTAATCTCCACCCACAACGATTCCACTTTCTGCTCTTTGGTTCCTATATCATCCCTTGCTACCACCCTGATGCTATCCTTAATCAGCAGAGCTACACCCCCCACTTTTTCCTCCCTCCTATCCTTCCTAAACACTTGATACCCCTGGACATTCAGCTCCCAGTCCCTGTCACCTTGCAGCCACGTCTCTGTAATGGCCACCAGATCATATCCATTTGTGTCGATCTGCGCCACCAGCTCATCCACTTTATTCCGAATGCTTCGTGCATTCAGATAAAGTGCCTTCATCCCAGCCTTCACCTGGACCCTATTTGCCAGAACACCACCAACCATACTCACGCCCCCTACTCCCTTTATTATTGGGACATCCTCGGCCTCTTCCCTTACCTGTACCGTCTCCTTAACTTTAGCTCCTGTAATGTCACCTACCCTCGCACCCTCCCCCCCCCTTAATTAGTTTAAAGCCCTGTCTACAGTCCTATTTACACGATTCGCCAGGACTCTGGTCCCAGCACGGTTCAGACCAACCCCATCCCGCCCGAACAGGTCCCACCTACCCCAATACAGATGCCAATGCCCCATAAATTCAAACCCATTCCTCCCACACCAATCCCTGAGCCACCCATTCACTCCCTTAATCTTATCAACCTTACACCCGTCTGCACTCGGTTCAGGCAGTAGCCCAGAGATGACCACCTTGTCGGTTCTACTTTTTAATTCCATTCCCAGCTTATCATACTCCCTCCCCAGATCCTCAGTTCACATTTTGCCTACGTCGTTGGCACCCACATGTACCACAACGACCGGATTCTCACCCTCCCACTCCAGGTTCCTCTGCAGCCCAGCTGCGACATCCCGGACCCGAGCACCAGGCAGACAACACACCCTTCTGTGCACTTTGTCATTGTGACAAAGGACAGTGTCAATACCCTTCACCCCACTATCCCCAATTACAACTACGTTCAATCCCTTGGTTGGAGAATTGAAACCCTGACTTCTAACAGCCCTCTGGATACCCCCAGAACAGTTTGAGGTCAAAACAACTTCCCTGAACAGAAGGGAGACTCTAGTCAAGCCAACCGCCAGCAGTAGATTTTCTACTCCAGGAAGGCCAGGAATGTTGCTTTCAGTCAACCAGCAGAATTTCCAATACCAGAGAAACACTTTGTTTCAGCTTGATGTCCCTTCTAAACGAAAACTGCTGCCAGCCAAACAGAAAATGAAACCTTAACCTCACGAGGAAGAAGAAAAAACTGTCCAAAACACATGACCTTCCTCCTAACTATGCAAGGTCATAAAAGATCCCAGAGTAAAAATAAACAAACCCCACTTAAGTAGCAATAAAAGGATTTCTACAGACAATTCGGCAACACTGAGAGCTGAGGCTGTGGGAGCTGCAGATTACATGATTTTTAAAAAAAATCTCTTAGAGGTATGATAACATCACACACCCGGACTAATGCCCTAGAGTGATGTCTTCAAATCCTATTATGGTAGGGGGGGGGGCGTGGTTTAAATTCAGTTAATTAATAAAGCTGGACTGAAAAGCTATACTGGGCTACTGTTAAAAAATCCACCTGGTTCACTAATGCGGAGGAAATCTACCATCCTTACCTGGTTGGCCTACATTTCACTCCAGACCCACAGCAACATAGTCAATTCTTAATTGCCCTCTGAAATGGACCAGCAAGGCACTCATTTATCCAGCCTCTCCAGGGGAGGGGGGGAGCATTGTGGGTGCATCTGTACCAGTGGTTCCCCTGATGTGAAGACCCCCAAGTGTGCTGCGAAAAAAATTCAAAATTCATGTAATTCAACTAAGACTAACCTTTGTCTCCAACTCTGTGGTTGACACCTCCAATTCTTGACAAATCTCGGGCCTCCTGCACATGTGCCGGCTGGGAAAGAGCCATACATGTGCGGTTTAGATTTTTTAATGTTGGTCAGGCCCATGCACCTGACTTGCAAAAAATGAAAACTCAAACAGGGCAGAAAAGCCCTGGGAGGAGCCAGAGAAGGGCTAAAAAATAAAGTGGCGAGAGGACAGAGAGAAGTTAAAAACATAGTTCCGCGTAAGGGAACAAGACAGAGAAAATAGGAGGTGTGTCTCAACATTTTTTATAGTATAGAGATGTGCAATGATGAATAAATGACCTACACAACTTGGACTGCAGTCATTCTCAAAGGCAATTAGGGATGGGCAATAAATGCTGGCCTTAACAGCAATAGTTCACATCCCACAAAAGGACAATGCCAGAGCGACTGTTTGAATCGCAAACACCAGAGAATTAAATACCATTTTAAGAATCTTGGTGTAAAAATCAACGCTTAAATACTCGCGCAATTGCCAGTGTCAGATATTCACCTTTCTCCTGCTTTGAACTCGGCTTCTCAATAAAAGGCCAAACCCACGGGTTGGAGTTAGCTACATAAATTAGCAAGCTTTAACGTCTGTGCCATGCAGTGAGATCATTGTGTCGCAGCCAACTGCAAAGCCACAGCGGCAAAGCTATGGGATTTGGTAACATGTCCCTGGACTTGAGGCATGTGCTGGAACCATATCACCCTGTTAGACCTCAAGAACTGGTTTTAATTTGTACGTCTGTATTTTGCTCAGCAATATAAATCATTACATTTTCTAGTTTTCAACTCGGAGCAGATGCTGGCAGACCGAAAAGAAGTGTCTAAAAAATGTGTCAATGTTTCACAAAGTGCCATTAAACATTGAAGAGTTTGGAGTGGGCTTTACACTTTCATACAGCATGGATCCCTTTCAGTGGGGATAGAGGGGAACTTCTTTACACCACTCGTACCAACATTCACTCCCAGTGAGATTTGACATAAGTGGAATACAATGCTGAGGCATCAGATTTAGTGAGTTCCTTGATTATCAGCAGCTTTTCGTGCACTTTAGTCCTGTAGGTTTGTGTCCCCGTACAGTTTAACTGGGGCATTGCAAGCGCGGTTAATTAGAGTCGGGAAAAAGCATGGAAAAACTGGAGTTAACGCATAAATACTGGAAGTGCACAGAGGGTGAAACAGTTTATGAAAGAGAAAGACTAATCATTAGATGGAGGATTTGCCCTGAAACTGGGAGAATCAGTATTTGTTGAAATCAGAGAATTCTGATGAAGGGTCTCACTGAGAATGTTAACTTATCTCTCTCACTCTCAGGCCCTGTTTTTAATTGCTTTTATTTCATTAGCTAAATTCTTATCTCACTAAACTGACTTCCAAGTGGAGTTTCATTTGGTCCTCTAGGCGATGCTGAGGGAAGCTCCTTTTTTTTGACTTGACATTACACTTTTGATACGATCATAGAATGTTTACAGCTCAGAAGGAGGCCATTCAGCCGACTATGTCTTGCTAGCTCTCTGAAGGAGCAATTCATCTTATGCCACTGCTCCTGCCTTCTCCCCATAACTCTGCACATTCTCCCTTTTCGGATAATGATACAATTCCCTCTTGAAAGCCTCGATTGAATCTACCTCCAGCACACCCTCGGGCAGCACATTCCAGATCCTAATCACTCTGTGTGAAAATGTTTCTCCTCATGTCTCTTGATTCTTTTGCCAATCACATTAAATCTGTGCCCTCACATTCTCAATTCTTCCACCTTTGGGAACAGCTTTTCCCTGTCTACGCTGTCCAGCCCCCTCATGAATTTGAACATCTCTATCAAATCTCCTCTTAACCTTCTTCTCTCCAAGGAGAACAGTTCCAACCTTGCCAATCCACCCTCATAACTGAAGTTTCTCATGCCTGGAACATAGAAACATAGATGATAGGCCCTTCGAGCCTGTTCCTCCATTCATCACGATCATGGCTGATCATCCAACTCCTGCTTTCTCCCCATAACTTTTGATCCCATTCTTGTGAACCTCTTCTGCACTCTCTCCAATGCATTCACATCCTTCCTGTAGTGTGGTGCCTAGAAATGTACACAACATTCCAACTGAGATCTAACTAACGTCTTATATAAGTTCAACGTAACCTCCTTGCTCTTGTACTCCATATTCCTATTAATGAACCCCAGAATACTATACACTTTATTAACTACTCTCTCACCTGTCCTGCTACCTTCAATGATCCATGCAATATATACCCAGGACCCGCTGCTCCTGCACCCCCTTAAGAATTTTACCCCTTATTTTATTTTGTCTCTCCACGTTCTTTGTATCAAAATGCATCACCTCACACTTTTTCACATTGAACTTCATCTGCCACCTATCTGCACTGTTCTCTTCACAGTTTACAATAATTCCATGCTTCATATCATCTGCAAACTTTGAAATTGTCCCTGCAAACCAGGATCTAGATCATTAATATATAACAGGGAAAAGCAAGGGTCCCAATACCAACACCTGGGGAACACCACTACAAACCTTCCTCCAGCACGAAAAATATTCATTGACCGTAACTCTCCACTTCAGATTATTCAGCCAATTTTGTCTCCATGTTGTTACTGTCTCATTCATTCCATGAGCTATAACTTTTCTGTTGTGTGGCATTGCATTGAATGCCTTCTGAAAATCCGTGTACACCACATCAACAGAATTACCCTCATCAACCCTCTCTGTCACCTCTTCAAAAAAACCTCCACAAGTTACTTAAACACAATTTCCCCTTTAGAAATCCATGCTGGGTTTTCCCAATCAACCCACATTTTTCCATGTGACTACTAATTCTATTCCAAATTATTATTTCTCGAAGCTGATGTTAAACTGGCTGACCTGTAATTACTGGGGCTATCCTTACAACCATTTTTTGAACAAGGGCAGAATGTTGGCAATTCTCCAGTCCTCTGGCACCACCCCTGAATGTAGGGAAGACTGAAAGATTATGGCCAGCGCCCCTGTAATTTCCACTATCACCTCCCGCTGTTTCCTCATAGACCTGCAAAATTTCCCTTTTCAAATATTTATGCAATTCCCTGTTGAAAGTTGAGATTGAATCTGCTACTGGTACCTTATCAGGCAGTTCAGTCTAGATCACAACAAATCACTGTGTTAAAAAAAATCTGATATCTCTTCAGCTGTTTCTGCACGTTATTTTCAATCTGTGTCCCCCTGGTTACCATCCCTCCTGCCACAGGAAACAGTTTCTCCTTGCTCCATCAAAAGCCTTCATGGTTTTGGACACTTCGCTTAACCCTTCCCTTTAACCATCCTTGCTCTAATGGAAGTAACCCCAGGTTCTTCAATGCCTCCTGGAAAGGAGCAAGACATCGCAGAGATGAACCGCTCATCTTGACATCCGTGCTGACTCCCAATTCTCAGAGGACCACAACTTCTTGAAATTCAGAGCTCATTTCTCGAATCGCGTGCTTGAAGTTCTGGGGCAAATACACTCTCTCACCACAAACGACACAGTCCTTTTCATTAATCATGTCTCTTTTGACTCTTATCCACAAAGAGCCACCCATTGTATTTCAAACCATGAACTCAGTTCATAAAATGTGCAATATGTCTCTGTTGCGAAATAATTCTGCTGCCAAAGCAGGGGAAATGAAGGAAAACATTTACTATAGAATCCCTACATGGCAGAAGGAGGCCATTTGGCCCATCGAGATTGCACTATGTGGAAAGAGCAGGGGGCAATGTGGGACTCACTGCAGAGCCCTCAGAGTTGGAATAGACATCATGGGTCTCATTCTGTACTGTAAGATTCTTACTCTAACTGAGGCATCCTAAAATATTGGTTTCGATAACATGTTTTCAAATACAATATTTTCCCATAGATAATGACTACCCCTGGGAGACAGTATTTCAACAGAAACCTCCCATTTTTCATGCGTCAGACTTGCTGGTGACTATTGCCTGACTAATTGACCTCAGGGTCATGAATGTCCCAGCTCAAAAATGTCCGGGCTGATGTGTGCACATTCTGCAACTGGCTGATTCTTCTTTATTTTCACCTCGCCAGCCTTGGAAGTTTTCGGGCACTTAAAGTCGCCCGTCTTCTGTGCTCACCTGGCCCCACAGATGGAAAGTGAGGTCTGTCTGAGACTTGTTCTTCAGTTACTGGTAAGATGGGGGCCCATGCTTTTATGCATTGTCAGGCATTGTCATCACAAGGGGATTTGAGTGTAGGAGTAAAGATCTCTTGTTGCAGCTGTACAGGGCCTTGTTGAGACCATGCCTGGAGTACCATGTACAGTTTATCTACAGAAGGTTATATTTGCCATAGAGGGAGCGCAATGAAGGTTCACCAGACTAATCCCTGGGATTGTCTTTTGAGGAGAGATATTTTTCTCTTTCATGGGATGTGGGCATCACTGGCCAGGCCAGCATTTACTCCTCATCCCTAAGTGCCCTTGAATTGAGTGGCTTCCTAGGCCAATTCAGGGGGCATTTAAGAGTCAACCACATTGCTGTGGGTCTAGAGTCACATGTAGGCCAGACCAAGACAGCAGATTTCTTTCCCCAAAGGACATCAGTGAATCAGATGGGTTTTTACGACAATCATCAATGGTTTCATGGTCATCATTAGACTTTTAATTCCAGATATTTTATTGAGTTTAAATTTCACCATCTGTCATAGTGGGATTCGAACCAGTTCCCCAGAGCATTACCCTGGGTCTCTGGATTACTAGTCCAGTGAAAATAGGACAACACAGTGGCACAGTGATTATCACCACTGCCTCACAGTGCTCAGGACCTGGATTCAATTCTGGCCTTTAGTGACCATATGGAGTCTGCACATTCTCCCCGTATCTGCATGGGTTTCCTCCGGGTGTCCTGGTTTCCTCCCACAGTCTAAAAGACGTGCTAGTTAGGGTACATTGGTCATGCTAAATTCTCCCTCGGTGTACCCAAGTAGAAGTGTGGCGACTAGGGGATTTTCACAGTATTTTCATTGCAGTGTTAAAGTAAGCCTACTTGTGGCTAATAATAAATCAATTTTAACTTTTCCTCCCACAGTTCAAAGATATGCAGGTTAGGTGGATTGGCCATGATAAATTGCCTCTTGGTGTCCAAAGATGTGCAGGTTAGGTGGATTGGCCATGATAAATTGCCCCTTGGTGTCCAAGGATGTGTAGGTTAGGTGGATTGGCCATGATAAATTGCCCCTTGGTGTCCAAAGATGTGTAGGTTAGGTGGATTGGCCATGATAAATTGCCCCTTGGTGTCCAAAGATGTGTAGGTTAGGTGGATTGGCCATGCTAAATTGTTCCTTAGTGTCCAAAGATGTGTAGGTTAGGGGGATTAGTGGGATGAGTGCATGGGTTTATGGGGAGAGGGCCTGGGTAAGATGCTCTGTCAGAGAGTCAGTGCAGATTCGATGGGCCAAATGGCACCGTCGGGATTCTATGATTCGAGGAAATATCACTATGCGACAAACTCCCCATTGAAGAAACTGGGCCTGCATTCTGTAAAATTCTGGAGGTTGAGAGGTGATCTCATTGAAATGTACAAGATCTTTACAGGGCTCGACAGGGTAGAAGTGGGTAGGGTGTTTCTCCTGACTGGTGAGTCTAGAACCAGGGGACACAGTCTCAAAATAAGGGGTAGGCCATTTAAGACTGAGATGAGAGGAATTTCTTCACTCAGAGGGTGATGAATCTTTGGAATTCTCAACCCAAAGGGATGTGGAAGCTTAATCATTGAGCATGTTCAGATCATTGAGATGGATAAATGGATAGATTTCTGGACACTAAATGAAATCAAGAGATACAGGGAGAGTGGCGTGAGGGAAGATGATCAGCCATGATCTGTTTGAATGGAAGAACAGGCTCGATAAGCTGAATGATCTATTATGTTCATATCCCAAAGATGGCACTTCTAACAGAGGGCCAGCATGGATTATGTGCTCAAGACCGAGAAACGGGGCTCAAATTTGACCAAACTCTGACTCCAGGAGAAAGAATATTACTTTCAATAGGGATTTGCTTCTGTTTCTTCCTATGGGCCTTTCCAGTCAAACTAACACGTCATTAATATTAGAGTTGATTAGAAAAGGTATAGAAAGGACTCTCATCTTCATTTCTTTTGGCTTTCGGCCCCATTTGAGGTCTTAAGCCAAGTGCTTGTACCCTTGCCTAGGGTTGCCAATGGTCATCAAATGTGATCCTGGAACTTTCACCACATGACTTTCTCCCACTCTCCAGCCATTTTTCGGCCAACACATCAATTCCTGTGACATACTGCCTTTCTACACCAATTAGAAAGGCATCCCAATTGGATGATGCTTGACTGTCTTTTGTACCACACCAACATTTTCAATATTTTTATATCTGGTAAAGGAAATGGTTAAAAAAAAATGACAAAACAAAAATCTTTTTTTAACATCCAGATAATTTTTTTCCAGGGTCACACACAGCAGTTTCCTGGAGACTGATTTTCAATTTTGGGAGACTCCAGGCCGATCTTGGAGGGTTGGCAACCCCGACATTTGCAGAAGGATGGCACAGTATTGTCGGTTTAACAGCAGAATAAATAGAAACTTGGAACAATATCGAGAGACTAGTCTAGAGCAGTAGTAACACGTGCACAACCTTGCCACAGCCTCTACGAAATCGCAAAACTTTAATCAGGATGTACTGTACCTTATAGCACTGAATGGAGAAAACACCCAGATAGTTAAAATAACAACCTCTCCCCCCATGACAGATATACATTACCCTCAGAATTGGAACACTCACAAAGATTAACCATCACATTGAAATATCAGAGCAAAACCTTTCCCATCACATGGAGGAAAGAATGAGCTAGGCAAGAATTCAGGGCAAGTGGCCGATTATCACAAGCTAGCCATACAGAATTGGAACACATGTAGCAGTGTCGGATCCTTCTTCCAGATGAGACGGAGGAGCAGGTGGACATAAAGGATCCCGCGGCCACTAGTTTGAAGATGAACAGGATGGATAGGAGTGGTGGCAGGAGTTCTTTCTCCACTGGTATCCCCCTCCACCCCAGTCAATATTCATCCGTCAATCCACATCACTAAAATAGATTGGCTGGTCATTTCTGACAGTGCTGCTCTGTGTGAGTTGGCCAGTGTGTTTGCAACACATTGGGGATGTCCTGAGGTTGTTCCGGGTTCCAGTGAAATGCAAGTCTTCCTTGTACAAAACACTGAAATAAAATCAGAAAAACCGTTCACTAATGCTCTTTGGGGAGGGAAATCTGCCATCCTTACCCTGTCTGGCCTACATGTGACTCCACAGCCACAGCAATGTGGTTGACTCTCAACTGCCCTTGGGCAACCAGGGATGGGCAATAAATGCTGGCCAGCCAGCGACACCCATGTCCATGAATGAATAAAAAAAACTCAGCAAGTCAGGTAGCATCTGTGGAGAGAAAAAAACAGAGTTAACATTTCAGCTCAATAACCTTTCGTCGGAACTGTTCTATGAAAGGTCATCGTTCTGAAAGGCTAACTTTTTTTCTCTGTCCACAGATGCTGCCTGACTTGCTGAGTATTTCCATGAATTGTGTTTTAATTTCTTGATTTCTTTTACTGCCTGTTCTTTTTTTACAATCCCTCATCTTATTAGGTTTGTCTTCCTGCCTGCCTCAAGGCTGTATTGTCTATGTTCCAGCTGTGGTAACGACTGTGGACCCAGATAGGTCTTGCTCCCATTGCAGAGTTACTGACTTGCCCTTTGATCTGGCAGGGCCGTTGAATCTGATCTAGGTGTGAGGCTTTGTTCTTTGCTCTCACACTCAATAGCCAGTTGAGTACCTGGTATGTTGGGATAATGATTGTTGCTTCCTTGTTTATGCTGAGTTCTGGTGCTGTAATACAGATTCCGTACTATTCAACCTCCAGTGTCAGAGTGAGCACAGAATCCCCTGGTTGTGAGATGCTGGAGATGTCACATTCTCCCTGCACCTACACACTTTAAAGATGGAAAAGGTTAAATGCCTCAGCGAGAAGGAGCATGGCTGGGAGAAACTCAAGAGATTTGACACAGGCAGTGGTTGAGGTAGGCTCCACAAAGGAAGAATTGGATAGATATTTGAAATAATGGACTGTGCAAACCTATGGGGAGAACATGAAGCAGTGGGATATGAATTTTGGTTCACTCTTTGAAAAGCCAGTAAAGATAGGCTGAACCAAATGGACACCTCTTCTGTGCTATGAATGTATATGGATGTATAGGGCAGTTGGAATGGTGGTCTTGTGGCATTGTGATAGCGTCCCTACCTCTGGACTAGCAGCTCAAGGTTCAAGTCCCACCTCAGGACTTGATGGTTGTGGAAGGCATGTTCATAGTGGCCAAACAGGTTGTTTACCAGTCTGTAAAATCTTCCAATACTCCTGAGGACAGGTGGTAAGAGTGGGAGAATTTTCTATCAGCCACACTGCATAAGGCAACAGCAAACCACTACAGTACCTTATCAAACATAATTACAGACCAATCCAATGGAAGTCCAGTGGCGTGGTACCTGGAGAAGCAAGTGTAGTTGGAGGTGTTTTTCTCATTTTGGAGATGAAACATATTAGGCACATAGAGAGAACTTTATTCTTCATTTACTTGCAGTTTATCTGACCTATGATTGCTTGACCTTCATACTTCCAATGTCCAATAGGATCTATAATTGAAAAGTCATTCATCCCACCAGATTACTGTCCCCACGGTGGCATGGTGGTTAACACTGCTGCCTCACAGTGCCAGGGAGCCAGTTCAATTCCGGCCTTGGGTCACAGTCTGTGAGGAGTCTGCATGTTCTCCCTGTGTCTGTGTGGGTTTCCTCCGAGTGCTCCGGTTTCCTCCCACAGTCCGAAGATGTGTAGGTTAGATGGATTGGCCATGCTAGCGTGACACTCAGTGTCCAAACATGTGTAGGTGAGGTGGATTAGCCACGGGAAATGTGTGGGATTATGGGGTTGGGCGGGGCAGAGGGCCTGGGTAAGATACCCTGTCAGAGAGTCGGTGCAGACTCGATGAGCTGAATGGCCTCTCTTGCATTGTAGGGATTCTATGGTTGTAAGCGTGGAAGATGAAAATCTATCCTTTGGTGGCTAAAATGGGACCATGTTCCATTTAATGTCTTGTGATGAGTACAAACTTTGCACAGAAGAAAAAGTTTTGACGTATTTACCATTCACTGTCAAGTGTAGAGACGAAGTACAAAACAGAGTGGAGGAGAGCTGAGGGCTGAACCAGCTCCAGTGGAGGTGCAGAATGTAAATGAAGTATTGAAAGTAATTGCCAGAACAGATGCGAACTTCTTTAAACACCTTGAGCTTGAATCAGCCGCAATTTGTGTTGCATGATTTTCTTACATGGAGGAAGAGGAAAATAATTCATCCTCACCACAGAAAGAAAGAAACCTCAAGCAGGAAGGAGCTCAAAAGCTTTTCAAAATTGTTGGTGTAGATTCAGTGGGCCAAATAGCCTCCTTATCCCTAATCCTACCCTATTTTATGATGCAAGCTAGACACTACACCTATATACAAAGTGAGCCAGATTCTCCCAATATCGTTCATCTTGTTAGGGAATAATCACCATGATTTAGCTGCATAAGCCCACTTGCCTGATGGCTTTGCTGATTAAAGAGTCCTTCGACTGCAGAACTGAGGTGGCATCAGCAGTGAAGCAGGAGGTTTCTCCTCCTGACTTTTGTTCTGGTAGCTCCTGAGAGAAGGTTTGCGTCTGATGCCTTTGGGTGTGGACCCAGTGGGCTCAGTTGCGATAGGACCCTGTGGTCGGAAAGCCTGCTAATTCTTCCCATCACTGGGATGTTGTCAGTGTTGAAGGGAAGGGGATCAGAGAACTGAAAATGGAAGCATGACAAATTAATAGCCTCTGGCATTCACGTCACATTTCCATGTCACAGGAGTTCCTCTCTGGAATTAGAGGATTTTCTGGGCCTGGTGATTGTTTTATTGCCTCATAACAGGTGTCTAATCGCCATTTACTGTGCACTGTTTTGTATGGCAGGTTTCTAGCTGTTTAACCTGTTGACCTCAGCCTCCTGGTGTAATGGGGTAATCTGCAAGCATTGCGCCTGAACACTAATATTCTTTACTGTTGCACTTCCTAAGATATAGGTACTGTGCTTGAAGCAAACTGTTCACAGTACTGGAGCATTTTTATTGCACGTTAAAGGTTCATCCTTTCAGGGGGACATGACTTTTGAATCATTTGACCATCATGTGGATCATAAGATCACAAAATCATTAAGTGAATCGGGGAGGTTAATTGGCTCAGCTTAGACATTGATTTCAGAAAGAGGCCACAATCTCCTTACATTTGCTGCATTTCAGCTGTTATTTCCAAATTTAGATTTCACAATCCTACCCAAATTATTCCACGTATTGGCTATTCTTCAGACGATAAGAAATTTCTGAATGTTAATCTGAATTTTTCTTTTATTAATTTGTAGCTACATACTTTCATAAGATGTGGGTGTCACTAGCAAGGTCAACATTTATTACCCATCCCTAATTGCCCCTTTAGGAGGTGGTGGTGAGCTGCTCCTTGAATTGCTGCAGTCCATGTGGTGTAGGTACACCCACAGTGCTGTTAGGGAGGGAGTTCCAGGATTGTTAAAGGACATCAGTCAGTCCATGTGGTGTAGGTACACCCACAGTGCTGTTAGGGAAGGAGTTCCAGGATTGTTATTGGACATCAGTCAGTCCATGTGGTGTAGGTACACCCACAGTGCTGTTAGGGAAGGAGTTCCAGGATTGTTATTGGACACCAGTCAGTCCACATGGTGTAGGTACACCCACAGTGCTGTTAGGGAGGGAGTTCCAGGATTGTTATTGGGCATCAGTCAGTCCATGTGGCGTAGGTACACCCACAGTGCTGTTAGGGAGGGAGTTCCAGGATTTTGACCCAGCGACAGTGAAGGAATGCTGATATATTTCCAAGTCAGGATGGTGAGTGGCTTGGAGGGGAACTTGCAGGTGGTGGTGTTCCCAGGTATCTGCTGCCTTAGTTCTTCTAGATGGTTGAGGTCGTGGATTTGGAAAGTGCTGTCTAAGGAGGCTTGGTAAGTTGCTGAAGTGCATCTTGTCGATGGTACACACTGCTGCTACTGCGCATCAGGATTTTTATTGGACATCAGTCTGTCCATGTGGTGTAGATACATCCACAATGTTGTTAGGGAGGGAGTTACAGGATTGTTATTGAACATCAGTCAATCCATGTGGTGTAGGTACACCCACAGTGCTGTTAGGGAAGGAGTTCCAGGATTTTGACCCAGTGACAGTGAAAGAACGGCTGATATATTTCCAAATCAGGATGGGGTGAGGCTTGGAGGGGAACCTCCAGCTGGTGGTGTGCCCAGGTATCTGCTGTGGTATGTATAGGCTATCCAGGAACTTACTTCCATTGCTGCATCAGATATTTGCCCCATCATGATGCTTTAATATGGGGCTAATTTCAGAAACCTGAGTGCCTCCTGCCTCTTTTACTTTCATATCTTCCCAGGATGGTAATCTGAAAAATGGACTGACAACAAATTGTACAGTGACATTTTCAGTCGCAATCAAGCGGGCTGCTATTGTGTGGAAGGCGTGGAAAGTCTGCAGAGAGATCTGGATAGGCTGAGTGAGTGGGTGAGAACCTGGCAGATGGAGTATAACGTTAGCAAATGTGAGGTTATCCACTTTGGTAGAAGTAATAGTAGGAGGGATTATTATTTAAAGGACGAAAAGCTGCAGCATGCTACGGTGCAGAGGGACCTGGGGGTCCTTGTGCACGAATCGCAAAAACCCAGTCTGCAGGTGCAGCAGGTGATCAAGAAGGCGAATGGAATGCTGGCCTTTATAGCGAGGGGGATAGAATATACAAACAGGGAGGTCTTGCTGCAACTGTATAGGGCACTGGTGAGGCCGCAGCTGGAGTACTGTGTGCAGTTTTGTTCGCCGCATTTGCGAAAGGATATATTGGCCTTGGAGGGAGTGCAGAGAAGGTTCACTGGGCTGATACCGGAGATGAGGGGGCTAGCCTATGAAGAGAGACTGAGTAGACTGGGTCTGTACTCATTGGAGTTTAAAAGGCTGATAATGAAGGGGATGGATAGGGTAGAGGTTGAGAGATTCTTCCTGCTTAGAAAGGATAGCAGAACTAGAGGGCACAGCCTCAAAATAAGGGGGGGGGGAGCAGTTTAGATCAGAGTTGAGGAGGAACTTCTTCACTCAAAGGGTGGTGAGTCTCTGGAATTCTCTGCCCGTTGAAGTGGTGGAGGCTGCCTCGCTGAATATATTTAAGTCACGGGTAGATAGGTTTCTGATAGACAGGGGAATTAAGGGTTATGGGGAGAAAGTGGGAAAGTGGACCTGAGCCACGACAGATCAGCCATGATCTTATTCAATGGTGGGGCAGGCTCGAAGGGCTAGATGGCCTACTCCTGCTCCTATTTCTTATGTTCTTATGTTCTGCTTTGTCCTGGATGGTGTTGAGCTTCTTGAGTGTTGTTGGAGCTGCACTCATCCAGGCAAGTGGGGAGTATTCCATCACACTCCTGACTTGTACCTCATAGGTTGTGGATAGGCTTTGGGGAGTCAGGAGTGAATTACTTCCCGCAGGATTCTTAGCATCTGATCCACTCTGGTAGCCACAGTATTTATATGATAGCATCTGTGGAGAGAATAGAGCCAACATTTCGAGTCTGGATGACCCTTAGCTCTGATGAAGGTCATCCAGACTCAAAACATTGGCCCAAGTCTCTTTCCACAGATGCTGTCAGGCCTGCTGAGATTTCCCAGCATTTTCTGTGCTAGTGTTTCTATAACGTTGTCGTTATCACGTTCTCCTAACACATGAGTAGCCTCCCGATGGGAACCAGGCCAATGGTATCTAATTTTGGGGTGAGAAAGGAGGGGGGTGGGTACAAGTCAGGAAGCAATATGACAATACCTTCACAGGCTCAGCCTGAAAATCATCATCTTTATTTAGCATTTGTTGAAATAAATAGCAACTTGCTGTTTCTGGAGCTGGGAACATTGAGATAAATTAAAATCTTCAGTGCTTTTTTGGAGCTTCCTAAATTGTTCCCTTGCCACTGTTTTGCTTTATTTAACAGTGCCATCACAACAGTGAAAGCCTTACCATCTGGCTGAGGAAGCATCCGACAAAGCACATCTGTTATGAGTTTCCCAACCCTATAAAGCTCATCAGAATTGTGCAGTAAAGGAATGAATTGTTTGGATCCCACTTCCTGTTTACAGCTGGGAACGTAACTTGCTTGCTCAGCATTGTCTGGCTATAGGAGGGGTTTTTGGAGGCCACAAGTTAAGTGCCGGACGGCCTGTATTGGAGGTTGCCTGGAAAGCTGGTGGTGAATCAGCACCGTATGAGAAGATTGTGACACTGTTGCAGCAAGACTGGTAGCATGAGCACAGTGGAAGACAGGGCACCATCATATTGCGACTGAAAATGTCACTGTACAATTTGTTGTCAGTCCATTTTTCAGATTACCATCCTGGGAAGATATGAAAGTAAAAGAGGCAGGAGGCACTCAGGTTTCTGAAATTAGCCCCATATTAAAGCATCATGATGGGGCAAATATCTGATGCAGCAATGGAAGTAAGTTCCTGGATAGCCTATACATACCACAGCAGATACCTGGGCACACCACCAGCTGGAGGTTCCCCTCCAAGCCTCACCCCATCCTGATTTGGAAATATATCAGCCGTTCTTTCACTGTCACTGGGTCAAAATCCTGGCACTCCCTCCCTAACAGCACTGTGGGTGTACCTACACCACATGGACTGACTGATGTCCAGTAACAATCCTGGAACTCTCTCCCTAACAGCACTGTGGATGTACCTACACCACACGGACTGACTGATGTCCAATAACAATCCCGGAACTCCCTCCCTAACAGCACTGTGGGTGTACCTACACCACATGGACTGAGTGATGTCCAATAACAATCCTGGAATTCCCTCCCTAACAGCACTGTGGGTGTACCTACACCACACGGACTGACTGTTGTCCAATAACAATCCTGGAACTCCCTCCCTAACAGCACGGTGGATGTACCTACACCACACGGACTGACTGATGTCCAATAAATGATGTCGAAATTTGCTGATGACACCAAGATTGGTGGAATGGCAAATTGTGCGGAGGGTGTGGAGAGTCTGCAGAAGGATCTAGATAGGCTGGGCGAATGGGCCAGGAACTGGCAAATGGAATTTAATGTTGGCAAATGTCAGGTTGTCCACTTTGGTAGGAATAATGGTAGGAAGGACTATTACTTACGTGGCGAAAAACTGCAGCATGCGACGGTGCAGAGGGACCTCGGGGTCCTTGTGCATGAGTCGCAAAAACCCAGCCTGCAGGTGCAGCAGGTGGTCAGGAAGGCTAATGGGATGCTGGCCTTCATAGCGAGGGGGATTGAATATAAAAGTAGGGAGGTCTTGCTGCAGCTGTATAGGGTACTGGTGAGGCCGCAGTTGGAGTACAGTGTGCATTTTTGGTCGCCGCACTTACGCAAGGATATTTTGGCCTTGGAGGGAGTGCAGAGGAGGTTTACTAGGCTGATTCCGGAGTTGAGGGGGTTGAACTATGAGGAGAGGCTGAATAAACTAGGCTGGTACTCGTTAGAGTTTAGAAGAATGAGGGGAGATCTCATTGAGACGTATAAGATGTTGAACGGGATGGATAGGATAGAGGTGGAGAGGCTCTTCCCGCTCAGAAAAGACAGTAGGACTAGAGGGCACAGCCTCAAGATAAAGGGGGGGGTGCAGTTTAGAACGGAGTTGAGGAGGACCTTCTTCACTCAAAGGGTGGCGAATCTCTGGAATTCTCTGCCCGTTGAAGTGGTGGAGGCTGCCTCGCTAAATATTTTTAAACAAAGAACAAAGAACAACCCAGCACGGGAAACAGGCCCTTCGGCCCAACGAGCCCACGCCGCCGCATCACCCTACACCTATTCTACCCTGCATGTCTACGAATGGGACCCTACTCAGTCAGATTCAGGGAAGAAATAGTGTCAATTTGGTAAAAACCGATTAGCCTAAGAGCACATCTTTGGGGTGTGGGAGGAAACTGGAGCGCCCGGAGGAAACCCACGCAACCACAGGGAGAATGCACAAACTCCCACAGACACAGGCCCAAATCCATGTATCTGCACAGCCAGCAGTGCTAGTCACTGAGCTGTTGCGGCGCCCGTCTACCGGTCCAGGATCAAGCACACACACCGATATGAAGTACTAGGCCACTCCTGGACTTCCAAGAGCAGCCCACGCACGACCCGCCGTGTGCATGCCCCTCGCTTGACACGAGGTGGACCTCCACCTGTGGAATAAAGACAAAAAATATTAATCATACAGCCTGCCCTTCCGGTGTCTCCCGAGGTTTAGCCCTATTTAATAGCCCCTACCATATCCCTCCATTCTCGTTTCACTCATGTGCCTATCTAACTGCATCTTAAACGAGTCCAACGTTCCTGCCTCCACCACCCTACTCGGTAGCGCATTCCAGACCCCCACAACTCTCTGCGTAAAGAACCTTCTTCTCACCTCCAAATTATACCTCCCCCCCCTCACCCTTAAATGATGACCTCTCGTGTTCGTACCCAGTCTAGGGAGCAGTCTCTCCCTATTAACTCTATCTATTCCCTTCAGTATCTTATATACTTCTATCATGTCCCCTCTCAATCTCCGTCTTTCCAAGGAGAATAGCCCCAGTTTCTTCAATCTCTCCTCGTAACCCAGTCCCCCCATGCCAGGCAACATCCTGGTAAACCTCCTCTGCACCCTTTCCAGAGACTCCACGTCCTTCCGGTAGTAAGGTGACCAGAACTGGACGCAGTACTCCAAATGCGGTCTAACCAACGTTCTGTATAACTGAAGCATTAGACGGCAGCTTTTATACTCTATGCCCCTTCCTATAAAGGCTAACATCCCATAAGCCTTCCTAACAACGTTCTCCGCTTGTGACGCAACCTTCATGGATTTGTGAACCTGCACTCCCAGGTCCCTCTGTATGTCTATACTCCTAATCGGCCTACCTTTTATCACATAGCTCCTCTCTGCATTATTCCGTCCAAAATGCATCACCTCGCATTTGTCAGGATTAAATGCCATCTGCCACCTATCTGCCCACTGCACCAACCTATCTATATCCTGTTGTATCACCTGACAATCCAGTTCCGTACCCGCCAACCCTGCCATCTTGGTGTCATCAGCAAACTTGCTGATCACACCACCTACGCCCTCTTCCAAGTCATTTATGTAGACTACAAAGAGGAGAGGTCCCAGTACTGAGCCCTGCGGCACACCACTGGTCACTGGCCTCCAGCCCGACAAGGTCCCCTCCACAACTACCCTCTGTCTCCTATTTCCCAGCCAGTTCTCAATCCACCTAGCTACCTGGCCTCGTATCCCATGCGCCTTAACCTTTTCTACCAGCCTACCGTGAGGGACTTTGTCAAACGCCTTACTGAAGTCCATATAGATGACATCAACGGCTCTCCCATCGTCAACCGTTTTTGTCACCTCCTCAAAGAATTCCACCAGATTCGTAAGGCAAGACCTCCCTCTAACAAAGCCATGTTGCGTATCCCTAATCAGATCGCAACTCTCCAAATGCTCATACATCCTACCCCTAAGTATTTTTTCCATTAACTTCCCTACCACCGACGTCAAACTCACCGGCCTATAATTCCCAGGGTTATCCCTACTACCTTTTTTGAACAACGGGACCACATTTGCTACCCTCCAGTCTTCAGACGTGGGTTGATGGGTTTTTGATAAGCGAGGGGTTTAAGGGTTATGGGGAGAGGGCGGGAATGTGGAACTGAGCCACGACAGATCAGCCATGATCTTATTGAATGGCGGGGCAGGCTCGAGGGGCTAGATGGCCTACTCCTGCTCCTATTTCTTATGTTCTTATAACAATCCTGGAACTCCTTCCCTAACAGCACTGTGGGTGTACCTACACCACATGGACTGACTGATGTCCAATCACAATCCTGGAACTCCCTCCGTAACAGCACTGTGGGTGTACCTACACCACATGGACTGACTGATGTCCAATAACAATCTTGGAACTCCCTCCGTAACAGCACTGTGGGTTTACCTACACCACAGGGACAGCAGCAGTTCAAGAAAACGGCTCACCACTACCTTCTCAAAGGGCAGTTAGGGATTGGGCAACAAATGCTGTTCTAGCCAGGCTCATTGTGTGAAAGAGTTTTTTAATATGTTTAACTGGGCGTGGGGTCTGAGGAGACTATTTTCCTTAATGCAGCGAGTTGTTGTGATCTGGAAGGCGCTGCCTGAAAGAGGGTGGAAATTGATTCAATTGGAATTTTCAAAAAGGGGATCTGATACTGGAAGGGAAAATAATCACAGTACTATGGAGTAAGGGCATGAGACTGCACCAACACAGTGGGCCGAATGGCCTCCGTCTGTACACTTTCAATCTATTTAAGGGTTCACTGGAGGATAGAGCTTCTCCTGGGCCTATACAAGGTGGCTGCTCCTTATGAAATAAGTTCCACTTAATTATCTCAGGCAATATGACTTCAGAATTCATCTGATCACATGTAGAGAAATCAATGAAACTCAGGCTCTAATAACAAAGAAATATGTCATTAAGTCTCCCGGCAGTGACTTGGAAGGGAGGGGATAATTTCAGCAATTGTGAACTTTAATTGACCAGATTCCATGCTCTTTATGTTGTCTCCTCCGATACCCTCTCATTCAAGTTGTCATTTTTTTAAGTCTGGATAGCAACGGCTCCGGAGGTGCGCACTCCTGGCTTGAGCAATGCTGAGACCAACTACAGTGACCCCATCATCACCTGGGATGTGAACCTGGAGCTTTCTCTGGGCTGGAATTTGCCTAATGTGTTGGGCAGGGTCATGTAGCCACTGAACCATCAGGGAAGCTGTCAAAAAACAAAAACAGAAAATGCTGAAAAATCTCAGCAGATTTGACAGCATCTATGGGGAGAGAGAATAGAGCCAACATTTCGATTCAGGATGACCCTTCGCCAGAGCAGACAACAACTCTGATGAAGGATCATCCTGACTCGAAATGTTGGCTCTATTCTCTCTCCCCACAGATGCTGTCAGATCTGCTGAGATTTTCCAGCATTTTCTGTTTTTGTTTCAGATTGCAGCATCCGTAGTATTTCGCTTTTATCTAAGCTATCAAAAGAGACAGGAGGATAACCCCTCCTTCCCCCTCCCCGCCCACCCCCGAGCAGTGTTCAGAATTACTTCAATAAAGTTCACTGACTACTGTAAATTCTGTTTTTCAAAGTGATAGTGATCAGGGCAACTTGCTCCTCATTGGGTCACAGACATCTGCTAGGATGTAGTCAGTATTCATTAATCTGTGGATCTGCCTAATTTAGTAGGCTACTGCGTGCCCGAATCCATGACATGCGTGAACCCATCTGGCTTTTGGGGATGTTTCTGTGCTTATATACACAAGAGCTATCTGTACACAAATCTGCATGCATCAGCTCTGTGGCCCAGAGAGAATAGAAAGCTTTCCAACATTGCTCTTTTTCTTCAAGACCTACAGCAACCCAACCATGTTGACCTGTCCCCATTGTTGGCCGTTTACCCCTCAGCCATCTGAGTCCACAGGTCTGAGAGGAGAACACAATGGACAAAGGAGCTGAGATTCAGTCATTCACAGATCACAGAACTCTGAGCCAATTCTGAGTGTGTGCATGTGTCGTTCTCAATTGCAAAGCTGTCTTAGGGCCCTCAGCTGCCATGAGAGCAGTGCCACCTTGCCCTCGAGAAGCTCAAATTGACACACGGCAGCCTCATCTGCCAATTAGGTGCACCTCAATGAATTGGAGTCCAGAGGATGTTGGTGTCCCTAAAGGGGAGCATCGTATTGGATAGTGGTGGATACACAGACGATAGAAGCTATTGGTGACAAAGTTGACAAGGTCAGCTGTCACCCAGGCGACACATTTCACTTGCCATCAATTGGCCAGGTGACCAATCTGATCATTTTCCCCACCGAATGGTTCCAGTTCAAATGGAAACGCGAACTGTGAACTGTACTCTCAACCCGGGAGCAAGTTTCACCAGGGTGACATGAATGACAGATTTTGAAGTTACTGGGAAGACTCAAGAATCAGAAAATCCACAATGCAGAAGGAGGCTATTTGGCCCATCGAGTTTGCACCAACCACTACTCCATCCAGGCCCTATTCCCACAACCCCACATATTTACCCTGCTAATTCCCCTGACACTAAGGGGCAATTTAGCATGGCCAATCAACCTAACCTACACATCTTTGGACTGTGGGAGGAAACTGGAGCACACGGAGGAAACCCATGCATAGATGGGGAGAACATGCAGACTCCACACAAGTGACCCAAGCCAGGAATCGAACCCAGGTCCCTGGCACTGTGAGGCAGCAGTAGTAACCACTGTACCACCATGCCACTAGAGCTAAACATCTGTGCTGATTGTGTAGGGTGATGGAGGACAGGGCGATATGAAGGTGGCAGTCACAGGTCTCCTGTATCAGAGGGGCACAAACCCCTCAATCTGCCAAGGAAAGGCTTCTCTCCTGCTGGGTTTTGCATGTAGTTTTATCTTTCCCTTGTGCTTCTGGATGGGTTTGGTGGGGGAGGGGGTGGGTGGCGTTTCCCTTCTGTGATCCTCACTGACAGTGCTTCATTCTCAGACAGTTGAACACCATGCAGCCAGCAGCAACAATCTTCAAAGCACTTGCTGAATGATACCACATTGGACCCATCACTGGCATGCTAGTACCTTGCTGCTGGAGGACTACTGCGGATACGCGTCTCATTTAATGAAGTAAAAAGATCAATAAAATAAAATCGAGGCAATCCCTGGTGGGACACTAACTAAAATAAAATGCCAAAATGAAACTTAACTATCTAAACTAAAATATCATTCTCTGGGATACACCCTAGCCACTGTGATGCCCAGGGATCGCGGAAGGCCTGAAGTGTATTGTTGGACACCGCGTGCTGTTATAATGTAACCAATGGTAACATTGGAAACTGTTATAATGTGACCTGTGGTAACGTTGGAATCTGTTATAGTGTAACCAATGGTAACATTGCAATCTGTTATAATGTAAACAATGGTAATGCTGGAATCTGTTATAATGTAACCAATGGTAACATTGGAATCTGTTGTAATGTAACCAATGGTAACACTGGAATCTGTTGTAATGTAACCTATGGTAACATTGGAATCTGTTTTAATGTAACCATAAGAACATAAGAAATAGGAGCAGGAGTCGGCCATCTAGCCCTTCAAGCCTGCCCTGCCATTCAATAAGATCATGGCTGATCTGAAGTGGATCAGTTCCACTTTCCCGCTTTCTCCCCATAATCCTTAATTCCCTTGTCTATCATAAATCTATCTACCCATGACTTAAATATATTCAGTGAGGTAGCCTCCACCACTTCAACGGGCAGAGAATTCCAGAGATTCACCACCCTTTGAGTGAAGAAGCTCCTCTTCAACTCTGATCTAAACTGTCCCCCCCCCAACCTTATTTTGAGGCTGTGCCCTCTAGTTCTGCTATCCTTTCTAAGTGGGAAGAATCTCTCTACCTCTACCCTATCTAGCCCCTTTGTTATCTTGTAAGTCTCTATAAGATCCCCCCTCAGCCTTCTAAACGCTAACGAGTACAGACCCAGTCTATTCAATCTCTCTTCATAGGCTAACCCCCTCATCGGGGTTATCCTATCAGCCTGGTGAACCTTCTCTGTACTCCCTCCAAGGCCAATGTACCCTTTCGCAAATGCAGTGACCAAAACTGCACACAGTACTCCAGCTGCGGCCGCACCAGTGCCCAGTACAGTTGCAGCAAGACCTCCCTGTTTGTATATTCTATCCCCCTCGCTATAAAGGCCAGCATTCCATTCGTCTTCTTGATCACCTGCTGCACCTGCAGACTGGGTTTTTGCGATTCGTGCACAAGGACCCCCAGGTCCCTCTGCACCGTAGCATGCTGCAGCTTTTCGCCTTTTAAATAATAATCCCTCCTACTATTATTTCTACTAAAGTGGATAACCTCACATTTGCTAACGTTATACTCCATCTGCCAGGTCCTCACCCACTCACTCAGCCTGTCCAGATCTCTCTGCAGACTTTCCGCACCCTCCACGCAATTCGCTTTTCCACTCATCTTTGTGTCATCGGCAAATTTTGTTACCCTACACAGCCCCCTCCTCCAGATCGTCTATGTAAATGGTAACAGCACCGATCCCTGCGGCACTCCACTAGTCACCAACCACCAACCAGAATAGCACCCATTGATTCCAACTTTCTGCTTCCTGTTAGACAGCCAATCCTCAATCCACGCTAACACCTTACCCCAATTTCGTGCACCCTAACCTTTTGCAGCAACCTTTTGTGAGGCACCTTATCAAACACCTGCTGGAAATCTAAAAACACCACATCCACCGGTTCCCCTCTGTCTACTGCACAAGTCACATCCTTGTAGAAATCCAATAAATTTGTCAAACACAACTTCCCCTTCACAAATCCGTGCTGCGTCTGCTTGATCAAACCGTTCTTTTTTAGGTGTCTTGCTATTTCTTCTTTGATGATGGATTCTAGTATTTTTCAACTACAGACATTAAGCTAACCGGCCTATAATTCCCTGCCTTTTGTCTGCTACCTTTTTTAAACAGAGGTGTAACATTAGCCAATGGAATCTGTTATAACGTAACCAATTGTACCCCTGCAATCTGTTATAATGTAACCAATGGTAACACTGGAATCTGTTATAATGTCACCAATGGTAACATTGGAATCTGTTATAATGTAACCAATGGTAACACTGGAATCTGTTATAATGCCACCAATGGTAACATTGGAATCTGTTATAATGTAACCAATGGTAGCACTGGAATCTGTTATAATGTAACCAATGGTAGCACTGGAATCTGTTATAATGTAACCAATGGTAACATTGGAATCTGTTATAATGTCACCAATGGTAACATTGGAATCTGTTTTAATGTAACCAGTGGTAACATTGGAATCTGTTATAATGTAACCAATGGTAGCACTGGAATCTGTTATAATGTAACCAATGGTAGCACTGGAATCTGTTATAATGTAACCAATGGTAACATTGGAATCTGTTATAATGTAATCAATGGTAACATGCTGTGCAAATGAGCTGACCAGCTGACCCAGTATAAACAGAAAGGAGATGGGGATTGTTGGGAGCTTGGCTGCCACTTACCCTGCATTACAGCAAAGACTACACTTTAAAAGATACCGCATTGGCAGTAAAGCACTCTGCGACCTCCTTGAGTGATGAAAGTCCATAGAAATGCTATTTCCTGTTAAATAATGCTTCTTTTGGAAGGATTGAGATCATGGCTGAAATTTTCTGACTGCTCCCACTGGCAGGATCTTCTGATCCCACCAATAGTGACACCCCCCCCCCCCACCCCCCACCGCAGGTTTCCCAGCGGTGAAGGGTGCAAACAGTGGGAAAACCTATTGGCAGCAGCAGAACTGGAAGAGCCCTCCTCCAGTCAATGGTGAGTCACACCACCTCACAACGCAGGAGGAGGGGGGATCCCAGCCCATGAAATGTGAAATAAGTAATATGAGTAACATGTTAGTATACCATAGTTATACCATGCTTGTTATCTCTTTACATTTGCCACTCTTGAGGTGGGTCTAGTCCAGGCCACTGTTGGAGTTCTTCATGAAGATAGAGCATTCCATCTTGGACAAAGGAAAATCTGTGATGGTGACTTTATTGCTCTTTGTCATCGATTTAGGAACAAGCACTGGTGACCTAATTGATCTTTGCAAATCCAATGCTTGTAATCTGCCAGCCAAATGTCAGCCAGCCCCGGTGACCTTCCCGACTCTGATGGATAATCACAAAGTTGCAGTTGTTGTGGTTAAGCAGAAATGTGACTTCACTGCCTGAAACCTATCATTGCCGGATTTTGTCTGCAAAAGACATTAAAATGAGTGCTTGAGAAACAAGGAAATAAATCCATTCAAAGCCGTGAGACTTAGTGGGGTAAGAATGCTAGGAGGGTCATGACCCCTTCTTCCCCCAACCCCAACAAAAATCAAGGGTTTTAACACACCTCGAAGAAAAGACCCAAATTATGCTCCTTCCTCTCCCCAAACATCAGAAAAAAGCCTTTGCTGTATTCTTCCTTGTTCAAGGGATGTGGGTGTCAGTGGCTAGGCCAAAATTTATCACTCTTCAGAAGGTGGTGGTGAGCTGCCTTTGTAAGCTAAACCCACAGTGGAGTTGCAGGAATTTAACCCAGTGACAGTGAAGGAACGGCCGATATATTTCCAAGTCAGGATGGTGAGTGGCTCGGAGGGAACTTACAGGTGGTGGTGTTCCCAGTATCTGCTGCCCTTGTTCTTCAAGGTCATAGATTATGGAAGGTGCTGTCACAGTTATTCAAAGTAACAACAGCACTAAGTTGGTATCGGGTCTGGTTACTTTCAAAGCACTTTGCACAGTGAGTACAATGACTTGATTTTGATTTGATTTATTATTGTCACATCTATTGGTATACAGTGAAAAGTATTGTTTCTTGTGTGCTGTACAGACAAAGCATACCATTCATAGAGAAGGAAATGAGAGAATACAGAATGTAGTGCTACATACATAGCTAGGGTGTAGAGAAAGATCGTCTTAATGCAAGGTAAGTCCATTCAAAAGTCTGACAGCAGCAGGGAAGAAGCTGTTCTTGAGTCGGTTGGTACGTGGCCTCAGACTTTTGTATCTTTTTCCCAATGGAAAAAGGTGGAAGAGAGAATGTCTGGGGTGTGTGGGGTCCTTAATTATGCTGGCTGCTTTTCCAAGGTAGTTGGAGGTGTAGACAGAGTCAATGGATGGGAGGCTGGTTTGCGTGATGGACTGGCCTTCGTTCATGACCCTTTGTAGTTTCTTGTGGTCTTGGGCAGAGCAGGAGCCCATACCAAACTGTGATACAATCAGGAAGAATGCTTTCTATGGTGCATCTTTAGAAGTTGGTGAGACTTAAGTGGGCAATTCTGTACCCTAAAATGCATGTTTTGTATTGCACTATTTTACCTGAATACACTCAAGAAAGACATAGAGGAGGCATATGATTGCTAGACTGTTAATCCAAAAACTCACCTTGTGTCCTGGGGACCCGGGTTTAATTCCCGCCACAGCAGATGGTGGAATTTGAATTCAATAAAAAAAATCTGGAATTAGAAATCTACTGATGACCATGAGACCATTGTTGATTGTCGGAAAAACCCATCTGGTTCACTAATGTCCTTCAGAGAAGGAAATCTGCCATCCTTACCCGGTCTGGCCTACATGTGACTTCAGAGCCACATAATGTGGTTGACTCTAAGACTGCCCTCTGGCCTCGCAAGCCTCTCACCATCACCTTTTCAAGGGCAACTAGGGATGGGCAATAAATGCTGGCCCAGCCAGTGACGCCCATTCCCACGAATAAACAAGAATGTCCAGAGTAAGTAATTATATTGTAAGTACAGTAGATTGGAGCAATGTCTTGTTACCCCTACTATAATTTGTATTTAAGCCATTACAGTATAAATGCAAATAACTTCAGGCAGTAGATGCTGAGACGCATTTTACAACATTTGACAGTGAACATGTCCTCTTAATCTTGGATCATTAGCAAGACCCTAGTTTGAAAAGCCAACCTTTAGAGAGCCCTCATTTCCACCATTTTGTGTTCCCCTGCCTCCCCTCTCCCCAAAAAATATGCAGTGCTTGAAAGCTTCAGAAGTAATTATTTCAAATGTCTTTTAAATGTGACACAATACTCATTTTTGCTCCCCAATAACACCAACGCAAAATGCCTTGCGCTATTTGCAAATGCTCTGAGGTGACAGCATTGGATGGAGATCAGTAAGTGTCTGAATCTACGCTTGTGGTATATCTGCGCAATTTGATTCCTCACCCACTAATCCATCTTCCATTGCTCCTCACCACAAATTATAATGCTTACCAGAAAAATAGAATTAAAAATCTTTTGAGTTTTGGCTTGTAGTCAGCACAAGAGATATTCTGCGACTTATTTATTTTGTGCGAGTTTTTTCTCACACTGTCGCAACAAAACATTTAACACTATTGGAACCAATGGGGATTGTTTGATGAACACAAGAAGTCACTGAGATGTGGGTAGCAGGAATTGGTAAATCTCTGTGGACACTGCTCCACCTCTGGAGAAGTGCCCGCAGAGGAGGGGGTGGTATGATAATGGGAGTCATGTCTGCCACCACTGGGAAGAGTTCCAAGGCAACCATAGGGGCTGCTGCAGGTGCCTCAGTGTTCTGGGACTTTACAATAACAGTGAAACAAAAAAGCAGTCCCCAGCATTCTCACCACCACTGCTCCCCCACCCCCACGAAACACATTCCCTGTGGACCCTCGTACCAACTTGTGACACTCTGTGCCCACTCACTATATAGAAATAATGAAGCTGAAAGTGACAATTGTATATGTGGAACAGCTTTAGAGGCAATCATTACGCATTCTCAGCTAAGTGCCAGGGAATCCATTAGTCCGCTGAAACAGCTGTGCTCCAGAGAAAGCATCACTTGATTGACAGCTTCAACTCAGTGATCTATTCTGTCAATTGCACAACGTTTATTCACACAAGATGTGAAGTGCTTATAGTTTTTATAAGTGCTGTGTCAAGTGCTTATAGTTTTTGCTATTAACACTAATAGGGTTGTAGTGAAAGCACACAAAGATCATGAAAGATGAACAGGAGGGCATAGGGTTCATGGCACCTCTGACCACCTCGGAGAGGCTGTGAACCACAACTGCTTGAAAAGCTGGCTCAACTCCATGAAGACTGTGGGGGACCCAAAGATGCCTATCCTAAAAATTCCTTATTCCCACTAATGAGTTGGGGATTAGGGGTGCAGACCAACAACCCAGCTCTTATCCTGTGTTGGTGAAAATCTGGCTTGCTGAGAGCCCTTGAATCAGGTCCTAGCTGCCATTTTTAAAAGGTCCGTGGAGTCTCCATGAAAATCCAAATAAGAAAGTTTGAGATGTGGTCTGAGTCATTTCTCTTGAGAAAGAGAAGGCCAAGTGGTGACCTCATCGAGCATCTTTAAGGAAATCTTTTGACAGAGCTGTCACAGGGGAATGTTTCCTCTTATGGAGAAGAGTACAATTAGAGACCATCAATATACGATAGTTACCAAAAAATCAAATCGGGAATTCAGGAGAAACTTCTTCATCCAGTGAGTGGTGAGACTGTGGAACCCTCTACCACAGGGAGTGGTTGAGGTGAGTAGTGTTGATGCTTTTAAGGGGAGGCTGAAGAGAAAGGGGATCGAACACTATGCTGACAGTGAGGTGAGGAAAGGAGGCTCGAGGGGATCTGCCCTGCTTTGGCGTCATATCTCAAGCACAAGTTTGTGCCCACTGTGTGCTCTGAAAGGCAGTTTCAGAACTGATGTATGGACAGGCTGTTTTTGCCCAGGTACATATAGTCCTGCAGCCCTGACAGAATCTCCACAGCAAGGGGGGAAAAAACCCGACAGCTGTCACAATGTTTTTGGAAACAGGATTGTAATGGATGATATCATCAGCCCAGCACTATGCTCTCCCATTCAGCTCACGCGGTGTAAAACCGACAAAACATTAAACTCAGAGGAGCTGTGTGCCTCCAGGCCTGAAATCTCGTGCAGCCATCTATGAAAAGCCACAAAAGAAAACCCCTAACACATTTTAACCAATGTCTGCCACGACTCTCAGGTTTGTGTGAGTTATGATGGCCACAAAGGCCATGGGGGAGTCATCAATCAATCTCCCCATGGGCTTCATGGTGTCCGAGCTGCCTTATTTAGTAAGTGGAGACTCGCCTGATGGGAAACAGTCAGCAGGAGTTTTTAATCCTATTACTCTATCCTGACCGGAGGTATAGGCCCAGAGGTGAGGACTATCTGACTGTAAGCTGCATGGAATCATAGAATCCCTACAGTGCAGAAGGAGGCCATTTGGCCCATCGAGTCTGCACCGACCACAATTCCGCCCAGGCCCTATTCTCATAACCCCACACATTTACCTTGCTAATGCCCTGACACTAAAGTCAATTTACTATAGCCAATCCATCTATCCCGCACATCTTTGGACTGTGGGACGAAACCTGAGCACCCAGAGGAAACCCACGCAGACACGGGGAGAATGTGCAGACTCCACACAGACAGTGACCCAAGCCGGGAATCGAACCCAGGTGCCAATCACTGTGTCACCGTCCTGCCCCTTGCAGATGTGGTCCTTTCCTTTAGTGCATAATAAAGTGGGTACATGATGGGAAACTGGCATTCGGCTGAATGACTACAGTGTGCACGTGTGTGCTGTTAATGCAGCGATGATAATGTTGGTAGCATTACAAATATCACAAAATGCACCTTATGCATGTCAATATGTATCTAACATCAGATGTTTTTTAAAATTACATTTTGTTCAGTGACGAGGGACATAAAAAATTGCCTTTATCTAATGCCTTTCACAACCACTGGATATCCCAAAGCAATTCAGAGAGTGAAATGCCTTTTGAAGTGTAGTCACTGTTGTGATATAGCTGAGGTTATTCATGAAGGCTGTGCCTTCTCAACCTTGCCCCTTGCCTGAGGTGTGGCGATCCCCAGGTTAAATCACCACCAGTCAGCTCTCCCCCTCAAAGGGCAGAGCAGTCCATGGACGTCTAGGACCATGGCAATTTTACCTTTACAGGAAACGCAGCAGCAAATTTACACACAGCAAGATCCCACAAACAGCTACGTGGTAATGGCTAGATAATCTGTTTTCATGATGTTGACTGACAAGACACTTAGGGCCTTGGTTTAAAGCCTCATCTGAAGGACAGCACCGCTGACAGTGCTGCACTCCCTCAGTATCGCACTGGAGTGTCGGCCTTGATTTTTGTGCTCAAGCCCCGAAGTGGGAACCAATAACCTTCTGACTCAGAGACGACTGTGCGCCGAATCACAGCTGACACCCGTCCTGATCAGGCAGGTTCTGAGATTGGCCTTCACCCAGTGAGGATGCTGCAACTAACCTCAGTGTGAGAAGAACTGGAGGGGGTAAATCAGTGGGGGATGCAGCTAATGACTAGTGTGCAGTCATATGCATGTATATGACAGACATGATGTACATCATGAAAGGCCTCAGTTGTGATGTCCAACAGTTGGAGAGTTCTACCAAGACTCATTGCTTCACAGTGAGGGAGGGCCATTCAGATGAGGGGCCGCTAGGCTGCCAGTGCTCATTACATGATATCACAGTGAGGAGTTGATCAGTGTTAAGGCCAATATCACTTTGGAAACACTCATGTAAAGTATCAAGGTGCAATCTTTAATTGTAATGCTCTGGCATCACATTCACTGCTGAATGGAACATTTAAAGTGATGTTATAGGGAGGTGGTGGCTCAGTGATATTGTCACAGGACTGCAAGTCCAGAGACCCAGGCAATGCTCAGGGGACCTGGATTCGAATCTGGGTTTGAATTCGACAAATATTTGGAACAATAGGGTCTAATAATGACCATGAAACCATTATCATAGCAACTCATCTGGTTCACTAACATCCGTTTAGGGGAGGAAATCTGCCGTCCTTACCTGATCTGGCTTACACGTGACTCCAGACCCACAGCAATGTGGTTGACTCTTAATTGCCCTCTAAAATGGCCCAGGGAGACACTCAGTTGTGCCCCAAATGGGCCAGCCGACACACAGATGAACCATACATATGGATGGATCACTGCCAGGGCTGAGTTACATCATTTTAGGTGGAGTCACAGGCAGTGCCTCAGTTAGGCTCTGGGCCTTGACGAGGGATGGAATTGTTATGGGCCTCACTTTGGACCACTCTGTAGGAAGTGCAATGTCCAAACATCAGGCATTCAGGCTTGGGTACAATCATTTCCCCACTGTCCCATCGCTAACTGGCTTGTCAACATGTGCTGTACAGTCTGATGGGATGGGAAACTGAAGGAAGGCCTGTGGAAATGAACCTCAGCAACCTTAGCGAGAGAAACAAGAAACATTTGAAATCAGAGTTCACCTTTAAACCTTGCATACAATAACATTCTCAAGTCTTTAAACAAATTCCACATTTGCCCTGGTGTTGGTGCTTGCATTCTGTAGGTGTTGACCAGGCTCCATCCTCACTTCAAGGGTTATTTCTGGGGGCCTGTGATCTGATTTTGATACTGGCTAAGATCAAGCATCAGATTGAGCCCGAGATGGGGTGCAATGTCTTTTCCTGTCAGCTTGGATCTTGTTTGTCCCTCTTGTGGGAACTGTGAATTAGATTCAATTCAAATTTGGTTTGTGGAGCAAGGAGATGCATTTGGGTCCACCCTGTTCACTCAGTGCATTGGCATTGTAACTTTAAGGATGGAGCAAAAAATTTAAAATCTGATTGATTGCACAAGACTGTCTGAGGCAGACGACATTAGCAGTGAATCAGGGCTTGCCTGGAATAATGTACACTCTCTCACTGTTGCAACACCAACCCCCATCTTCCCAAGGCTTCCTGCGGTCACCTCATGTCACAGGGGAGGATGTGGGACTGTGGGAAAAGATTGACATTCCCTTTTTCCAAAAGGCCGACCACATTTTCACTTGCAGAGTGTCTTTTACACATACACAAAAAAATCTGGAGTAATCCACAGAAGCAATTTAGCCGCAGTGGAGACGAAACGTCAACAGCAAAGGTGGTTATTGTTTCGCTACAAGGTCCCCTCAGCCGCTTGTAATTAACTCTCTCTGCCCATTTCAATGTGGGGAAAATGGCTTTACCTTGTATGTCCCAGCCCCACTGCTTCCCTGCACATCACTTTGCATTCTACAACCGCTGAGATGCCCAGCCATAGCAACCGTGGCAGAGCCATTGCTAATCCCCCGGGCACCACACATTTTTGAACCAGTGCGCCCCTACTTTCTGTTAAAAGGCTCGCAGCTTAAATGCACGCCAAATAGCCAGTGGAAACAATCAGGACAATTCTGCACAGCCACGGGTGTCTAATGCAAATCTTCATGGGTAGGATGTGTGGCATTTCAGGCTTAATGAATTGTCCATCACCCGCTTTCAGCTCCATCTCAGGGTCTGAATTAATCTCGAAGGCTCAGCAGGAAGTCAGACACTAAGTCGCTATTTATTACACATCCATTGTAACTAATTGATGTAATTAACACTGATTCCAATCCTTACAAACAATAGCTCATTCACAAGAGCCGCTGACACGCAGTGCTATCCCATCCATTCAAATGACTTCACTAGAATAGACACCCCTCCGTGGACAAATTTATCCCACTGCCTGATGGGAACGCCCGGCATTTCCCAGAGTCCTCTCTGACATGTCATCTTTCTCTGTTTTTGCTCCTGTGTGAGATTAACCCTTTGTGCCCACCAGAGTGCACAGCACTCTTATAATTGCAAAATATGATTTATGAGGAGCAGTGTACCCTGAATCCCAACGAGCCCGTTTAATTAGGCTGTTGAAACCCAAGGCTTGCTTATCGCAGTGCTGAGCAACCTAAGCTAGTGAAGGGGCCACATGAGTGATCCTCCTTCATCTCAATGGGACACAAGATTGAAATCGGACTTTTCCACTAACCACAACCCCATGAATAAGGTTAAATACATTTAATACACATTGATAATGCCATAATGAGTTAAAGACAGTGCTTAATCATACATATATTAATGGAACTGTCGCTAAGTTTATATCAGTCATTGAATCATAGAATCCCTACAGTGCAGAAGGAGGCCTTTCGGCCCATTGGGCCTGCACCAGCTCTCCGACAGAGCATCCAACCCAGGCCCTATCTCGGTAATCCCATGCATTTACCCCGCCAATCCACCTAACCTGCACATTTTAAGACACTAAGGGGAAATTTAAAATGGCCAATTCACCTAACTTGCACGTCTTTAGTCACTAAGGGGCAATTTAGCATGGTCGATCCACCTAACCTGCACATCTTTAGACACTAAGGGGCAATTTACCATGGCCAATTCACCCAAATTGCACATCTTGTCTGGTGATGGGATACAACAGTTTCCACCCTCTGCCGGGGTGGGGGAAGATTGCCAGAAAATCCTGCCCTGTGTCTCCTGTAACTTTCTGCTGTGTGTGTTTTTAGGTCAAGGATTAAAGGAGCCACAGGTTTGAAGGTGATTGGTAGAAGGATTACTGGGGATATGTGGGAAAACCCAGAGGGTGGTGAGCATCTGGAATTTGCTGCCTGGGTTGGTGGTTGAGACTGAAATGCTCAAGTCATTGAAGAGGTACCTGGATTTGAAGTGTTGTGAGGCTGTGAACTGGGTGCTGGAAGGTGGGATCAGAATGGGTGGCTAGTATTTTCATGCAGACATGATGGGCTGAATAGTCTCTTTCTGTGCCATAACCTTTCTATGGTTCTGTAGACAGGGTAAAAAGTGATATAGTTAAAGCGTGTATTTTCACTAAGGATAGTGACAACAGACATCCATTCCAATTAACTTGGTGCTGATCTTTATATCCCAAGTCTTTTGGGATGTTTTCCCATGTTGAATGCATTATAGATGTACAGGTTTTGGTGACTTCCAGTAGCTGTCAATCATAAAGTTTTGCCCCACACTGGACCTCCCTCCTGGAGTCTTTCCTTCTCCTCTTCCTGGAAGGCATCATCTGTCCAGAATACCTCATCTGATCGCAAATTTGTGTAGCACACAGGACACACTGCTGACTGTGTCCTTCCCGATTCACCCAAAGAGCAGAAGCTTCAGCAAACCTATGGTATGCTCAGCAGTGGTGATAACGTGGACTTCACTGGATCCTCACTCTGCCCCTGTGTGCCAGGGAGTTGCTCTGATTGGCATCATGTGCTAGGGCTGTAAAGGGAGGCCACTCCTTTCAAAAAGAAACCAATACTACAGCGAGGTCCCTCGTGCAGTTGTGCCAGGCTGGACTGGTGCAAAGTCTTAGCTACTCCCAGGGAGTTGGGCATGTAAGGCAAGTGGCAGATGCCACATTTGCCAGGGTGGCACCTTGATGGTTTTCCAACTGAGAAGGCTTCAGCAACTCAACATGACATCTCATTTTCCCAGATGTGCAAGGGCTTTGTTGATGGAGCCCATGGGTCCATTAGAGCTGGATGTGCAGAATCATATGTATGTGGTTACGAACAATTGAAATTGATGGAGTTTTTGTGTGAAACCTTCTTGGTCCCCATCAGCTGTGCCCTAGCTTACTTGTCTGGAAAAAGTTTGGCATCTCATGCCGTCTCTGTCTCTCTCTCTCTTCTCTCTTTCTTTCTCGCTCTCATAACATTTAAACAGATCAATGGCACAAAAAATATTAACATTTGAAGAGATTGAACATTTGTCCCTCAGTGTGTGTTGGATCATTTGGAAGAGAAAAGAGTCAAAGTCCTCTTATGGTACAAATAACCATTCACTGGGAAATTGTGCATCCAACACTTGCTTACACAGCGCCAACTCCCTGAAGCTAATGGCACTCATTATTTAGTCTACTATATATTGAACTCCACCCCTTCCCACGACAGCACAACTGTAGAACTGTATCATAGAATTACTCAATGTCTTCAGCAGCGGAGAAAAGTAGCAGACATAAAACTAAATTACAATGTATCATTTAGTATTACTTTCTGGCAATCAATTCATTTTTTTCATACTCTCTTTTTTACACAAAATACAAGTTACTTAAAATGTAAAATTAATCTTGTTCCATAACTGTATGGTGCAGATCCATCAGATACTGAAGCAGCCAGTGTCCATATGCAACAAAGCTTGGACTGATAAGTGGCAAGTAACATTCACCCCATGCCAGCCAATGACCATCTCCAACGAAAGAGAATCTAACCATCACTCCTTTACATTCAGTGGCATTGTCATCATGAATCTCCCACTATCGACAATCGGGGGTTACCATTAACCAGAAACTGAATGGACTAGCCATTGTAAATACTGTGACTGCAAGAGCAGGTCAGACGCTGGGAATTCTGTGGTGAGTAACTCACCTCCTGACTCCCCAAAGCCTGTCCACCATCTACAAGGCAAAAGTCAGGAATGTGATGGAATACTCCCCACTTGCCTGGATGGGTGCAGCTCCAACAACACTCAAGAAGCTCAACACCATCTGGGACAAAGCAGCTCTGCTTGATTGGCACCACATCCACAAACATTCACTCCCTCCACCTCTGATGCACAGTAGCAGCACTGTGCCATCTACAAGATGCACCCCAACAACTCACCAAGGCTCCTTAGACATTACCTTCCAAACCCATGACCTCAAACATCTAGAAGGACTAAGGCAGCAGACACCTGAGAACACCACCACCTGCAAGTTCCCCTCCAACTTACTCACCATCCTGACTTGAAAATAACCTGGACTTGGCGTTCCTTCACTGGGTCAAAACCCTGCAACTCCCTCCCTAACAGCACTGTGGGTGTACCTACACCACATGGACTGACTGATGTCCAATAACAATCCTGGAACTCCCTCCCTAACAGCACTGTGGGTGTACCTACACCACATGGACTGACCGAGAGCCCATAACAATCTCAGAACTCCCTCCCTAACAGCACTGTGGGTGTACCTACACCACATGGACTGACTGATGTCCAATAACAATCCTGGAGTTCCCTCCCTAACAGCGCTGTGGGTGTACCTACACCACATGTACTGACTGATGTCCAGTAACAATCCTGGAACTCCCTCCCTAACAGCACTGTGGGTGTACCTACACCACATGGACTGACTGATATCCAATAACAATCCTGGAACTCCCTCCCTAACAGCACTGTGGGTGTACCTACACCACATGGACTGACTGATGTCCAGTAACAATCCTGGAATTCCCTCCCTAACAGCACTGTGGGTGTACCTACACCACATGGACTGACTGATGTCCAATAACAATCCTGGAACTCCCTCCCTAACAGCACTGTGGGTGTACCTACACCACATGGACTGACTGATGTCCAATAACAATCCTGGAACTCCCTCCCTAACAGCACTGTGGGTGTACCTACACCACACGGACTGACTGATGTCCAGTAACAATTCTGGAACTTGTCTGGATGAGTGCAGTTCCAACAACACTTCAAGAAGCTCGACAGCATCCAAGACAAAGCAACCAGCATTCCATCCACCACTTTTAACACTCACTCCCTCCAGTACATCTAACTGTAACTGCGCCTAATTACTCACACCAATCTTTTATCCCATTACACACTGCCAGTTCAAAGTACATCCACATGATGTCAGGCGCAGCATGTAAAGACCTATGTAAAATGCCATTGTGTCTTATTGCTCAAGGAGTTCAAAAATCATAATTCAATTTGACAAATAACTTGTTCATTTAAAAAGACTTCAACAGCATTTCCAAATGCAGTGTCACATTGGATTTACTGCATTGCCGTGAGACACTATAAGGTCATTGCCAGCTGCAAGAATATGAAGTTACAGTGTCTTTAGTTAAGAAATCTTTTTTGTAAATAGAAACAAAGCTAAAGCATTTAAAGGATGTGTATTTTGTTTAAACCTTTTCTGTGCTTACGTGATCAGAGGATTGCAAGGAAACAAGCTCCTGACATTCATTGGGAGTTAAAGGCACTCATAACTATTGACAAGCTACCTGACACTAGCTATTCACCTCAGGAAGATGGCATTTGACTTTAGGAAGCGTAGTGGAGGACATGCCCCTGTCTACATCAATGTGAATGAAATAGAAATAGTTGAAAGCTTCAAGTTTTTCAGTGTCCAGATCACCAACAATCTGTCCTGGTCCCCCCATGCCAACACTATGTTAGGAAAGCCCACCAATGCCTCTACTTTCTCAGGAGACGAAGGAAATTTGGCATGGCAGCTACGATTCTCACCAACTTTTAGAGATGCACCATAGAAAACATTCTTTCTGGATGCATCACAGCTTGGTATGGGCTCCTGCTCTGCCCAAGATCACAAGAAACTAGAAAGGGTTATGAATGTAGCCCAATCCATCACGCAAACCAGCCTCCCACCCATTGACTCTGTCTACAGTTCCCACTGCCTCGGCAAAGCAGCCAGCATAGTTAAGGACCCCACGCACCCCATATATTCTCTTTTCCACCTTCTTCCAGCGGGAAAAAGATACAAAAGTCTGAGGTCACATTCCAGCCAACTCAAGAACAGCTTCTTCCCTGCTGCTGTCAGACTTTTGAATGGACTTACCTTGTAGTAATTTGATCTTTTTCTACACCCTAGCAATGACTGTAACACTATATTCTGCACTCTCTCCTTTCCTTCTCTATGAATGGTATGCTTTGTCTGTATAGCACGCAAGAAACAATATTTTTCACTGTATCCCAATACATGTGACAATAATAAATCAAATCAAATATTAAGTTGATCTTTCTCTATACCCTAGCTATGACTGTAACACTACATTCTGCACTCTCTCCTTTCTTTCTCTATGAACAGTGTGCTTGGATGTACAGAGCACAAGAAACAATACTTTTCACTGTATCCTAGTTCATGTGACAATAATAAATCAAATCATCAAAAATCAACTGCCTTCTGGTGCCAGTATTCTGTAGAGATGGTTTCCTCCAGTCCTGTGCTGGCCACCCTTGCTTGAAGCAAAGTAGGTGGAAGAACCCAGGGCCTGATTCAAACTACTGAACTTGATTTAATTATCTTGGCTTCTGCCCACCGACCTGTTAGTTGCCCTTTGGTTTGGCTTTCTCCACATGGGAGATGCTGCCAGCTGGCAAGAAATTTGAATTTTCCCTGACCAAACCGACCAGTCCAAGATTTGACGTAGATTTCAGCACAGCCTCAGGGGCAGGGCCAATGTTTTAGGGATAAAGCCATTGTGAGTTAAAATTGTTGATAAAGATGAATACGCCTCATACTTCATGATCTAGGTAAGAATTTAATTGTTAGGGACTGTGTCCATCCCAGTTCTTCTGGTTTCTTCTCTGTAGGCATCAACAATCTGTGTCCCATCTAAACCCCAATTGAAAGTTTTTGATTTGGTTTATTATTGTCACATGCATTGGGATGCAGTGAAAAGTATCGTTTCTTGCACACTATACAGACAAAGCATACTGTTCATAGAGAAGGAAAGGAGAGGGTGCAGAATGTAGTGTTACAGTCATAGCTGGGGCGTAGAGAAAGATCAGCTTAATATTTGATTTGATTTATTATTGTCACATATATTGGGATACAGTGAAAAGTATTTTTGCTTGCACACTACACAGACAAAGCATACCGTTCATAGAGTACATTAGGGGAGAAGGAAAGGAGAGGGTGTAGAATATCATGTTGCAGATATAGCTAGGGTGTAGAGAAAGATCAGCTTAATATTTGATTTGATTTATTATTGTCACATGTATTGGGATACAGTGAAAAGTATTGTTTCTTGGGCACTATACAGACAGAGCATACCATTCATAGAGAAGGAAAGGAAAGAGTGCAGAATATAGTGTTACAGTCGAAGCTAGGGTGTAGAGAAAGATCAGCTTAATGCAAGGTGGGTCCATTCAAAAGTCTGACAGCAGCAGGGAAGAAGCTGTTCTTGAGTCGGTTGATACGTGACTTCAGACTTTTTCCCGATGAAAGAATCATAGAACCTGTACAATGCAGCAAGAGGGCATTTGGCCCAACGAGCCTGCACTGACAATGATATCACCCAAGCCTTATCCCTATAACCCTATGTATTTACGCTAATAATCTCCCTGACACTAAGGGGCAATTTAGTATAGCCAAATCAACCTAGCCTGCACATCTTTAGACTGTGGGAGGAAACTGAAGTATCCGGAGGAAACCCATGCAGACACGGGGAGAATGTGCAAACTCCACACAGACAGTGACCCAAGTTGGGAATTGAATCTGGGTCCCTGGTGCTGTGAGGCGGCAGTGCTAACCACTGCGTTACCGTGCTGGGAAGAGTTTAAACTAATTTGGCAAAGGGAGGGGACACAGACTGTTAGCAGAATAAGAGCACAGAATTAGACATTTGGATGGTTATCGAGGCGGAATAGCAAGCTAATCGTCCCTAAAAGGTTATTGTGGTCCAACCCGAGAGACAACAATCCACTTATCCACAGGCCTCTGAGACTGTCTCGGGTACCATCTTCCAATAATGTGATTTGTGTGCGGATGGGGAACATATGTCGCATGTGACACATCACTAGATTCCTGAGTGCGGTTTCTGGTAACCGTGGAGATGATAAACGGCTTTGGGAAATTTGTAGTAAGTCAAATGAAATGAGAGGGTCACAGAAAGCAGCTGTGGATAAAGCTTTTACATTTTATAAAGTAATAATTATGATTTTGCATTGTGGACTAAGTAAATCAGTAGATATCATTGTGAGCTCCCACTGCACAACAGCACTGTTGTTTTCTGAGCAAAGATCGTAATTTTTTTCAATGGGATCTTTTATTCAGCTGATTTGCCCTGCAGCACATGTGGTTGGATTGTTGAGTCATGGTTGCATTTCATAGGATGTCAAACCTATCATTAAAGCAGTGCCCGCATTTTCCATCATAATCATAATACACATCTGGTATGGCTTAGTGGCAAGCATGGGGGTAAAGGTTAATTCCGCAGAAGTACTGTATGTTACCCATGAAACGAGAGTTACTAGCATGCTCTAATTCATATCAAGGTGGGGGCAATAAGGCTGGGAAGGCGGTCATGTATTGTCGTATGTTATGCCAATCTGGAGTCAAAGGAACTTTGCATGGCCCAAGACACTGCACCAACAGGCACAAGGTCACATCCACCTCTATTCCATGTGCTGGAAGACTTTGTGGTATTTGGCTCTAAGGCCCAGATTTCACAGTGGTAATGACAAGTGAAACTGTCACCACTGGCCATCATTACATCGCAAAAACTGACAGAAACATCAGGAGTCCGCACATGCGCGGAATAACGCGGAAATCCAGAAGTTGTTATGAATGAGTTCATACACCCCCATAGTCCACACTGGGTGTCGATATTCTGATGGATTGCAAACTGCATTACAATCATGTTTTGAACACTATTTTAAAAAAAACCTGTGATAAAGTTACACCTTTTGAATGAGACATGACTGGGGTTTTAACCACATACTAAATTCACAATCACTGCTAGACACCCTTACTGGCCGGAAAGCTAATTTTATATTGTGGAATGTAAAATTCTTCTACAATTATTAAAAATTCCACATTTAAAACATGGGCTGGAATTTTCCAGCCGTTCATGCCAGCAGGATTCTCTTGCATGAACGGAGATTTGGCTGAGCGCCAAATTCTCCATCCTCGCTTGCAGTGGTGGCAGGATGTGAAAGGCCAGAGATCTCTGGCCATGTTTTTTTTGTGTGTGTTTATATTTATTTCAGGTTTTTTAAAATAGCTATGCATTTATTTCACTGTTTGAAAAATTAAATTAAAAGTGAAGGATATTAAGCACTTTTAGCTTCCTGGTTTGCTGATTGTGAGATTACTTCAGTTTGATTGGTTGTCTGCCTGCCTGCTGGCATCATTGCTGCTACACATCAAGACATCTTCTTGACTTGGTGCCAGATTTAAACTGGCTTTGGAAAAGGGGAAATTCCTGCCACAGGGGTTGCGAGGTCTCTGCGGGCAACATTCTTCAAGGTTCTTGTTTCGCTACTAACTGCAAAATCCAGTCCACTTTATCCCATCAAGACACAAATGGAGATTAATCTGAGCGCATTAAATTTATTGTACTGGAAAATGCATCATCTTAGCTGACCATTAGGTATTCCTGGAATGTTATGAAACACAAGAAGCTGAAGCTTGCACATGCTTTTCTTCTTTGTCATTTACTGCTCCAAGTAAGGGGTGTGTGTGCTGACCTTGTGCCCTTTTGTAGGCCATGCAGAGCTGTTGGAATATTTGAGGAAGATAGCTCAGTGGTTCTCTGATCAGAAAAGGACAAAACAAAATCTGGTATGAGACTACTGGCTGTTAATTATATGTTAATTGAAGGCAGCGGGCATTCAATGGGGATTCACTTGTGTTCCTATAAATAGCAACAGACGGAAACTGTGTTATTGGGTTAGGAAACACATGCTTGTAATTTGTGTCTCTGTAAATAAAAGCTTCTAAAAGTGTGTAAACATTGGCTTTGGTTCTATCCTTCACTATCTGGGGTGGCACGGTGGCACAGTGGTTAGCACTGTTACCTCACAATGCCAGGGACCCAGGTTCAATTCCTGACTTGGGTCACTGTCTGTGTGGAGTTTACACATTCTCCCCGGGTGCTCCGGTTTCCTCCCACAGTCCAAAGATGAGCAGGTTAGGTGGATTGGCCATGCTAAATTGCCCCTTAGTGTCAGGGAGATTAGCAGGGTAAATACATTGGGTTATGGGGATAGGGCCTGAGTGGGATTGTTGTTGGTGCAGACTCGATGGGCCAAATGGCCTCCTTCTGCACTGTAAGGATTCTATGATTCTAAGCACATATTGAATAGAATACTGGACACATAAACCCTTGCAATATTTTATGTATGGTTTTCCTACTCTTATAACCACCTATTTCTGTATCTTTGTGTTACTCCTGAGACTTGCCAGCAGAAGCTATGCGTAAAAGGGTCAGGATGGATAAAGCAATGTTTTGTTTTAAATAGGGTGAAGAACAGTCTCCATCTTTTCAAATGGTGCATGGAGGTTTAGACAGAATTTGTGCAATGCCACATCACAAGATATTGCGGGATCTTTGACGTTTGAACAGAGTTACTATTATTAGAGAAAAGAATCTGAAGAAAGGACATGTGAAGCTCTAAATGATTATTACCAGCCTCTGTTTAAATCGTGCATGTTATTTATCCAATAATCTCACCAAAAGGAAATTCTCGGCTGAAGTCTTTAAAATGTTGAGTGAAATGCATAACATTAAAATTAGCTAGCTAGTATAATTGAACTGGAAGACAAGAGCAACATTTGAAAGTAGAAGGATTTTGTTTAATTTCCCTAGTGATGGTTATGTGGGATTGACTCTGATTACCAAGTCAGCACTTCAAGGCAAATTAAAAATTCAGTACTGGGGGGGTTTAAACAAAGAGGGAATTAAATACATTAAAAAAAAACTCCCTCTCTTCATTTTCCAGTGGCCAGCACTCGATCATTTATCAGGGCATGGACTGAGTTGACTGCCTCTGGGTACCATTTGGCGAGGTCAGAATCAAAATGTCTCATGGAGGCTCTTGGGTAAGTAAGGTCTTCATTCTGGGAGTGAAGAATTCACTGCGTATTTGAGATTTCCCACAGGTAGATCTAATACTGAGGTTGTGGTTGCAAATCCCATCCTTGTAAACTGTGGATTGAATTTAATAGCTCTGGTAATGCGTCGACTACTGTCAAACTGACATAAAATGCCAGTGGATTTATAAATGTCCTTCAGGGCACATAACTTGGCATCCCTACCCAGTCTAGGCCTCCATGTGACTTTTGTCCCATGTGGCTGAATCCTATTGCCTTCAGGGCAAATGGGATGGGCACCAAATGTGGCCTAACCGATGTTGCCAAATCCTGCGAACATTTAAAAGTGCCTGAAATAAGTCCTGTAGCTTCCAGCTATGGATTATAATTGGAATAGAAAGGGAGGGAAGTGATGGGTGGGAGTGACGACTAAGATTCCTCCTGGCTCTCTAGTTTCCTCGCACAGTCCGTGCTGGTTAGGCAGATTGGCTGTGCTAAATTCTCCACCAGTGTACCCGAGTGTGGCGACTAGGGGATTTTCACAGTAACTTCATTGCAGTGTTAATGTAAGCCTGCTTGTGACACTAATAAATAAACTTTAAACTTTGAACTTTAGATTCACATACTGGAGTTAAGGACTGGATTGCACCCATTTCAAGTAAGGGAGCACTTTTTTTCTCTAAATTCCCTGGGTGTGCTGTGTTTGAAACTCTTTTGGATCTCATTAGTGCTTGCGGCTTGAACTGGAAAATCTAAGCATGGGTGGCAGTAACTGCTGACCCACCCTAATTCGCATATGTCCGCACCATTAGGAAGCCATTATCGCCAGTGAGATGCTCAGCAGAAAATGGTTAACTGAGATAGAGCCTGCCCATAGTTCCTCCTTGCCATTTCTAACATTGTCTGAGTAGGAATACACAAAGTCTTAACAGTCTAATCACACAGCAGCCAGACCACTCATTTCTTACAACGACAGATTAGGTTTGGAGTTTAGGTGAACATTATGCGACACTGACACACCAGTAACCATTGCATCGGGTCATTTAATTGAACCATTTCACCAAGTTGGTATTTTGGACTTGTGGTTTGACAAGCAAGTGTTTTCAATTTGAATCATGTTTTTCACATAAGACAATGTTTTCTTCTGTAATTAATTACGCACTGTATAAATTGCCCTTTTACAGAATTCCAGCAGTCTCTCCATCTCATCAAATGGAAGGATTCTTGTGTATTGGGTCAACGTATCATTGTTTTTTTCCCTCTCTCCCTGCAACATTAATCAATGCCAGAAACCAAAATAAATGAATGCTAATATAGCTCATGCATAAGGCATGAAACATGGGTCTGGTACTGATTAAAACTAGCAGGTCCAGCCACCCACTCCAAAGTGATGAGCTTCAACAATTTAGACATTCAGCTTCATGCTAATTTTTTCCATAGAAATCAAGTTACTAATATTTAGTATGAGATAGAAGAGAATCATAGAATCCCCTAAAGTACAGAAGGAGGCCATTCAGCCCATTGAGCCTGCACCCACAACAATCCCACTCAGGCCTCATCCCCATCACCCCATGCATTTACCCTGCTACCCCTGACACTAAGGGGCGATTTAGCATGGCCAATCCATCTAACCTGCACATTTTTGGACACTAAGGAGCAATTACCATGACCAATCCACCTAAGCTGCACATCTTTGAGCTGTGGGAGGAAACCGGAACACTCGGAGGAAACCCATGCAGACACAGGGAGAATGTGCAAACTCCACAGACAGTCACCCGAGGCCGGAATCAAACTTCGGTCCCTAGCGCTTTGAGGCAACAGTACTAACCACTGTGCCGCCGTCATACACAATCTGTTCTGGAGTCTATAACTTGTAGAAGTATGTCATGTTGATGTACATAATGCTAAGGTGTCTTACAGCACATTACACCTGGATTTCTATGCCCTACTTAAGCTATTTACAAGGGCATCAATATTTACAATCTTAATTGCCTTGATGTATCAGGAATATTCCCTTTTATCTTCTGATGATATGTGTCTAAGTAATTGTGAAAATGTCAATGTTCGTTCATTCTTATATGTTCCATGCATCTATTGATGCTTAAATGGGTTGAGTTTTCGATTGTCTTCTTGTGCTGTGTTTGAAAGTTCCCTTCAGGATTTTACTAATAGGTACTTTTACATTGCATCAGCCATAGCTCAGTTAGTCACATTTTTGTCTCAAAGTCAGAGGGTTGTGGATTCAAGTCCCATTCCAGGGATTCCAGTTCCAAAATCTAAGATGTCTTAGGCAGTACTGCCTTTGCAACTGTCTTTCAAATGAGACATCAAGTTGATGTCCCATCTGCCCTCTCAAAAGTGTCTTAAAAAAAAGCACTGCATTTTTTGAAAGAGGAGTCAGACAGTTCTCCCGAGTGCCCCGGCCAAAATTCATCCCTCAACCAAGACTATTAGAACAGATTATCTTATTGCTGTTTGTGGGACCTTGCTATTACAACAGTAAGCTTTTGAAAAAAAAGGTACTTCATTGGCTGTAAAGCACATCAGGAAGCCCTGTAATTGTGAAAGGTGTTATAGAAATGCAAGTCTTTAAGTCGGTATGATAGCACATCAAAGTAAGGACAACAGACTGATTTCTGGTTTATGGTTGGGAAGTTGCTGTCTACCCTACAACTGTATGGATGGCAACCCCTATGAAAGTTGCTTGGCTTATTTGACAAAACTTGAGGACAGATGTTCATGTATGAGGTTGACAAAACTGACAACAGCACCTCCTGTGGGAGATTGGATCAATTGGCATTATGTCAACCTGGACACATTTTCTTTCAAGCCTTTATTTGTTGTGATATCAAGAGTGTGGTAGCATTATCCACTCTGTAGCTCAGAATTTAAATTAAAATCTCTAATGTGACATCAGGTGCACGCACATTAGATTTGGTGTTTGGAACTGCCTTATGTTATTGCTATTAGACCATAAGACATAGAAACAGAATGAGGCCATTCGGCCCATCGAGTCTGCTCCGCCATTCAAGCATGGCTGATATTTTTCTCATCCCCATTCTCATGCCTTTTCCCCATAACCCTGATCCCCTTATTAATCAAGAACCTATCTATCTCTGTCTTAAAGACACTCAATGACCCGGCCTCCACAGCCTTTTGTGGCAAAGAGTTCCACAGATTCACCACTCTCTGGCTGAAGAAATTCCTCCTCATCTCTGTTTTAAAGGATCACCCCTTTAGCCTGAGGTTGTGCCCTCTGGCTCTAATTTTTCCTACTAGTGGAAACACCCTTTCCATGTCCACTCTATCCAGGTCTTGCAGTATCCTGTAAGTTTCAATAAGATACCCCCTGAATCTTCTAAACTCTAATGAGTACAGACCCAGAGTCCTCAACCGTTCCTCATACAACAAGCTCTTCATTCCAGGGATCATTCTTGTGAACCTCCTCTGCATCCTTTCCAAGGCCAGCACATCCTTACTTAGACATGAGGTCCAAAACTGCTCACAATGCTCCAAATGGGGTCTGACCCGAGCCTTATACAGCCTCAGAAATACATCCCTGCTCTTGTATTCTAGCCCTCTCAACATGAATGCTAACATTGCATTTGCCTTCCTAACTGCCGACTGAACCTACACATTAACCTTGAGAGAATCTTGAACAAGGACTCCCAAGTCCCTTTGTGTTTCTGCTTTCCTAAGCATTTTTCCATTTACAAAATAGTCTATGCCTCCATTCCTCCTTCTAAATTGCATAACCTCACACTTTCCTACATTGTATTCCATCTGCCACTACTTTGCCTACTCTCCTAACTTGTCCAAGTCCTTCTGCAGCCCCCCGCTTCCTCAATACTACCTGTCCCTCTACATATCTTTGTATGAGCGTTCCCCGCTCTAGTGAAAGATTTCAACTTCTTCATTGATACCTATCGCATCCTAGGCTGAAGCATCTCCAAGCATTTTCTCCTTCTTGCTTAACTTGGCTTGGTCAGAAGTTCCAGGCCGATGTTAATCTGTTTTACTGATGCACTTCTGATTTCATATTGCAAGTGATGTCTCTCAGCGAAAGAGGAGACAGAGTTACATTGATTTAGCCTTTTTCATGTCGCAAAGTGCTTTACAGCCAATGAAATATTTTCTGAAGTGTAGTCACTGTTGTAATGTCGGAAGCAGGTGTTCAATTTCTAACAGTTATGTTTTGATGTGCTCAGTGTCATGTTTTGAACAAATGATGATTAATGTGTCGAAAGTATTTGACTTTTAAAAAAATGTACCCTGCACCTTCATTTTGCAAATGAAGAGCTTTTAGTGTTCTTCAACAAACACTCAAACAAGTCTAAACTAAAGACAAATTACTGTGGATGCTGGAATCTGAAACCAAAAGAGAAAATGCTGGAAAATCTCAGCAAGCCTGGCAGCATCTGTAAGGAGAAAAAAGAGCTGACGTTTCGTGTCCAGATGACCCTCTGTCCAAATAAGAAATTGAACCACCAAAGAAGTCTCTTTATTTGAGGAGAAAAATGCTTCATATTTAAGACATGGATTGAACTCATTCATGGGAATATTAACTGAATGGTCGCTTGAGACCAGGGCCAGAATTTTCCTGCTGTTCATGTCCTGCCATCGAGAACGGAGACCGGAGAATCCCAGCTGCAGGCAAGGTCGGAGACACCGGCCCCAAATGTAGTCAATAGTGAGATCCCCAAGACCCAGAAATTCAATTGAAGCCATTCCTGTTTACATGCATATAAACAGGTGCCAAAACTTCCAATATGGTGGGCAGCAAACTTTCTATTGATTCAGTATCTGGTTTGCCTTGCACCTCTGTTAAATTCTTTGCAATACTATACCTGCAAACCTCAAGTCGCCATATTGTATCGACTTTCTATTGTTCATTCAGGATATCACTTCCTTAAAAATGTTTCCTCAGGATCATTTCCTTCTGAACCATATTATGTATTTGAATCACACTATTCTCCGTGAGTTTTTTTTGTCTGATGGTGAATCCCTTATTTTACTAACTATCCACTAAGTGTAGTAGATCTCATGTCCTTTAGTTGCTATTTGTTTCTGTTTTTGGATATGGGCACAATGTGAGGTTGGTTGCAATCTGATAGGAGCTCCCAAGCATTCAGTAAGTCTCGCTCATCACAAATCTCATCCATAGCCTCTCTTAGTGCCCTGGGATACCATCTGCACTTGGGGATTATCTGAAAACCTTGAAACCAGTCCGCTTTTGGATGGAATTTTCCAACCATTCACGTTGGCAGAATTTTCTGAGCCTACTGAGGTGAACAGAGATTTGGCTGAGTGCCAAATTCTCTGTCCTTGCAGCAGTGATGCAGTGTGAACAGCTGGAAAATTCTGGCCTTTTTCTTGATCATTTCAAGGCCCTTAAATCTGCTTGGATTATCTGTATGATGAGAAGGCACACAGTTATAGTTTTGCAAGTAAATACTTCAAGGCAGTAATCAATGAGTATTGACTTGGTATAATTATTTGATTTGGTTTGATTTGATTTATTATTGTCACATGTATTGGAATACAGTGAAAAGTATTGCATGCTATACAGTCAAAGCATACCATTCATAGAGAAGGAAAGGAGATGGTGCAGAATGTAGTGTTACAGTCATAGCTAGGGTGTAGAGAAAGATCAACTTAGTGCAAGGTAAGTCCATTCAAGAGTCTGATAGCAGCAGGGAAGAAGCTGTTTTTGAGTTGGTTAGTACATGACCTCAGACTTTTGTATCTTTTTCCCGATTCAAGAAGGTGGAAGAGAGAATGTCCGGGATGCATGGGATCCTTAATTATACTGGCTGCTTTGCCAAGGCAGCGGCAAGTGTAGGCAGAGTCAATGGATGGGAGGCTGGTTTGCGTGATGGATTGGGCTGTATTCAGTCTATAGTTCCTTGCAGTCTTGGACAGAACAGGAGCCCATACCAAGCTGTGATACAATCAGAAAGAATGCTTTCTGTGGTGCACCTGTAAAAGTTGGTGAGAGTTGTAGCTGGCATGCCAAATTTCCTTAGTCTTCTGAGAAAGTAGAGGCGTTGGTGGGCTTTCTTAACTAAAGTGTTGGCATGGGGGGACCAGTACAGGTTGTTGGTGGTCTGGACACCTAAAAATTATATTAGGGGTACAATAGCCTAATTGTGATTTTTGTGTCAGTAATGGTAACCATGAAATGTTGGATTGTTGTAACAGCCCACCTGATTCACTGATGCCCTTTAGAGAAAGAAATCTGCCGTCCCTACCAGGTCTTGTCTAGATGTGACTCCAAACTCTCAGCAATGTGGTTGACTCTTAACCAAATCTCAATAATCATGTGGGACTTCAATATGCAGGTGGATTGGGAAAATCAGGTAGGTAGTGGATCCCAAGGAAAGGAATTTGTGGAATGTCTAAGAGTTGGTTTTTTGGAGCAGCTTGTGACAGAGCCTATAGGAAACTGGCAATCCTGGATTTGGTGATGTGTAATGAGGCAGGCCTGATTAGGGAACTTAAGTTGAAGGAACTCGTAGGGAGCAGTGACCACAGTATGATAGAATTTACCCTGTAGTTTGAGAGGGAGAAGCTGGAATCAGATGTAATGGTATTACAATTAAATAATTGTAACTACAAAGGCATAAGGTAGGAGCTGGCCAGAGTTGATTTGAAAGGGAGCCTAGCAGGGAAGACAGTGGAACAGCAATGGCAGGAGTTTCTGGGAGTTATTCAGGAGGCACAATAGAAATTCATCCCAAGGAGGAGGAAACATGCTAAGGGGAGGATGAGACATCCATGGCTGACGAGGGAAGTCAAGGACAGCATAAAAGTAAAAGAAAAAGCGTACAAAATGGCAAAAATGAGTGGGAAGCCAGAGGATTGGGAAACTTTTAAAAGCAAGTAGAAGACAACTAAAAAAGCAATAAGGGGGGAGAAGATAAAATATTAAACTAGTTGGTAAGTAATATAAAAGAAGAAAGGAAGAGTTTTTTTCAATATGTAAAGGTAAGAGAGAGGCAAAATAGGCATTGGACCACTGGAAAATGAGGCTGGGGAAGTAATAAAGGAAACAAAGCAATGGCAGAGGAACTGAATAGTTACTTTGCATCAGTCTTCACGGTGGAGGACACCAGTGAGGTGCCAGAGCTCCAGGAGAGTCAGGTGAGTGTAGTGGCCATCATTAAGGAGAAGGTCCTGGGGAAACTGAGAGATCTGAAGGTGGATAAATCACCTAGACCGGATGGACCACACCCCAGGGTTCTACAAGGAAATTGTGGAGGCATTGGTGGTGATCTTTCAGGAATCACTGGAGGCAGGGAGGGTCCCAGAGGACTAGAAAGTAGCTAATGTAACATTGCTGTTTAAGAAGGGAGGCCGGTTTGCCTGACTTCAGTCATTGGCAAGATTTTAGAGTCCATTATTAAAGATGAGATTGCAGAGTACTTGGAGGTGCACGATAAAGTAGGACTGAGTCAACACAGCTTTGTCAAGGTGAGGTCATGTCTGACAAATCTGTTAGAGTTCTTTGAGGAGGTAACAAGGAAATTAGATAAAGGAGAACCAGTGGATGTGATTTATTTAGATTTCCAGAAGGCCTTTGATGAGTTGCTGCATAGGGGACTGTTAAATAAATTAAGAGTCCATGGTGTTGAGGGTAAGATCCTGGCATGGATAGAGGATTGGGTGATTAGCAGAAGGCAGAGAGTGGGGATAAAGGGGTCTTTTACAGGGTGGCAGCCGGTGATTAGTGGTGTGCCTCAGGGGTCGGTGTCGGGACAACAACTTTTCACAATGTACATTAACGATTTGGAGAAAGGAACTGAAGGCACTGTTGCTAAGTTTGCAGATGATACAAAGATATGTAGAGGGACAGGTACTATCAAGGAAGCAGAGGGGCTGCAGAAGGACCTGGACAGGTTAGGAGAGTGTGCAAAGAAGTGGCAGATGGAATACAATGTGGGAAAGTGTGAGGTTATGCATTTTGGAAGGAGGAATGGAGGGATAGACTATTTTCTAAATGGGAAAATGCTGAGGAAATCAGAAACACAAAGGGACTTGGGAGTCCTTGTTCAAGATTCTCTTAAGGTTAACGTGTAGGTTCAATCGGCAGTTCGGAAGGCAAATGCAATGTTAGCATTCATATCGAGAGGGCTAGAATACAAGAACAAGGATGTACTTCTGAGGTTGTATAAGGCTCTGGTCAGACCCCATTTGGAGCATTGTGAGCAGTCTTGGGCCCCATATCTAAGGAAGTATGTGCTGGCCTTGGAAAGGATCCAGAGGAGATTCACAAGAATGATCCCTGAAATGAAGAGCTTGTCGTATGAGGAATGGTTGAGGACTCTGGGTCTGTACTCGTTGGAGTTTAGAAGGATGAGGGAGTATCTTATTGAAACTTAGAGAATACTGCAAGGCCTAGGCGAGTGGGCGTAGAGAGGATGTTTCCACTAGTAGGAAAAACTAGAACCAGAGGGCACAACCTCAGGCTAAAGGGACTGTCATTTAAGTCAGAGATGAGGCAGAATTTCTGCAGCCAGAGAGTGGTGACTGTGTGGAACTCCTTGCTCAGAAGGCTGTGGAGGTCAGGTCATTGAGTGTCTTTAAGACAGAGATAGATAGGTTCTTGATTAATAAGGGGATCAGGGGCTATGGGGAAAAGGCATGAGAATGGGGATGAGAGAAATATCAGCCATGATTGAGTGGTGCAGCAGACTCGATGGGCCGAGTGGCCTAATTCTACTCCTATGTCTTATGGTCTGATGGTCTAACTGCCCCCCTGCAATGGCCTAGCAAGCCATTCAGTTGTACTTAAGAAGGCAGCTCACCTTCTTGAGGGCATTTAGGTGGACAATAAATGCTGGCCATGCCAATCATTCCCACATCCTGTGAATATACAGCAAAATGTTCTCTGCTCATCCTCGTTCTCATCCTCCCAACTTCCCAGCTGTATCCTGACTGTTTATTTTATATAGAAGAAGTGCTCATCATTAAAGTGTTGAAGGTTGTCCGCCATAACTGTCTACCCCTCCACTGCGACTACATTTATGGCTGGGTGTCCCTAGGCAGGTAGCATGCGGAATGTACTGGCAACACAGAGGCCTTCCATGCCTGTTGGGCACTGCAGGGACTTATTAACCCTCTTTGTCACATTTTGGTTTCATGTTTTAAGTTTCATTTGTGATCTGTTTTTGCTGAAGGCAGTAGCCGTTTAAGGGGTGTCCCTTTGATTTGTCCCTCAGTTCATTTGATTTAATTGAATTGGTGATTAGTTTACTTTGAAACAGGAACAAATTATTGAAGCAATATCAAGCTGATTCGACCCCCTGAAAAATGGAGATGCTTTGATTTCCAGATCCCTAAAATGCAGAAAACAGTTTGAACCGCTTTCTGCTGATTGCCTTTATCGATCGCTGGAGTACCTTAGAACCACAGAAAAGTTACAGCACAGAAGGAGACCCATCCTGGCCCACCTTGTGCATGACAGGACAAATTTTATCTCTGCTCCAAATACCTGTAAATCTGCTACCGGAGATTTACTGTTCATTGCAATTTTATTCAAGAGACCTGCCAGTTGCTGTCTACATGTTTTGCAGTGAGGATTACTCCTGGAACCTTGCCAAAGCCATCTCTCATCATTTCTGTGAATCCTGCCTTCCACCCCCTCGAGTGATGGTCTTGCTCTTTCACCTCAAAGTCAAAAGGTCACAGTTTCAATCCCTACCCTAAAGATTTGAGCACATAATCCTGGCTGATACTCCAGTACAGCACTGAGGAAGTGCTGCACTGTCAGCAATTCCATCTTTCCAGGGGAGGCATTAAACCAAGGTGCCATAAAAGATCCTGTGGCACTAGTCAAAACAGTAATAAGTCTGACAACACCAGGTTTTAGTCCAACCTATTTATTTGATAATATACTCGCAAGCTTTCGGGTTAGCCCCTTCGTCAGGTGAATGGAGAGTTCTGGCCTCAGAGCATATAAAGCACAGACAGTTTAGAGATTACTGATTAGAATGCGAATCTTTACACCTAACCTGCTGTTCAAGACCTGAAGTGGCTGATAATGTGAGTGGAAGGAGCACTGATCACAGTTTAAAGAGATGTGTATTGTCTCCAGACAGTACAGTAAGTGAGGTTTTCAAACCCAGGCAAGTCACGGGGGTTACAGATAGTGCGACATGAACCCAAGATCCCTGTTGAGACCGTCCTCATGTGTGCGGAACTTGGCTATCAGTCTCAGTCGGGCTAACCCGAAAGCTTGCGAGTATATTATCAAATAAATAGGTTGGACTAAAACCTGGTGTTGTCAGACTTTTTACTGTGTTTACGCCAGTCCAACGCCGGCATACCCACATCAGCACTAGTCAAAAAACAGGGGAGTTCTTCTTGGCCAACATTTACCCCTCTGCCAAGAACAGATTAATGGGGCATTCATCGCTTTGCTGTTTGAGGGACTTTGCCATGTTCACATTGTAACAAAGTAGGCCATTCAGCCCTTCAAACCTGTTCAATTAAGCTTTATTACCAGACAGGTCTGCCTGATCATTCATTTAGGAATGAATTCCTTAGGGCAGAGAAGGCTGAGGGGGGCCTGATTGAGGTGTACAAAATTATGAAGGATATAGATAAGATAGGTGGGAAGGAACTTTTTACCTGAGTAGAGGAGTCTGTGGAGGCCGAAGTCTCTTTACCAAAATCCCTTTATTTACAAACTCTAACAGCAGTACACAAAGTGCCATCAGTGAACAGGCTACCTTCGGGAGTGCCAGAGGAACTGACACTCTCGATTAAGTACAAGGCAAAGACTCCCTGACTGGCCTATCAATTGGATACTTAATCAGGGAGTTCGTATTCCAATAAGCCAACCTCAATGGCCTGATTGAAGTCATTACAAGGAATCACTAACCAGGGGACACAGATTTAAGATAAGGGGGATGGGATTTAGAGGGGATTTGAGGAAAAGCTGTTTCACCCAAGGGGTGGTGGGAACTCAGTGCCTGAAAGGATGGTGGAGGTGGGAACTCTCACAGCATTTAAGAAGTATTCAGTTGAGCACTTGAAACCGAAGTATGCCACAGCATACAGGTTATGGATCAAGTGTTGGAAAATGGGTTTAGAATCCATGCTTGATGGCCGGCATAGACACGATGGACCAAAGGGCCTCTTTCTGTGCTGTAAAACACCATGACTTTGACTCATGTAAGATTGGTGGTTCAGATGGTAATTTTTATGTTGTTTTCCAGATGTGTTTCTGACTTTACTCAATGCAGACTTTTTTAAAAGCTGTTTCTTACTCCCACTCAATCTTCACAATTTGTCACGTTCACCCAAACCCTTAAAAAAAAATCCCTTTTAACCTGCTAATTACCACCCAATTGCCTTTGCATCGGTACTTTTTACAATCATAGGAACTGCCATCAACCCTCCTCAACTCTGACCCTTATCCATACTGACTCCTCAAGAGACTGTCCAATGCGGAATGGGACTGGTGGGAGATCATGGGACAAAGCTGATGCTGTCATAATCAATCGTTCCTCATTGATTAGCTGATGAGATTTGAGTTACTTAAAGCTTTATCTGATTTTTTTTTCCTCTTGCTGGCAATTTAACTTTTCATAGAATCATAGAATCCCTACAGTGTAGAAGGAGGCCATTCAGCCCATCAAGTCTGCACCAACTATCCTATCTTGTAACCCCACATATCCCCCAAACACTAAGGGACAAGTTATCATGGCCAATCCACCTAACCTACACATCTTTGGACACTAAGGGGCAATTTAGCATGGCCAATCCACCCAACCTGCACATCTTTGGACACTAAGGGGCAATTTAAATTGACACTCCATCTAACCTACACATCTTTAGATGCTAAGGGGCAATTTAGCATGGCAATCCACCTAACCTACATTTGTGTGGGAGGAAACTGGAGCACCCAGAGGAAACCTACACAGGGGAGAAGACACAAACTCCATACAGACAGTCACCTGAGGCTGGAATTGAACCCAGGACCCTGACACTGTGAGGGAGCAGTGCTAACCACTGTGCCACCATGCTGCCCCCTGCTCATTCCTTATTTGAATACACAGACACAAACACACATAATATATGGGGAAACAGTTACAGGTGTATACACAGCCACATACATAGGTAGAGTCATGCATGGTGAGGTAGCTATAAACATAGACAAAACACAAAGATATATAGTTATACAGAGAGAGTTGTAACTCTTGCAGTAAATAAAATTCACCAATTTAAAAAAATTAAGCACAGTTACCATGGGAAAATAGATGTTTATTACAATTTGATTCACAATTTTAAAGAAGTTTTTAGATAAAGAAAGCAACTGAAGAAACAAGTTTGAACATTTTGACTTGGTGCTATAGAACTGTTCCTATTTTATTCATTAATAAATATTTTATTTACAAACAAGTTGTTCCAGAAATAGTTCAGTGCACAACATATGCAAAAGAGAGGGCACAATTCAGAAGATAAGAGTCACTACAAAAATCTTTGATTTTCACTAGACATTCTTTGTACATTTGGTAACTAGTTCATCTTGTGATTGTTGTATTAAAATATTTTTGACTTTATAACCTCTTGAATGTTTGTTATCGAATGGGGAAAACAGGATTTTTCAAAAAGCTTCAAACTGAAAATCTTCCCCACTCGGATAACAGCCATTTTATTCCCATTTAGTTTAGAATTTTAACCAGTTTTCAGTGGTGTCTTTGAAGTAAGTTGGGGAGAACTTGGGCCAATGGCTTTCTCAAGCAAGAAAATTAGACTGGGAAAGAGAGGGGTCTCCTGTTTGATGGGTGCACGCTAAAGTGATGATGCCATTCCTGTGAGTGCACAATTCCTTTTCTTCAGCCATTGTATTGCTGGACTCATACGCTCCACATCCCAAGTCCAACAGAATGAAAGATCTCAATCAGTCCACAAGAATCCTGAGACCACTTCCCATTACATTACGGTTGCTTTGGGAAGGAAGAAGCACCTGTATCTGCACCACCCTTCCCATGCAATAAAACACCAAATAAATTTTAGTTAAGATCACTTTGTAGTTGTGCCAATTGGTCTGCTAAAGATTTAGAGAAGTCTCACTCAATTTTCCTGCTTGAAATAACAAGTACATGTTAATAAGGACCAAAATTTATCCAGCAACATGTTAATTTTCCCAAACAGGACCCCAGTTTTTTTAAACTCGCAGGTAAGGAGGAATTAGCTGGTTCCCCTTCTTTATTTAAAGCCTTGCGCCCCCACGTCGGTCGGTCACAACACAGTTAAACACTCCCGTGAAGCCACCTCCCTCACCCATTAAATGATCTGATCTGAATGTCTCAGGTGGCTTTAAAAACTGAACCAAATTCAGCTTACACTTGTGACTTCCCAAATGAAATCTTCGCAATGTGACTCTTGGATATTGTAAAATTATGGAACCTAACCTCGGCAAGCAAAGCAAATTGCTTTTCATGACACGAGTATTTTATTTTTCAGCATAACTGGCATGCCCTATGTAAATGGAATTGAATTAGTGAGCCGGTTGTGAATTTTGTTTCAAGAATTCAATTCTTTTTTGTTTCCTTCTGAGTTCATTCCAAATGCAAATACATTTACTCTGCCATTACTCTGTACTCTTTAGTTAATCAAGACATTGTGTCTGTATGCTCCTCCTAATACAGTGTCATAGGACTGTCTTCATTTGCGCTCTATGTTGTACCTACACACAATTCCCAATATTCTACAATGCTCTTCTGACTGTGACACCGTATCTCTTCGATATGTATAGTTGAGGCCAATTCTGCCTCTGGCCTACATCAGACCATATTACCAGTAAGCTGAAGTTGAGACTGGCAGCCATTGCCATCGTCACACCAGAGTTTCCACTCAGATATGCTGTTTATTTTCTGCCTATTTGCTCCAAACTGGTGTTACTTGCTGAAAAAGATTGCAGAGTTTTTAAGAGCAGATTGCATTCAGCGCAACTGGAGTTTTCACCCTTTTGCGCGACCGTACAAATCATTTGCGTGTCCACAGAACTGGCAATGGTCCCAGGCTGGGTGAACAATTGTGCTCATTTGTGGGCCAACATGGAGGTTAATTCATTTGGTTCTTTGGGCCACAACAGGCACATTTTGAAAGCTTTTGAATATAACTAGAAAAAGAAATCTACTAAGAAACTGACTATTGTACCCAATACAACTAGTAAATGATTCTGTATATTTCTAAAGGTCATTTTCAGTTTCAAAATCAGGCTATTCTGAGCTGGTGGATTGACACAGTGATTAATATGCTCATTTTTTTTGTGTGTGTGTGAGAAATTCATTTTCAGCCGTATTAATCAAACTCCACCAGGTCATCACTCTTAAATGCTTCGAGGATATTTTTTGTTAAAACAGCAAAAATGTTTTGCTTAAAATGGCGTTTTAAAATGCTGACGAATTGCACTGGTTTGTGGCAGAGGGGGGAATTTTTCGTCCCACTTGCCGCAGGAAACGTAGCGGGCAGGGGGACGGACCGTGCAAAGGCCTGTTGACTTTGGGTGGGATTTTCCAGTTTTGTGGCGAGCGCAGCCCGAAAATCCCACCCTTTGCGTTTGGCAGTATGCAAGTGAGCAGAGACTTGAGGGAGGGGAAACTACAGGCTGGATTCTCCGACTTCATTCATGGCTGGGATTCTCCAGTCCCGCTGTAGTGAGCGCCAAATTCTTCGTTCTCGCTGGCAGCAGCAGTGGGGCCCGAACAGCTGGAGAATAACTGCGTGCTGTCTTTTCAGACGGACACAATTTTGGATGCAGTTTGTGTCCAGGTGACTGATTTGTGCCGAAAACTCTATCCCATGTCAACGTTTATTAAGTAACGGGTCAGGGTTACAACTGAGATGAGGGGAAGGGTACAATTAGGCCTTCACTTCTAACTCTTGTGTGACTAATGATGAAAATTAATTGAAGATAAAGAATGCACAAATTGTGGGGTAAAGAAGTAAATGGAAAAAGTGGGGGGGCAAATTTTCTCGCCCTTCCTGTTAGTGGGATGTTCTGGCCCTGTCAATGGTGACATAGCCCTGCCCCATGTCAGATTCTTGGGCAGGGGAGGGGTATGAGGCACACAAAACCCTGTAGACATCAGACATCGGTCACCTCTGCCGCAGGGAAATAAGTCAGGATGGGGGGAGGGGAGGAATCCTGGTTTTTCATGTTCAAATTCAGACCTTTTGGTGTCCATTTTTATATTTGTTTTGGTAATTTCTAGATGGCATGTTCTGAGACTGTCTCCTCCTTCCCTGCCCCCCAACCCCGTTTGATAATACCTATGAACACAGGAGTAAGAGGAGGACATTCGGCCCCTCCAGTCTGTTCCATCATTCGCATTGCTGTAAAATATTCACGTAAGAATATAGGAGCAGGAGAAGGCCATTCAGCCCACTCCACCATTCAATAGCTTCTCTTCTATCTAGTTCAATATCATTTTCCTGCGCTCTCCCTCCATGTTTTTAAGATGTAGAAATCTATCAATCTCAATCTTGAATCCACCAGTCACAATAAAGCTTTTAACTCAGCCATTTGAATAGGTGAACGGGCCCCATGGAAATAACAGAGAGCCACTTCAGTTCACAAAAAAGCTCATCAACTCATTGAGAAATGTTTGATTATTTGAGATCTAAAGAGATGCTTCACTCTTTAGAAAATGCGGGACATATTTCCAATTAATGTGTTAAAAATACAGACCGGGATTTTCTGTCCTCACCCATGGTTGGGATTCTCCAGGCCCACTGCAGTGAATGGAGTTTTGGCTGAGCGCCAGATTCTCTGTTCTCGCTGGCAGCAGTGGTGGATGAACAGCTGGAGAATCCCGGCCAATATTTTCTCTCTGAGGCTAGATTTGGGTGTGTCTGGCACCCCAACTCCCAGAGAGGTTGCTGTTTTGTCCTTTAGAAAGCTAGTTATATATTTAAAAAATTATTTTGTCCCTCATGTGAAGAGTGCCAGGCTGGCTTCAGGTAGCCAGGTACAAAGCTCTTGTTCAATTTGCATGTTTTCATGTTAGGGACAAGGATCTGCCTACCCAGGGGTCTCTCTCTCTGCCTCCTATACAACTTTGTTTCATCCTTGCCTAGAGATGTCAAACTTCATCTCATTATGGATCACTATAAAAGGCTCCCATGTCCCCCATCCCCCAACATTCCTCCCCAGATACCCCATGACAGAGTTCTCCTGTGTTTACTTAGCCACCCTAGACTATAATTCCCACCCCTCCCCCCCCCTCACCCCAGCAGAAGGCTCTCTCTGACCCTCAGAGGCACTCATGCAGGATTTGTGTGGTTGTACAGTTTAAACAGCTGACGTGACAGCACCAGTGGAAAGTACAGTGACACCTCTCAGTGACCCTTTCGGTCAGGGTTCGGAATCCCCTCCCGCAGCACAGCAAGTCACAGCCGTCCAGCCCCAGGGAGGTGTTATTGCAGGCCCGGCCTGTGGTACCTGCTGTGCCGACTTTGCTGTTCGCGGCGCAGAAGTTGGGTGACCTCTCAAAGTAGACCAGGTCCTGGGGAGAGTGCGGCTTGTGAGCAGGGTCCTCGGGCTCCAGGTGGCGCATGTCGGCTCGGGAAGCACGGTTACTGCCCTTGTTGCCGTAGATCACTCGGGAGGCTCCATCGAAGCGCTCCTTCAGCAAATTGCCCACTGTCCGAAAGGTGGGGAGCCGCATCCAACAGGTCTTAACTGTGCATGAGCCAGACATCCCATGACACTTACACTCCTGTCTCATCTCGGCATGGACTGTCTGTGAAATTGATAAATATCAATCAGTATCGCAGAACATGTTGCTCATTGGCAAGCATTGATCCAGTATTGCAGGGCTTGTCTGAGTTGCTGTAAGCGCAAGATCTCTCAGTGCAGCGAGAGAGAGAAGGAACTGCACCCTGGATCATTGCATATATCTCAAATATACACACCAAAAAAATATACACGTGAAGGGCTTCGATATTGCCCGGAATTCCGATCTTCTGCCACTGCTGGCAAGAACCGCTCATCCAAATCTCCATTCACTGCAGCGGGACTGGAGAATCCCAGCCGCAGGCGAGGTTGGAGAATGTTACTATCCTGTCTGGATGGAACCATCCTCTCACAGTCAAAAAGGAATGTTTGCATTTATGCAGCACTTTTTACTGGCGCTCCTAAGCCACTTTTCCTCTCATTGAGTGGGGCGGGATTCTCCAGTTGTTCCCGCCCTACACTGGACCATGTAGCGGACACTCAGGCAGGATTTTCCAGCCCCTTCCTGCTGGTGGGAGTTTCCAGTCCTGCTGAAAGCAACTCCCTATCGCAACACCCCCCCCCCCCCACCTCACACACACACACACAAAACCCTCTGCCACAGATTTGGTAGGTCTCTGGTAGAGGTGCAAATGGTTGATAGTGGTGGGACTGGAAGATCCTTTCACCAGCCAATGATAGGCTGCCACAAGACACGGAAAATCCCGTCCAATTCCACAGCTTTTACCTTAAGGAATAGCCTGTCATGTGGAGCTTTGGGCTGGAATTCTCCAGCCACTCACATCCCACTGTTGCTGCCAGTGAGAATGGAGAATTTGGCACTCAGCCAAATCTCCATTCACTGCAGCAGGACTGGACCGAGCCATGGGCGAGGCTGGAGAATCTGGCCCTTTGGTTTTTTTTGTAAGAAGTGCCACACCATAGGGCTGTCCACAGTCAATTCGGGATGTCAAGTTTCAAGGATTCAATGTTGATGGCTGTTCATGGAATCACTCAGGCACAAATAATCACATTTCCACATGATAATTGTATCTACAGTTATACAGAGTGCCGAGCTTGCATAGTCATCCTTTTTATGAATGAGCATCATAGTTAGCATCTTACCAGCCTGCTGATACTTCCCCAGTATGGGTTTCCATATATTCACTTGAGTGGCTTACAAATCTACTTTATCTTTCCTAACGCTCCACATTAATTCAATTTCCCACCAGTGGTTCAGTTGTTTTGAGCCCCTTTAAGATTCTCTGTTCAGAAAATTTTGATTGCATTTATATTAAACTCATCCACTCTATTAAGGCTATGGCAAGTGCTCTGAGAAATGTGGATCTGAGCTGCACTCAAGAGGCTCAATATGGAAGAATTGTTGTTTGTTCAATTGGAAAATTGGGACTTATCCTTTGAACACCAGTTGCTTTTCAGGATGTCTGTCCATTCACAGAGCAAGCAATAGTTTCCTCCACAAAATTACATCAGCCATGATCTTACTAAGTGGCAGAGCAGGCTCAAGGGGCCAAGTGGCCTACTTCTGTTCCTAATATTTATGTTCGTAAAATCCCTGCCCAACTTTTCCTGCAGTTATCTGAGGAGAAAGTGAGCTTAAGTGTGTTCTGAAAGTTGGGGCCTTGATATGACAGTGTAATATATGAGCATGAATTGCACAGTCATTTCTGATAAGGCAGGATTCCGCAGGGATTGACCTTCGGCAGGACTAGAAGATCCCGCTGGCAGAAAGGGCTGGAAAATCCTGTTCGAGGTATCCACTACATGGTCCATTCAGGCCCAGTAAAGAATGGATCTTGAGGAATGTAACTGAACTCGAGCCACAGGCCTCAGACAGAGGGACAGAACAATGGAGGGGTACATTATCGCAGGCAAAGAAATTATGTTGTGATTTTAAGTTGTTTGGTTTCAATAGTCATTTGGTCGTACAGAGCTTGAGAATTGCTGAAAAAAAGAGACATGCCACAAAATCTTTTCATCTTGTACTCATCAGGACACTTCGCAAGAATACCAGTGAAAGGGGACATCAACAATCTATACTGCACGAGGAGAGAATGCTGATTGGTTGGCAAGTGAATATATTTAGTCATTTGGACATTTGCTTAATTTTCTACTTGCTCATTTCTCATTGGTCAAATCACTCCTCAGAGGTTGGTGTCCCGTCACCTTTATTTACAAACGCTATTCCATTCCTAGAATGCTTCAGGTACAAAGTCAGAATCAGGAGTGCCAGTGGCCCTGACACTCCCATATTTATGTAAAGGTCAAACTCTCTGATTGGGCAGGCAATTAGAGCCTTAATCAGGGAGTTCATACTCCAAAAGGCCAACTTCATGCACCTCATTGAAATCATTACAATTGGTGCTTTTGTGGTATATTTGGCCTTCCCCTCCTTTAAATCAATCAGGTATTGGTGGAACATTAACAGAGTAGTGATTATCTCAGTCAGTTATACAAAACAAAGAGAACAAAAAAAAATTACAGCACAGGAACAGGCCCTTCGGCCCTCCAAGCCTGCACCAACCATGCTGCCCGACTAAGCTAAAACCCCCTACCTTTCTGAGGACTGTATTCCTCTATTCCCATCCTGTTCGTGTATTTGTCAAGATGCCCCTTAAAAGTCACTACCGTATCCACTTCCACTACCTCCCCCGGCAGTGAGTTCCAGGCACCCACCACCCTCTGTGTAAAAAACTTGCCTTGTACATCTCCTTCAAACCTTGCCCCTTGCACCTTAAACCTGTGCCCCTGAGTAATTGACTCTTCCACCCTGGGAAAAAGCTTCTGACTATCCACTCTGTCCATGTCCCTCATAATCTTGTAGACTTCTATCAGGTCACCCTTCAACCTCCGCCGCTCCAGTGGGAACAAACCAAGTTTCTCCAACCTCTCCTCATAGCTAATGCCCTCCATACCAGGCAACATCCTGGTAAATCTTTTCTGTACCCTCTCCAAAGCCTCCACATCCTTCTGGTAGTGTGGTGACCAGAATTGAACACTGTATTCCAAGTGTGACCTAACTAAGGTTCTATAAAGCTGCAACATGACTTGCCATTTTTAAACTCAAATGCCCCGGCCGATGAAGGCAAGCATGCCATATGCCTTCTTGACTACCTTCTCCACCTGCATTGCCACTTTCAGTGACCTGTGTACCTGTACACCCAGATCTCTCTGCCTATCAATACTCTTAAGGGTTCTGTCATTTACTGTATAATCTACTGTATATATGTTTTTTATGGTGTTCTGAGATGACACCTTGAGATATGACACTTATGCTGCCACATTTTCTCAGGTGATACCTTTAGAATATGTGATCGCAGAAGTGCACTAGACGCAGAATATGTATAATTAGTGGACCTCTTTGAAAGATGACCAATGGTGTTTCTTTGTAAGACCATAAGACATAAGACCAGCAGCAAGTCATTCGGCCCATCAAGTCTGCTCTGCCATTCAGTGAGATCCCAGCTGATAGTAAATCAGATGCTGTGCATGTGAGGTGCAAGAGTCAGTTGGAGAGCAGATAAATGCTGAAAGAATTTGGAAAGATGTTTGTTGATATTCCCAGAATCTGGAAAGAAAATTCCCATAAAATAATTGGTTCCTGGAAAATAAGTAAAGACTATTTGCTTACTCACTCCATAATAATAAACAACTTGAAGGAATTCCTTCACATCCCACACTTGCATAAATAAATCTCAATCTAACATGGGGGAGCAGCCCTGTAATGTCTATCTGTTTACAATGTGGCTTTCTATAATGGGATTACAGAAATACATATCAGGTTATCAACATTTTTCCCTTTTTTACAGTATGCATTGTTGCCAAAAGCTCAGCTTAAATAAACATGTTTAAATTAGGATTTTTATTCAGAACTGCTCGCCAAACTTGATTAATGACACAATACTTGAACATAACACTGCCTGTACAGTATAGGGAACAATCTGTTTCACTGAAATGTATTTTGTTAAAGTTTGTTTATTATTGTCACAAGTAGGCTTACATTAACACTGCAATGAAGTTACTGTGAAAATCCCCTAGTTGCCACACTCCTGCCCCTGTTTGGGTACACTGAGGGAGAATTTAGCATGGCCAATGCACCTAACCAGCACATCTTTCGGATTGTGGGAGGGAACCGGAGCACCCAGAGGAAACCCACGTAGACACGGGGAGAATGTGCAGACTCCACATGGACAGTGACCAGAGCAGGGAATTGAACCTGGGTCCATGGCGCTGTGTGGCAACAGTGCTAACCACTGTGAAAAAGCTGTTAAAGGTTCAAAGGAGAAGACATGGTGTGAACAGAAGGTTATAATGTGTGTGTACTTTGCACCTACATTCTGATAGCTTGACTCAAGGAGTGAAGGTAATTAAGTTTGATGTTTGAAGAAGTTAGCTCAGCTAAGGGAAGATCAAAAAAGAAAACTGTATATCAGGAAACGGTTAGGCCAATACTGTTATTTAGACTCCAGCCACAGCAAAAATAGCTGTTTTTTAACTCCCAGCAAGCAGTGTTTGTGAAGAAAACCTACCTTGAAAAGCAAGCTATTTTGTTCTACTTCAGAAGAAACCCCAAAGATATAACTGCCTTGTATGGTAACTGTTACTGGATTTTTAAAATAGTTTTAAAAATCTAAAAGATGTTAAGGGACATTCAGGGAGAATTAGCACTGAAAGTAGTGAGATAAAAGTTGTTTGGAACTGAGTAAAGTTAGTAGTACTATATATAACTAGGCTGAGATAGGGGTACATTCAGATTTTTCTATCATTGTTTATTTTGTTGCTCAATCAACATTTATTTAAAATCATCACAAAATCTCTGGGACATCATTCTCTGGATTTCAAACCTTTCATCATATTAGCAGCCCACTTGATTGGTACCTCTTCCACAAATATTCAATCCCTCCACCACTGACAAACAGTGGAAACCGTGTATACCATACACAAGATGCACTGCAGCAACTCACCAAGGCTCATTAGGCAGCACCTTTCAAACCCACCACCACTACCATCTGGAAGAACAAGGGCAGCAGATACATATGAACACCACCACCTTCTCCTCCAAGTCACTCACCGTCCTGACTTGGAGCTTCATTTACTGTCGCTAGGTCAAAATCCTGGAACTCCCTCCCTAACAGCACTGCAGGTGTATCTACACCACATGGACTGACTGATGTTCAATAACAATCCTGGAACTCCCTCCGTAACAGCACTGTGGGTGTACCTACACCACATGGACTGACTGATGTCCAATAACAATCCTGGAACTCCCTCCGTAACAGCACTGTGGGTGTACCTACACCACATGGACTGACTGATGTCCAATAACAATCCTGGAACTCCCTCCCTAACAGCACTGTGGGTGTACCTACACCACACGGACTGACTGATGTCCAATAACAATCCTGGAACTCCCTCCCTAACAGCACTGTGGGTGTACCTACACCACACGGACTGACTGATGTCCAATAACAATCCTGGAACTCCCTCTCTAACAGCACTGTGGGTGTACCTACACCACACGGACTGACTGATGTCCAATAACAATCCTGGAACTCCCTCCCTAACAGCACTGTGGGTGTACCTACACCACACGGACTGACTGATGTCCAATAACAATCCTGGAACTCCCTCCCTAACAGCACTGTGGGTGTACCTACACCACACGGACTGACTGATGTCCAATAACAATCCTGGAACTCCCTCCCTAACAGCACTGTGGGTGTACCTACACCACACGGACTGACTGATGTCCAATAACAATCCTGGAACTCCCTCCCTAACAGCACTGTGGGTGTATCTACACCACACGGACTGACTGATGTCCAATAACAATCCTGGAACTCCCTCCCTAACAGCACTGTGGGTGTACCTACACCACACGGACTGACTGATGTCCAACAACAATCCTGGAACTCCCTCCCTAACAGCACTGTGGGTGTACCTACACCACACGGACTGACTGATGTCCAATAACAATCCTGGAACTCCCTCCCTAACAGCACTGTGGGTGTACCTACACCACATGGACTGCAGTGATTCAAGATGGCAGCTCACCACCACCCTCTCAAGGGCAACTAGGGATGGACAATAAATGCTGGCTAGCCAGTGACATCCTTTAAATAAATAAAGAAAAAAGTATCAAATTGCAAAATACAATTGAGGGCAGTCGTTTCACATTTTCCTTCTGGGCTTTGGGATAATCTGGCATTTACCATCAGCTGTGTTCTTAATAATAGGAGGAGTTGGGTACATATGCTGTATTTTCTGGGCAGATCTCTTGAAATGTTCTCTCGAGTCATGAGATATGAAGCTCCTTGGAAAAGTACCTTTTGAGACCTGCTTGTTTGCTGATAGGTCTAAGTCTATTACATATCAAAAGTCTTTTATATGCATACAATTCCTTAAATGTGTAACTTTGTATCCAGTAACACTTCCTCTCATATTGGTTCCTGCCACTGTCATGGAACAAGTCAATATTATCCATCACATTATTGCTACGTTTATTATCCACCACATTATTGCCACCCTTTTTTCTGCACCATGCTTGAAGTTTGAATTGATATTTCTGAGTTGGTGCACTGAATTTCTATAAGATCCCCCTACTGTCGTCTCCAGTTTAAGTGGCACTCTACCATTCATTGTACCTAACCATGATTAAGTGACCTTTCAAACAGGAACCTGTTCCCTGGCTGGTTCTTCAAAGTGCCCAGGTCTATTTTTTTTCAGTATCTGAACAATATCAACAATGAGTAAGAATTGAATGAGAAGTTACCAAAGCTCAAGATATTTTTGAAACTTCCTCAAGACTGTTTCTCTTTGGCCTCCATCAGCAAAAATAGACCATCTATATGTGTGCTAACATAAAATAAGTAACACTATGTGAGCACCTGACTCGCTTACCGAGAATGAAATCGATCAATGGTTCCATTTTGGGTATAAGTGAACTTGGTCAATTTGATGCTAAACTATGCTTCCAAATGTATATTGCCCCCGATTTAAAGTGTGTCTACATTCAACTGCCTCTCCCAAATAGCAAAACATAAAAAAAACACACATGATTGTTTTTCAGCCATGAACTGCTTTTGCAGATTTCATATTTACATTCTGGCAACATGGTATCTCCAATAGGTACCATATGACAGATAAATTGATCTTCCATTACAGACTCGAACCCTGCGTGTACCAAATCATTCCAAAGCTTGAAAATCTTAGGAAATCAATTCATTCATTGTGCAGTGGATACAAATTATTGTATTGCATGCAATTTTAAATGCCATTGCGGACTCCTTATTCCTTATTTAATCTCTATGGCGAATGCTTTACGCCCTTCTTGTTCAACTCTATTGCAAGCTCCTTACTCCTTCCTTAACCTCTATTGTAAATGCCTTACTCCTTCTTTAATCTCTAATGTGAACAATTTTCTCCTTGTTTAGTCTCTATTGTGAGCTCATTACTCCTTGTTTAATCTGTATTGTGAGTCCTATATTCTGTCATTGTTTAATCTCCATTGTGAACCCTTTACTCCTCGTTTTAATCTCTGTTGTGAATTTGTTACTGCCCGTATATACTCTGATGTGAACTCTTTACTGATTGTTTAATCTCCCTTGTGAGTGCTTTACTCTGTCCTTTTTTAATCTCAATGGTGAACTCTTTACTCCTTGCTTACTCTGTCTTGTTCATCCTTTACTCTATCCTTGTTTAATCTCTATGGTGAACTGTTTATCCCTTGTTTAATCTATTTGATGATCTGTTTACTACTTGCTTGATCTCTATTATGAACTATGCTGTCCTAGTTTAATCTCTCTATGAATTTGTTACTCCTCACTTAATCTCCCTGTGAACTCTTTACTCCTAGTTTAATCTCTCTGCGAACCCTTTACTCCTGGTTTAATCTCTCTGCGAACCCTTTACTCCTGGTTTAATCTCTCTGTGAATACTTTACTCCTGGTTTAATCTCTCTGTGAACACTTTACTCCTGGTTTAATCTCTCTGCAAACCCTTTACTCCTGGTTTAATCTCTCTGTGAACCCTTTACTCCTGGTTTAATCTCTCTGTGAACACTTTACTCCTGGTTTAATCTCTCTGCAAACTCTTTACTCCTGATTTAATCTGTGAGCTTGTTACTCCTCATTTAATCTCTCTGTGACCACTTTATTATGATCTCTTCAACCTCTGCTTGTTTCATCTCTTTTGTGGACTCTTTGCTCCCTGATTAATCCTTGTTTTCAACTCCCAACTCTTTCAATGTTTAATCCCCTTACTGAACTCTTTACTTTGTTTGTTTAATCTCTATTGTGTATTCTTCACTCCTTTGCTTAATTTCTATCGTGAATCTTTCATCTCTCATTGCTAATCTCTATCTTGAACTCTTTACTCCTTGAATAATCCTTGTTTTCAACTCCTAACTCAATGCTAAATCCACTTTCTGAATTCATTACTCTCTGCTTGTTAAATTGCCATTGTGAGCTCATCACTCCTTGTTTTATCTGAATTCTGAATCTTTAGTCTCTCATTGTTAAATCTTTGTTGTGAATTGTTTATTTTCTCCTTCCTCAATTTTTACTCCCTCTTCTTTATGGTAAGCTCTTTATGCTCTTCCTTAACCTCTATTGTGAACTATTTACTCATTGTTTAATCTCTATTGTCAGTTCTTTACTTCTTGTTTAATCTATAGTATGAATACTTTACTCCATGTTTAGTCTCTATTTTGAGCTCAGACTCCTTGTTTCATCTCTTGTGAGGTCTTTACTCCTTGTTTAATCTGTATTGTAAACTCTATACTCATTTATTCTCTATTGTGAATTATTTAACTCTTGTTTACTCTCTATTGTGAACTCTATCGTCTCTCCTTTAGTCTCGAATGGGAACTCTTGTTTCTATGGTAATTCCTTATTTAATCAGTACGCTGCTTTGAACCTTCATCTTGTGCGCCTTTGCAGCTGATTCATTTTCAAGATACGTTGTGCGATGATGTCTGTTTGCAGATAGTGTTTCTTTCCACATTAATTCCTCCGTTTTCTACATTTTGCTGCTTTTTTTTGGCCAGTTTGCTGCCCTCTATGCCAGACTGCTTGTGTGCGCTCCTGCTGCTCTCTTTAAGCTGCATTCTGCGCCTTTGCGCGTTTTTTTTGCCCCACACCTTTCTCCAGCCCTATTATGCACCACGAATTTTTATTCAAGCCGTTTCCACATTCCCCACATACTTTGACAGCCTATTTTCTTCCATTTAAGTGTCTCATTTACTTTCTAGACCCTATCTGCATGTTTCTCTCCCATTAACAATCCAAAGTGTCCCAATCAACAATGCGCCACTTCTCCCAGGCCGTCAGTGCTGTCACACTATTAATCCTTGCAACTACCTCTGCGCTTCACAGTGGCACGCATTGCCAATGCCTGCGTTTGCTCATTTATAATTTATAATAAAACGTCAGTAGCAAAATACCAAAATCAGAATCTCTGCAGCTTTGGCAATCGCACTTCAAAACAAAACACAAACAAATTGTACAGCAACTGAATCCTTAGGGCTTCCCACCGCAGCTTCATCCAACCCGATTCCAGACACCCAAAAAGTATTTTCCAGCCATTTCATGTCAGTTTCTTCTGACTTGGAGCTGGCAGGTTCATCTGCCAATTACATTCTCCTGACGGATATAGCAAGTCATCTCTAACTGACTGCGGTATTGTCCCTTCTGGGCAGAAAGGAGGTTTCCCTGGCATGAAAGGGACATGATGTAGAGGTGCCGGCATTGGATTGGGGTAAACACAGTAAGAAATCTCACAGCACCAGGTTAAAGTCCAACAGGTTTATTTGATAGTAAATCCACGAGCTTTCAGAACACTGTTCCTTCGTCAGGTGAGTGGGGAGTTCTGCTCACATACAGGGCATATAAAGGAACACACAGTTAGAGTTTTCTGTAAACTGTGTGTGTCTTTATATGCCCTGTTTCTGATCAGAACTCTCCTCTCACCTGACGAAGGAACACCGTTCCGAAAGCTTGTAGGTTTTACTATCAAATAAACCTGTTGGACTTTAACCTGGTGTTGTGAGACTTATTACTATGAAAGGCACAGGCATAGTTTATCATCACCGTATCTCAGCCGCTTAATAACATTGCACATTTCGGGTGGAATTTCATTCCAGCAGGATTTTCCACTCCCATCAAGTGGCTTGCCGCATTTTCCAGCCCCACCGCCTTTGTGCAATGGGGCCATGAAAGTCCACCTTTCATGGTGTAACTCGTCCGCTGGCAGGACATCTGATTTGATGTGTGCAATGGCGTTGGAGACAGTTTTATATTTAATTAAATGATTTGTGGTGTGCCTGGAAGTGAATATTTTTCAGCCATATGTCTGACGGAGACTGCAGATATAAATTGGGCTCAAGATGTGGGACCGTGGCCATCAGGAATGGAGCGAAATAACAAATTGGCAGCGAGAGCGGACTTTTGCTTCAGGTACAGGTTGTAGAAGTGTACTGCTAACCTAATTGCCCAGAGGATTGATGTTATTTAGCAACTAAAAGTGTTGTCCAACCCGAGAACTATTTACATGAAGCAATAGACTGCAATTCATAGAAAGCCTGCAGTGCAGATAAAGGCTATTCAGCTCATCAGATTTGCAACCACTCTCCGAAAGAGCATTCCACCCAGGCCCTGTCCTCCACTCTACCCCCATAACCCTACGCATTTACCATGGCCAATCCACCTAACCTACACAACTTTGGACACGAAGGGACAATTTACCATGGCCAATCCACCTAACCTACACAACTTTGGACACTAAGAGACAATTTAGCATGGACAATCCACCTAACCTGCACATCTTTGGACACTAAGGGGCAATTTAGCAAGGCCAGTCCCTCTAACCTGCACATCTTTGGACTGTGGGAGGAAATGGAGCACCCGGAGGAAACCCATGCAGTCATGGGGAGAACGTGCAAACTCCACACAGACAGTGACCCGAGGCCGGAATTGAACTGGGGTCTCTGGTGCTGTGAGGCAGCAGCGCTAACCACTGTGCCACCATGCTGTATTAGCTCGCTATCAAATCCCAGTTCATTCAAACCCACTTGCACCTGCTGGTTACCTCAGTGGTGTGGGTGTGCTGGTTTGGAAGGGGATTGTTTTCAGCGCTGTTAGTATCTGCAGATGAACATGGGTTGGACTATGTGGTTGGGAATTAAGGCCCCAGGGTGTTCAGACAGGTAGCCTGTAGACACAGCATTGGGCTCCCTGGTTGATGCTGTTCTACCAAGAAACAACTGTCCAAGGCAAATAGTTGGAATGCGCCAATTTTCCTGCCCCACTTTTAAAGTTGTACCTCCCGGCATTTTCTCCCATGTCTCCTGCTTGAGATCTGTGCTTCTGAATAGAAAGTTAGAGAGCCAGAAGATCTCTCAGGCTGCTTACTGTACCACCTCCTGGTCAAACAGCAGCAATCAAAACCCAAGGGCTGTTCGACTTCTGAATTCTCCAGAGATCTAGTCGCAAAAGGGTTGAGAATTCTGACACTCAAAATAACTCTTTAAAAAGATCCCAGCTAATTGGTCACCTGAGAGCTCCCCTCCCACTCCCCTTCCCCTGCCAATGTTTTGCTCCTATCACACACACCTTGGTGTACAGCAGGTCCTGTACTTCAGTGAAGCACTGAGGGAGTGCTGTATTATTGCAGGTGCGGTTCTTCAAATGTGACTTTAAACAAAGGTCGATCCAAAGTGTCAATCTTTTTAATCGATTGGCGTCAACCCAGGGAAGGGGGTGGGGTGAGGGGGATGGGGTTTCTTCCTGATGTTTTGACCAACATTTCCTCTCCATTACCATCACTGAAAGTTACACTGGTCATTTATCTCATTGCTGTTGGTGTGTCCAAATTGGTCTTGGTCTTTCCTACATTACAATGTGCTCTATTTGCTGTACACTGTACTGAGACAGTGAAAGCTGCTGTATAGTAAGGAGTACTTTCTTCCTGTGCCAAAATCAGGCAACGTCTTACGCAGCTTCTGTTACTGTGCTGTCAATCACATTGTTAAGGGTGGGTAGCTTGGTGGCACAGTGGTTAGCACTGTTGCTTCACAGTGCCAGGGACCCAGGTTCAATTCCCAGCTTGGGTCACTGTCTGTGTGGAGTTTGTGTTCTCCCCGTGTCTGCATGGGTTTCTTCCTGAGGCTCTGGTTTCCTCCCACAGTTCCAAGATGTGCGGGTTAGGTGCATTGGGCGTGCTAAATTCTCTGTCAGTGTACCCGAACAGGCGGCCCGAATGTGGCAACTGGGGGATTTTCACAGTAACTTCATTGCAGCGTTAATGTAAGCCTACTTGTGACTAATAAATAAACTTTTAAAATGTTTACTGTCTGGTCAATTACATCAAGGTGTGTTACTGTCTGGTCAATTACGTTGTTAAAGTTTGTGAATGTCAGTTACATTGTTATGGTTAACAGAAACAAGTGATGGTCTTCATTGAGTACACATAAATAGGGAACGTTTAGATAAGATTCCTTTGACATTTTGTTTTAGTTAAAGTTCCTCACCAGAGGTTGTCACCCCCTCTCATTATAAGTTATTGATGATTTGTTTAATTAAAAATAGAATAAATAGGAGACTGCTGAGTTTTTGAGTTGAACAACTGAACAATTCTCTCAATAAAGAAAAACTCTGCCTTGGTTTAGGCATCAACCAGCTTGGATCCTACCAACACCTTTTCCGTGCATATTTGAAGCTTCTACCCTTTTTGCATCAAGGGTTGAGAGGACGCAGTGAAATGGAGCCTGTTTTAACCTGTGCAGTGAGATGCTTCAACCAAATAATTAATGAGAAAGTACTGATATCAGTGAAAAGAACAAATCATCCACTACAAACATTGATGAGGACAGTGGCACTGCCCTGGCACAAGGGCAAACAGCTGCAAGTATCGTTCATTGTGCTGACTGATATGTGCCCGCAGCTATGACATGTCTGTGGTGCAGAGATGTCTATTAAATCTCATTGCAAATTCATTCTCTACTGCACGCTGAACCAACAACATACATTTGGTACCGTTTCAAGGACACACTGCTTCTTTAACACTGGTTGTATTTTTAATATAGGAAGGGGTTTTAAACCATGTCACTTCTGAAAGGAATTTGAATGCAATACAAAACAATTCTCAATCTCATAGCCTGCCAGTGAATTGATTCTGGAGTAAATATTTCTGCCATTTAAATAGCATGTGGGTGCATGTCAGAGCTCTGTGATGCTGTACACATGAAGTTTATTACCAGTCTGCCGGCCTCGTTGTTGTGCAGGTTGGTCAGGTAGCGGAGGTCTCGGCCCCTTTCACTTGAATCCACAAACTCGCGGCCAAAGATGCGGCCAAACTCAATGTTGTCGCTGCAGCCACCCCAGTGCCAATCGGGCCCACCAGCTCCCCGGCGCCGGTAGTCACAGGTACACGACTCAACCGAGCCTTCCGAACAGGAGCGCGACACAGAGTGAGTCACTGCCGCGCTGGTTAGGGCGAAGATAAAGGCTGTCTCTCGGCAACCTGTTGGAGCCAAAAATAGATGGAAAGATTAGAGAGGAAAACACAGAACACAGAATAAGAATCAATCTTCAGAGAAGGAGAAAGCTAGGAACCAACTCAAATAGAGCATCCAAAGACTCAAGAGAGAGAGATAAAAGCAAATTACTGCGGATGCTGGAATCCAAAACCAAAAGAGAAAATGCTGGAAAATCTCAGCAGGTCCGGCAGCATCTGTAAGGAGAGAAAAGAGCTGATGTTTTGAGTCCAGATGAACCTTTGTCAAAGCCTGGAGTAAAGAGAGAGAGAGATGGAAAGAGAAAGCCCGAATCGGAGTCACCACGAGTTAGAAGAACTGAGAGAGAGAAGAGAGTGCATGAAGGTTGCTGAGAGAGGGACGGAGGGAGAGTGGGAATGATATTTCCTGAGACAGAGATGGAAAACCAGTGAGAGCGAGAGAGACAAAAAGTTGGAGAAACAGAGTGATAGATAATCGCTGAGATATTGGATGGAAAAACAGGAGTAAAAGAGACATGGAGATGTGGAGGATGTGGGGAACATACGTGTGGGGAAAACATGCACGAGAAAGGCAAGCATGCACCCAGCCATGGAGAAACAGAGCAGAATGCATAGGAAGATATAAATCAGAGAGCAGCAAATGTGGGGAGATATAGAGGCATGTAAATGGGTGAGGGGCACAAACACTCTCACACACACATTTACACTCTCACACTCTCTCTCACATTCAAACTCACACAGAAACTCTCTCTTTCAAACACACACATATAAACACAAAAAAACGAGAGTGAGTGAGTGAACATGCACAAAGAGTGAGAGCCAACTCAACATCAAGGTACCCACAGAAATGTAGGTAAGCAGAGAGTGACATTCAAACATAGGTACAGCAATAGGAGACAGAGAGCAGGTAGAAAGAAAGAGAACAGACAAGAGAGAGCAAGAGTGGAGGTAGGAAGAGAGGGAGTGATAGAGGTAGAGATTAGAGAGAGACAGTTGAGAGATTTTTGGGAGAGAGAAAAACAGGAGGCACAGAGAAAGAGTCAGGCGGTAGAGAGATAGATGTTATGGAGAAGATCAGAAAACCCCTCTTCAAAATCAGTTAGCAAACAATGCAAGCTTATGTGCTGGTACATGTTCGCAGTTCTAGAATCTTTCAACATTTCTGAAGAGATATACAGAGACACCTGAAACTCAAGCAACAACCTCCAGAGAGAGAGATACTCCTCTTGCTCCGTGCAAACTCAAGCAGAGTTTGCCCACTTTTTTCTGTAAACTTAGTTTCTCCCCTTGCATAACTCGGCCTCTGTCAATCAGCCTAATCAAGCCCAACTCTGAAACCCTCGGGGACAACCCAAAAATTAAACAAAACTGCATTAGCTCAGATTAAAACACCCAATATTTAGAATCAATTATTCTCCTGCATTCTCAACATGTAGCTGCCGGGTTCATAGACAGATTGGCACCAGGTAAATAGGGCTGACTTCTAAACAAACCCTTCACAAGAAACATGATATAAATACATTTCTTAAAGCAACAGTATCATCACACCTCCCCCTTAAAAAAATGAACCAACAATATGAAAAGAAGGCTTCATTTTTCAAAACCTCTAGTTTCACACTATTAGTACTCTCTTTATACATTTTATTAAATCTAAGCTTGGAAATATAACATAGTACAGTCCAGTTCTGTCTTTCTCTTACAACATTGAACATTCCTGTTCATTTAATCAAAGTTATTCTCGCTTCCTGCTTTTCTCAACACACTGCTGTTTTTCTGCTGCTTCCTCTTTCCTTTCAGAGGTCTCCTTCTGTTTTCGATCCTGCTTTAATTCCAAGGCCAAACTCAAGCCTGTTCTCATGATTGTAAGTAAATTCTGGTAATGTCCTCAGAGAGCTGGGCAGGATCAGGAGGACAAAACTTCACGTTAAATGCAAACTGCTACAAACCACATCGGATTTACTTTTTTAAAAATTTCCTTTCCTGAGTCCAAACAGTTCTTTTGTTTTTCAGCTTCCTGAAATATCAAAACAAAGTAATCTTTTTCAGAAGGTTGAGCTGTTCACAGACTTTGTCAAAGAGAACCTGTTCCTTTGCACATTTTCTCAACTTCACATGTGTGTGGTCAGGGCCATCCAGAAAGGTCAATTTATCCCTGTTCCCTTTTTGTTAACTGGCATTACTTCATCTGTCAGGTAGCCCAACTGCACTCTCTGTTGTGAAATGATGCGCTCAAAATTCTTCCAGCATCTCCAGTGGTATCGCTTTCTGTTCCAATGTAGTTCATCAACTCCTTTTGTGTGTTTTGGATCTTCGTCATCATTTTCTGCATATTATTTGGCAAAGGCATATAGCAGACTGTCTTTCTTGGTGTCAGGATTTGTTGTAATTATGGTTTTATTAGTGTCTCAATAAGTTAACGTGAAAATCCCCTAGTCACCGCACTCCTGTTTGGGTACACTGAGGGAGAATTTAGTATGGCCAATCCACCTAACCAGCACGTCTTTCAAACTGTGGGAGGAAACCAGAACATCCGGAAGAAACCCATGCAGAGACGAGGAGAATGTGCAGACTCTGCACAGACAGTGACTCAAGCCGGAAATTAAACCTGAGTCTCTGGTGCTGTGAGGCAGTAGTGCTAACCACTGTGCCATCTTTTAGTGATCATTGTGGCAGTTATGCTGTTGCAAAAACCATTATAATTTACTTGCACATCAGTTGTGAGCAGTTTTGTTTCTCTGGGTATCCATGTCTGTACAAGCTGTGTAGATTCATTATTCCAGCAGTTCATTTCAAATGATGGTACAGTTTCTGTAAACAGCCATACTTCACATAGTCATCCTTTTCCAATGTCTGCAATAGTAAAATACATCTGCTCCTCAAGCTCCATTTCCATGAGGTCACATACGACTGCTAATTGATCAATATTTTTCTCTTCTCATAGATGACGAGCTGCTGCTGACAATCTTGCAAATTATGTTCAGTTAATTTCAACAACTCAGGATCAGGTTTCAAATCAGTCAACTTTTCATGCAGCTGTCTCCACACTTGTTCACTTTTCTTATTCACATCATCTTCCAAAAATATGTTTTCCTTTTTCGCTTTCATCAGTTTTACATTGGACTCATCTGCCTCCATTCATGTCTTCCCTAACTGGGATTTGTTTGTAACTATCCACCAGCCGTTCTTGGTGTTTTATCGAGACTTTTGGCTGTTGCATCTCAGACTGAACAAACATCAGTTTGTCTCTCAGAACCAATGCCAACTTGAGTGGAATAAGTCTATATGGATTTTGCTCAATTGGTACAACATTTTCTACATCCACATCATGCACAATTACTTTGGTATTTCCCTGTTTATTCCCACATATATCTCCATGTGATTGTAATAACTCTTTCAGGTTGTTTTGATTTTGCTCCAGAAGGTAACTCAATACTTTATTCCAGTTTCTGATTACTTGCTTGTTACCGAATCTAATTTGAGGAATGTCAAATTCAGAATCACCTGGACTGGTTTCTTCAGATTTCTATTAGAGTTATAACAATTAACACTGTCCTTTCTGCTTTCCTTCCCTATCATAATACCTTATAGGCATATTCATATGACACATTTTGAGTTTTCCTTCTATCTGATGTTCTTATCAAATAATTCACCTCACTCAATTTCTTTTCAATTTGATAAGACCCACTAAACCTTACTTTTAAAGGTTGACCTACCACTATTAGTAACTCAGATTTTATCCCCACTAGCAAAACTACAAATTTTGGATTTCTTATCCATTCTTTTTTTCATCACATGCTCTGTCACTTTTAAATGCCGTCTAGCCAACTCCCCAGCCCTAGTTAATCTCTCTCTAAAGTTTGACACAGAGCCCAACAATAAAGCCTCAACATTGACTTACCAATTTCTCCTTAATCAATTTAAGTGGTCTTCTTACCTCATGACCAAAAATCAATTCAAATTGACTGAATTTAGTTGATTCATTAGGTGCATCCCTAATTGCGAAGAGTACAAATAGAATTCCTTTATCCCAATCCTCTGGATAATCTGGACTGTAGGCCAGCAAAATGATGTTTAAAGTTTGATGCCACCATTCCAACATTCCCTGTGATTCTGGATGGTACACAGTTGATTTAAATTGCTTTACTCCTAAGCTATTCATAATTTCCCTGAGTAGCTTCAACATAAAATTTGATCCTTGATTTGATTGTATTTTTGTGGGCAGTCGGGTAAAAGATTTGAAGTAACTCCTCTACAATTCTTTTAACTATAATATTGCATAGTGGAATGGCCTCTGGAAATCTAGTAGACTCAATCATCATGGTCAACAAATACTGATTCCCACTTTTTGTTTTAGGCAGGGGTCCCACACAATCAAATAAGACCCTTGTGAAAGGTTTCTCAAATGCCGGACTGGGTATCAAGGATGATGATTTTATCACCGCTTGAGGTTTTCCTATCACCTGACATGTGGGAAATGTACAGCAAAATTAACTGCATCCTTATGCAGTCCAGGCTAATATAAATGATTTTGTATTTCCGCTTGAGTTTATCTTACTCCGAAATGACCTTCGACTGGTACCTCATGTGCTACCCGCAACATCTCCTTTCCATAACGCACCGGTAATACAACTTGATGAATCTCTGCCTGAAGATGTAAAGGTCTCCACTTCCTCATTAAGACATTATTTTTAATGTAATAACACTCCTGTATAAACTGAGATTCCTCTTCTGCGTATGGCTTCTGATACAACTGCTTTATGTCTACATCTCTTTGTTATATTTCTGCTAAGCTTCCTGAACGAAAGATATCTGCTTCATCATGCAGCGGTTATTGTTCTCTATGAACCATCTGGTCAAACATTGTTTCTGATAATTAAACTTCAGCCTCCTTATCTTTACTCCTCCTGCCTCAATCTGTGGCTCTGTGACCTTGTCACCAGACAGTCAAGAAATATCCCAAGATTTGCTTCCTGCAATGTCTCAGTGGTTTGATTTTCCACTGGCCTTTTAGCCACAGTAGGCATCACTGCTACCTGCAATCATTACCCAGGATAAACTGTACTCCTGGAAAAGATCATTTCTCGATTACTCCTACTACCACTTCACCACTCTTCACTTGACTCTCCAACCTCACTTTATAAAATGGAACACCACACTTTTCACCAGTAATTCCATGTATTTTCGTCTTTTCTGGCAAAACTCCTTCCAAGCTACATATCTCTTCACGCCTCACCTTTAAAGATTGCCTTGCCTCCATTTCTCTTAAAATATTATCTTCTTCTTGGACTACTGCCTGAACCGAGTGCAGACGGGCGTAGGGTTGATAAGATTAAGGAAGTGAATGGGTGGCTCAGGGATTGGTGTGGGAGGAATGGGTTTGAATTTATGGGGCATTGGCATCAGTATTGGGGTAGGTGGGACCTGTTCGGGTGGGATGGGGTTGGTCTGAACTGTGCTGGGACCAGAGTCCTGGAGAATCGTGTAGATAGGACTGTAGATAAGGCTTTAAACTAATGGGGGGGGGAGGGTGCGAGGGTAGGTGACATTATGGAGTCTAAAGTAAAGGAGAGGGTAGAGGTAAGGGAAGAAGCCAAGGATGTCCCAATAATAAAGGGAGTAGGGGGCGTGAGTATGGTTGGTGGCGTTCTGGCAAATAGGGTACAGGTGAAGGCTGGGATGAAGGCACTTTATCTAAATGCACGAAGCATTCGGAATAAAGTGGATGAGCTGGTGGCGCAGATCGGCACAAATGGATATGATCTGGTGGCCATTACAGAGACGTGGCTGCAAGGTGACAGGGACTGGGAGCTGAATGTCCAGGGGTATCAAGTGTTTAGGAAGGATAGGCAGGAGGAAAAAGGGGGGGGGCGTAGCTCTGCTGATTAAGGATAGCATCAAGGTGGTAGTAAGGGATGATATAGGAACCAAAGAGCAGAAAGTGGAATCATTGTGGGTGGAGATTAGGAACAGCAAAGGGAGGAAGACACTGGTGGGTGTCGTTTATAGGCCCCCAAATAATGATCTGTAGGTGGGGCAGGCTGTTAACGCGCAAATAAATGCGGTGTGCAGGAATGGAACGGCGATAATTATGGGGGATTTCAATCTACATATTGATTGGTCGACCCATGTTGGATGCGGTGGGCTTGAGGAAGAGTTCTTGGAATGCTGCCGGGATAGTTTCCTTGAACAGTGTGTGTTGGAGCCGACGAGGGAGCGAGCTATCTTGGATCTGGTGTTATGTAATGAGGCGGGTAGAATTAGGGACCTTGTGGTAAAGGATCCTCTTGGAGAGAGTGATCATTGTATGATGGAGTTTCTGATGCAAATGGAGGAGGAGAAAGTGGGTTCCCGGACATGTGTCCTTTGTTTGAACAGAGGGGAGTGTGGTAGGATGAGAGAGGAATTGGCGAATGTTGATTGGGGGAGCGCGTTGGAAGGTAGGTCTGCTGAGGAACAGTGGAGGATCTTTAAGGAGATCTTCCTTGGTGCTCAGCAGAAATTTATTCTGATGGTTAAAGAGGATCGTAGGAGGAGAGATAATCAGCCGTGGATAACGAAGGAGGTGAAGGAAAGTGTTAAATTAAAAGCGGATGCGTTTAGAGTAGCTAAGAGTAGTGGGCGAGAAGAGGATTGGGAGAGGTTTAAATGTCAACAAAGAATGACAAAGAAGTTGATAAAGAAGGGTAGGAGAAACTATGAAGCTGGGCTAGCACTTAATATAAAAAAGGATAACAAGAGTTTTTATAAATATATAAAAAGGAAGAGGCTGGCTAGGGTGAACGTTGGACCCTTAGGGGATGAGGGGGGGACTTAGTGGTAGGGGATGGGGAAATGGCTGAGGTCTTGAATAACTTTTTTGCTTCGATCTTCACGGAGGAGGACGTGAATAATTTGCCGGGTGTTAGCGATGGAAAGATGGTAGGAGTGGAGGGCCTGAATGACATTATTGTTACAAGAGAGGCGGTGCTCGACAGACTGGAGGGACTGATTGTGGACAAGTCCCCAGGACCGGATGGAATGCACCCAAGGGTTCTGAAAGAAATGGCGGAGGTGATAGTGGATGCCTTGGTGATTATTTTCCAAATGTCGCTGGATTCCGGGGAAGTGCTGGAAGATTGGAAAACGGCTAATGTTACGCCATTGTTTAAGAAGGGTGGCAGGCAAAAGGCAGGGAATTATAGGCCGGTTAGTTTAACGTCTGTTGTAGGTAAAATGTTAGAATCCGTGATCAAGGAGAAAATAGCGAGGCATCTTGAGGAGAATTGTTTGATAGAGCAGACGCAGCACGGTTTTGTTAAGGGGAAGTCGTGTCTGACGAATTTATTGGAGTTCTATGAGGATGTGTCTAGGGCGGTGGATAGAGGAGAGCCGGTGGATGTGGTGTTTCTTGATTTTCAGAAGGCGTTTGACAAGGTGCCTCACAAGAGGTTATTACAGAAGGTCAGGGGGTATGGAGTTGGGGGTAGGGTGTTAGCGTGGATAGAGGATTGGCTGTCAAATAGGAGGCAGAGAGTGGGGGTCAATGGGTGCTATTCGGATTGGCGGTTGGTGACTAGTGGAGTGCCCCAGGGGTCGGTGCTGGGGCCTCAGCTATTTACCATTTATATAGATGATCTGGAGGAGGGAACCGAGTGTATGGTGTCGAAATTTGCTGATGACACCAAGATTAGTGGAACGGCAAATTGTGCGGAGGGTGTGGAGAGTCTGCAGAAGGATCTAGATAGGCTGGGCGAATGGGCCAGGAACTGGCAAATGGAATTTAATGTTGGCAAATGTGAGGTTGTCCACTTTGGTAGGAATAATGGTAGGAAGGACTATTACTTACGTGGCGAAAAACTGCAGCAGGCGACGGTGCAGAGGGACCTCGGGGTCCTTGTGCATGAGTCGCAAAAACCCAGCCTACAGGTGCAGCAGGTGGTCAGGAAGGCAAATGGGATGCTGGCCTTCATAGCGAGGGGAATTGAATATAAAAGTAGGGAGGTCTTGCTGCAGCTGTATAGGGCACTGGTGAGGCTGCAGCTGGAGTTCTCTGTGCAGTTTTGGTCGCCGCACTTACGCAAGGATATTTTGGCCTTGGAGGGAGTGCAGAGGAGGTTTACTAGGCTGATACCGGAGTTGAGGAGGTTGAACTATGAGGAGAGGCTGAATAAACTAGGCTTGTACTCGTTAGAGTTTAGAAGAATGAGGGGAGATCTCATTGAGAAGTATAAGATGATGAATGGGATGGATAGGATAGAGGTGGAGAGGCTCTTCCCGCTCAGAAGGGACAGTAGGTCTAGAGGGCACAGCCTCAAGATAAAGGGAGGTGCGGTTTAGAATGGAGTTGAGGAGGAACTTCTTCACTCAAAGGGTGGTGAATCTCTGGAATACTCTGCCCGTTGAAGTGGTGGAGGCTGCCTCGCTAAATATTTTTAAGACGCGGGTTGATGGGTTTTTGATAGGCAAGGGGATTAAGGGTTATGGGGAGAGGGCGGGAATGTGGAACTGAGACACGACAGATCAGCCATGATCTTATTGAATGGCGGGGCAGGCTCGAGGAGCTAGATGGCCTACTCCTGCTCCTATTTCTTATGTTCTTATGTTATGTTCACCTTCTCCTCGTGGTACACTTGAATAAAACTTACCCACACAAGTAAATTCTTTAAAGAAATCTGGCACTCACTTATCAACCAACCCCTGAGCAGGCTGTGCACCTCATTAGCTTCAACTATGGTTTTTCTTTACCACTTTAACAAACTCCACTGTTTCACCACATCTGTCTTCCCAGTGCTTTCCTTAACCACCAACACTGTGACTTTGTGTGTCCAACTTTATTACAATGAAAACATCTGAGGCTTCCTATTTCTCTTCCACCCTAATATCTTTTTTCACCTGAAATAAACTATCTTTACTATCACCAATGACATGTCCTTTGTCTTTATCACCTGAGGATTTCTCTTTACCCAAGTTTCTATCGTTCAAAGTTTGAAATTGATGTCGTAAACCTAACCTTGGTTTACAAAGCAATTCAAAATCATCTGCCATTTTAGCTGCTATTCTCGCAGTTTTATGCATTTCCAAGCTGTTCCAGTACAGCTACAACGCTGGCATGTACCCAACAATGTGGAAATTGCCCAGGTATGTCAATGGGGATGAAGTAGAAAGCGTCGAGAGCTTCAAGTCTTTCGGTGTCCAGATCACCAACAACCTGTCCTGGCCCCCCATGCCGACACTATAGTTAAGAAAGCCCACCAAAGCCTCTATTTTCTCGGAAGACTAAGGAAATTTGGCATGTCAGCTACAGATGCATCAGAAAAAGTATTCTTTCTGGTTGTATCACAGCTTGGTATGGGCTCCTGCCCTGCCCAAGACAGCAAGGAACTACAAAAGATTGAGAATGTAGCCCAATCCATCATGCAAACCAACCTCCCATCCATTGACTCTGTCTACACTTCCTGTTGCCTCGGAAAAGAAGCCAGCATAATTAAGGACCCCACGCACCCCGGACATTCTCTCTTCCACCTTCTTCCTTCAGGAAAAAGATACAAAAGTCTGAGGTCACGTACCAACCGACTCAAGAACAGCTTCTTCCCTGCTGCCGTCAGACTTTTGAATGGACCTACCTCACATTAAGCTGATCTTTCTCTACACCTTAGCTATGTCTGTAACACTACATTCTGCACTCTCTCCTTTCCTTCTCTACAAACAGTATGTTTTGTCTGTTTAGCGCACAAGAAATAATACTTTTCACTGTATGTTAATACATGTGACAATAATAAATCAAATCAAATCAAATCAAATCAAAGATATGTCCTGTACTCAAAAAGCAAGACAAATCCAACCTGGCTATTTACCACCCAGTCTCTTGATCCTCAGTAAACTGATGGAAGGTGTCATCAGCAGTGCTATCAAGTGCACTGCTCAGCAATAACCTGCTCAGTGATGCTCAGTTTGGGTTTCGCCAGGATCACTCAGCTCCTGACCTCATTGGTTCAAACATGGACAGAAGAGCTGAATCCCAGAAGTGAGGTCAGAGTGACAACCCTTGACATCAAGACCGCATTTGACCGAGTGTGGCATCAAGGAGCCCGAGCCAAACTGGAATCAATGGGTATCAGGGGACAAACTCTTCACTGGTTGAAGTCATACCTGGTACATAGGAAGATGGGTGTGGAGGGTCAGTCATCTCAGCTCCAGGACATCTCTGCAGGAGTCTCTCAGGGTAGTGTCCTAGGCCCAACCATCTTCAGCTGCTTCATCAATGACCTTCCCTCCATCATAAGGTCAGAACTGGGGATGTTCACTGATGATTGCACAATGTTCAGTATCATTCGCCACTCCTCAGATACTGAAGCAGTCCATGTTTAAATGCAACAAGATCTGGACAATATTCAGGTTGGGGCTGACAGTGACAAGTAACATTCGTGTCACACAAATGCCAGGCAATGACCGTCACCAATAAGAGACACTCTAACCACAGCCTAATGGTCTAATGGTGTTACCATCATTGAATCCCCCACTGTCAACAACCTTGGGGTTACCATTGACCAGAAACTCAACTGGACTCACCACACAAACACAGTGGCTACAAGAGCAGGTCAGAGGCTGGGAATCCTGCAGTGAGTAACTCACCTCCTGACTCCCCAAAGCCTGTCCACCATCTACAAGGCACAAGTCAGGAGTGTGATGGAATACTCCCCACTTGCCTGGACAGGTACAGCCCTAACAACACTCAAGAAGCTCGACACCATCCAGGACAAAGCAGCCCCGCTTGATTGGCACCACACTGACAAACATTCAATCCCTCCACCATTGATGCTCAGTAGCAGCAGTGTGTACCATCTACAAGATGCACTGCAGCAATTCACCAAAGATCCTTAGACAGTACCTTCCAAACACACGACCACTTCCATCTAGATGGGCAAGAGCAGCAGATACATGGGAACACCACCACCTGCAAGTTCCCTTCCAAGCACCTCTTTCAGAAAGCACCTCTTTCTCTGTAACACGTACACTCCTCAAGACATCACTATTTATTTCCCCAAGTTCCCTAACATCCAAGCTTTTCTCAATAGTAAATACTGATGAGAAATATTCATTAGCAGTTAAGAATTGTATCTTGTCATGTTTAAGTACGTCAATCGGTAAAGGTTAAGCTAATTCATTTTTTTTAATTCATTCGTGGGACATGGGCGTCACTGGCTGGCCAACATTTATTGTAAAAAGCCTGACAACACCAGGTTTAAGTCCAACCAACTTATTTGATAGCAAACTCACAAGCTTTTGAGGTTGTGAGTTTACTATCAAATAAATTGGTTGGACTTAAACCTGGTGTTGTCAGACTTTTTACTGTGTTTACCCCAGTCCAACGCCGGCATATCCACATCACAACATTTATTGCCCATCCCTAGTTGCCCTTGAGAAGGTGGTGGTGAGCTGCCATCTTGAATCGCTGCAGTCCATGTTCTGTGGGTCGACCCACAAAACCATTAGAGAAGGAATTCCAGGATTCTGACACAGTGACAGTGAAGGAACGGCCAATATATTTCCAAGTCAGGATGGTGAGTGACTTAGAAGTCTTAAAGCGCATCAAAGTAGATAAATCCCTGGGACCTGATGAAGTGTATCCCAGGACATTGTGGGAGTCTAGGGGTGAAACTGCGAGTCCCCTAGCAGAGATATTTGAACCTGTGATAGTCACAGGTGAGGTGCCTGAAGATTGGAGGGTGGCAAATGCTGTGCCTTTGTTTAAAAAGGGCTGCAGGGAAAAACCTGGGAACTACAGGCCAGTGAGCCTCACACCTGTGGTGGGAATTGTTGGAAGGTATTATGAGAGACAGGATCTATAGGCAAGACTGAGTAGGTTCAGTCAGCATTGCTTTGTGAGTGGAAGATCATGTCTCACAAATTTGATAAGGAGTAACCAAGAAGGTAGATGAGGGCAGTGCAGTTGATGTTGTCTACACAGACTTTAGCAAGGCCTTTGACAAGGTACCACATGGTAGGTTGTTGCATAAGGTTAAATCTCACGGGATCCAGAGTGAGGTAACTAAATGGATACAAAATTGGCTTGATGACAGAAGCCAGAGGGTGATAGTAGACGATTGGTTTTCAAACTGGAGTCCTGTGACCAGCAGAGTCCCTCAGGGATTGGTGCTGGGTCAACTGTTATTTGTCATTTATATTAATGGTTTGGATGAGGATATAGGAGGCATGGTTACTAAGTTGGCAGATGATACCAAGATTGGAGGCCCAGTGGACAGTGAAGAAAGTTATCTCCAATTGCAATGGGATCTTGATCAATTGGGCCAGTGGGTTGATGAATGGCAGATGAAATTTAATTTAGACAAGTGCAAGCTGATGCATTTTGGTAGATTGAACCAGGACAGAACTTACTCAGTTAATGGTTGGGCGTTGAGGAGAGTTACTTAACAAGAGATCTAGGGATACAGGTTCATAGCTCCTTGAAAGTGGAGTCACAGGTGGACAGAGTGGTGAAGAAGGTATTTGGCATGCTTGATTTCATTGGTCAGAACATTGAATACAGGAGTTGGGACTTCTTGTTGAAGTTATACAAGACATTGGTAAGGCCACACTTGAAATACTATGTACAATTCTGGTCACTGTATTATAGAAAGGATATTATTAAACTAGAAAGAGCGCAGAAAAGATTTATTCGGATGCTACCGGACTTGATAGTTTGAGTTATAAGGTGAGGCTGGATAGACTGGGACTTTTTTCTCTGGAGCGTAGGAGGCTGAGGGGTGATCTTATGGAGATCTATAAAATAATGAGGGGTATAGATCAGCTAGATAGTCAATATATTTTCCCAAAAATAGGGGAGTTTGAAACTAGAGGGCATAAGCTTAAGGTGAGGGGGGAGAGATACAATTTTTTCACAAAATTGAGGGTGGTGAGTGCCTGAAACAAGGTGCCAGAGGTAGTACTAGAGGTGGGTACAATTTTGTCTTTTAGAAAGCGTTTAGACAGTTATATTGGCAAGGTGGGTATAGAGGGATATGGGCCAAATGCAGGCAAATTGGGACTAGCTTAGAGGTTTAAAAAAAGGGTGGCATGGGCAAGTTCGGCCAAAGGGCCTGTTTCCATGCCGTAAACCTCTATGACACTATCTCTACTAGTTCCAACTTGAGGAATATCCATTTACAAACTTAAACTCCACTTCAAAATCAGAGTGTTTTGGTATTGGGCCAGAATCCCAAGTTACATATGGTAGCCAGACAAGACCCCAACATTTTTTCCCTTGTGGTATAGATGTGAGGTTAGGATAGCTCTCCCCAGGAGTGATTGCGCTAACAAAATAAGGATTTTTATGTCAAAACAATCTTTATTCATAACATTGTTTCAATATAACTCTAGTGAAGGAAACTGCTTAACCATTAACAGTTGAACAATATTTTAAAATGAAAGGAAACAATTTTTATTTCTAACTTATCACTGTTCTAGTTCCAAATAAGCAACATTCCTCTTACAGACTTAAAGATCACTTGAAATATAGTCAGCAATCACAAATATACTTGCTATAATAAGTTTAGACATCTTTGGAGTTTTTGAGAGAGAGAGACAGTAACGAGAGAGAGAGAAAGTAGGGAGAGAGAGGAAGTAGGGAGAGAGAGAAGAAGTAGAGAGGGAGAGGAAGTCGAGAGAGGAAGTAGAGAGAGAGGGATAGCAAGAGAGATGGCGAGATGGAGAGAGGAGGTAGAGAGAAAGATGGACAGAGGAGATAGAAAGATGAAGAGAAGAGGTAGAAAGAGAGAGCAACAGGTGGTGGAGAGTGAGAGAGGAGGTAGAGAGAGACAGGTAGTTGAAGAGAGAGAAAGGAGGTGGAGAGAGAGACAGGTGATGGAGAGAGAGAGAAAGACAGGAGGTAGAGAGTGAGAGAAGAGGTTGAGAGAGAGAAAGTAAGGAGGTAGAAAGAAAGACTGGATGTAGAGAGAGAGAGAGAGATAGAAGCTTGCAAGGGAGAGATAGGGGGCAAGAAGCCTCTGTCTTCAACCAATTTTCTGCTAAAAGCTCCCACTGTAAAGTGTAAAAGTTTCTTTCTCTCTGCTACAGACTTAGCTCTGCACATTAACCACATTATCACATGACCCTGTCAATCAACTTCCTAAATAATTTTTAAAGTCCTATCAAAGTAACAAGTTCCTAGCTGAAATAAGTAATTAAGTTGCTTTTACAACCCTTGAGCTAAATGTTTTTCCAGAGACACTGACTGCCTGTAGAATAAAGCTGAAATTTTAAACATCCTACAGAAACATAAATAACCCAACAAATATAAATCTATAGCAACTGCCTACTATCATCACACCTACCCCCTTTAAAAAATGAATGAACAATATGAAAAGATGGCTTCATTTTTCAAAAATCACTAGTTTCTTCCATATTATTAGGACTCTATATCATATTACATCTAAGCATGCAAATTTAAACAGTACTATAGTTCAGTTTTCCTTTCCAATGTTCAACATCAAGGTTGTGATAAAGCATCTGCGATCATGTCTCTCTTCCTGCACATGTATAATCTTCAAATTAAATGGCTGTAACTATAAGCTCTGCCCTAAACAGTCTTGCATTTTTAATCTTTAAACTTTTCCAGAAACTTCAATAGATTGTGGCCAATATAAACAATTGTCTCTGATGCATTGGTGGTAACATAAATGTTGTAATACCAATACCAGACTCAATGGCAGTAATTTTACCTCCCCGTCCAGCATGGGAATCAGAGTGGGCGGGGGGCAGACAATGGAAATGTCCGTGGACCTTGGGCAGGATTTTACAATTGTGGGACAAGCAAGGCTGTAAAGTCCCACCCCACATCTCCAGCTCAGTGGTCGAATATTTATTTTGTTGAATATTTAAGTTTAAGTTTATTTATTAGTGTCACAAGTAGGCCTACATTAACACTGCAATGAAGTTACTGTGAAAATCTCCAAGTCACCACACTCCGGCACTATTCGGGTTACACTGTGGGAGAATATAGCAAAGCCATTGCACCTAACCAGCGCGTCTTTCAGACTGTGGGAGGAAATTGCAGCACCCAGAGGAAACCCATGCAGACATGGGGAGAATGTGCAAACTCCACACAGACAGTGACCCAAGCCAGGAACTGAACCTGGTTCCCTGGTGATGTGAGATAGCAGTGCTAATCACTGTATTAACATGCTTTTGGGTAAATGACCAATAGCCCTTTTTATCCTTTCCCGTCATCTTGTAACAGTACAGCACCAATGCCCATGTCACTTGCATCAATGGCCACCTTGAATGGCTTTGCATAGTTTGCTGTCACCAAAACTGATGCATTGGTTAGCACAGTTTTCAAATTGTCACTGGAATTTCCTGTAGAAACCATTCATGCCCAGGAAACTCAGCACTTCTCATTGACGGTATTGGGAGCTCCCCAAAAACTTTTGTTTTCACATTCCATGGGGTTTCTGTCCATGTTCAATTGTATGGCTGAAGAATGTGACTTGGACTTTTATAAATACACTTTTGGCCAAGTTTACCGCAAACCTGACCTCTAGTACTCAAATGAAAAATTCCTTTAAATGATTCAAACGCTCCTTCTGACTGAAAACCATCAGATTGTCTATGTACACTGCACAATTATTTAGTTCAGAAATAACCCTGTTGATTAGTCTTTGTAATGTTGCTGGCACATTCTTCATTCCAAATGAAATGTCTTTAAACTGATACTGACCATTTGGCATCACAAAAGCTTGAAACACTCTTCACCCTTTCTAATAAAGGTATTTTCTGGTATCCTTTAAGTAAGTCAAATGTGATAATGAAATTTGCTTGTCCCACTTTTCAACATAGTCTTCCAATCAAGAAATAGGATACAAATCTGACTTCTCTATAGTCCATGCATTATTGTTGCGTCCCATCTGGTTTTGGTACCATCACGATAGGTGAGCTCCAATCATTGCAACTCACTTAAATGATATTCTTATGTGTGGTTTCCATCTCCTTTTGAACCTGTGCCAACTTTAGTGGATTGAGTCTACGGATTTTGCTTAATTGGAACAGCATTTCGTACATAATTACTTTTGTACTACCTAGCTTGTTCCTCCCATATAGCCCATGATTATAATAACTCTTTTGGGTCATTTTCATTTTCCTCTGGAAGGTAACTCAGTAATTTATCCCAATTTCTGATTACTTCCTTATTGTCTAATCTAATTTGAGGAATGTCAAACTCAGAATCATCTTGATTTGTTTCTTCACTCTGAGTTGTAACAACTAATACATTCACCTTCTGCTTTCCTTCCCTATTTCAATATCGTTTTAGCATATTCACATGACATATGGTGAGTTTTCCTTCTATCTGACATTCTTATCAAATAATTCACCTCACTCAATTTTCTTTGATAATTTCTTATCCATTTCTTTTTTCATCACGTTATGCCACTTTCAAATGCTATCTAGCCAACCTACCAGCCCTAGTTAATCCTTCCCTAAAATTTGACAGATTCCAACAACGTAGTTTCAGAAATGCTGACTCACCAATTTCTCTTTCATCAGTTTAAGTTGTCCCCTTATCTCACGACCAAAAATCAATTCAAATTGACTGAATTTAGTTGGTTCATTAGGTGCATCCCTAATTGCAAAGAGTACAAATGGAATTCCTTTATCCCAATCTTCTGGCTAATTCTGAGTATTGGCCCGCAACACGGTCTTTAAAGTTTGCCACCGGTCTAACGCTCACTGCAATTCTTTATGGTAGACAGTTAATTTAAGTTGTTTTACTCCGAAGCTATTCATTATTTCCCTGAATAACTTGGATGTAAAATTTTGTCCTTGATCTGAAAGCACCAGTTCCTCACACCCACTGTCTTTAAATTCAATGATCCCAAGCAAAACAAGGAATTATACTTTATAATCTTGTCAAAAGCCTCAGTTTTGTCATGGTACTGGACCACAACCCCAAGTTACATTAGGATGCCAGACTGGACCTCAAAGCTTTTTCGAGTGTAGACAAGTTTGGACATTGCTGAAATTAGTGTGAGTTCCAGAGTAGGTTGATGAAGCCTCCCTTCAGACAATTTCCAACTAAAAACCACTACTCTACACTGCAAAGCTTTTTTCTCTCTGCTACAGACCCAATTCTGCACATTAACCACATTATCATATGACCCTGTCCATCAACTACCCAAGGATTCTTTTGTGTAAACAAAAGTCCATTAGGGCTCCATCAAAGTAACAGATTCCCAGCTGAAATGAGTAACTAACCTCCTTTAACAAATCTTCACCTAAATGATTTCGAGGTACACAAACTGCCTGTAGAATAAAGAAATTCAAAACTTTTGACAGAACCAGAAAATAACAACATATAGCAAGCTTAGAATTTACCGCTTTTATTACAGGAGGTGAGAGAGAGAGAGACAGGAGGTGAGAGAGAGAGACTGGAGGTGGAGAGAGGGAGACAGACAGAGAGAGAGACAGAAGGTGGAGAGAGAGAAAGAGAGAGAGAGAGAGAGACAGGAGGTAGAGAGAGACAGGAGGTGGAGAGAGAGAGAGAGAGAGACAGTAGGCGGAGAGAGAGAGAGACGGTGGAGAGAGAGAGAGAGAGAGGGAGAGACAGGAGATGGAGAGAGAGTGACAGGTGGAGAGAGAGAGAGATAGAAAGGGACAGGAGATGGAGAGAGTGGTACAGGAGTTGGAGAGATACCAAGAGAGAGAGAAGTGGTGGGGGGAGGCGGGGGTGGGGAGAGAGCGAGAGAGAGAGAGAGAGACAGGTGGTGGAGAGAGAGAGAAAGGCTTGAGGTGGAGAGAGAGAGAGAGACAGCAGGGAGAGAGAGAGGAGGTGGAGAGAGAGTGACAGGTGGAGGGAATAGAGAGTAAGAGAGACAGGAGGAGGAGTGAGAGAGAGAGACAGGAGATGGAGAGAGAGAGAGAGGAGGTGTAGAGAGACAGAGAGACAGGAGGAGGAGTGAGAGAGAGAAACAGGAGATGGAGAGAGAGAGAGAGGGAGAAGATGGAGAGAGAGGCAGGAAGTGGAGTTAGTGAGAGAGAGAGAGACAGGAGGTAGAGAGAGAGAGACAGGAGGTGGAGAGATACCAAGAGAGAGAGAAGTGGTGGGGGGAGGCGGGGGTGGGGAGAGAGCGAGAGAGAGAGAGACAGGTGGTGGAGAGAGAGAGAAAGGCTTGAGGTGGAGAGAGAGAGAGAGACAGCAGGGAGAGAGAGAGAGAGAGGAGGTGGAAAGAGAGTGACAGGTGGAGGGAATAGAGAGAAAGAGAGACAGGAGGAGGAGTGAGAGAGAGAGACAGGAGATGGAGAGAGAGTGACAGGTGGAGGGAAGACAGAGAAAGAGAGACAGGAGGAGGAGTGAGAGAGAGAGAGAACAGGAGGTGGAGAGAGAGAGAGGCAGGAGGTGGAGAGAGAGAGAGAGACAGGAGGAGTGAGAGAGAGAGAGAGACAGGAGATGGAGAGAGAGAGAGGCAGGAGGTGGAGAGAGAGAGAGACAGGAGATGGAGAGAGAGAGAGGAGGTGGAGAGAGAGAGAGGCAGGAGGTGGAGAGAGAGAGAAAGAGAGACAGGAGGAGGAGTGAGAGAGAGAGAAACAGGAGGTGGAGAGAGAGAGAGGCAGGAGGTGGAGAGAGAGAGAGAGGCAAGAGGTGGAGAGAGAGAGAGAGAGGGACAGTCGGTGGGGTTGGAGAGAGACAGGAGGCGGAGAGAGAGAGAGAGAGAGGGACTGGAGATGGAGAGAGAGAGAGCCCGGAGGTGGAGAGTGGGAGAGAGAGAGAGACTGTCGGGGTGACAGAGAGACAGGAGGTGGAAAGAGAGAGAGAGAGACACAGGAAGTGGAGAGAGAGTCTGTCGGGGGGACAGGGAGACAGAGAGAGAGAGAGACAAGAGGTGGAGGGAGAGAGCGAGAGACTGTCAGGGGTGACAGAGAGACAGGAGGTGGAAAGAGAGAGTGAGAGAGAGAGAGAGGAGGTGGAGAGAGAGAGACAGAGAGGAGGTGGAGAGAGAGAGAGAGACAGTGACAGGAGGTGGAGAGAGAGAGAGAGAGAGAGAGGGGAGAGAGAGAGACAGGGGGTGGAGAGAGGGGAGAGAAAGAGAGAGAGAGACTGGGGGTGGAGAGAGAGAGAAAGAGTCTGTCAGGGGGGACAGAGAGACAGAAGGTGGAAAGAGAGAGAGAGCCAGGAGGTGGAGACAGAGAGAGGGACTGGCATTGCAGAGAAAAAGACAGGGAGGTGGAGGGAGAGAGAGAGACAGGAGGTGGAGAGAGAGAGAGGAGATGGAGAGAGAGTGACAGATGGATGGGAGAGAGGGACAGTAGGTGGAGTGAGTGAGAGAGAGAGAGGCAGGAGGTGGAGAGATAGACAGAGAGAAAGACAGGAGGTAGAGAGAGAGGCAGAGAGAGAGAGAGACAGCAGGTGGAGAGAGAGAGAGAGAAAGGGTAGAGAGAGAGAGAGAGAGGCAGGAGGTGGAGAGACAGAGAGAAAGGGTAGAGAGAGAGAGAAAGGGTGGAGAGAGAGAGAAAGGGTGGAGAGAGAGAGAGAGACATTAGATGGAGAGAGAGTGACAGATGGAGAGAGAGAGAGAGACAGGAGGTGGAGAGAGAGAGGTACAGGAGTTGGGGAGAGACTGAGAGTGAGAGAAGTGGTGGAGAGAGAGAGAGAGACTAGAGGTGAAGAGAGGGAGAGAGTGAGAGACTGTGAGGGGTGACAGAGACACAGGAGGTGGAAAGAGAGAGTGTGAGAGAGCCAGGAAATAGAGATAGAGAGAGAGAGAGACAGGAGGTGGAAACAGAGAGAGAGAGAGACAGGAGATGGAGAGAGAGTGACAGGTGGAGGGAGGAGAGAGAGAGGGACAGGAGATGGAGAGAGAGTGACAGGTGGAGGGAGGAGAGAGAGAGGGACAGGAGGTGGAGAGAGAGACAGACAGACAGAGAGATTGGAGGTGGAGAGGGACAGAAAGAGAGACCGGAGGTGTAGATACAGAGAGACTGGAGTTGGAGAGAGAGAGCCAGGAAGTGGAGAGAGAGAGAGAGAGAGAGAGAGAGAAAACGAGAAATAGAAAAAGAGGAGGTGGTGAGAGACAGTGAGAGAAAGAAGAAGTGGAAAGAGAGAGAGAGAGACAGGAGGTGGAGAGACAGAGAGAGAGACAGAGACAGAGAGAGAGACAGACAGAGAGAGAGAGAGACAGACAGACAGATGGTGGAGAGAGAAAGAGAGAGACAGACGGAGACAGGAGGTGGAGAGAGGGAGAGGGAGAGAGAGAGAGAGGCAGGAGATGGAGAGAGAGTGACAGGTGGAGAAAGAAAGAGAGATAGGGACAGGAGATGGAGAGAGAGAGGTACAGGAGTTGGGGAGAGACAGAGAGTGAGAGAAGTGGTGGAGAGAGAGAGAGAGAGACAGGAGGTGGAGAGAAAGAGAGAGACAGGAGGTGGAGAGAGAGAGTGAGAGAGAGAAAGGGTAGAGAGAGAGAGGAAGTGGAGAGAGAGACAGAGACAGGATGTGGAGAGAGAGAAAGAGAGAGAGACAGGAGGTGGAGAGGGGGAGACAGAGAGACAGGAGGTGGAAAGAGAGAGAAAGAGGCAGGAGATGGAGAGAGAGTGACAGGTGGGGAAAGAAAGAGAGAGAGGGACAGGAGATGGAGAGAGAGAGGTACAGGAGTTGGGGAGAGACAGAGAGTGAGAGAAGTGGTGGAGAAAGAGAGAGAGAGAGAGACAGGAGGTGGAGAGAGAGAGTGAGAGAGAGAGAGAAAGGGTAGAGAGAGAGAGAGGAAGTGGAGAGAGAGAGAGAGACAGATACAGGATGTGGAGAGAGAGAAAGAGAGAGAGACAGGAGGTGGAAAGAGAGAGAAAGAGGCAGGAGATGCAGAGAGAGTGACAGGTGGGGAAAGAAAGAGAGAGAGGGACAGGAGATGGAGAGAGAGAGGTACAGGAGTTGGGGAGAGACAGAGAGTGAGAGAAGTGGTGGAGAGAGAGAGAAAGGGTAGAGCGAGAGAGAGAGAGAAAGGGTGGAGAGAGAGAGAAAGGAGGTGGAGACAGAGAGAGAGGGAAAGAGAGAGAGAGACAGACAGGATGTGGAGAGAGGGAGAAAGGAGATGGAGAGAGAAAGTGAGAGAGGAGTTGGAGAGAGAGTGACAGGTGGAAGGAAGAGAGAGAGAGGGACAGTAGGTGGTGTGGGAGAGAGAGCATCAGGAGGTGGAGAGATAGAGAGAGAGAGAGAGAGAGACAGGAGGTGGAGAGAGAGAGAGAGAGAGAGTGAGAGACTGTGAGGGGGGAACAGAGACACAGGAGGTGGAAAGAGAGAGTGAGACAGAGCCAGGAAAGAGAGGTAGAAAGAGAGACAGGAGGGGGAAACAGAGAGAGACAGGAGACGGAGAGAGAGTGACAGGTGGAGGGAGGAGAGAGAGAGGGCCAGGAGGTGGAGAGAGAGAGGCAGATGGAGAGAGAGTGACAGGTGGAAGGAAGAGAGAGAGAGGGACAGTAGGAGAGGTGGGAGAGAGAGAGAGAGACAGGAGGTGGAGAGAGAGAGTGAGAGAGACAGGAGGCAGAGAGAGAGAGATAGGAGGTGGAGAGAGAGACAGATAGACAGAGAGATTGGAGGTGGAGAGGGACAGAAAGAGAGACTGGAGGTGTAGATACAGAAAGACTGGAGGTGGAGAGAGAGAGCCAGGAAGTGGAGACAGAGAGAGAGAATGACAAATAGAAAAAGAGGAGGTGGAGAGAGAGAGTGAGAGAGAGAGGAAGTGGAAAGAGAGAGAGAGAGAGAGAGGAGGTAGAGAGAGAGAGAGAGACAGGAGGTGGAGAGACAGAGAGAGAGACAGAGACAAAGAGAGAGACAGACGGTGGAGAGAGAAAGAGAGAGACAGACGGAGACAGGAGATGGAGAGAGGGAGAGAGAGAGGGGGGTACTGGAGGTGGGGGGAGAGAGAGAGAGAGAGAGGCAGGAGATGGAGAGAGAGTGACAGGTGGAGAAAGAAAGAGAGAGAGGGATAGGAGATGGAGAGAGAGTGACAGGTGGAAGGAAGAGAGAGAGAGGGACAGTAGGTGGTGTGGGAGACAGAGCGTCAGGAGGTAGAGAGACAGACAGAGAGAGAGAGAGACAAGAGGAGTGAGAGAGAGAGAGACAAGAGGTGAAGAGAGGGAGAGTGTGAGAGACTGTGAGGGGGGACAGAGAGACAGGAGGTGGAAAGATAGAGTGTGAGAGAGCCAGGAAATAGAGATAGAGAGAGAGAGAGAGACAGGAGGTGGAAACAGAGAGAGAGAGAGAGACAGGAGGTGGAAACAGAGAGAGAGAGAGAGAGACAGGAGGTGGAAACAGAGAGAGAGAGAGACAGGAGGTGGAAACAGAGAGAGAGAGAGACAGGAGGTGGAAACAGAGAGAGAGAGAGACAGGAGGTGGAAACAGAGAGAGAGAGAGACAGGAGGTGGAAACAGAGAGAGAGAGAGAGACAGGAGGTGGAAACAGAGAGAGAGAGAGACAGGAGGTGGAAACAGAGAGAGAGAGAGACAGGAGATGGAGAGAGAGTGACAGGTGGAGGGAGGAGAGAGAGAGGGACAGGAGGTGGAGTGAGAGAGAGGGGCAGATGGAGAGAGAGTGACAGGTGGAAGGAATAGAGAGAGAGAGGGACAGGAGTTGGAGAGGGGGAGAGAGAGAGAGAGAGAGGGAGACAGGAGGTGGGGTGGTAGAGAGAGAGAGACAGAAGTTGGAGAGGGAGAGAGAGAGAGAGAGGGAGACAGGAGGTGGGGAGAGAGAGAGAGGGTAGGTGGAGAGAGAGAGTGGGAGAGAGACAAGAGGTGAAGAGAGGGAAAGAGCGACAGACAGGAGATGGAGTGAGGGTGTCAGGTGGAAGGAAGAGAGAGAGAGTAGGTGGGGTGGGAGAGAGAGAGAGAGACAGGAGGTGGAGAGAGAGAGAGGAGGTGGAGAGAGAGAGAGAGACAGGAGATGGAGAGAGAGTGACAGGTGGAAGAAAGAGAGAGAGAGACGGACAATAGGTGGGGCGGGAGAGAGAGAGGAGGTGGAGAGAGAGAGACGGCAGGTGGAGAGAGAGAGAGAGAGAGGCAGATGGAGAGAGACAGTGTCAGGTGGAAGGAAGACAGAGAGAGGGACAGTAGGTGGGGTGGGAGAGAGAGAGAGAGAGAGACAGGAGGTGGAGAGAGAGAGAGACAGGAGGTGGAGAGAGGGAGAGAGAGAGAGACAGGAGGTGGGGAGAGAGAGAGAGACAGGAGGTGGAGAGAGAGAGAGACAGGAGGTGGAGAGAGGGAGAGAGAGAGAGACAGGAGGTGGGGAGAGAGAGAGAGACAGGAGGTGGAGAGAGAGAGAGACAGAAGGTGGGGAGAGAGAGAGAGACAGGAGGTGGAGAGAGAGAGAGACAGGAGGTGGGGAGAGAGAGAGAGACAGGAGGTGGAGAGAGAGAGAGACAGGAGGTGGAGAGAGGGAGAGAGAGAGAGACAGGAGGTGGGGAGAGAGAGAGAGACAGGAGGTGGAGAGAGAGAGAGAGTGAGAGAGAGACAAGAGGTGAAGAGAAGGAGAGAGCGAGAGACTATGAAGGCAGACAGAGAGACAGGAGGTGGAAAGAGAGGGTGAGAGAGAGAGAGGAGATGGAGAGAGGGAGGGAGAGACAGGAGGTGGAGAGAGGGAGAGAGAGAGGGAGACAGGAGGTGGGGAGAGAAAGAGAGACAGGAGGTGGAGAGAGTGAGAGAGAGACAAGAGGTGGAGAGGGAGAGAGCGAGAGACTGTGAGGGTAGACAGAGAGACAGGAGGTGGAAAGAGAGGGTGAGAGAGAGAGAGAGAGAGGAGGTGGAGAGAGAGTGAGAGAGAGACAGGAGAAGGAGAGAGGGTGTCAGGTGGAAGGAAGAGAGAGAGAGGGACAGTAGGTGGGGTGGGAGAGAGAGACAGAGACAGGAGGTGAAGAGAGGGAGAGAGAGAGAGACAGGAGGTGAAGAGAGTGAGAGAGGGAGAGAGAGAGACAGGAGGTGAAGAGAGGGAGAGAGAGACAGGAGAAGGAGAGAGGGTGTCAGGTGGAAGGAAGAGAGAGAGAGGGACAGTAGGTGGGGTGGGAGAGAGAGACAGAGACAGGAGGTGAAGAGAGGGAGAGAGAGACAGGAGGTGAAGAGAGTGAGAGAGGGAGAGAGAGAGACAGGAGGTGAAGAGAGGGAGAGAGAGACAGGAGGTGGAGAGAGGGAGAGAGAGGGAGACAGGAGGTGGGGAGAGAGAGAGAGAGATTGGAGGTGGAGAGAGACAGAAAGAGAGACCAGAGGTGTAGAGACAGAGAGACTGGAGGTGGAGAGAGAGAGAGAGAGCCAGGAAGTGGAGAGAGAGAGAGAACGAGAAATAGAAAAAGAGGAGATGGTGAGAGGGAGAGTGAGAGAGAGGAAGTGGAAAGAGAGAGAGAGTGAGAGGAGGTGGGGAGAGAGAGAGACAGGAGGTGGAGAGACAAACAGAGAGAGACAGACAGAGACAGAGAGAGATGGAGATAGAGAGAGAGAGAGAGGAGCCGGAGAGAGAGAGAGACAGACAGACGGTGGAGAGAGAAAAAGAGAGACAGATGGAGACAGGAGGTGGAGAGAGGGAGAGAGAGAGAGAGGGACTGGAGGTGGGGAGAGAGAGAGAGAGAGCGAAGCAGGAGATGGAGAGAGAGTGACAGGTGGAGAAAGAAAGAGAGAGAGGGACAGGAGATGGAGAGAGAGAGGTACAGGAGTTGGGGAGAGACAGAGAGTGAGAGAAGTGGTGGAGAGAGAGAGTGACAGGAGGTGGAGAGAGAGAGAAAGGGTAGAGAGAGAGAGAGAGCGGAAGTGGAGAGAGAGAGAGACAGAGAGAGAGACAGGATGTGGACAGAGAGACAGAGACAGGAGGTGGAGAGAGGGAGAGAGACAGGAGATGGAGAGAGAGTGACAGGTGGAGAGAAGAGAGACAGAGAGGGACAAGGTGGAGTGAGAGGGAGAGACGGACAGGAGATGGAGAGAGAGAGGTACAGGAATTGGGGAGAGACCGAGAGTGAGAGAAGTGGTGGAGAAAGAGAGAGAGAGAGAGAGAGACAGAGAGAGAGAAAGGGTAGAGAGAGAGAAAGGGTAGAGAGAGAGAGTGAGAGAGAGAGAGAGGAAGTGGAGAGAGAGAGAGAGAGAGACAGAGACAGGATGTGGAGAGAGAGACAGGAGGTGGAGAGATGGACAGGAGGTGGAAAGAGAGAGAGAGAGGCAGGAGATGGAGAGAGAGTGAAAGGTGGGGAAAGAAAGAGAGAGAGGGACAGGAGAGAGGGACGGTTTCGTTAAGGGGAAGTCGTGTCTGACAAATTTACTGGAGTTCTATGAGGATGTGTCTAGGCTGGTGGATAGAGGAGAGCCGGTGGATGTGGTCTTTCTTGATTTTCAGAAGGCGTTTGACAAGGTACCTCACAAGAGGTTATTACAGAAGGTCAAGGGGCATGGAGTTGGGGGTAGGGTGTTAGCGTGGATAGAGGACTGGTTGTCAAATAGGAGGCAGAGAGTGGGGGTTAATGGGTGCTATTCGGATTGGCGGTTGGTGACTAGTGGAGTGCCCCAGGGGTCGGTGCTGGGGTCTCAGCTATTTACCATCTATATAGATGATCTGGAGGAGGGAACCGAGTGTATGGTGTCGAAATTTGCTGATGACACCAAGATTGGTGGAACGGCAAATTGCGCGGAGGGTGTGGAGAGTCTGCAGAAGGATCTAGATAGGCTGGGCGAATGGACCAGGAACTGGCAAATGGAATTTAATGTTGGCAAGTGCGAGGTGGTCCACTTTGGTAGGAATAATGGTAGGAAGGACTATTACTTACGTGGCGAAAAACCGCAGCAGGCGACGGTGCAGAGGGACCTCGGGGTCCTTGTGCATGAGTCACAAAAACCCAGCTTGCAGGTGCAGCAGGTGGTCAGGAAGGCGAATGGGATGCTGGCCTTCATAGCGAGGGGGATTTAATATAAAAGTAGGGAGATCTTGCTGCAGCTGTTAGGGCATTGGTGAGGCCGCAGCTGGAGTACTGTGTGCAGTTTTGGTCGCCACACTTATGCAAGGATATTTTGGCCTTGGAGGGAGTGCAGAGGAGGTTTACTAGGCTGATACTGGAGTTGAGGGGGTTGAACTATGAGGAGAGGCTGAATAAACTAGGCTTGTACTCGTTAGAGTTTAGAAGAATGAGGGGAGATCTCATTGAGACGTATAAGATGATGAATGGGATGGATAGGATAGAGGTGGAGAGACTCTTCCCGCTCAGAAAGGACAGTAGGACTAGGGGGCACAGCCTCAAGATAAAGGGGGGTGCGGTTTAGAATGGAGTTGAGGAGGAACTTCTTCACTCAAAGGGTGGTGAATCTCTGGAATTCTCTGCCCGTTGAAGTGGTGGAGGCTGCCTCGCTAAATATTTTTAAGACGAGGGTTGATGGGTTTTTGATAAGCGAGGGGTTTAAGGGTTATGGGGAGAGGGCGGGAATGTGGAACTGAGCCACGACAGATCAGCCATGATCTTATTGAATGGCGGGGCAGGCTCGAAGGGCTAGATGGCCTACTCCTGCTCTTATTTCTTATGTTCTTATGAGATGGAGAGAGAGAGGTACAGGAGTTGGGGAGAGACCGAGAGTGAGAGAAGTGGTGGAGAGAGAGAGAGACAGGAGGTGGACAGAGAGAGAGAGAGAGAGAGAGAAAGAGAGAAAGGGTAGAGAGAGAGAGTGAGAAAGGGGGGAGAGAGAGAGAGAGAGACAGGAGGTGGAGAGAGAGAGAGAGAGACAGGGGGCAGAGAGAGAGGGAGAGAGAGGGAGACAGAGAGAGACAGGAAGTGGAGAGAGAGAGAGAGAGACAGGAGGTGGAGAGAGGGAGAGAGGAGGTGGAGAGAGAGAGAGACAGGAGATGGAGAGAGAGTGACAGGTGGAAGGAAGAGAGAGAGAGGGACAGTAGGTGGTGTGGGAGACAGAGCGTCAGGAGGTGGAGAGATAGAGAGCGAGAGAGAGACAGGAGGAGTGAGAGAGAGAGAGAGACAAGAGGTGAAGAGAGGGAGAGAGTGAGAGACTGTGAGGGGGGACAGAGAGACAGGAGGTGGAAAGAGAGAGTGAGAGAGACAGGAGATGGAGAGAGAGTGACAGGTGGAGGGAGGACAGAGAGAGGGACAGGAGGTGGAGTGAGAGAGAGAGAGAGGCAGATGGAGAGAGAGTGACAGGTGGAAGGAAGAGAGAGAGAGGGACAGTAGGTGGGGTGGGAGAGAGGGAGACAGAGAGACAGGAGGTGGAGAGAGAGAGAGAGAGGGACTGGAGTTGGAGGCGGAGAGAGAGAGGGAGGGAGAGAGAGGGAAACAGGAGGTGGGGAGAGAGAGAGAGAGAGAGAGAGAGAGGGTAGGTGGAGAGAGAGAGAGTGGGAGAGAGACAAGAGGTGAAGAGAGGGAAAGAGCGACAGACAGGAGATGGACAGAGGGTGTCAGGTGGAAGGAAGAGAGAGAGAGCGACAGTAGGTGGAGTGGGAGAGAGAGAGAGAGACGGGCAGGAGGTGGAGAGAGGGAGAGAGAGAGAGAGAGGAGGTGGAGAGAGAGAGAGAGAGACAGGAGATGGAGAGAGAGTGACAGGTGGAAGAAAGAGAGAGAGAGGGACAGTAGGTGGGGTGGGAGAGAGAGAGAGAGACAGGAGGTGAAGAGAGGGAGAGAGAGAGACAGGAGGTGAAGAGAGAGAGAGAGGGAGAGAGAGACAGGAGGTGAAGAGAGGGAGAGAGAGACAGGAGGTGGAGAGAGGGAGAGAGAGGGAGACAGGAGGTGGAGAGAGAGAGAGAGTGAGAGAAAGACAGGAGGTGAAGAGAGGGAATGAGCGAGAGACTGTGAGGGCAGACAGAGAGACAGGAGGTGGAAAGAGAGGGTGAGAGAGAGAGAGGAGGAGGAGAGAGAGTGAGAGAGAGAGACAGGAGATGGAGAGAGGGTGTCAGGTGGAAGGGAGAGAGAGAGAGGGACAGTAGGTGGGGTGGGAGAGAGGGAGACAGAGAGACAGGAGGTGGAGAGAGAGAGAGAGAGAGGGACTGGAGGTGGAGTGAGAGAGAGTCAGGAGGTGGGGAGAGAGAGTGGAGGTGGAGAGAGAGAGAGTGAAAGACTGTGAGGGAGGACAGAGAGACAGAGTGAGAGAGAGCCAGGAAGTGGAGACAGAGAGAGGGACAGAGGGTGGGGAGAGAGAGAGAGAGAGAGATACAGGAGGTGGAGACAGAGAGAGAGAGACAGAGAGACAGGACATGGAGAGACAGTGACAGGTGGAGGGAAGAGAGAGAGAGGGACAGGGGTAGAGTGAGAGAGAGAGAGAGACAGGAGATAGATAGATAGAGAGAGAGAGAGACAGAAAGTGGAGAGAGATAGAGACCAAGAGGTGGAGAGAGAGAGAGAGAGAGAGACAGGAGGTGGAGAGAGAGAGAGAGAGAGAGACAGGAGGTGGAGAGAGAGAGAGATAGGAGGTGGAGAGAGAGAGAGACAGAGAGATTGGAGGTGGAGAGAGACAGAAAGAGAGACCAGAGGTGTAGAGACAGAGAGACTGGAGGTGGAGAGAGAGAGAGAGCCAGGAAGTGGAGAGAGAGAGAACGAGAAATAGAAAAAGAGGAGGTGGTGAGAGAGAGAGTGAGAGAGAGGAAGTGGAAAGAGAGAGAGAGAGAGTGAGAGGAGGTGGGGAGAGAGAGAGAGAGACAGGAGGTGGAGAGACAGACAGAGAGAGACAGAGACGGAGAGAGACACAGAGAGAGAGAGAGGAGGTGAGAGAGAGAGAGAGAGAGACGGTGGAGAGAGAAAGAGAGAGACAGACAGAGACAGGAGGTGGAGAGAGGGAGAGGGAGCGAGAGAGAGAGAGAGGGACTGGAGGTGGGGAGAGAGAGAGAGGCAGGAGATGGAGAGAGAGTGACAGGTGGAGAAAGAAAGAGGGACAGGAGATGGAGAGAGAGAGGTACAGGAGTTGGGGAGAGACCGAGAGTGAGAGAAGTGGTGGAGAGAGAGAGAGAGAGACAGGAGGTGGAGAGAGAGAGAGAAAGGGTAGAGAGAGAGAGAGTGAGAGAGAGCGGAAGTGGAGAGAGAGAGAGACAGATAGAGAGACAGGAGGTGGACAGAGAGACAGAGACAGGAGGTGGAGAGAGGGAGAGAGAGATAGGAGGTGGAGAGACAGAGAGAGAGAGACAGGAGATGGAGAGAGAGTGACAGGTGGAGAGAAGAGAGACAGAGAGGGACAAGGTGGAGTGAGAGAGAGAGAGGGACAGGAGATGGAGAGAGAGCGACAGGTGGAGAAAGAAAGAGAGAGAGGGACAGGAGATGGAGAGAGAGAGGTACAGGAGTTGGGGAGAGACAGAGAGTGAGAGAAGTGGTGGAGAGAGAGAGAGAGAGAGACAGGAGGTGGAGAGAGAGAGAGAGACAGGAGGTGGAGAGAGAGAGGTACAGGAGTTGGGGAGAGACAGAGAGTGAGAGAAGTGGTGGAGAAAGAGAGAGAGAGAGAGACAGGAGGTGGAGAGAGAGAGAGAGAAATGGTAGAGTGAGAGAGAGAGGAAGTAGAGAGAGAGAGAGAGAGACAGAGAGAGGGAGACAGAGATAGAGAGGAGGTGGAGAGGGACAGGAAGTGGAGAGAGAAGAGAGAGAGACAAGAGGTGAAGAGAGAGAGAGAGAGACAGTGAGGGGTGACAGAGACACAGGAGGTGGAAAGAGAGAGTGTGAGAGAGCCAGGAAATAGAGATAGAGAGAGGGACCAGAATTGGAGAGAAAAAGACAGGAGGTGGAGGGAGAGAGAGTGACAGGAGGTGGAGAGAGAGAGGGGAGTTGGAGAGAGAGAGAGACAGCGAGGGTCAGGCGGTGGAGAGGTAGAGATGGAGAGAGAAGAGGAGGTGGAGAGAGAACGAGAGATAGAAAAAGAGGTGGGGAGAGAGAGACACAGACAGAGAGAGAGACTGGAGCTGGAAAGAGAGAGGGACAGGAAGTGCAGTAAAGAGAGAGAGACAGGAGGTGGAGAAAGGGAGAGAGCGAGAGACTGTGAGGGGGTACAGAGAGACAGGAGGTGGAGTGAGAGAGATAGAGAGAGACAGGAGGTGGAGTGAGAGAGATAGAGAGAGACAGGAGGTGGGGAGAGAGAGGGAGAGATAGAGGGGAGGTGGAGAGAGAGAGTGAGAGAGAGAGAGAGAGAGAGTGACAGGTGGATGGAAGAGAGACAGGGACAGTAGGTGGAGTGAGTGAGAGAGAGACAGGAGGTAGAGAGAGAGACAGCAGGTGGAGAGAGAGAGGAAATGGAGAGAAGGAGAGAGAGGCAGCAGATGGAGAGAAAGAGAGAGAGACAGGAGGTGGAGAGAGAGAGAGAGGAAATGGAGAGAGGGAGAGAGAGACAGCAGGTGGAGAGAAAGAGAGAGACAGGAGGTGGAGAGACAGAGAGAGGGAGAGAGAGACAGGAGGTGGAGTGAGAGAGAGAGAGGAAATGGAGAGAGGGAGAGAGAGACAGCAGATGGAGAGAAAGAGAGAGAGACAGGAGGTGGAGAGAGAGAGAGACGAGGTGGAGAGAGAGAGGGAAACAGAGATAGACAGGAGGTGGAGAGAGAGAGAGAGAGGAAATGGAGAGAGGGAGAGAGAGACAGCAGGTGGAGAGAAAGAGAGAGACAGGAGGTGGAGAGACAGAGAGAGACAGGAGGTGGAGTGAGAGGGAGATAGGAGGTGGAGAAAGAGAGAGAGACAGACAGGAGGCGGAGAGAGAGAGAGCCAGCAAGTGGAGAGAGAGAGAAGAGAAGGTGGAGAGAGAACGAGCGATAGAAAAAGAGGAGGTCGAGAGAGAGAGAGTGGGAGAGATAGAGAGGAAGTGGAGTGAGACAGAGAGAGAGAGAGACAGGAGGTAGAGAGAGAGGGAGAGAGAGGGACAGGAGGTGCAGAGTGTGAGAGAGAGTGACAGGAGGTGGAGAGAGGGAAAGAGAGACAGGAGGTGGAGAGAGAGAGACAGGAGATGGAGAGAGAGTGACAGGTGAAGGGAAGAGAGAGAGAGGGACAGGAGGTGGAGTGAGAGAGAGACAGGAGGTGGAGAGAGGGAAAGAGAGACAGGAGGTGGAGTGAGAGAGAGACAGGAGGTGGAGAGAGGGAAAGAGAGACAGGAGGTGGAGTGAGAGAGAGAGACAGGAGGTGGAGAGAGAGAGTGAGAGGCAGGAGGTAGAGAGAGAGAGGCAGGAGGTGGAGAGAGAAGGAGAGAGAGGCAGGAGGTGGAGAGAGAGACAGTATGCGGAGAGAGAGAAAGAGACAAAGGTGGAGAGAGAGAGAAACAGAGACAAGAGGTGCAGAGAGAGAGGGAGAGAGAGAGAGAGAGACAGGAGGTGAAGGGAGAGAGAGAGAGAGACAGGAGGTGAAGGGAGAGAGAGAGAGAGACAGGAGGTGGAGAGGGAAAGAGAGAGACAGGAGGTGGAGAGAGAGAGAGCGGTGTTTTGGGGGTGGGGGGGGCGGTGACGATAGATAGGGAGAGAGACAGGTGCAGAGTGCGCTTGCAGGGAAAGAATATACAGGAAATTCGTTCATTTGGGAAAGAGTTGGGGAGCGAATTAAACATTTCAAAAAGGGTTAATACATGAACTGGGCAGAATGGGAGAGAGAGAGGCAAGGTGGAAGTGATTGCGAAGCGAATGATTTGATGTGAATAAGAATGGAACAGACTGATCGAACAGAGCGAATAGGAAATGCTGTAAAGAAGATTGAAGTTCGCGGCAGTATGAATTCCTTTGTAGTATAGCAATTCTCTCACTGTCACTTTCCAGACAGGCCGTTAGATTGGATAGCTGCTGGGAGAACATTAGTAAGGGGCTCGCCAATGGACCAGTTTTAATTGTATTCCAGCATTTCGGAGTCGATTCCTGTCCCGAGGAAGTTCCAGATTCTTTGTTGCTGACTCTTAGGTAGCGGAGCCTGGATGTCATTGTTAGACAGCGCCTTCCTCTACCAGGGATGTTCAGGCTGCTGAAGTGGGATCCTGTTTATTAGCTGGGGATGGAGCCGGGATTGTTGCTGGCTGAACCTCCAATCCAATCCGCCTTGGGCTAGCCCGATTTCAGTCAGGACTTTCCACCTGGAGCAGGAGACTCGGGGGATGGTGGGGTGGGGGTGGGTCTATGTCTATGGGGCGCGGTGTGAATTGGGCAACCTTCCCCCTCCCCACTAAACACCCTACTGGGCTTGGAATGGGTAGAAATGGGTCCCAGTTTCCTGCTGTACATGGAACTGGGGTGAGCCTCATGTCATGACCATTGGGTTGTATTGCTGGAGAACAACTGTTGCCACTCACTCTGAAGCAGGACTGGGGTTGGGGTAGTCTAGACGAGCCTACCTCGGTTGACGATCTTGCCGAAGATGTTGGGACTTTGGGAGGTTGGACAATTCCAGCGCCGGTTGCGAAATTGCCACTTGCACTCTTTGATGGCACTCTGCAGTCCCCCAGTGATACTGTACAGTATCCCCGGATTCTGGCGGATCAGTTTCCTCTGCTTCCGGCTCAACAGTTGCAAACTGGGATCCAGAACCAACTGGACGTATTTGGTATCGGTGACCAAGTTAGAGGAAGAAGCAATATTCACAATACCCCTGAAACAAACGCCAGAGTTTTTAAAAAGTGAGCCAATGGTGACACCAATCTCAAAAATGTTTCTCAAATGCCACAAACTTGCACTCGCACCTGTGTTGCAGCTGGAGATATTATTTTCAAACAAGCTCATTGTGATTTAAGTTGATGAAGAGAGATAGAGAGAAAACAACAACTTACCACCATCTACCACTGTTATTTACTGCTAGTGTTGTGTTGGACATTGAGGTGAACGCCAGCAACCACAGGGTTTTGAGTCCCAGGGCTAATGTCATAATGCTGTTAGACAGGAATGCTTATGTAAGAAAAAGATAGAGATTTTTGTTTCCTCCTTCCTACCCCCCTCCCACCCCACCCATCCCCTCCCGCTTTGATTTACACAAAACACTTCTGAACTTTCGCGGGGGAGAGTCAGTCTTGAGTGGAACAGGTAGCCCCCCTTTGCCAATGACTCGGGATCGCCTCCAGGCTGATCACACCCGCTTCATAAGACGGGGCTTTTTCTGCCTCTTATAAGATTGTGGGGGGGGGGGGGTGGTGGAAAAAGAAAAAAAAGTGGTGGACAAGCCTCCGAGTTTAGAGGAACAATTGGCGGGAAGGCGACACATTCTTCCCCTATTGCCTGCGCGATCAAGCCTGAGAGCTGTCCATCAATCTGTTCTTCAGCCACCGCCTGAAAGAAGCAGATTAAAACGGTTAATGTGCATGTAAAACCACGGCAATACTATTGTTCACTAACATTCGGGGACTGACAAACCAGCCACTACTATGTAACCCTGTGTTAACAATCCCCCAGTAATTAATTACCGCATGGAGATTTCTTCAAATAATATATTTGTATAGGCATATATTCAATCGTATTTATAAATGACAAGGTGACTGGATAAACTTTCTGAGGATTTTTTGGTTTTTTTGTTTCTGTTTGCTTTCCTGCGGTTCAACGTTTCACATGAGCCCAGTGGCTCCTCTGTCGCCGCGTTTCTTGCTTTGGTTGAGTGTCACCGTCAGTGTTTTCGAGCTGTCACAGTTTTCTTTCAGGCGCAACTGTGGTTTGGGTAACATGTTTGTGTTTTTTTTTAATTTGTGTGTAATGACAGAGAAACCTTCCCCCGCCCCTCCATGATATCCTGGAACGTGGCCGCTGAACACCCTTATTATCTCACGGCCCAGTTTATTGCCACCGTGCTGAAGTTTATGTTTCTCATTTCCACAAAGTATTTGATAACATTTGACAACGTTGTCTGCCGCAACAACGAGTCTTCCCCCTTATTCGCCCCGCAGGTTAGGGGTGATCACTGTCCCCCTCCCTAAATTATGAAGCATTAACAAGTCCAGAGCCCCGACCCCCTCCTGGAAACGTGGTTATCTGCCAGCGAATGGGTATTTGGGAGCTTTTATTCTCTGTCCCCGTTAGTACAACGGTCTCTGGTGGCTTCCTCGCTTGCATAGAAGATTACTGCAAGCTTTGCATACAGCAGTGGTTAAAGTTTACATGCATACAAAGATAACATCAACAAGCACCCCCCCCCCCACCCCGCCCCCCGAGCAAGAATATTGAATGAGTTTATTTTCCAAAGAAAATTGATTCGTTCAAACCATATGACACCATCCCCATTTACCATAGCTCAGCTTCCTGTCAGGTTATCAATGCCTGGCTATTTAAAATGTCCATGTTGCTGAGGGCTTTGAAAAGTTGCCTTATACTGTACGAAGAAGTTTCAAGTTTGCTGTGTGCCTGCCTTCGGTCCTCCAGATGGCGCCCTCGGGCCGTCAGAGCAGGGTCTTGGAACCATTAAGAAGCTTGCTTCATTTTCCAGCCGATGAAGATGTGAAAACCAGAGACAATTTCATATGATTGGAATGTGCAAAATCGGCAGAGTTGCTTCGAACCTAAAGCACAGCCTGTCAAGTGACGGACATTTAGATTAAACCAGAAAATGAATACATTTGCCTCCATCGAAGCTGTTAAGTAGATTCCTAGTCTACTTTTAGAATTATGGGGAATGATAGTATTAGAAATGCACATGCTGTTAAATTAATTGATCGGCGCCTTCCGAAATTGGAGATATCTTTGGCAAGCTAGATGCTATACGTCAGGGTGATAGAGGGCTACAATTACTCGGTAGAGGTATACTTCCAGAATCTTTTATATGTGGTCCCGTGCATTCAAAAATGTCAATAACTGTTCGCAATCTAGGCATCAGGTACCTCACATATGCCACAGCAAGTTTGCAAAAGAGATTGTGTGAGCACCAGGACGTGATTTTGCTATAGGTCTTGTAGTTATTTAACTTTCAAATAAACTCTACATGATCGGCTACTGTAAACTACCTACACAGTGTGTGTGTGTGTGTATACAACACACATCCAGGAAGGATCTTTACATCTGCCCTAATGACTTGAGTAAACACAGCGTGCGTGTCGCCCAGTGATAGAAGAAGCAATTAGATTCTGGTGACAATTTCTCGGGAACTGTGGCCAAGGTGAGATCTCACTGCACCCCAGAGGATATTCAAATATAAAACGTCAAATTGACAACAGTTGCAGAGTATTAACGCCCTCAATCCAAACATTCGCGAGGGACAATCGGGAGGAATGTGAGAATCGCCGAATTATTACGGCACAGAAGGAGGTCATTTCGCCCATCGTGTCTGCACGAACGCTCCAAATAAGCATAATGACTGTGTGCTATTCTTCTTCCTTTTACTGTACATCTGCACATTGAATCTGTTCAAATAATCATCTAATACCTTCTTGACTGCCTCGACCTCACTTCCAGGCCGTGCAATCCAAACCCCGACTATTGCTCACTCACTGAGCAGAAAGACATTGACAACTCCCTTCTCCCAGTGCTAGCCTCTGAAAGCAATAGGAATTCAACTTCGCCCAAACTACCTCCTGTCCTGTTTATAATCCCCCTTCACCCAAACTACCTCCTGTCCTGTTTATAATCCCCCTTCCCCAAACTACCTCCTGTCCTGTTTATAATCCCCCTTCCCCAAACTACCTCCTGTCCTGTTTATAATCCCCCTTCCCCAAACTACCTCCTGTCCTGTTTATAATCCCCCTTCACCCAAACTACCTCCTGTCCTGTTTATAATCCCCCTTCCCCAAACTACCTCCTGTCCTGTTTATAATCCCCCTTCCCCAAACTACCTCCTGTCCTGTTTATAATCCCCCTTCACCAAACTACCTCCTGTCCTGTTTATAATCCCCCTTCACCCAAACTACCTCCTGTCCTGTTTATAATCCCCCTTCCCCAAACTACCTCCTGTCCTGTTTATAATCCCCCTTCACCCAAACTACCTCCTGTCCTGTTTATAATCCCCCTTCCCCAAACTACCTCCTGTCCTGTTTATAATCCCCCTTCCCCAAACTACCTCCTGTCCTGTTTATAATCCCCCTTCACCCAAACTACCTCCTGTCCTGTTTATAATCCCCCTTCCCCAAACTACCTCCTGTCCTGTTTATAATCCCCCTTCCCCAAACTACTTCCTGTCCTGTTTATAATCCCCCTTCCCCAAACTACTTCCTGTCCTGTTTATAATCCCCCTTCCCCAAACTACCTCCTGTCCTGTTTATAATCCCCCTTCCCCAAACTACCTCCTGTCCTGTTTATAATCCCCCTTCCCCAAACTACCTCCTGTCCTGTTTATAATCCCCCTTCCCCAAACTACCTCCTGTCCTGTTTATAATCCCCCTTCCCCAAACTACTTCCTGTCCTGTTTATAATCCCCCTTCCCCAAACTACTTCCTGTCCTGTTTATAATCCCCCTTCCCCAAACTACCTCCTGTCCTGTTTATAATCCCCCTTCCCCAAACTACCTCCTGTCCTGTTTATAATCCCCCTTCCCCAAACTACCTCCTGTCCTGTTTATAATCCCCCTTCCCCAAACTACCTCCTGTCCTGTTTATAATCCCCCTTCCCCAAACTACCTCCTGTCCTGTTTATAATCCCCCTTCACCCAAACTACTTCCTGTCCTGTTTATAATCCCCCTTCACCCAAACTACTTCCTGTCCTGTTTATAATCCCCCTTCCCCAAACTACCTCCTGTCCTGTTTATAATCCCCTTCACCCAAACTACTTCCTGTCCTGTTTATAATCCCCCTTCACCCAAACTACTTCCTGTCCTGTTTATAATCCCCCTTCCCCAAGCTACCTCCTGTCCTGTTTATAATTCCACTTCACTCAATCTACCTCCTGCCCTATTTATTGTGACAGAGACACACCAAACCATCTCACTGCAACAGTGCTAACACATCTACCCACTACTGTAAGTGTAACACGTCATAGCATCACACTGTGACAGTGTAGACACATCTTACCATCTCACTGTAACACTGTAAACACACCTAACCATCTCACCATCACAATGTAAACACATCTAACCATCTCAATGTAACATTGTAAACATATCTAACATCTCACTGTAACAGTGTAATCACATCTTACCATTTAACTGTTAGTATTTAACTATTGAGCAATGTAAACACATCTTACCATCTAACTGTAACACTGTAAACACATCTAACCATCTCACTGTAAGAGTGTAAACATATCTAACCATCTCACTGTAACAGTGTAAACACATCTAGCCATTCACTGTAACAATGTAAACACATCTTATATCACTATAACAATGTAAAAACATTTAACCGTCTCACTGTAACAGTGTAAACATATCTAACATCTCACTGTAACAGTGTCAACACATCTAACCATTCACTGTAACAATGTAAACACATCTTATCATTTCACTGTAACAGTGTAAACACATCTAACCATCTCACTGTAACAGCGTAAACTATCTAACCATCTCACTCTAACAATGTAATCACATCTAACCATCTCATTGCAACAGTGTAAACACATCTAACCATCTCACTCAAACAATGCAAATACATCTAACCATCTCACTGTAACAGTGTCACAGTAAGATGGTTAGAAGTATTTATACTGTTACAGAGATAGTTAGATGTGTTTAAGCTGTTATAGTGGGATGGTTAGATGTGTTTACATTGTTACATTGAGATGGTAAGATGTGATTGCACTGCAACAGTGAGATGGTGTGATGTATTTACGCTGTTACAGAGTGTTGCTGTGAGGTGTTTACACTTAGAGTGAGGTGGTCAGATGTGTTTACACTGTTTCAGTGAGATGGTAAATTGTGGTTAAACTGTTACAGTGAGATGGTTAGATGAGATTACGTTGCTTGAGAGAGATGGTTAGATGTGTTTACGCTGTTACAGTGAGATGGTAAGATGTGTTTACACTGTTACAGTGAGATGGGAAGATGTGTTTACACTGTTACCGTGAGATGGTATGATATGATTATATTGTTACAGTGAGATGGTTAGCTGTGTTTATACTGTTACAGTGAGATGGTTGGATGTGTTTACACTGTTACAGTGAGATGGTTAGATGTGATGATGTGATTATGTTGTTAGAGTGAGATGGTTAGATGATTTTACACTGTTACAATGAGATGGTAAGATGGGCTTATATTGTTACAGTGAGAAGGTAAGATGTGTTCACACTGTTACAGTGAGATGGTTAGATATGATTACGTTGTTAGAGTGAGATGATAAAATGTGATTACACTGTTACAGTGAGATGGTCCGATGTGTTTACACTGTTACTGTGAGATGGTTAGATGTGATTACACTGTGACAGTGAGATGGTAAGATGTGTTTACACTGTTACAGTGAGATGGTAAGATGTGTTTACGCTGTTACAGTGAGATGATAAGATGTGTTTACACTGTTACAGAGAGATGGTTAGATGTGTTTACACTGTTACAGTGAGATGGTAAGATTGATTACACTGTTACAGAGAGATGGTTAGATGTGTTTACACTGTTACAGTGAGATGGTAAGATTTGATTACACTGTTACTGTGCGATGGCTGGATGTGTTTACATTGTTACAGTGAGATGTTAAGATTTGATCACACTGTTACAGTGAGATGGTTAGATTTGATTACATTGTTAGAGTGAGATGGCAAGAGGTGTTTTCACTGTTACTGTGAGATGGTTCGATGTGTTTACACTGTTACAGTGAGATGGTTAGACGTGTTCAGACTGTTACAGTGCGATGGTAAGATTTGATTACACTGTTACAGTGAGATGGTTAGATGTGATTACATTGTTAGAGTGAGATGATAGGATGATTTTACACTGTTACAATGAGATGGTAAGATGGGCTTATATTTTTACAGTGAGAAGGTAAGATGTGTTTACACTGTTACTTTGAGATGTAAGATGTATTTACACTGTTACAGTGAGATGGTAAGATGTGTTTATGCTATTACCGTGTGATGGTTTGATGTGTTTACACTGTTACTGTGAAATGGTTGGATGTGTTTACACTGTTAAAGTGAGATGGCATAATGTGTTTATACTGTTACAGTGAGATGGTAAGATGTGATTATGTTGTTACAATGAGATGATAAGATGTGATTGTTTTGTTACAGAGTGATGCAATGATATGTTTACACTTAGTGTGAGATGGTTAGATGTGTTTACACTGTTACAGTGAGATGTTCGATGTGTTTACACTGTTACAGTGAGATGGTTAGATGTGTTTACACTGTTAGAGTGAGATGGTAAGATGTGATTATGTTACCAAGAGATGGTTAGATGTGTTTACACTGTTACAGTAAGATGTGTTTATACTGTTACAGTGAGATGGTAAGACGTGATTATGTTGTTACAGTGTGATGCAATGATATGTTTACACTGTTACTGTGAGATGGTTAGATGTGCTTACACTGTTACAATGAGATGGTTAGATGTGTTTACACTGGTAGAGTGAGATGGTAAGATGTGATTATGTTACCATGAGATGGTAAGATGTGTTTACACTGTTACAGTAAGATGGTAAGATGTGTTTATACTGTTACAGTGAGATGGTAAGATGTGATTATGTTGTTACAGTGTGATGCAATGATATGTTTACACTTTCTGTGAGATGGTTAGATGTGTTTACACTGTTACAGTGAGATGGTTAGATGTGTTTACACTGTTACAGTGAGATGGTTAGGTGTGTTTACACTGTTATAGTGAGATGGTTAGATGTGTTTACACTGTTACAGTGAGATGGTTAGATGTGTTTACACTGTTACAGTGAGATGGTTAGATGTGTTTACACTGTTACAGTGAGATGGTTGGATGTATTTACACTGGTACACTGACGTGGTAAGATGTGTTTACACTGTTACCATGAGATGGTTAGACGTGTTTACATTGTTACAGTGAGATGGTTGGATATATTTACACTGTTACACTGAGATGGTAAGATGTGTTTACACTGTTACCATGAGATGGTTAGATGTGTTTACACTGTTACACTGAGATGGTAAGATGTGTTTACACTGTTACACTGAGATGGTAAGATGTGTTTACACTGTTACACTGAGATGGTTAGATATGTTTACACTGTTACGCTGAGATGGTTAGACGTGTTTACACTGTTACACTGAGATGGTAAGATGTGTTTGCACTGTTACCATGAGATGGTTAGACGTGTTTACATTGTTACAGTGAGATGGTTGGATGTATTTACACTGTTACACTGAGATGGTTAGATGTGTTTACACTGTTACCATGAGATGAATAGATGTGTTTATGCTGTTACAGTGAGATGATAAGATGTATTTACACTGTTACAGTGTGATGGTAAGATGGTTTACACTGTTACAGTGAGATATTTGTATGTGTTTATAGTTCTTTAACAATTTCTAAGTTGGCCAGCAGTATTTTTGCTTTCCCCCCTTCTAGCCCATTAAACATGTGGTGGTTAGCTGTCTTCTTAAAATCAACTGAGCAACTTGCTGAGCCAGTTGAGTGGCACAGTGGTTAGCATCAATGCCTCTCAGTCCCAGGGACCTGGGTTCAATTCCAGTCTCAGGCCTCAGGTCACTGTCTGTGTGGAGTCTGCATGTTCTCTCACTGCCTGCGTGGGTTTCCTTGAGCTCCACTAGTTTCCTCCCACAGTCCAAAGATGTTTTGGTTCGGGGGATTGGCCAAGCTAAATTGCCACTTTGTGTCCAAAGATTAGGTTGATTGGCCATGGTTATTGAGCGGGCTACAGTTATAGTGTGGAGAGTTGATGCAGGGAGGGTGTGGGCCTGGGTAAGATGCTTGGTGCAGGCTCGATAGGCCAAATAGGTTTCTTCTACACTGTAGGTATCTTATAGTTCTATTTCAGAGAGCAGTTAAGAGTCATTGTTGTAGACCAGACTAGATATGGATGGCAGATTTCCTTCCTTAGAGAACCAGATGGGTTTTTACAACAGCTCTGATGTCATATTTTCTAGTTCTGTTTAAAATCTGGGTTTGTAATCCCCTTGTTAGGATTCGGAGCCCTTTCTCTGGAGCATTGGGGTTCTGGATTACTAGTCCAGTAACATAACGTATCCTACCTTATGTTTGATGAGTGGGTAAAAGGCTCAGCAACAATTTATCTCATCTGCCCATCTGACTGGCCTGTTAGTTAGTATGCAGCTGCTGGCCAGTGAGCTAAGTGTGGTTTCAATTATCACCTATCATTATTCATCTGACTGTGGAGTGAGTCAGTGTGCTGATATATGTAATCAATTGGACCATGTGTAGGTTGCTTTAGACTGCATGCCCTTTTCAGTTATATAAAAAACCTTTTGTTTGCACTTCAACCCCGCGCTCCTGATCTACGGACACCCGGTGCAGAGATGGATGGGGAAGGAGGAGGACCTCCTTGTGAACCTGCTCCTGGGCCTGGCCAAACTCACCATCAGCAGGTCCAGGCAGCGGGCAACTGAGGGGGTCATCCAACCTGACTGTTTGCCCCTCTACCATGGCTACATTTGCGTTCTGGTCCCCCTAGAGAGGGAGCACATGGTGTACAAAGGCAGTGTGGAAGCCTTCCGTGCCCATTGGGCACTACAGGGCCTGGGATGTCTCATCTACCCTCTTAATCGCATTTTAGTTTAATGTTTTCAGTTTCATTTGTAATTTGTTTTTGGTGAGTTCACTTTTAATGGACTGTCCCTTTAATTTGTCCCTCAGTTCGTTTGATTTATTTCAATTGTTTCAACCCAAAATTGGATTATGTAAACTGTGGCTCATTGGCAGCACCCTTGCCTCCCAGACAGAAGGGTTGTAAGTCCACAGACTCAAGGCACAAGATTCAAGGCATTTTACTGTAGAATGTTGGACTAACAGAGGAGGTCGTACCAGTCCCGCTGAGGGCCGATCCTGCCTGCCCCCTCCGTGGGTGTTGGCGACCAATCCGAGTTTCGTGCGCTGTTTTGAGGGCGACAGTCTTGCTTTCATGACCGGACCCACCGTCTTTACTTTCGGTGTCAGCAGAAGCAGACCCTCAGGACATCTGCCTATTTATTGATGTTGTTGAAGGGGGGTGGGGGGAGGGGTAACATAGTTGTGTCTTAACAGACGTCAGGTGCCCTCTGAAAAAGACTGTGAGCCACTGTGTTCCGTGCTGGGTTGCAGAGATGGGATTAAGTTGAATTGAGGAATTTCAGACAGTTGCAGGAAAGGGGCCGGATTTTGGGAGCGTCTGTTGGCTTTCTCTGCATGTCTGAAGCCCGGGGATTTCTTGTTATCAACTGTAATCTGAAAGATCTCAGCCGTTACCCTTGGCTCAGTCATGCACATAAAGGGATTTACCTTTCAATCGGTCCAGAGATCCCTTTGTAAAGTGTCAACTCCTAAAGATCCGGGTTCAAATTAAATTCCCAAACACCCCCTCCTCCCCTCTCCGTGCGCATTGCAGGTGTGAACATTTCCAACTCATGTGAGGAGGATGGAATTTCAAAGAACAAATTTGTCTGTATTCCTGTTCTTACAGAGAGGAGAAAATAGCGAGAATAAGAAATTACTTTAAATATTCGTAATAGATTTTCAAGAACGTTGAAATTAAAAGCATAGAGATGATGTTGGACAATGTTGATGTACTCACATGTATATCAAATATATACATTACTCTGCAAATTGTATATCCAATATATACATCACTGTGCAAATTGGATGTCAAATATATGCATTACTGTGCAAATTGGATGTCAAGTATACACATCATTGTGCAAATCGCATATCAAATATATACATCACTGCAAATTGGATGTAAAGTATATACATTACCGTGCAAATTGAATATAAAATATATACATCACTGTGCAAATTGAATATAAAATATACACATTACTGTGCAAATCGTATATCAAATATATAAATTACTGCGCAAATTGAATATCAAATATATACATCACTGTTCAAATTGGATATCAAATATATACATCACTGCACAAATTGGATATCAAATATATACATTACTGTGCAAATTGCATATCAAATATATACATTACCTTGCAAATTGGATATCAAATATATACGTTACTGCACAAATTGTATATCAAATATATGCATTACTGTGCAAATTGGATATCAAATATACGCATTACTGTGCAAATTGGATATAAAATATATACATTGTGTAAATTGGATACAAAATATATGCATTAGTGTGCAAATCGCATATCAAATATATACATTACAGTGCAAATTGGATATCAAAAAATACATTACTACGCAAATTGGATATTAAATAATATATATACATTACCTTGCAAATTGGCTATCATATATATATTACTGCACAAATTGTATATCAAATGTATACATCACTGTGTAAATTGCATATCAAATATATACATTACTGTGCAAATCCTATATCAAATATATACATCACTGTGCAAATTGAATATCATATATATAGTACTGTGCACATTGTAAATCAGATATATACATTGCTGTGCAAATTGGATATCAAATATATACATAAGAACATAAGAACATAAGAAATAGGAGCAGGAGTAGGCCATCCAGCCCTTCGAGCCTGCCCCGCCATTCAATAAGATCATGGCTGATCTGTCGCTGCTCAGTTCCACTTTCCCGCCTCTCCCCATAACCCTTAATCCCCTCTCCTATCAAAAACCCATCAACCCGCGTCTTAAAAATATTAAGCGAGGCAGCCTCCACCACTTCAACGGGCAGAGAATTCCAGAGATTCACCACCCTTTGAGTGAAGAAGTTCCTCCTCAACTCCGTTCTAAACCGCACCCCCCCTTTATCTTGAGGCTGTGCCCCCTAGTCCTATTGTCTTTTTTGAGCGGGAAGAGTCTTTCCACCTCTATCCTATCCATCCCATTCATCATCTTATATGTCTCAATGAGATCTCCTCTCATTCTTCTAAACTCTAACGAGTACAAGCCCAGTTTATTCAGCCTCTCCTCATAGCTCAACTCCCTCAACTCCGGTATCAGCCTAGTAAACCTCCTCTGCACTCCCTCCAAGGCCAAAATATCCTTGTGCAGGTGCGGCGCCCAAAAATGCACACAGTACTCCAGTTGCGGCCTCACCAATGCCCTATACAGCTGCAGCAAGACCTCCCTACTTTTATATTCAATCCCCTTCGCTATGAAGGCCAGCATCCCATTCGCCTTCCTGACCACCTGCTGCACCTGCAAGCTGGGTTTTTGCGACTCATGCACAAGGACCCCGAGGTCCCTCTGCACCATCGTCTGCTGCAGTTTTTCGCCCCGTAAGTAATAGTCCTTCCTACCATTCTTCCTACCAAAGTGGACCACCTCACACTTGTCAACATTAAATTCCATATTTATATATATTTATATATATATATCAAATATACATCACTGTACAAATTGTACATCAAATATATACATTACTGTGCAAATCGCATATCAAATACATACGTTACTGTGCAAATTGTATATCAAATATATACATTACCATGCAAATTGTATATCAGATATATACATTGCTGTGCAAATTGTATATCAAATATATACATTACAGTGCAGATTGCATATCAAATATATACATTATTGTAAAAATTAGATATCAAAAATATACACCACTGTGCAAATTGTATGTCAAATATATAAAGTACTGTGCAAATTATATATCAAATACATATATTACCGTGCAAATTGTATATCAAATATATATATTACTGTACAGATTGCATATCAAATATATACTTTACTGTGCAAATTGTATATCAAATATATACATTATTGTATAAATTGGATATCAAATATATACATCACTGTGCAAATTGGATATCAAATATATGCATTCGGATGCACAATCGTATGCACATCAAATATATATAGTCGGCTGTTTGTTTGTCTGGTTATCTATAATCGGTGCCTTCTATCTATCGAATGTAGAAATGTCAGTCTATCTTGGTCCAAAGGGTTGTTTGCCCTTGACAAGTTTTTGGAAGCTATTTATCTATTACCATATAAAGTTATTTGCCATGATGTGTTTACTGCGTTCATTTCTCCCCCTTCACTCCGGATCGGACGTTGTTCTGGGGAAGGGGAGACTTGCTTCAATGTGTTTTCTTGCTGGGAGTTTGCCCCCGCCCCTTTCATCAGTAAATCAGCTCTTAAAAAAACGTTGTTCCCAATGGCCAGTTTCTAATCTCCTTTATTTAGTCCCATTTCGGAATCCCCTGTCCCGGGCAACCCGAAGTGTCAGGCAGTGTTCCGCTTCCAGCTCTCTGGCGACAGGAGCCCAGCTTCCACTCTGTGGCCTCACTCTCAGCCCAAGCGGCCACTCCGAGATCTCTCCCCTCCTCACCCCATTCAGTCCTCTCATTGTTGGTTGAGAGCCCAGACAGGACGGGGCTGTGAGTCAGTGGCTGTTTAACTCTCAGCCGGGCCCTCATCTCTCTCTCCCACTCACACGCACACAGGGAACGAGAGAGAGAGAGGGAGAGAAAAAAAATCCTAAACCCACCTCCCCAATCTTTGCGGGGGATTGGAATCTACAGACAAACTGAACGGGAGAGAGAGAGAGAGAGAGAGAGCTGTGAGAGACGGGGGCCGAGTTGGGAAAGAGAGGGAGGGTTAGGGTTATGGTAGGTTCGATTCCTGTATTCCCACGACACACTTTGAGCTGGGAGAGAGTGGGAGAGAGATGCTACTTTTCGCCGAAGCTCAGCTCCGACTTTTCTTCTGCCTCTTGTACCCTGCCAATATTATCAGCTTGTGGTGGTAAGTGGGGGAACTGGGGTCCCTGTGATATTTATATTGTTTCCCCCTCCCTTTCTCCCTCCCCGCTATTCGGAAAGAGCGGTTTGTAACAGAGAACCTGAGAGGTGGTTTTAAAAGAAGTCTGAGGCGGAGAAACCCAGGGGGAGAGAGAGAGAGAGATCACTGGGCTGACAGCCTTTCCCAGATCTAAGCTGCAAACCGCACCTGTAACAGAGAGATCCCAGAGACAGTCGTCTCTAACTGACCCACTTCATCCCATCAAGCACACAAATGTTCCTCTGGGAAGGCCTTGTTTGATCCGATTTCTAACTCTTTCCCCGTTTATTCATCACGGTCTACGTGCATTTCAAAATGACTATGGTGTTATTTCAGTATAGATGGTCTCATACTAAGTTCAATCAATTCAATTTCCTGATAAACTTAAGCCGTGACTGTGAGAAACTTCTTCCCAGCACCTAGTCTGTGTTTGTGTGATGTGTGTGTGTGCTTGTATGTGATGTGAGTGATTGTGTGCACGTGTGTGTAGCTGTTTTTGTACGTGTGACTGTGTTTATGTGTGTCAATGTGCGTGGCTGCGTTTGTCTGTGAAAGTGTGTGTGTATGAGACTGTGAGAGAGAAACTGTGGGTGTGTGTGTGAATGAGACTGTGAGTGAGAGAGTGGCTACTGAGTAATTGTCCAATTTAATAATTGTGTGAGGTGTGTGTGTGTGACTGAGTGTAGAAGAGATTGAGCGTGCATGCGAGTGAGACTGTATGTGTGTGAGTGTGAGACTATATGTGCGTGCGTGTGAGTGTGAGACTATGTGTTTGTGTGTGTGTGAGACTGTATGTGTTTGTGTGTGTGTGAGACTGTATGTGTTTGTGTGTGTGTGAGACTGTATGTGTTTGTGGAAGTGTGAGATTGTATGTTTTTGTGGAAGTGTGAGACTATTGTGCATGCGCATGAGCGAGTGTGAGACTGTCTGTAGGTGAGACCATGTGTATGTGGGGAGGGGGGGCTGGGGGAGACTGAGTGAGTGAGTGGGGAAACTGTGTGTGAGTATATGTGAGTGGGTGGGTGCGTGTGGGTGAGACTGTGAATGAGTGTGAGACTGTGAGTGTGTGTGTGAAAGTGTGGGTGAGACTCTGTGTGTGTGAGAGATTGTGTGTGAGAGAGATAGATGTGTGTGTGTGTGGGAGAGAGAGACAGAGTGAGTGTGTGTGTGAGAGAGAGAGACAGAGTGAGTGTGTGTGTGTGTTTGTGAGAGAGAGAGACAGTGAGCGTGAGATTGTGTGTGTGGGTGAGACACAGTGAGTCTGAGATTATGTGTGTGTGAGTGTGAGATTGTGAGTGTGAGATTTTGGGTGTGTGTGAGATTGTGTGAATATGAGATTGTGTGTGTGTTTGTGTGTGAGTATGAGATTGTGTGTGTGTGTGAGTATGAGATTGTGTGTGTGTTTGTGTGAGTATGAGATTGTGTGTGTGTTTGTGTGTGAATGTGAGATTGTGTGTGCGTGTATGAGACAGAGTGAACGTGAGATTGTGTGTGTATGAGACAGAGTGAGTGTGAGATTGTGTGTGTGAGTGTGAGACAGTTAATGTGAGATTGTGTGTATGAGATTGTATGTGTGTGTGAGAGAGTGTGTGAGATTGTGTGTGATTGTGAGATTGTGTGTGTGGGATTGTGTGTGAGATTGTGTGTGTGTGAGATTGTGTGTATGAGATTGTGTGTGTGTGAGAGAGAGAGTGTGTGTGAGATTGTGTGTGTGCGCATGAGAGAGTGAGCGTGAGATTGTGTGTGTGAGACAGTGAGTGTGAGATTATGTGTGAAATTGTATGTGAGACAGGGTGAACATGAGATTGTGTGTGAGTGTGAGACAGAGTGAGTGTGAGATTGTGTGTGAGTGTGTGAGTGTGAGACAGAGTGTGAGATGGTGTGTGAGTGTGAGACAGAGTGAGTGTGAGATTGTGTGTGTGTGAGTGTGAGACAGTGAGTGTGAGATTGTGAGTGTGAGACAGAGTGAGTGTGAGATTGTGTGTGTGTGAGAGTGTGAGACAGAGTGAGTGTGAGATTGTGTGTGTGTGTGAGACAGAGTGAGTGTGAGATTGTGTGTGAGTGTGTGAGTGTGAGACAGAGTGTGAGATGGTGTGTGAGTGTGAGACAGAGTGAGTGTGAGATTGTGTGTGTGTGAGTGTGAGACAGTGAGTGTGAGATTGTGAGTGTGAGACAGAGTGAGTGTGAGATTGTGTGTGTGTGAGTGTGAGACAGAGTGAGTGTGAGATTGTGTGTGTGTGTGAGACAGAGTGAGTGTGAGATTGTGTGTGAGTGTGTGAGTGTGAGACAGAGTGTGAGATGGTGTGTGAGACAGAGTGAGTGTGAGATTGTGTGTGTGTGAGTGTGAGACAGTGAGTGTGAGATTGTGAGTGTGAGACAGAGTGAGTGTGAGATTGTGTGTGTGTGTGAGACAGAGTGAGTGTGAGATTGTGTGTGTGTGTGTGAGTGTGAGACAGAGTGTGTGAGACAGAGTGAGCGTGAGATTTTGTGTGTGTGAGACAGAATGAATGTGAGATTGTGCGTGAGATTGTGTGTGTGTGAGACAGAGTGTGAGATTTGTGTGAGTGCGAGACAGAGTCAGTGTGAGATTGTGTGTGAGATTGTGTGTATGTGAGTGTGAGACAGAGTGAGCGTGAGATTGTGTGTGAGTGTGAGACAGAGTCAGTGTGAGATTGTGTGTGTGAGAGTGAGTGTGTTTTGGGGTTTTAATGTACTGCGCCAGCACCGTTATTCGGATTAACAATGTGCCGCTCTTTCACTCGGTGCTGCAGGGCCGTGGGGAGCCCCTTGGTCATGAATCCCAACAGCATCTGCAGGAAAACCAAGCGTCTGGCTGGGAGGCAGGCCGAGCTGTGTCAAACCGAACCCGAGATTGTGAGTGAGGTGGCGAAGGGAGCCCGGCTTGGGATCCGCGAGTGTCAGCACCAGTTCCGGTATCGCAAGTGGAACTGCACCGTTCACAAGAAATACTTCAGCAAAATCCTCCAACAAGGTAAAAACTGGGGACTCTACTACTCTCAGTCCAGAATTATTGTAACCCTGGGAGGGCAGACAGAGAGAGATCCGAAATGTACAGACACTAGCGTGAGTGATAGACAGGTAGAGACTGACATAAACATCTGGATAAGAGAAGGGGAGAAATGGGGATTTGGGCTGAATAAATAAGAGATGGAGAATTCATTGGGTACAGTTGCGTCTTCGAAAAGACAGATTCATATTTAGTCTCGATGGAAGACTGAATGATGTCCTTCCGCTGCAGAGTCTCAATACTGTGAAACTGCCCTGTGAAATATGACACAACTATTTTATTTACTGAGAAATATTGCTATTGTTAAACTGTTGTAGCTGTCTCCCTCCCGGGCCTGCCTCTGTCCATATGTAGTCTCAGAAGCGCTGTGATTCTAGTCTTGCCGCTGGGGCTACCCTAGTCTATTCCCCAGCTTCACCGCACCATTCATGAGTTCCTCGCCTTCCCTCCACACGGCGAGTTGTAGCAATTGTCCAGAAGCAATTTTGCTTTCCTTCCTGGCTGTGAACAGCTATTGACAAGTTTCTTTATTGTGTGTATGTAACAAACGACCTGTTTACCAACCCCAGATTTGATTCTATTTCTTATTGTGATTCCTTGTTGGAAAGTTTGCATCGACCCTGCGCATTCTTGAACCGCTGCAATCCATTGCTGTAGCAGTTTGATACAACTGAGTGTCTTGCTAGGACATTTCAGAGGGGACGTAAGAGACAGCCACATTGTGTGGCTCTGGAGTGACATGTAGGCCAGACCAGGTAAGGATGGCAGATTTCCTTCCCTAAAGGACATTAGTGAACCAGATGGGTTTTAAAGCACAATCCAATTTCATGATTACTAATGGAATTAGTTTTCTTTAAAATCCAGATTTAAGAATGCATTTTGGTTCAAATTTCCTAAGCTGCCTTCGATGGGATTTGAACCCATGATCCAAGATGTTAACATCCGCTCTAAAATGTGAATGAGCGTGTGCGTTTCAGTGTGGAGTGTGAGAAGGGCAGACACGTTGGCAATGCCCTCAACACCAGCCTTGTCCACACATTATAAGATAGGCAGAGGATATTCAGATCTGAATAGGGAATTCAGGAGACACCTCAGAGAGGGTTGAGGATTTTTTTGATATGTTCTTTCACAGGATGCATTATTCATTCCCAATTGCCCCTTCAGAATGTGGGAGGAAGTGGAAGGAGACACTGGTGGGAAGAAGCTCATGCCTAGTATAAACCTGTTGGGCCGAATGGCCTGTTTCTGTGCTGCACATTGGGTAAAATGTGAGCGTACCAAAACTATAGCAGATAAAACCTATACAGTTATATAAGCCATTACCTAGAAAATAATGAGGAGCGTAGATAAGATAGATAGTCAACGTCTTTTCCCAAAGGTAGAGGAGTCTAAAACTAGAGGACATAGATTTAAGGGGAGAGATACAAAAGTGTCCAGAGGGGCAATTTTTTCACACAGAGGATGGTGAGTGTTTGGAACAAGCTGTCAGAGGTAGTAGTAGAGGCGGGTAGAATTTTGTCTTTTAAAAAGCATTTAGACAGTTACATGGGTAAGATGGGTATAGAGGGATATGGGCCAAATGCGGGCAGTTGGGACTAACTTAGGAGTTAAAACTGGGCGGCATGGACAAGTTGGGCCGAAGGGTCTGTTTCCATATTGTAAACCTCGATGACTCTATGTTCAATATGAGATGTGTTTGATTCAGTTGGGTCATTTCTTGTCGCCAGATATCAGAGAGACCGCCTTCGTTTACGCCATCACCTCCGCCGGAGTGACCTACGCTGTGACTCAGGCCTGCAGCATGGGAGAGTTACTGCAGTGCGGCTGTGAGAATGCCCTGAGTCGCCCGCCGATCACCCACCCTCCCGCCTCTGGCGCCCAAGCGCCGGTCTGGGAATGGGGCGGCTGTGGTGACGACGTGGAGTTCGGCTATGCTAAGTGCAAGCAGTTCATGGATGCGGAGGGGAAGAAAGGCCAGAGCGACATCAAATCCCTGATTGACCTTCACAATAATGAGGCCGGCCGGCTGGTAAGTCACTTTTCCACAAGGAAACTCATTCATGAATGGAACTGGGCTGGGGGAAAGGGGGTGATTTTCCTTTGTGAAATGTGGACCAAGAACTCTCCTCCCTTTAGTATCCGTACAGCAGTGAAACGTTCCCTTTCTCTGGCTAAGTGTGGCCAGTTCCTGAATTGCTAAGCTCCTTCCATTCTCTAATGCTCGTGAACCCAGCCGCTCGGCGCCGTCAGTGAGAAGATTCTTCAGTTCTTAGGGAATGTCCCCCCATCTGAGACATGAACCCGCTTCTCTCTCCACAGGTACTGACTGGCCTGCTGGATATTTCTAGTATTTCCTGTTTTTATTTCAGATTCACTTCAGATGACACAAGTCAAGAGTGTGGTGGAATTCTCTCCACTTGCCTGGATGGGTGCAGCTCCAACAACACTCAACAATTGTGACGCCATCCAGGACAAAGCAGCCTTAATTGATTGGCGTCTCATCCACAAACATTCACTCCCTCCACCACTGCCACACAGTGGTAGCAGTGTATAACATCTACAAGATACACTGCAGCAACTTACCAAGGTGACACAGTGATTAGCTGCCCACAGCGCCAGGGGTTCAATTCCGGCCTTGGCTCACTGTGTGCGGAGTCTGCACGTTTTCCCCGCGTCTGCGTGAGCTTCCTCCGGGTGCACCGGTTTCCTCCCACAGTAAGAAGTCTCAAACACCAGGTTAAAGTTCAACAGGTTTATTTGGTAGCACAAGCCACTGGCTTTCGGAACGCTGCTCCTTCAAGCTCCTTCAGGAGCAGTGCTCCAAAAGCTTGTGGCTTGTGCTGCCAAATAAACCTGTTGAACTTTAACCTGGTGTTGTGAGACTTCTTACTGTGTTTACCCCAGTCCAACGTCTGCATCTCCACATCATTCTTCCCACAGTCCAAAGATGTGCAGGTCAAGTGGATTGGCCTATCTGACAAAACTGGGCTGCTTCATCGCAGACTTGGCTAGCAAGAGCCCTAACACGTTCATTTCGAAATGAAATGGGCTGTTATTGGGTGAGTTGTATTACTTACAGAATTCTTTCTGATTCGCCAGAGTCGGGGGGTTCAGGTGTAACTGTATCACCGAGTATTGTTGACTTAAAACACTTTCACGCCGCGGGACAGTTCTACTGAATCGGACAGTAAGAGGGGATGAATGGTTTTGGAGGGATCTGCCCCATTCACTGAACAATCGGTGGAATATTAAGCATTGGGACAGATTCTTGGCCCCCTGAATCACAGGGATGCTGGCCGGGGATTGAGATACTCCCAAATCAATTTCCAGGATAGATGAGCCGTTTATTTTCGCAGTTATTCGTTTCCCTCTGTGGAGAGTGCATTTGTTGATGATGTTATTGTCTAAATGAAGGGTTTTCGCGGTGTGCGAACGAAGCAACTCTCCCACGCACCCAGGGTCAGGTAACATCACCATTTCTCTTGGGAAGTCATCTTTCCTCCCCGTTCTGGTCGAGGCCGTGAGCTTGAGTGCCGTTTGACAGCCAATTGAGACTGTCCATTTAACTAGACAGTGACCCAAGTCACCGCTGCACCTGCACAATACTGCCAGACAGGCTCCGTTGGCGAAAGCGCACCGTTGCTATGCAGTGTACTCCAAACGTCCTGCTTTATTTCGAGTTATCTTAAAATCTTAATATATCCATGCAATCTAACTTCTTTTCAAAAATAATTTTGCACATTCGCCGGCGTTTCAGTGTCGAATCGGTTCTTTGCAGTGAAGATAATTCTGTCCACAATGTAATCTGGAGGGCGGGAGGAAATTGAACAGCCACCTAATATTGAGTTGCGATTTCACGAATTACTGAACAATCTCGCCCGGTTAACCTGGAGACAGGGAGCCCTTTAAATTTTTGGGCAGGGAGATGCCTACATTAAAACGTTATATCACCAACATAAGGTGGACATGCCAGGCCCGTGTAGCAAGAACAAGATTTAATAGTCACACGAGACATAACACTGAACAGTGTGTAGTATCAGCTCCCAGTCTTTCCGCCCTCACTAAGTTACCTAACTTATTTTCAATACATAGGTGCATTCGTAATAAACATAAATATATAGAGATGTTTACCAGGCGTAGATGGTGCATTTTATTCAATCTAGGCTTGATTGGACAATATCTGACTATTTCATCTGTAAATCTCCACCGCCAATATCTAAGTAAATATCAACAGTTGAAAGTGTCAGTGTTTTGCAGGGCAGGTGGTCTCGCCAATTTCACACGTGCTTTTATTAACTGCATTTTCAGCCGAGTTGCAATGTAAGCCTGGTTTAGAACAAGTCGTCCATTTCGACGTTGCTGTAGGAATAGTAGGACGCACGCACCCACGAAACCTTAGTGTTAATTTAAATTCTAGAGACACCACTTTGCAAAATTATTATTGTAGCTCCGAGTTAAAATAGTGGATCAGTCTGGAGTATCTAACTCTTTCTTGAACCCATTGATTGATTCTGCATCCACGTACTCTGGGGCAGTGAATTCCACAGATTTACAACCTCTGTGAGAAGTAGCTTCTCCTTATCTCTATCTTGAACCTCGCCCCCCCCCCCCAACCACCCCCCCTTCCGTTTACTCTACAACTATGACTTCTTACCCTATACTGTTCTAGAAGGGGAAACATTTGGTTAACATTTACTCTATCAGTCCCGTCGAGTAGCGATCTCAATGGGCGCCCTACGCAACCCCGGCTAAGAAACAAGATAACCCCCAATTAGTCTGGGCTAGATTCCAATCTAAAAAACAGGAGTGAATGGACACCGTGTTTGTACACTCTTGTGAAAAGATACGGTAGTTCAGCCTCACTCAGACTGTTCCATCATTGAAATGTGTCACGAGATTGTGAGATACAGAGAGATTGGGTAGACTGGGGTTATTTTCCTTGGAGCAGAGGAGACTGGGGGGGACTCTGCTCATGTATAAAATTATGAGGGGCATAGATGGAATAGACAAGAAGAAATGTTTCCCCTTGGTGGAGGGATTAATGACCAGGGGGCACAGCTTTAAGGTAAGGGGCAGAGGTTTAGAGGGAATGTGAGGAAAATGTTTTTCACCCAGAGGGTGGAGGGAGTCTGGAACTCACTTCCTGAAAGGGTGATGGAGGCAGTGAGCCCCACAACATTTCAGAAGTGTTTAGATGTGCATTTGTGATGCCAGGGCCTACAAGGCGATGGACCGAGTGCTGGAAAATGGGATTAGAATAGTTAGGTGGTTGTTTTTGACGCAGACGCAATGGGCCGAAGAGCCCTTTTCTATGCTGTTTACCTCTATGACTTAAATGATATTTTCTTGTCCATCTCCCAATAAGTAAACTGTTAATCGTAGGTGTATAGCTTCTCTTCCAAATGAACTTCAATGCAAGGAAATACAACTGGTTTAATCCCCCCCTCTCCAGTCTATCCAGGCATCAGACACACAGAAACGACTCCAATATGTCGACTCTGTATCGTCTTTAATCTCCATCTCATTCGTCGATCGTCAATCTTCTTACCTAACTAACTTTCAACATAATGCCAACCTTACTGAAATTAGGTTAAGTAATAACTTAATAGTTATGCGTTAACTTAAATTATTCCAGGTTTACTCCAAACCTTCAGGATCAAATCTCCACATCAGTTCACTGTCGTTGGCCACAAATACTCAAGACAACTGCTTCCCTTGACAAACTTGATGTTACGATTGCCTGGAAACAATAAAGTTGTTAAAGTCCTCTAAAGTTAAAAGCCAGAGAGGGAAAGTTGAACTAAAAGAAGGTAAAAAAGTTTTTTGTTTATATTTTGTGGCTCCGTCACCCATTTAAATTAATCTTCCCTACATTAAACTGTCATGCCACTGTGTTACGCTCTGATCTTAAAATATCAGTAACAGTGATTTCTAGATCATTGAGTCATACAGCACAGAAAGAGGCCCCTCGGCCCATCATGTCCGCGCCGGCCATCAATCACCTATGTATTCTAATCCCACTTTCCAGCACTTTGTCCACAGCCCTGTATGCTATGGCGTTGTGATGTGGATGTGCCGGCGTTGGACTGGGGTAAACACAGTAAAAAGTCTGACAACACCAGGTTTTAGTCCAACCGATTTATTTGATAGCAAACGCACAAGCTTTCGGGTTAGTCCCTTCGTCAGGTGAATGGAGAGTTCTGGCCTCAGACAGAGCATATAAAGCACAGACTGTTTACAGATTACTGATTAGAATGCGAATTCGCTAAATTCTAAGGACTAACCCGAAAGCTTGTGCGTTTACTATCAAATAAATCGGTTGGACTAAAACCTGGTGTTGTCAGACTTTTTACTGTGCTATGGCGTTTCCAGTGCTCATCCAAATGCTTCTTAAATGTTATAACGGTTCCCGCCTCGTTAAGGGCTCATTAGTAATGCAACCACTGAACGTCGAAGCGTTTTACCATTTTCTATTTTGTAGAAGGAGCTTATAAAAGATAGCACAAACATTAGTGAGTATTTTTGTTTATTGGAATCCATGTCAAAATCTGGCATCATTACAGTTAACTGGAGACTTGAGATGCAGCTACTTGTGTGAAAGCTCAGGTTGTAGTAAAAACAAACATCATTTATAAGTGACTTAAGGTTTAGGACTCGTGATGTCCAATATGCAGTTAAACTTTTACTTTCTTGCAAATACTGTACAGAATTCTGGTGCACTGCATGTTCACATCCAACATCTTGAATATGTGTAAAATGTTAATGATGCATCCGTTTCCTTATTCAAATCCTGCTGAAATATTTGAACCAACTAAATTTTCAGTGGGACAAAATCCAATTACAAATGAAGCAAACCTCGATAATCTCGTTGCAAACTGCACAGCAGAAACAATTGAAGGATAGATTGAAGTTTCTGATGGACCTGATATGTAGATTGGGACACAGAAAATTCATTGTTTCAGGTCAGTGCCCATGACTGCAGAATGAGCCAGCACGGAGGATTTATGATTCTCTAATTTGCTGAATGCAGGTAAAGTAATTCGATACAAACATTAGCCATGTTGGGCTTTAAAAAGAGCCGATTGCCTGCGCTGTGCTGAAGAGCTATTGGGGAGAGAGCGGGAAAGTGGAACTGAGCCGCTTCAGATCAGCCATGATCTTATTGAATGGCGGGGCAGGCTCGAAGGGCTAGATGGCCTACTCCTGCTCCTATTTCTTATGTTCTTAGATATGTGTTAATCGAGAGCAATCTTTTGCTGTCAACTGCGAGTGTGTGATTGTTAAGGGAGTCAGGCCCATGTGGGGGTCAGGATTCCTGTGGGCGCAATGTGTCCCAACATTCTCAGTGAGGGAGTGAAGATTTCTTTCCTTCGTTTAGTCCGCCTAGTGAATTATAAACACACTTTTGGAACGCATAATTTGAAATCATAAACATGTTTGGACCGTGTAAATATTTAATTGCGACATTAGTTATGTTCCTATAGACTACAGAAACAAAATAACATTCTTAGAACACTTTCAAATATATTTTTGTACATGTAGATTAAAACTTTTAAAACACACACACAATCTTTTGGGACACATTTTCTAGAACAGTAAGCATATTCTTTTACGATAGTTGCTTTACAAAATGTCACCACAATGTTTTAGAACATGCAAACTTATTTTTTTAGAGCTGGGAACATTCTTTTAGAACATATCATTTTAGTGTACAATTTTCCAACATGTAAACATTATTGAAGCACGTGTCATTTCTTTACAATATACAATATACATATGAACACATTCTTTAAGAACGCTAAAGTTTTACAGCACAGAAAGAGGCCCTTCGAGCCATCGTGCCTGCCGGCCATCAAGCACCTATCCCACTCTCACGATGGCTTCGGATTGGTTCTTTGGGGAAATACAGAAACTCATCTTTCAGAACATCTTCTTGGGAGTGGGGGGCGGACATTAGAGTTTGCAATAAATGCCAGCGGGAATCTCCAAAGTGGGTTTATAATGCACTGGAGGATTTCATGGGAAAGGTGGTCCACTACAGGGAGGGCAAGGTTACTCTGGTCGCTATGTCTGAGTGACAGCAGAGCACCGGGACAGGATTTTATTAAATCTTTTATACATCTCTTCAATAATGCATTTATAGTTTTACTGTAAATAACAAGTGAATAAATTCTCTGTTTACAATGATGTCGATAGGTCGCCAAGCAGAGCAAACACCATCCCCATCATGATTGTACAAAATATCCAATATAATGTGCAATCGCCCCCAGCATCTCCACACCGCCTCGGAAAAGGACCCACTCCAGCAATTTCCTATCCACTTGTGAGGTCTGCCATTAAGCATGGTGTTGGTTTTGCTCAGTAATCGCACTCTTGAATCTGCGTCAGAAGGATTATATGTGCAAATCCCATTCCAGAGACTTGACACTTCACTGCAGTATTGAGGGAATGTTGGTGTGTTGGGGGTGCCATCCTTCAGATGAGACATAAAGCTGAGGCCTCATCTACCCTGTCCAGCTCCTACCCAGGAAGAACACGTTTGCCTCATATGCTGCACAGTATTTATCCCGCAACCTAGCATTACTAAAGCAGCTTATGTGATCATCATCATATTGCTCTTCGTGAGCTGCTGTGTTTCCCTAAATCATACTTTACAATAGTGAAATAAAGGCAAAATACTGTGGATGCTGGAATCTGAAACAAAAACAGAAAATGCTGGAAAATCCCAGCAGGTCCGACAGCATCTGTGGAGAGAGAATAGAGCCAACGTGTCAAGCTGAGATATTCCAGCATTTTCTGTTTTTGTTTACAATAGTGACTTCACTTCAAAGGTACTCCATTGGCTGCAAAGCCAATGGGGGTATCGTGAAAGGCGCTATTTAAATACAATTCACACGCAATCGGTGCCTAATTAAACATGGAACAGGCATTTTATTTTGGAAATGATTTGAGCTTAGCCCTCCGTCTGCCTGTGTGTAAACTTTCCAAAACTTCATCTAAATATTTATAAACACATACGCATATAAAGTACACATACAAGCTCATTGCCTACCACAAGATCAAGTGTAGTCTTCAAGTAAAATGGGGTTGATTGGATCAGGGGTTCCAGACATATCTGAATCCCCATTTTAAAGTGATACACTCTGCCTGACATATTTTTCCGTTCTAAATTCCAATGACCACATTTATAATGAAAATTGCCCTTGTTATTCTGTAACTACACTCTACCACAAGTTTGTATGTCTTCAAACTCTTCCCTAGAGGAATAGACTGAAGTATTGGAAGGATGAAAAGTCTCCCAGGGTGACATGGCGTTTTTTTAATATCTTTGCACCCTCCCCCTTAGTGTAAAGTGGTGGAAATATTCTCGGGCTGTTTAACAAACTTGACAGGTCCGACCTGTGTTCCTTCCATGACCCTGACTTTTGTTTACATATCCTCAAGTAAAGCCACTGCAGCATCACCGTTGGCGGGAGGGTATCATTACAAGATGACAGGTTTAGATTGACAGTTTCCATAGTACATCTGGCCATCAAAAACGTGTTAATTGTGGGGGAGGGACCGATTGGAATTGCGGAGTAATGACTTAACCTTCAAATGAAGCAGAGTTAATGAGTGGGTATAATCGGACTAGAGAAGAAGATTTAATTCAGTCAGTGGTAAAAGATATCCTTATTTTTGTACGTCATTATACACGCTTACACTGGAAAATGCCAATTTGCTGTATTTACACTCTCCCGCTAGTATTGTCGCCAACACTGCAGTATTCCTGCCAGCACTACAGTTTTGTCAGTGGCTGGGGACAAGAAAATGCAATTACAGACACAAAAACCTACATAAACGGTTTTCATTAAAAATATGGAATCTAGTGCAAAAGATGTCCAGATGTGTACACAGACTCGAAGTATTTAGTATGTATGGGCACATATCTTTTGTGTGAGTTTGCGCTTATGAATAGACATATATCAATCGCCTGGTACTCATGCTTGTGTATATCAGTATCATCTGTGCCAGGCAACCGCTTTGTAATCTGTGGGAGAGTTCCAAGGAGGAGCACAACACCCGTCTCAACACACTGAAACTAAATGAGAAGTGGCGCACTGTGATGCGGGAAGCAAAAGCTGCCGAACTACATAAGGACCTGGAGATCTTGAGCCAAACCTTTGAGAGAATTGTAGACCGGAAAGATGGTGTCATCAGGGTAAGATAAGGAGAAATTGCCATTGTCCTTGGGTTTAGTCATGAGGTATAACTATAGTGAAAGTAGGAATCAGGCACAACCATTTTTCACATTTTCATCCCCTTCTGAGGAGACAGACTAACTACCAGCTTGAAACTGTCCAGGCACAAAGACACCTCTTGCATGTGTGACCTGTTGGATACACCAGGCCAAGGATTGATCCTCATCACCTTGTCAGTGAGAACTGTGTGTCTTTAAAACCACGTTATTTAAAAATTCATGCTTGACATTATGTGATGTTGTGCATGCTTAGGATGGTCAGATGTGTATGTGAATATTTGGCGGATCATATAAATGATTTGGAAGAGGGAGTAGGTGGTGTGATCAGCAAATTTGCTGATGACACCAAGATGGCTGGATTGGCGGGCAGTGAGGAGCAGTGTCTGGCAATACAGCGGGATATTGATAGGCTGGTTGATTGGGCAGATACATGGCAAATGGAGTTTAATCCGGATAAATGTGAGGTGATGCATTTTGGCTGGAATATAAGAGCTGGAGTCTAATGTTGCAGTTGTACAGAACGTTGGTTAGGCCGCATTTAGAGTACTGCGTCCAGTTCTGGTTGCCTTACTACCGGAAGGATGTGGAGACTCTGGAGAGAGTGCAGAGGAGGTTTACCAGGATGTTGCCTGGTATGGAAGAACTGGGGTATGAGGAAAGATTGAATAAATTGGGGCTCTTTTCCCTTGAAAGACGGCAGCTGAGGGGGTATCTAGTAGAGGTATATAAGATTATGAAGGGTATAAATAGAGTAAATAGAGGTAAACTATTTCCTATGATAGAGACACATAGGACAAGGGGCCATGGGCTTAAGGTGAGGGGGGAGAGGTATAACACAGATATTAGAGGGAGGTTTTTCACACAGAGGGTAGTGGGGGTATGGAATGCTCTGCCAAATAAGGTCGTAGAGGCAAACATGCTAGAGTCATTTAAGAGTAACTTAGACAGGCACATGAGTGGGTTGGAGATGGGTGGATATAGGAGACTGTTTTAAATAAGGATCATTAAGCATTGGGGCGTCCCTGGAAAGGTAAATGAATATGGTACATTAATAATGTTTTTTTCCTTTTCATTCACAGGTTTTAAGTCAGTCCGCCTTGCATCCAACGAGGGGCATACATGCGATGGGTCATACTTGGGCTGCTCTTGGTTGTTCAAGATTGGCCTAGTGCTTCATGTCGTTAGTGTGTGCCTAGACTGGACCAGATACTGGGCAAGACGACAGCTCAGTGACTATCACCGTTTGCTGTGCAGACACATGGATTTGGGCCAGTGTCTGTGGGAGTTTGCGCATTCTCCCCGTGCTTGCGTGGGTTTTCTCCGGGTGCTCCGGTTTCCTCCCACACCCCAAAGATGTGCTGTTAGGCTGATTGGCAGGAATAAATTGTCCCTAAATTAGTTTCCCTCAATGTGGATGGCCATAAGACATTAGACAATGTTCATGGGTGGAGGGGGGGGACTGGTGGTGTTGGAATGGCGGCGCGGGCTCGTTGGGCCGAAGGGCCTGTTTCCTGGGCTTTTTTTTTGTTCTTTTTGTTCTTTTTCCCCTTAAATGGAAGTTCGCGCATTGTCCAAACTTTTTGCCATAGGTAACTACATGCTGTATTTACAAAGCAAACTCCAAAGTACTTCCTGTTGACCCAGAGGACATCGACGGTGATGCAGAGATCAACTAACTTCATCAGCCAATTGTCGAGCTGAAATGGTTTCCTTTGGAAATGACACCAAGGGTTATCCAATAAGAAAGGAACACGTGCTGTGTACTTTTATTCAGCATTGATTGTGAGAGTATTAGTTCCTTATTCAATTCTTCCAACTTTCTCTTAAGTTGACTTTCTACATAGATGTACAGGATAGAGAAGTGAGAGGAGGCTTGTGTGGAGCATTAACGCCAGCACTGACCTGTTGGACAGAATGGCCTTTTTCTTCCGCTGCTGTCAGCTCCATGCAGGTGGCGTTTACGTTCCACGCAAACTCCCCTCCTCCAGTGTGCCAATCGTGTCTCTGCTGGCGGCTCTTTCGCCTCATAAGCGCATCATTCTAGGTTCAAATCCCGCTCCTGGACTTCAGCTCAAAGATTCAAGGCTGACCCTCCAGTGCCGTACTGAGGGAGTGCTGCATTGTCAGAAGTACCGTCTTTGAATAGCAACATTAAGCTGGGGGCCCCCATCTGGTGCTCGGGTGGATGTTGAAGATCCCATGGCACTATTGGAAGAAGAGCAGGGAACTTTTGCTTTTCTATCCTTTCATGGGATGTGGGCATTGCTGGCATTATTGCCCATCACTAATTTGCCCTGGAGAAGGCTGCAGTTCCTGTGGTGTAAGTACACCCACAGTGCTGTTAGGGAGGGAGCTCCAGGATTGTTATTGGACATCAGTCAGTCCATGTGGTGTAGGTACACCCACAGTGCTGTTAGGGAGGGAGTTCCAGGATTGTTATTGGACATCAGTCAGTCCATGTGGTGTAAGTACACCCACAGTGCTGTTAGGGAGAGAGTTCCAGGATTGTTATTGGACATCAGTCAGTCCATGTGGTGTAGGTACACCCACAGTGCTGTTAGGGAGGGAGCTCCAGGATTGTTATTGGACATCAGTCAGTCCATGTGGTGTAGGTACACCCACAGTGCTGTTAGGGAGGGAGCTCCAGGATTGTTATTGGACATCAGTCAGTCTGTGTGGTGTAGGTACACCCACAGTGCTGTTAGGGAGGAAGTTTCAGGATTGTTATTGGACATCGGTCAGTCCATGTGGTGTAGGTACACCCACAGTGCTGTTAGGAAGTTTCAGGATTGTTATTGGACATCAGTCAGTCCATCTGGTGTAGGTACACCCACAGTGCTGTTAGAGAGGGAGTTCCAGGATTGTTATTGGACATCAGTCAGACCATGTGGTGTAGATACACCCACAGTGCTGTTAGGGAGGGAGTTCCAGGATTGTTATTGGACATCAGTCAGTCCATGTGGTGTAGGTACACCCACAGTGCTGTTAGGGAGGGAGTTCCAGGATTGTTATCGGACATCAGTCAGTCCACATGGTGTAGGTACACCCACAGTGCTGTTAAGGAGGGAGTTCCAGGATTGTTATTGGACATCAGTCAGACCATGTGGTGTAGATGCACCCATAGTGCTGTTAAGGAGGGAGTTTCAGGATTGTTATTGGACATCAGTCAGACCATGTGGTGTAGGTACATCCACAGTGCTGTTAGGGAGGGAATCTCAGGATTTTCCCTAGTGTCCTGGCAAACTATTCCTTAATTAACATCACAGAAACATAGATGATCTAGGTCATTTTCACATTGCAGTTTGTGAAATCTTGCTGTGCACAAATTAGCTACTCCATTTCCTGCATTGCAACAATGACTACACTTCAAAAAGTAATTCATTGGTATAAAGCTATGAGCCAACCAGAGGTCATGGAAGGGGCTATATAAAAACAATCTTTCTTTAACTCTATCAGCCTAGCTTTACAATTCATTCTGTTGTAACTAGCTTCTAAACCATAACTAACTTCAATGGAATTTCATCCTGGACAATGAAGACAATGTCAATTTCTCAGGCAAATAACAATGCAAACATCAATTTCTTTAACTTGTCAGTGTAAGATCAATATCTCAGGAAGTTAACAGTGTAAGATCAATTTCTCAGGTAGTTAACAGTGTAAGATCAATTTCTTGTATGGGTTATCAGTGTACAATCAATTTCTCATGTAAATTAACAGTGTAAGATCAATTTCTTGTGTAGGTTAACAGTGTAAGATCAATTTCTCATGTAAATCAACAGTGTAAGATCAATTTCTCGGGAAGTTAATAATGTAAGATCAATTTCTCAGGCAGTTAACAGAGTAAGGTCAATTTCTCAGGTAGTTATCAGTTTAAGATCAATTTCTCAGCAGTTATCAGTGTAAGATCAATTTCTCAGGCAGTTATCAGTGTAAGATCAATTTCTCAGGCAGTTATCAGTGTAAGATCAATTTCTCAGGCAGTTATCAGTGTAAGATCAATTTCTCAGGTAGTTATCAGTTTAAGATCAATTTCTCAGCAGTTATCAGTGTAAGATCAATTTCTCGGCAGTTATCAGTTTAAGATCAATTTCTCAGGTAGTTATCAGTGTAAGATCAATTTCTCGGCAGTTATCAGTGTAAGATCAATTTCTCAGGCAGTTACCAGTGTAAGATCAATTTCTTGTGTTGGTTATCAGCATAAGATCAATTTCTCAGGAAGTTCACAGTGTCAGATCAAATTTCTTGTGTAGGTTATCATTATGAGATCAATTTCCCATGTAAATTAACAGTGTAAGATCAATTTCTTGTGTACGTTAACAGTGTAAGATCAATTTCTCGTGTAAATTGACAGTGTAAGATCAATTTCTTGTGTAAATTAACACTGTAAGATCAATTTCTTGTGTAACTTAGTGTAAGATAATTTTCTTGCCGACATTGTCAGTGTAAGATCAATTTCTTGTGTAGGTTATCATTATAAGATCAATTCCTTGTGTAGGTTATCAGTATAAGATCAATTTCTCAGGTAGTTATAAGTGTAAGATCAATTTCTCGGCAGTTATCAGTATAAGATCAATTTCTCAGGCAGTTATCAGTGTAAGATCAATTTCTTGTGTTGGTTATCAGCATAAGATCAATTTCTCAGGAAGTTCACAGTGTCAGATCAAATTTCTTGTGTAGGTTATCATTATGAGATCAATTTCCCATGTAAATTAACAGTGTAAGATCAATTTCTTGTGTACGTTAACAGTGTAAGATCAATTTCTCGTGTAAATTGACAGTGTAAGATCAATTTCTTGTGTAAATTAACACTGTAAGATCAATTTCTTGTGTAACTTAACAGTGTAAGATAAATTTCTTGCCGACATTATCAGTGTAAGATCAATTTCTTGTGTAGGTTATCATTATAAGATCAATTCCTTGTGTAGGTTATCAGTATAAGATCAATTTCTTGTGTAGGTTATCAGTATAAGATCAATTTCTTGCCCATGTTATCATTATAAGATCAATTCCTTTTGTAGGTTATTAGTATAAGATCAATTTCTGGTGTAGGTTATCAGTAAAAGATCAATGTCTTGTCCATGTTATCATTATAAGATCAATTCCTTGTGTAGGTTATCAGTATAAGATCAATTCATTGTGTAGGTTATCAGTATAAGATCAATTCCTTGTGTAGGTTATCAGTATAAGATCAATTTCTTGTCCATGTTATCATTATAAGGTCAATTCCTTTTGTAGGTTATTAGTATAAGATCAATTCCTTGTGTAGGTTTTCAGTATAAGATCAATTTCTTGTCCATGTTATCATTATAAGATCAATCCCTTGTGTAGGTTATCAGTATAAGATCAATTTCTTATGTGGGTTAACGGTGTAAGATCAATTTCTTGTGTAAATTAACAGTGTAAGATCAATTTCTTATGTGGGTTAATGGTGTGAGATCAATTTCTTGTGTAGGTTAACAGTGTGAAATCAATTTCTTGTCTACATCATCAAAGTAAGATCAATTTCATGTGTACGTTAACAATGTAAGATCAATTTCTTGTCCATGTTATCATTATAAGATCAATTTCTTGTCTATGTTATCAGTATAAGAGCAATTTCTTGTGTAGGTTAACAGTTTAAGATCAATTTCTTGTCTATGTTAACATGTAAGATCAATTTCTCGAGTTTTTAACAGTGTAAGATCAATTTCTTGTGTAGGTTATCAGTGTAACATCAATTTCTTGTGTAGGTTATCAGTATAAGATCAATTTCTTGTGTAGGTTATCAGTAAAAGATCAATTTTTTATGTAGGTTATCAGTAAAAGATCAATTTCTTGTCCATGTTATCATTATAAGATCAATTCCTTTTCTAGGTTATTAGTATAAGACCAATTTCTGGTGTAGGTTATTAGTATAAGATCAATTCCTTGTGTAGGTTATCAGTATAAAACCAATTTCTTGTCTATGTTATCAGTATAAGATCAATTCCTTATGTAGGTTATCAGTATAAGATCAATTTCTTGTCCACGTTATCATTATAAGATCAATTCCTTGTGTAGGGTATTAGTATAAGATCAATTTCTTGTGTAGGTTATCAGTATAAGATCAATTTCTTGTGTAGGTTATCAGTATAAGATCAATTCCTTGTGTAGGTTAACAGTGTAAGATCAATTTCTTGTGTAAGGTATCAGTGTAAGATCAACTTCTTGTCTATGTTATCAGTATAAGTTCAATTTCTTGTGTAGGTTATCAGTGTAAATTCAATTTCTTGTGTAGGTTATCAGTATAAGATCGATTCCGTGTGTAGGTTATCAGTATAAGATCAATTTCTTGTCCATGTTATCAGTATAAGATCAATTCCTTGTGTAGGTTAACAGTATAAGGTCAATTCCTTGTGTAGGTTAACAGTATAAGATCAATTCCTTGTGTAGGTTAACAGTGTAAGATCAATTTCTTGTGTAAGGTATCAGTGTAAGATCAACTTCTTGTCTATGTTATCAGTATAACTTCAATTTCTTGTGTAGGTTATCAGTATAAGATCAATTTCTTGTGTAGGTTATCAGTGTAAGATCAATTCCTTGTCTATGTTATCAGTATAAGATCATTTCCTTGTGTAGGTTGTTAGTATAAGATCAATTTCTTGTCTATGTTTTCAGTATAAGATCAATTCCTTTTGTAGGTTATCAGTATAAGATCAATTCCTTTTGTAGGTTATCAGTATAAGATCAATTCCTTGTGTAGGTTATCATTATAAGATCAATTCCTTGTCTATGTTATCATTGTAAGATCAATTTCTTGTATAGTTTATCAGTGTAAGATCAATTCCTTGTGTAGGTTAAGTGTAAAATCAATTTCTTGTGTAGGTTATCAGTATAAGATCAATTCCTTGTGTAAGTTATTAGTATAAGACCAATTTTTTGTGTAGGTTATCAGTATACGATCAATTTCTTGTGTAAGGTATCAGAATAAGATCAACTTCTTGTCTTTGTTATTAGTATAAGATCAATCCCTTGTGTAGGTTATCAGTATAAGATCAATTTCTTGTGTAGGTTATCAGTATAAGATCAATTCCTTGTGTAGGTTAACAGTGTAAGATCAATTTCTTGTGTAAGGTATCAGTGTAAGATCAACTTCTTGTCTATGTTATCAGTATAAGTTCAATTTCTTGAGTAGGTTATCCGTATAAGATCAATTTCTTGTGTAGGTTATCAGTGTAAGTTCAATTTCTGATGTAGGTTATCAGTATAAGATCAATTCCCTGTGTAGGTTATCAGTATAAGATCAATTCCCTGTGTAGGTTATCAGTATAAGATCAATTTCTTGTGTAGGTTATCAGTGTAACATCAATTTCTTGTGTAGGTTATCAGTATAAGATCAATTTCTTGTGTAGGTTATCAGTAAAAGATCAATTTCTTATGTAGGTTATCAGTAAAAGATCAATGTCTTGTCCATGTTATCATTATAAGATCAATTCCTTTTCTAGGTTATTAGTATAAGACCAATTTCTGGTGTAGGTTATTAGTATAAGATCAATTCCTTGCGTAGGTTATCAGTATAAAATCAATTTCTTGTCTATGTTATCAGTATAAGATCAATTCCTTATGTAGGTTATCAGTATAAGATCAATTTCTTGTGTAGGTTATCATTATAAGCTCAATTCCTTGTGTAGGTTATCAGTATAAGATCAATTTCTTGTGTAGGTTATCATTATAAGCTCAATTCCTTGTGTAGGTTATCAGTGTAAATTCAATTTCTTGTGTAGGTTATCAGTATAAGATCAATTCCGTGTGTAGGTTATCAGTATAAGATCAATTCCGTGTGTAGGTTATCAGTATAAGATCAATTCCTTGTGTAGGTTAACAGTATAAGATCAATTCCTTGTGTAGGTTAACAGTATAAGATCAATTTCTTGTGTAAGGTATCAGTGTAAGATCAATTTCTTGTCCATGTTATCAGTATAAGATCAATTCCTTGTGTAGGTTAACAGTATAAGATCAATTCCTTGTGTAGGTTAACAGTATAAGATCAATTTCTTGTGTAAGGTATCAGTGTAAGATCAACTTCTTGTCTATGTTATCAGTATAAAATCAATTCCTTGTGTAGGTTATCATTATAAGATCAATTCCTTGTCTATGTTATCATTGTAAGATCAATTTCTTGTATAGTTTATCAGTGTAAGATCAATTCCTTGTGTAGGTTAAGTGTAAAATCAATTTCTTGTATAGGTTATCAGTATAAGATCAATTCCTTGTGTAAGTTATTAGTATAAGACCAATTTTTTGTGTAGGTTATCAGTATACAATCAATTTCTTGTGTAAGGTATCAGAATAAGATCAACTTCTTGTCTTTGTTATTAGTATAAGATCAATCCCTTGTGTAGGTTATCAGTATAAGATCAATTTCTTGTGTAGGTTATCAGTATAAGATCAATTCCTTGTGTAGGTTAACAGTGTAAGATCAATTTCTTGTGTAAGGTATCAGTGTAAGATCAACTTTTTGTCTATGTTATCAGTATAACTTCAATTTCTTGAGTAGGCTATCAGTATAAGATCAATTTCTTGTGTAGGTTATCAGTGTAAGATCAATTTCTTGTGTAGGTTATCAGTATAAGATCAATTCCTCGTGTAGGTTAACAGTATAAGATCAATTCCTTGTGTAGGTTATCATTATAAGATCAATTCCTTGTCTATGTTATCATTGTAAGATCAATTTCTTGTGTAGGTTATCAGTGTAAGATCAATTCCTTGTGTAGGCTATCAGTATAAGATCAATTCCTTGTGTAGGTTAACAGTATAAGATCAATTCCTTGTGTAAGGTATCAGTGTAAGATCAACTTCTTGTCTATGTTATCAGTATAAGTTCAATTTCTTGTGTAGGTTATCAGTATAAGATCAATTTCTTGTGTATGTTATCAGTATAAGATCAATTCCTTATGTAGGTTATTAGTATAAGATCAATTTCTTGTCCATGTTATCATTATAAGATCAATTTCTTGTGTAGGTTATCAGTATAAGATCAATTCCTTGTGTAAGGTATCAGTATTCAATCAACTTTTTGTCTTTGTTATTAGTATAAGATCAATTCCTTGTGTAGATTATTAGTATAGGATCAATTTCTTGCGTTGGTTAACAGTGTAAAATCAATTTCTTGTGTAAGGTATCAGTATAAGATCAATTTCTTGTGTAAGGTATCAGTATCAGATCAATTCCTTGTGTAAGGTATCAGTATAAGATCAATTCCTTGTGTAAGGTATCAGTATTCGATTAGCTTCTTGTCTTTGTTATTAGTATAAGATCAATTCCTTGTGTAGATTATTAGTATAAGATCAGTTCCTTGTGTAGATTATTAGTATAAGATCAATTTCTTGAGTAGGTTAACAGTGTAAAATCAATTTCTTGTGTAAGGTATCAGTATAAGATCAATTTCTTGTCTATGTTATCATTATAAGATCAATTCCTTGTGTAGGTTATCAGTGTAAGATCAATTTCTTGTGTAGGTTATCAGTATAAGATCAATTTTTTGTGTAGGTTAACAGTGTAAAATCAATTTCTTGTGTAAGGTATCAGTATAAGATCAATTTCTTGTGTAAGGTATCAGTATAAGATCAATTTCTTGTGTAGGTTATCAGTATAAGATCAATTTCTTGTGTAGGTTATCAGTATAAGATCAATTCCTTGTGTAGGTTATCAGTATAAGATCAATTCCTTGTGTAAGGTATCAGTATAAGATCAATTCCTTGTGTAGGTTAACACTGTAAGATCAATTTCTTGTGTAGGTTATCAGTATAAGATCAATTTCTTGTGTAGGTTATCAGTATAAGATCAAATCCTTGTGTAGGTTATCAGTGTAAGATCAATTTCTCGGGTTGTTAACAGTGTAAGGTCAATTTCTTGTGTAGGTTAACAGTATAAAATCAATTTCTTGTTTATGTTATCGGTATGAGATGAATTTCTTGTCTATGTTATCAGCATAGGATCAATTTCTCGGGTCGTTAACAGTGTAAGATCAATTTCTTGTGTTGGTTATTAGTGTAACATCAATTTCTCGGGCAGTTAACATTGCAAGATCAACTTCTTGTGTAGGTTCTCAGTGTAACATCAATTTCTTGTGTAGGTTAACATTGCCAGATCGGAGGTTGATTCCTCGCAGTCAATGAATTAAATGCAATATTTTGTTTTGAAATCCCTGTAATGATGAGTTAAAGGAATACCTTTTCTGAAAATAAAGAAATTTCATTGCCCTCTCTTTGCTTTTCTGTTTAACTTCAGATGATTAAGAATCACATGAGGACTGAGTGTAAATGTCACGGGTTATCTGGCTCCTGTGCACTCAAAACCTGTTGGAAGAAAATGCCCCATTTCCGTGAGGTTGGGGACCGACTCCTGGACCGTTTCAATGGCGCCTTCAAGGTGATGGGGAGCAATGATGGGAAGACACTGATTCCGGTGGGCCACAACATTAAGCGGCCTGGCCAGCAGGATCTGATTTACTCGGCCGAGTCGCCCGATTTCTGCGTGGCCAACCGACGGACTGGCTCGCCGGGCACACGTGGACGGGTGTGCAACGGCACAGCGATGGATGTCAGTGGCTGTGAGCTGCTGTGCTGTGGCCGGGGCCACCGTGAGGAGTCAGTGAGCATCCAGGAGAATTGCCAGTGCCGCTTCCACTGGTGTTGCGTGGTGCAATGCCAGAGGTGCACTGTCCGAAAGGACCTCAATATCTGCCTGTAATCAGAACATAACAAAGATAGCCCATGCCTGGAGCTTCAATCCAAGATCCCAAATGATTGCCCAAAGAACAAACATTTTGCATAGGAGGCGGATGCAGTAACACCTCATATCTGCAGGAATTCCTGAGTACAAAACTCCCAGGCAGGAATATTAACTCACAACACGGTGGGGAACTTACCCGCTGTCTCCATCTTACTCTTGAAGGCTGCTTTTTCTGAAAAAAGTATTGAATTAAAAGGACCAATTTGACACTGGCTCATTCTCCAGACCCATCATAAGAAACATTCAGCAATTTTGCAGATTGCAGCCTATTGTGGGAGTGGAGCATGTTACTCACAGACACACTATGAGCCATGACTGAACACCCAACGGTACTATTTTTGTATTATTGTCAAAAAGCAGGAAGATTTGTGTCAACTCAGCACCCCCCCACCACCCCCCCCCCCACCCCCCACCGCAGGTCATTCTGAAAATGCTGCCCCCCAGGGTTAGGGGGAGATCAGCAGAGCTTCCCCATGTTCACACAATTCATGCTGAATGGCATTCCTTGTGAAAATGGGGTTATTTAAACTGGGAGGGGGTGGGTTACCTTTTAGATCAAGTGCTTTATTTTTCATTTATTGACAATTAGTACAGGAAACCTCAAAGATTCTGCATAATAAATGGGATGGATCTCATTTCAGCATTTTGGGATTTGATTGGCTCTGCAGAACTTCTGGCTCACTCAGCGCCCTGTGAGGGTCTGAGAGTGGGTCTATGCATGTGTGCATAAAAGTGAATATGTGCATGTGTTGTGTGGGTATGTGTGTGTGTCTGGTTTTACGTATGTGCATATTTGTGTACGTATGTGAGTGTGTCTTTGTGTGTGTGTGTGCGTGTGTGTGTGTGCGTGCCTGTAAGTGCGTGTGTGTGTGTGTGTGTGTGAATGAGTGTGTGTGCATGTGTGCGCCTGTGTCTATGAGTGTGTCAGTGTGTATGTATGTGAATGTGCCTATGTGTATGTGAGTATATATGTGAATGTGCCTATGTGTATGTGAGTATATATGTGAGTGTGCTTGTGTGTGAATATATATGTGAGCATGCCTGTGTGTGTATATGTGTATCCCTGTGCGTATGAAAATGTGCTGTGTGTGTGAGTGTGTCAGTTTGAATGTGTGTGTGCCTGTGTATGTTTGTCCCCCTCTGTGTATGAAAATGTGCTCTGTGTGTGTCAGTTTGAATGTGAGTGTGTGTGCCTGTGTATGTTCGTATCCCTCTGTGTATGAGAATGTGCCTCTGTGTGTGAGTGTGTCAGTTTGAATGTGAGTGTGTGTGCCTGTGTATGTGTGTGCCCTGTGTGTATATGAGAATGTGCCTGTGTGTGTAAGTGTGTCAGTTTGAATGTGTCTGTGTGTGTATGTGGTGTTGCTGTGTATGTGAGAATGTACCTGTGTGCGTGAGTGTGCCAGTTTGAATGTGCCCGTCTGTGTATGTGTGTGTCCCTGTGTATATAAGAATGTGCCTGTGTGTGTAAGTGTGTCCATTTGAATGTGCCTGTGTGTATGTGGGTGTGTGTGCCTGTGTGCATATTTATGTTACACAGTAAAATCTAACTATTCTCTTTGTCAAGACCATGAAAAGCAAAGTTCAAAGTGGTCAGTAACCTTTTGGTTGGGAGGTGATTGACTCTGGGCTGGTCTTTGGTGTTGAGAATGATGCCTGTCTGCTGGGGTACCTTAGGCATACTTGAAGTATTAAGGTTAGAGATCAGTTTTCAATGATGATGGATAGCTCATTACTTTGGTATGGTGGTCCTCAACAGGTATTCCAGACTTAATCCTAAAGAGTTGTATGTACTTGTTAAGTTTGAGAAAACTTTTCAAAGTTCTGGCATTGTATGTCTGTGCTTTACCATCCCTGGGTCTGTAATCCTTAGTTTTAGTATTTGGAGGTTAGATTGTGTACATGCATGTCTATCAATGGAGCATTTGGAGCAGGGTTTAGTGTGTCAGACTGTGCGTGCCCAGTTATTTGAGATGGAGTTTCAATGTGAACACTGCTTTCTAACTATATACGTAGACCTGCACAAATCTATAGTTCTCAGTGTTTTATCAGCAGGCTGGAAGGCTGGATCGGTGTCTTCAATGCAACAGATGAGAGCTCTGTCTTGCTTACAGGACATCTGAAAGTTCCCATTCTTACTCGCTGGGCCGTCCTGGCTAAATCATTGAGGTGTCATGGCCAACGTGAAGGCAATGTATTCAGTTATCATGGTTTATTTACTTGGGGAGTTTAATTTGGACAAACGAGCATTGACTTCGTCCTCGTGTCCAAAAGAGAAGGAAAAAATCACATGCTGCTGTCCAATCACAGCATCCATACAAGAGAGGACACATGAGCAAATAACTGTGAACCCTGTCTACAAAAGGAATGTTTGAGAGATTGTTATTGAGTTCTTTTCTCCAATACCTTAATGGAGCCATGAATCCATTTAAAATTGTATGCTTCACTTAAAGAGGAGAGTGTGATCTGTCAAAGTATGTTAAACATTTGTACCATAAAAACCCTGGCAGTCAGATTGATAGTGAGCAAAATGATGTGTGCACGTGTGACCACATTTGGGTGCATGTGTATGAGAGTGTGTGTAAGACTGTGTCTGTGTGTGAGTATGAGAGTCTGTGTGTGAGTGTGTATGTGTGTGAGAGTGTGAGGGTATGTGTGAGTGTGTATGATAGACGATGTGTGGGTGTGAGTGAGTGGGTGTGTGAGTGTGTAAATGAATGTGTGTGTAAGTGATTATAGGCGTGAGTGAGTGGCTGCGTGAGTGTGTAAATGAGTGTGTGTGAGAGTGTGTGTAGATGTGTGAGTGAATGTTCATTTCCAACAATTGATCAGTGAATTGCCACTGTGTTACTATTTGAGATCTACATCTAACTCAACATTTGATTCCAACGTGTCTTTGACAGCATGCAAACTTCTCAGCAGCTACACTGTATTACATCCTTGAAATGATTTTAAAATGTGTTAACTTAATAACTCTTTGAACTCTGCTTTGCCTTTACCTGGCTGAGGGCTGTCAGTGCTGGGGAATTTCCATTGCCTGCACCTGGGGGCAACACTGTGAATGTGCAGTGAATGTACATAGAATATTGGTTTGAAATAGCACTTTGGTTTAGGGTGTGGAAGTTTAGACTTCTAAGAGTCTAAGCCCTGCAACTCTCTACACAGAGGTGTACGTGATTAGCTACATGTATATGGATGTGTGTAAAGTGCTTGTGTATGTGTGCAGGGGGGTGGAAGGGTACATTGGGATGAATGTATAGGGTGTGTGTATGGACTGTGCTTGTTGGTGTATGTGTATAGGTGATGTATGTATGAGTCTATGTATGTCTATGGGGTGCATTTGTAAGTAAATGAGATGTGTGTGTAGGAGTGAGATGGGGTACATCTGTGTGAGTATGAGAGTTGTGAGTACAGGTACACGTAGGTACATGTAGGTGCACATATGTTTAAGCGTGTGTATTCTGAATCTGAATGGAGATTATATAGGGGTTCACATATGTGTTGGCTGTGTGTACTAAGTATATTTAAGAGGTGCATGGAGTTGTGTATGTTGTGTATGAGAGGGGTATGTGTATTGTGTGAGTAAGTTGTCTGAGTGTGTAAGAGGTGTGTATTGTATGTGATGGGTGGGTGCATAATAAATATGTGTATAAGGGGCATGTGTATATTGTGTGTGTATATGAAGGTGTGTGCAAATTGCATGTAGAGTGTGGGTATGAGGCGGTATCTGTATTGTGTAGTTTGTGTACGTGAGAGGTGTGTAGTTTGTGTGTATGGAGGATGTAATGTAGGGTGTATGTATGAAAGGGTGTGTATCTTTTATGTAAGTTGTGTGTGTCGGGGGTATAATGTGTATGTCTGTGTGTGAGGGGTGCGTATTATGTGTGTAGAGTTTGTGAATGAGGGTGTGTGTGCATTGTGTGTTAGGTTTGGTGTATATGAGGAGGTGTGTAGGGTGTGTGTAAACGGGTGTGTGTATTGTGTGTGTATGAGGAGAGTGTGTGTTCTCTGCAGTGTGTGTGCGTGCGTATGAGGGTGAGTGTGTACTGTGTGTTGTAGAGTGTGTCAATGAGGGAGTTTGTGTACTCTGTGTAGTGTGTATGTAGAGTGTGTGCATATGAAGCAGGTGTGTATTGTGTGTATGAGGGGGTGATGTGTATTGGTATGTAGAGTGTGTGTGTAGGATGTATGTGTATGAGGGAATGTGTGTCTATTGTGTGTGTGTGTGTAGCATGTGTGTTTATGAGCAGTGTATGTATGAGGTGGTGTATGGACTGTGTGTGTGTGTTTGTGTGTGTGTGTGTGTGTGTGTGTTTGGACTGAGTGCGTCTGTGTATGTTTGTGTGGACTGTGTGTGTGGATTGTGTATGAGTCTAAGTGTGAGTGAGTGGATTGTGTATGTGTCTGAGTATGTGAGTGTGTGGATTGTGTATGTGTCTGAGTGTGTGGATTGTGTATGTGTCTTTTTGTGAGTGAGTGGATTGTGTATGTGTCTGAGTGTGAGTGAGTAGATTGTGTATGTGTCTGAGTGTGAGTGAGTGGATTGTGTATGTGTCTGAGTGTGTGGATTGTGTATGTGTCTGAGTGTCTGAGTGAGTGGATTATGTATGTGTCTGAGTGTGTGGATTGTGTATGTGTCTGAGTGTGTGAGTGAGTGGATTATGGATGTGTCTGAGTGTGTGGATTGTGTATGTGTCTGAGTGTGTGGATTGTGTATGTGTCTTTTTGTGAGTGAGTGGATTGTGTATGTGTCTGAGTGTGTGGATTGTGTATGTGTCTGAGTGTGAGTGAGTGGATTGTGTATGTGTCTGAGTGTGAGTGAGTGGATTGTATATGTGTCTGAGTGTGAGTGAGTGGATTATGTATGTGTCTGAGTGTGTGGATTGTGTATGTGTCTGAGTGTGTGGATTGTGTATGTGTCTGATTGTGCGTGAATGGATTGTGTATGTGTCTGAGTGTGAGTGTGTGGATTGTGTATGTGTCTGAGTGTGTGGATTGTGTATGTGTCTGAGTGAGTGGATTGTGTATGTGTCTGATTGTGTGGATTGTGTATGTGTCTGAGTGTGAGTGAGTGGATTGTGTATGTGTCTGAGTGTGTGGATTGTGTATGTGTCTGAGTGTCTGAGTGAGTGGATTGTGTATGTGTCTGAGTGAGTGGATTGTGTATGTGTCTGAGTGAGTGGATTGTGTATGTGTCTGAGTGTGTGGATTGTGTATGTGTCTGAGTGAGTGGATTGTGTATGTGTCTGAGTGTGTGGATTGTGTATGTGTCTGAGTGTCTGAGTGTGTGGATTGTGTATGTGTCTGAGTGTCTGAGTGAGTGGATTGTGTATGTGTCTGAGTGTGTGGATTGTGTATGTGTCTGAGTGTGAGTGAGTGGATTGTGTATGTGTCTGAGTGTGTGGATTGTGTATGTGTCTGAGTGAGTGTGTGGATTGTGTATGTGTCTGAGTGTGTGGATTGTGTATGTGTCTGAGTGTGTGGATTGTGTATGTGTCTGAGTGTGAGTGTGTGGATTGTGTATGTGTCTGAGTGTGTGGATTGTGTATGTGTCTGAGTGTGAGTGAGTGGATTGTGTATGTGTCTGAGTGTGAGTGAGTGGATTGTGTATGTGTCTGAGTGTGTGGATTGTGTATGTGTCTGAGTGTGAGTGAGTGGATTGTGTATTGTTTGAGTGAGTTTTTTGCACAAACTCCTTCACGTGCACACTTTGCAATCGTAGGGTTTTACAACTCAATCCAGCTCAATTGGCATTTTCAGATGTCATTGTTTATCATTGGTCTGCTGGAGGAGTCAATTGAGACTGAAGTTTTGGACATTCCCATGTCACAGCACACAGCTGTATATCCCAGCAGGAGTAGGCAATGAGCTTTATAGTTTTCACCCCCACGCCCACCCCACCCACCCTTTAGGATTTATGATTTTTTTAAAAAAGTACCCCCCAGACAGCTGGGCCAGCCAAAGGTTAAAGGAAGCCGTTCACATCTTCATGAGATCTGACACATTTGAGAACTCGATCCAGCAGCCAACAAGAATGTACACTATAGGGACTTTCAGAGTGACATGCTGGGTCAGCACTTTCTCCGTCCAATGCACATGAAAGAGTGTTGCCAATCTCTACCCTGTTATCAGTCAAATGGACAACATTACCCGGTCTGTTCACCTATCTTGATTGGCACCGTCTCAGGATGACACCTTTTTAGGTGCCACCGTTGGCACTGGCAGTGATAAAGTGGCCAAACAAAGCCAGTAGCCACCCCCCCCCCCCCCCCCCCCCACCACCACCACTCCCCCAGGGTGGACAATGTTAAGCAGGAGAGATCTATTCTATGTTGGGTGGGAACCCAGTTCCAGAAGAGGTGATCGTTGTCCAGAGAAAGTCAGATCCCTCAGCGGGACTGGAAAAGTCGGTGGTGGCGTCTCTACTCTCATTCTTCAATATAAAGGGAAGGGTCTCATGTGTGTGTCTGCGTGAGTGGTCTCTCTGTGTGTGTGAGAGTGTCTGTGTGTGTGTCTGTGTGTGTTTGTGAGTGTGTGTGTGTCTGTGTGAGTGGTCTCTGTGTGTGTATGGGTGCTTCTGTGTGTGTGTCTGTGTGAGTGGTCTCTGTGTGTATGTGTGTGTGTGTGTGTGTGTCTGTGTGAGTGGTCTCTGTGTGTGTGTGAGTGCGTCTGTGTGTGTGTCTGTGTGAGTAGTCTCTGTGTGTTTGTGAGTGTGTGTGTGTGTGAGTGGTCTGTGTGTGTGTATGAGTGTGTGTGTCTATGTGAGTGGTCTGTGTGTGTGTATGAGTATCTGTGTGAGTGTGTGTATATCAGTGTATATGTGCGTGTGTCACTGTGTGTGTCAGTGTGTGAGTGTGTCTGTGTGTAAGTGTGTCTGTGTTTGTGTGTCTGTGTGTGTGTGTGCGTGTATGTGTCTATGTGTGAGTGCATCAGTATGAGTGTGTGAGTGTCAGTCTGAGTGTGTGTGTGCCTCTGTGTCTATGTGTGTGCTAGTGATCCCTGCACCTCCTCTCCTCCCAGAAAATCACTGGAATGATGCCCCAGATGTTGGGTAGAGTCAATTCAATGTTACTCTGTATATAGAGACTAACCCAATGAAGCCCAGAGTGCACCAACAAACGATTATATCGAAGAAAGAATGATTCAAAATAAATAAATACAAAGGGGTCCTTTAATCAATGTAAGTGTCAAATTAAATGATCTCTCCCATAGAGAACATCCTTGATTCCCTTAAGAAACAGGCTTTGCCAAATGTCCATTTCAAATCTCTATTTTAACTTAACTGATGCTTGAGATGGTGCCTCCCGAAGTTTCCAGCCTACAGGAAGTCTTCCCCTCTGAGAATGTTGCTGGCACTGGTCTGTGCCTCGGATCAAGTAGCTCCAGGGACATGCAATAATGGAGGTACTTTGACTCTGACAGACCAGATGTGATCGCACTAAAGAGGGTGCGGAGGAGATTCACCAGGATGCTGCCTGGGATGGAGCGTCTTGGCTATGAAGAGAGACCAGATAGGCTGGGGTTGTCCTCCTTGGAGCAGAGAAGGTTGCGGGGGGGGGGACCTGATTGAGGTATACAAAATTAGGAGGGACATAGATAGGGTAGTTAGGCATAAACTATTCCCCTTAGTAGAGGGGTCAGTAACCAGGAGGAGAAGATTTAAGGTAAGGGGATGGAAATTTAGAGGGGATTTGAGGAAAAGCTTTTTCACCCGGAAAGTGATGGGAGTCTGGAACTCAGTTCCTGAAAGGGCAGAAGAGGTTTACAACATTTAAGAAACATTTAGAGGAGCACTTGAAATGCCACCGCATACAAGGCTACAGACCAAGTGCTGGAATTGGGATTGGAATGTGCTTGATGGCCAGATACAATGGGCTGAAGGACTTCTTTCTGTGCTGTATGACTATAACTGGACTCCAACTTTAGAAGGCGTTCTGTAGAAGTCATACACACTCGAAACATTGCTTGAGCGAAGCTCGTAAAATCCCGCCTGAGGCCAACGGAGAATTCCATTCTGCGAGCGTGGTGGTAAAATTCCAGCCATTAACTCTGTTTCTCTCTCCACAGATGCTGCCAGACCTGTTGAATTTATCCAGCATTTTCTGATTTTTTAAAATTTATTTGTGGGATATGGGTGTCGCTGGGCCAGCATTTGTTGCCCATGCCTAGATGCCTGAGGGCAGTTGAGAATCAACCACATTGCTGTGGTTCTGGAGTCACATGTAGGATCAGGACTGCAGATTTCTCTCCCCAAAGGACATTAGTGAACCAGATGGGTTTTTCCAACAATCAATGGTTTCATGGTCATCAATAGACTCTTAATTCCAGGCATATTTTATTGAATTCAAATTACACCATCTGCCATGGTGGGATTCAATCTTGAGTCCCCCGAATATTCGCTGAGTTTCTGGGTTAAAAGTTTAGCACTAATACCACTAGGCCATCACCTCCCCCTGCTTTATCGCTTGGTCTGCTGGAGGAGCCATTTGAGACTGAAGTTTTGGACATTCCCATGTCACAGCACAGAGCTGTATATCCCATCCAACTTTAGAAGGCATCTCTTTCGATCAAACTCGTCCATCACTCCACCGGACTATGGTCAGAGAGACCATAGGGACTTCCGAAGAGCCTGCAGCCCCAGAGTCATATTTTCACAACACCACCACTGAGGGGAAAGGATGGTTTTGAAAGCTGCCTGGCCAGGGGCATTCACATTCAGGTTTCTGAGTGAGTTGAGCAAAAAGTGGGGGGGGGGGGAGGGGGCGGTATATCAGCACAAGAAACCCACCGCGGGACCTGAGCAGAGTGATCTGGGCAGCTTTGCCCTCTCTAAGAATTAGACATGAAACAACGTGAGGCTGAAAGTACAAGACCTTGAGTCAATGAAGATTAGCTACAGATGGGAGCGGTGCCTGTTATTGAGACAGGAGCAACCTGAACATTTTGATTCAGCTAAAAGCCCTTCCTGAAGTCCTGGCCCCAACAGCAGGGGCTATTTACCCGCTAACTATCATTGCAAATCCCTTCTTTATCCCCCTCCCCTTGCTATTCTTGTGGGCCACTGACCTTGGCTGGCTGCTTGGCCCCCAAACTTCCCGGCTTCCGCGTCAGAGGGGGAAAAAAAACCCAGGAGTTACATTTTGCGCGACTCGATGTCGCGTCTCCAGGAGAGAGTCTCAAAGGGGTTGACGTGTAATGAATCGCTTTAATTTGCAGTGGCTGTCAAGGGAAGCAATAGGTGTCCCTATGTGTTTTTGTGTGTGTGTTGAAACACCCTTGCCCCTTAAATAAACCAAATAATGGAATCTGTACAAAGAGAAGAGAATGGGGGTTATATTGAAGTGTAAATCTCGCCCGCACCCCTTGTACCAGACACTGATGTACTTGGGTTTGTTTTTGATATTTCTCATTTTGAGGTGTTTCTTCTTTATTTCACTCCGGGATCCATTTGCCAAAGATAAATATTTCGCGCGACACCACGCACAATGGAAGTGAAATCCTGATTGCTGCGAATGTCAATTACCAAGCTTCCACCTCGATTTTAATAAGCGTGTTGAATTTTGGATGGGGCTATAGGTTTGGAGAAGGGACAGGAGGTCCCATAATCAACGACCTCCCCGCCTGATCTGGGCTCTTTAAAACAATGTCTCTTGCCTGGGCAGCGGAGAGAGAGATCAGAGGATTGTAATGTGCCCGGGGATTGAGAGACAGGCAGGAGAGGTGCGTATGAAAGTTGGGCGGGCGGGCGCACATCTTCACACAAACCCCACCAGCATGACTGTCACTGGAGCTGCCAGTGAAGTTCCGTTTTCAAAGATCCCCTTTGAGCATTCCTGATCCGAGAGCAATGATCAAAGTCTTCATTTTCAAACACGAACTTGTTTGATCAACCTTCGAGAGAGAGAGAGAGAGTAACAAGCAAGAATGGAGAGGGGAGAGTCAGGGGTTAGAGAAACCGAGAGAGAGAGAGACAGACAGACAGAAACCGAGGAAGAGAGAGAGAAAAAGCGAGAGGGGTGAAGAGAGAGAGAGAGAGAGCCAGGGGTTAAAGAGAAAGAGAGACCGGGGAAAAGAGAGTAGCAAGCGAGAGGGGTGAAGAGAGAGCCAGGGGTTGGAGAAACCGAGGAAGGGAGAGAGACAGAGACCCAGAGAGAGAGAGAGAGAAACAAGCGAGAGAGGAGAGAGCGAGGAGAGAGAGAAAAGACAGGGAGTGTGTGGTGGTAGGGTGAGAGAGACAGGCAGACACAGGGGGAAGAATAAGGAGTGCGAATAAGGACAAGCTTGAAATACAAAACAAAGATAGAGGGAGGCAGAGAGTGACAGAGATAGAATCTTGCAAATTAAGACTGTCGGATCCATCTCGGTTCAATCTGTCTTTGAACTGATTTGGGGATTTTTTTCTCCCCCTCTCTGTGACTGGCCTTTTTGTATATGAGAAAAAAACTGACTCAATCTAGCGGCAGTGGGAAGGACCGCAGCGGAGGCGATAAGGATGCTCGTGAGGAGGGCATTACAATGAGCTCGCTGGTGTCGTTGCCACAGAGGTTTTGAGGTCTTTCAGGATACTTGCCAATCTCTTCCTGCCATGGCAGCTCCGAGGATGTGTGGCCACGTCTCTTTGCTCCTCACCATCTCACTCACATGCTCCAGGTAAGAAAACAAAACGATTCTGAGTGATTAACCTCCCTGAATTCAAATGGTGTGAAAATTAAAACTATTGTTAAAACATTGGAGAGAGTGCAGAAGAGGTTTTACAAGAATGATTCCAGGGGTGAGAGATTTCAGTGATGAGGATAGATTGGAGAGGTAGGGACTGTTCTCTTTAGAGAGAAGAAAGATAAGAGGCGAGTTGATAGAGATATTCAAAATCATGAGGGAGCTGGACAGAGTGCTAAAGGATAAACTGTTGTTGCTTGTAAAAGAGGACACATTTAAAGTGATTTGTAAAAGAAGCAAATGTGATGTGAGAAAAATCTTTTTTAAACAGCGAGTGGCTTGGATGGGACGCACTGCCTGGGAGTGTGGTGGAGGCAGGTTCAATTCAAGGGGTTTTCGATGAATATTTGAACAGAAACAAAGTTCGAGGTTACAGAGAAAAGGCAGGAGAATGGCACTAAGTCATGATGCTCATTTGGAGAGCTGGTGCAGATATGATGGGCTAAATGGCCTCCTTCTGCGCAGTAACCATTCTGTGATGTACCTGCTGTGATTTGGGACGGTATGTCCATTGTGAATGTGGATGCTGTTAGCTCACTTTCACTCTTTGCCCTCTCTCTCTCTCTCTCTCCCTCTTCGCCTCAAGTGTCGCCGGGAATGAGATCTTGGGACTGAAGATCCCAGTGGACCCGATCCTGACTGCCAACACGGTGTGCCTGACCCTGCCAGGGCTCAGCAGGCGTCAGCTGGGACTGTGTGTGAGGAGCCCTGATGTGACCGCCGCTGCTGTGCAGGGCATACAGATCGCCATCCATGAGTGTCAGCGCCAGCTTTGGGACCAGAGGTGGAACTGCTCGACCCTGGAAAACGGTGGGAAAATCCTGCAGGATACCGTCATCCTCAGCAGAGGTAAACACACACACACCTTCCAACACTCGGGCTGTGGTTCGGTGGGGTCGATTGGATGGGCATTTTTTTTTAAAGGGAGGCCAAATTTTATCCCTGACTAAGGTGAATTTCTCGTTCAGATGCTCTCACCTAGCTCCAGATTCACAACTCACCCTTAGACCAAAGTGAAGTCCTTTTGAAACAACTGAGACGCCTGAAGCTGGTATACTGCGGCAATGTGACCGAAATTACGGTCCCCCCTCACTAACCCACCCCCGTAACAGCACCAAGTATTCATCAGACTTTTCTGTTAACCTTTTACACCGCGTGTGTGAGAGAGAACTAACCCCCTCACTCGCCCACTGGCCCACACACCGATCAGGACCTGCACCCACCCCAGCGGCAGCAGCAGCCCCGAGTATATCCAAGATCGCCTCCTCTGCGCTTCATTACGACAAGTGAGGTGTGTCGCCCTTGGCTGAATGAATGCGTATCAAGATGTCAACAGAGAAGGAAATAAACAGGACGGAATGCTTCCTATCTTCTGAATAGCTGAGACGAACATAAGAGCAGGAGTAGGCCACTCGGCCCCTGGAGCCTGCTCTCCCATTCAGTGAAGATCACGACTGATCTGATGATAACCTCACAATCTTGCCTGCCCTCTTCCCTGATTTGAATTTCGACTCCTTTCGCCTGAAACCCTCGCCCCATCAACAAAAGTTACAAAGATATTTCAGCCCCAGTTAACACAAAGCTGTGATTAGAGGAAGTCACACTGATATTTCAAGGGTTTCTGTTCTGTGGCGGTGGAGTCTGTACACTCTCCCTGACACCCTGACCTGGTGAATGGCGATGCTGTTTGTTAATGAACCGTTGGGACTCGCTGAAACAGCAAAGGTACAAAACAATTTGATCCACACATTGACAGTGCGTGGTACGGATTGATCTCCAAGGGGCTGTGTTGAACGGTGGGGTTCAAAACCAGTAGTCACCAGTCCAAAGATGCGTGGGTTATGTTGATTGGCCATGCTAAAATTGCCCCTTAGTGTCCTAAAATGCGTAGGTTAGAGGGATTAGTGGGTAAATATATGTAGAGATGTGGGGGTAGGGCCTGGGTGGGATTGTGGTCGGTGCAGACTCGATGGGCCGAATGGCCTCTCTCTGTGCTGTAAGGTTTCTATGATTTCTATGACACTGGCAGGAGACGGATTTAAGAAGCGGCGTCCACAGATGATGACACATGCTCCAGTACATGCAATTATCAGAATGGGGCCTTAAAGCAGCGGTACGAGGCAGCTTCCCTTTCAAATGAATGGAAAGAAGAGAGAAAATGGAGAGTTTAGGAGAATTTCACAGTAACTTCACTGCAGTGTTAATGTAAGCCTTACTTGTGACACTAATGAATAATTTTATAAATCATGGAGTCATAGAGCATTACACACAGAAAGAGGCCTTTCGGCCCATGCTGTGTTGCTGTCCTACCCAATCAACGTCAGATGGGGGGAGGAGCGGGGGCTGAAATGACGAACAGATTATCTGGTCATGCTCAGATTTTGCTGCTTCTGGGATCTTGTTGTGCCGAAATCGGCTGCCGCATTCGCAAAAGGGGGACTGCACTGCAAAAGAAGAAGTACTTCATTGGCTGTGATGTGCTTTGGGAAGGAGCTGTGTGAATTGTGTGTGGGTTTTGTCATGTTATGTGGGGATTTCACCTCTCGACTGCTTTCTTAACCATGGCCGCCCCAGAATGTTGGCAATCATCTCGGCATCCCGCCAACTCAGTCATAGTCATGAAGTTTCACAGCATAGAAAGAGGCCATTCGGCCCATTGTGTCTGTGCCAGCCATCAAGCATATATCTATTCCAATCCCATTTTCCAGCATTTGGTCGGTAGCCTTGTATGCTGTGGCGTTTCAAGTGCTCATCGAAATGCTTCTTAATGTTGTGAGTGTTCCCGCCTCTACCACCCTTTCAGCACTGAGTTCCAGATTCCCACCACCCTCTGGATGTAAAATATTTTCCTTACATCCCCTCTAACATCGTCACAGGGCTAGACAGAAAGATATTCTTTCTGAGTCTACCCTGTCTAACCCTGTAAAGATGTAAGAGATGGAGCAGTAAATTTGAAGGGGATGTGGGGAAAATATTTTTCACTCAGAAGATGGTGGGAATCTGGGACTCACTGCCTGAAAGAGTAGTAGAGGCAGGAACACTCACAACATTTAAAAAAAAATTAGATTGACCCCTCTACTAAGGGGAAACAGTTTATTCTTCCTATCTACCCTATCTATGTCCCTCACAATTTGGTACACCTCATTAGGTCCCCCCTCAACCTTCTCTGCTCTAAGGAAAACAATTCCAGTTTAATCAGCCTCTCTTTGTAGCTGAAACAGTCCAGCCCAGGCAGTATCCTGGTGAATCTCCTCTGCAGCCTCTCCAGTGCAATCACATCCTTCCTATAGTGTGGTGACCAGAACTGCACACAGTGCTCCAGCTGTGGCCTCACCACCATTTTATACAGCTCCATCAGAACCTCCCTGCTCTTATATTCTGTGCCTTGGCTAATAAAGGCAAGTATCTCATAAACCATCTTAACCACCTTATCTACCTATCCCCCTGCCTTCAGGGATTGATGGACATGCACAGCAAGGTCCCTCTGGTTCTCTGTACTTCCTAGCATCCTACCGCTGACCTGTTAGTCCTCTCAAAATGCATCATCTCACACTTTTTGAAGAGCTGACTCCCTTGATCTTTGCTTCTGGCTTGATGTGTCAAAGTGAACCATTCCCAACCATTTTCTGGGTCCCAGCTACCTCCTGAGTGTTTTTCCCCAGACCTTTGCTCCTGTAACTCTGCACCCAACCTGCAGGCACCATCGAACTCCTTTCTATACTGGACATTGCAAAGAAGGGGAACGGTCCTTGCAACACAATGACAGGGAAAAATAAACAGATGTTTGTGGTGCATTGCAGATGTGCTCGGGACACCAGGTTGGTTTGAATTGACAATGAACTGTGGCTGAATCACTCCTACACATCATGACCCCTCCCCCCACCCTCCACCCCCGCACCACAGAAACATCTGCAATTCAACTCAAACCAAATGAATCTTTCTTATTCAAGAGACAATCACCATCATGTTAATCAGGGGATCTTACAATTTATTCGGAGATAGATCAGGTACTGTTGGCTAATTCCAGTCTTCCAATGCTGCTGGATTAAGTGGGCCAGGTTAAACTGAGACAGATGTGATTTAGTAGAGGGGTTAGTGTGAGATTATAGCATACAAAGCTACAGAGAATGCTGGAAAATGGGATTAGAATAAATAGGTGCTTGATGGCTGGAGCAAACACAATGGGCTGAAGGGCCTTTTTCTATGCCGTAAAACTTTATGACCCTACTTTGGACTTAATTTTGGGGAGGGGGGTGCGCATCAGGATATTTTCTAGTTGGGGAGAAGTTTGTGTGGAGTGTTAAGGATCACAAGGGTGCAAGTAGCTAAAATAACACGAGAAAAGTACTTCCTTGAATCAGTCAGATGGACAGAATGTTAGCCCTTAGGACAGGGTGTGTGTTCTAGTTATTTAGACTGCATCTGGAGTTCCCATTCAGTCTGGGCCATACTGACCTTGATGATTCATTAGAATTACACTGGTTATATGTTACAGGAATTACAAATCAGAGAGGATACATTGTAAGGACATAGCCCAGGCTTGTACTCCCTTGGGTAGAGCAGATTCAGCTGTGAGGCACTGAGGTGTTTACATGATTCAATAATTGCATAGGGTCGATAGAGAGAAAAACTATTCCCTCTGATGGGAGGGAGTCCAGAACAAGGAGGCAGAAGTTTAAGATTGGATCCAGGTAGTTCAGGGGTGATGGTACTAACCTTACACAAAGGGGAGGGGAAATCTGGAACTCTCTCCCTCCTTAACAGCTTTGGATGAAGGGGGCAATTCAAAACTTCAAGTCTGAGGTTAATAGATTCTTGTTGGTTGGGATATTAAGGACAATCTTGTGATGTAGTAGATATTGTTTCTGAGACCAAATATCTAGGTTCAAGTCCCATTCCAGGACCTGATGTGTTCACTATTGTGGCCAGACAGGCTGAGCACTGACCTGCAAAGTCCTTCCAACACATGCCAGGGCTAAGAGTGGGAGAGATTCCTAGTCAGCCATTGGTGAGGGGAATCAATTGCAGCCTCGGACCACCAATTGTCTGTGGCTCCAGGCTACAAGATGCAAGCAAAGGTGTGTGTAACTACAGTGACACAGACTCCCTGAGTGGTCTGTGACAATTAAGGGTTACAGAACCATGGTGGATGGACACGCATACACACACACGCAATGGAAATGAATGGGCTGAATGGCCTCCTCCTATTCTTGTGTAAATTCATTTCTGAAAGATCAGGCATTAACTTGCGGGTGAATTATGGGATGCCTGTGTCTTAGACACTTTTGAAGGTACAGTAAATAAACTCTCTTACACACACACACACACACACACACACACACACACACACACACACACACACACACACACACACACACACACACACACACACACACACACACACATCTCTTAACAATTATGGATCCATATGTTGCAAACCATAGAAAAGTTAGAGCACAGAAGGAGGAGGCCATTTGGCCCATCTTGTCCATGCCAGTCCAAGGACACCTAGGTGCCCTTTCTAATTCCACCTTCCTGCACCCAGCCCATAGCCCTGTAGCTTCCAGCACTTAAGGTGCAGATCCAGGTAATTTTTAAAGAGTTTCGGGTCTCTGCCTCCACCACCAACTCAGACAGTGAATTCCAGACACCCACCACCCTCTGCATAAAAAACATTCTTCTTCATGTCCCCTCTATATCTTCTGCTGCTTATCCTGAATCTATGTCCCCTCGTTCTAGAATTCTCCACCAAGGGAAACAATTTTATCCTGTCCACTATATCTTTTCCCCTCATAATTTTGTATACCTCTATCACGTCACCCTCAGTCTTCTTTGTTCCAAGGAAAATGACCCCAATCTATCCAATCTCTCCAAAACAGCCTGTTAATTCTCTGATGCCTCCTCTATAAGGAACTTCTCTGCAGTAATTGTTTTTCTTTAATTTATAATTGTCAACTTGATAACCCATATCTTTTGTTGTTATATGTACGCAGGGTTCCGGGAAAGTGCCTTCATGTTCTCACTGTTGGCCGCGGGAGTCACCCACTCGGTGGCCACCGCCTGCAGCCTGGGAAAGCTCAAGGGCTGTGGCTGTGACCAAAAGCGGAGAGAAGATGACCAGAGCCTACGCTTCAAGCTCCACCAGCTCCGGGTCCAAGCGCTGACCCAGGGCCTCCCTGTCTCCATCCCAGAGCCCGAGGAACGCTTCCCCGGCATCCAGGACTCCTGGGAGCGGGGTGACTGCAACCACGACATCGAATTCGGGGAGAGGTTTTCCAGGGACTTTCTGGACTCCCGGGAGACATCAAGAGACATCCATGGCAGAATGAGACTCCACAACAACAAACTGGGAAGACAGGTAAGCAATCTTTGGAGAATGTGTGCGTTGGCCTTTCAATCCAAGTTTGGTACTCATCATTTTAACCACAGCCTGTGCCTATGCACCTTTTACACTCTGGGTGAGAAAGGTGGGTGTAAAATTTTATTTTGGCAGAAATTTTGGTGTATTTCCGTTCTATAGAAACTAATAACCCACTGGTCCTCAATAAACAAACAGCTGTTTAATACTGCGTGCTCCAAGTTAAGAGTGGCATAATGGCGCTAAATTGTTCGTTAATGGCGCTAAAATGCATGCTAGCGACGCTAAAATGTATACTAATGCCGCTAAAGTGTCTACCAATGGTGAGATGGTTCTTGCTGTAGGAGTTTGAAAAAACTCTAACAGAAATGTGAGAAACTATTGCAAGAGCAATGCAGCACTTCTGGATGGGAGTTCAATGTTGAATGTCAGGTGCAGGGGCTTGTACCAGCTGTGAGTGCAACCCTGATGTGACTGGAACCTTTGAGATGTGCAGATTAGGTGGATTGGTTATGCTAGATTATCCCTTAGTGTCCCAAGATGTGTAGGTTAGGGGGATTGGCCATGCTAAATGCGTGGGGTTCCAGGGATAGAGCAGAGAATTGGGCCTGGGTAAGATGCTCTTTTGGTGAGTCAGTGCAGATTCGATGGGCCAAATGGCTTCCTTCGTAGGGACTCTATGGTTCACTGAGTCAATGCTCCGAATTACACTTTAGGCTTCAGTTCAGGCAGCAAATGATCCTATTCACTGGGGCAAAAACACGCACACACACAAAAGGAGTGGTTTAGGCATCCTGAATGGGTGGAGTCAACCACTTTGCTGTGGGTCTGAAGTCACATGTAGGCCAGAGCAGTTAAGGATGGCAGATTTCCTTTACTAAAGTGAATCACTAAAGTGGCTTTTTATGACAATCGGTGATAGTTGTCATGGTCCCCATGACTGAGACTAGCTTTACATTCCAGATTTTATTAACTGAATTTAAATTCCACCAGCTGTCGTGGTGGGATTTGAACACGAGTCCCCAGAGCATTGGCCCAGAGCCTTTGGATTACTAGTCCAGTGGCATTGCCACTATATCACTGTGTTCCCATTATTCATTAACACATCACTGTCCCCATTGTTCATTGGATCTTTTTATAATATGTCAAAACCAGTACAGGGGTGGCACATTTCATTGCAAACTGCTATGTGAACATTTCCTCCAAGGATTTTCACTTTGACTTGGCCAAACTTACCTATTTCACTGTGATGCTGGGTAGGTGACACTATAAAAGAAATTTCAACATGAATCCTGACTTGACTGACACTTTACTCCCAAAGCCTACTGCTCTGTTCTTGCAGCTCCTGTAGAATGCTCTCTCTACTGTCAGTATTGTTTGATTCTTTTTCTTTTTAACCTTTTCTTCCTTTAAATTTTAACATTTTGCTGCCTTTTAAAAAGTTTTGTATTTCCTTCTATTTGCTATGTCGTAGTCTTGTTTTTGATTTTACCTATTTCATTGAATGTTCTGCCATTAATTTCATTTTTTCCACTGCATCTGAGTCTCCATGAACTTTCACCCCACTTGTACCTTTGCCCCTGCTCTGGTTGCCAAGTTTGACTTTTCCATCATTTGTCACCTCTTTCCTGATGCACAGGCCCTATCCCACCTTCGGTCTCCACCTTCACCACTGACTCAGCTTCTATCTCCTCTTTCGTCACAGTTCCTGTGCCAGCAATTGTCTTCTAATCTGCAATTGCTGTTCCTTTGCAGCTACTGAGAGTGCTTTATCTGTAAACCTTGGCCCTTCTCAGCCTATCCTACGTCACAATTTTCCTCCACTTGATCTCTGCCTCTTCTTGCAATAATTTTTTTATGAACGTACGAGTTAGGAGCAGGAGTAGGCCACTCGGCCCCTCAAGCCTGCTCCGCTATTCAGTAAGAGTATGGCTGATCGGATTGTAACCTCAACCCCACATTCCTGCCTCCCCCGATAACCTTTCACCCCCTTGTTAATCAAGAATCTATCTAGCACTGCCTTAAAAATATTCAAGGGCTCTTCACAACCCTTTGAAGAAGAGAATTTCAAAGTTACATGACACTCATCTCTGTCCGAAATGGGTGATTCTTTATTTTTAAAGACTGACCCCTTAGTCCTAGATTCTCCCACAGAGGAAATATCCTTTCCACATCCACCTTCTCAATACCCCTCAGGATCTCTATCTTTCAATCAAGTCGCCTCTTAAGTTTCGAAACTCCTGTGGATACAAGCCTAGCCTGTCAAATCTTTCTCATTTCTCCCATTTGCCTTTGTTCATCTGATTCATCCTTCCCCCCAACCCCCATCCCCATTTCTTTTCATGGCTTCTATAATCTATGTCTCCTTTGAAATAAATCTCCCCCACCCCCCGCCAATTCACCTCCATTCTTATTCCTCTGTCTCTTTCCACAACTTTATTTCCACAGAAGATAAAAACATCACACAATACACAAAAATAAATAATTATACATAAACAGATTTATTGCAAAGGACATCGATTTGTGTTTTATAATGCCTTTCATGTAATCAAGTTTACCAATAGGCAAATTAGGAGCAGGAGTAAGCTGTTCGGCCCTTCAAACCTGCTCTACATTCAATAAGAACCTGGCTGTCCTGATTGTGGTCTCAACTCTATATCTAGCCCACCCCCAATAACTTCTGACTCCCTTATCATTCAAGAATCTATCCAGCTCTGCCTTAAAAATATTCAATGACCCTGCCTCCACCACTCTTTGGGGAAGAGTGTTCCTCAGACTCATGATCCTGGGAGCATCTCCGTCTTAAATGGGAGGCCCCTTATTTTTAAATTGTTTCTCCCAATTCTAGTCTGTCCTACAAGGGGAAACAACCTATTGGCATTCATCTGTCGAATCCCGAGAGGATTTTTTATGTCTCAGTAAGATCAAAATTGGGGAGGAGCACATCAGAGGCCAGAATTGGAGGAGCTTAGAGATGCTGGAGGAGATTTGAGGGATAGGAAATTGGATGAGGAGAAGATGTTGGGGGGGTGGGGGGGGGTGGGGGGAGGGTGGAATCTGAAAATGAGGAGAATTTTAAAATTGAATCACTGCTGGCCCGAGAGCTAAAGTAGTTCAGCAAGGACAGAGGTTATGGGTGACCTGGTTCTGGCAGGAGCTAGGGTACAGGCAGCAGAATTTTGGATGAATTCACATTTCTAGAGATTAGAAGATCAGCCAGGAGTGGATTGGACTAGTCAGGCCCAGAGGTAACAAAGGCATCAAAGAACACAATCATTTGAGAAGAGAAAGTTCAGCATGTTGCACTTAATGACAAAGAGAAACAAACAGACACAAAAAAAATCTGCAGACAGACATTAGTCTGGGGAAAAAATCAAAGCAAGAAGTGCTGGAAAAACCCAGCAGGTCTGGCAGCATCTGTGGAGAGAGAAACACATGCACATACACAGTGATACAAGATAAAATTGCACAGAGAAATCACAATGACAGTGAGATGGCAACACAATGTGAGCAATATCACAGATCTGCCAGTAATATATTAAACCCCTGATGTTAGTAACACTGCAATGCCCCTGGGCATGGGAAAGGCTGTCAGTAGTTGTTCCTCAGGCAGTGCTGTAACCTGTTACAGCAAACATAGCGAGAAGACATTAACCAAGTGGACTGCAAACCCCAGGCCCTACCCTGCCTTTTCCCATTGTGGATACAGACTAACTTGCTGTCTATCATAGATTTAAGGTAATGGGCAGGTGGTTTTGTGGGAAAAAATGTTCACTCAGAGGGTGGTGGGAGGCTGAAACTCACTGCCTGAGAGGGTGGTAGAGGCAGGAACATTCAAAACATTTAAGGAACATTTAAGTGAGCACTTGAAACATCATAACATACAAGGCTACAGACCAAGTGCAGGAAAATGGGATTAGAACAGGTAGGTGCTTGATGGCTGGTGCAGACATAATGGGCTGAAGGGCTGTAAAACTCTATGACTCTATGTCCAGCATTTGGTTTGCTGTTCCATATTCCCAGCATTTTTGCTGTTTTTCTTCTTTTAGCTGAAGGATCTTGTGACACCATTCTGAAGAGCAGGGGGAATTCTCCCGTGTCATGGCCAATATTTATCCTTCAGCCAACATCACAAAAAACAGATTGTCTGATCATTACTATATTGCCGTTTTTTGGGAGTTTACTGTACGCAAACTGTCCTCTGCATACCCACATCATTTCCAACATTACAACAGTGACTTCGTTATTAAATACTTCAATGGCTGTAAAGTGCTTTGGGATGTCCTTGGGTGGCATGAGAGGTGCTATAGAAATGCAAGTCTTTCTTCTTTCCCCCAGCTAAACATGAGCAGGATCACTGGAGATATACAAGTATATCATGATTTGACAGCTCCAAGAGATGTTCAGTACTGGAAGGGATAGGTTAAAACTTGTTAACTGAGGTCTTACCAGATCAGGATTATGGTTCATGTTGACTTGTCTGTTGTGGAGAGGGCTTAGCAGGTCTGTTCATTGCTCCAGTTCTTCCTTTGGTGTTTCTGTTTGATTGCTTTTCTTCTGAATTTCAGGCAGTGATTGACAACATGAAACGCAAGTGTAAATGTCATGGCACCTCGGGCAGTTGCCAATTTAAAACCTGCTGGCATGTGACCCCCGATTTCCGACGGGTTGGGGCTGTGTTGAAGGAGCGGTTCCAGAATGCGGTCCTCATCAAAACACACAATAAAAACACAGGCCAGTTCAGCCTGAAGCCCAGCCGGAGGAGAATCTACAAGGACATGGTGTACTTCGAGAAATCGCCCGACTTCTGTGAGAAAGACCTGGGCACGGACTCTCCAGGCACACGGGGGAGGGTCTGCAATAAAACAAGCCAAGGGATGGACAACTGTGACAGCCTGTGCTGTGGGAGAGGGCACAACATCCTCAAACAAACCCGGAGCGAACGCTGCCACTGCCGCTTCCACTGGTGTTGCTATGTGTTGTGTGATGAATGCAGGGTCAGCGAGTGGGTCAACGTGTGCAAGTAACCATTGTGAAACAGGAAACACTGGGGCACCTTCTTTCATTCTTATGCAATGTAGACTTTTTTTTCTATGTTTTTAAACTTCCCAATGCATATGTTGATGGACAACAGGCGTGCTTAACGCATAACATGACTTGGGCTGTGTGGAGCAGGCATTTTCATGAGGGACATCGTTCCTAAATCGCAATGTGCATGGGGAATGATGATGGGGAATAAGAGCAACAGCACATTGGGTCCTTTTCCCATCACCCAATCCTTGCAGCGATTGGTTGAGAATAGGGCATCGTCAAGAGGTAAAGGTCTTTCATTTCAGAGCCCACCTCAAATACTAGGAGTTTAGCTTATTAGCTTAGCTTGGTGTTGGGGTTGGTGGGACGGGGGATGACTTGGGGGGAGGGGGGCGCATGGAGATTGAACTGAATTTCTTAAATGCTTCTAAAGCTGTCTTGTCACACTTACATCCTGCCAGTCTTTGGATTTATTCTCAAACTTGCACCGAGGTGAGGGTCCATGCCAGCTCTCCCTAATAGATACAAGGGCTCCAGCATGGGCCATTCAGTCTCAGCTGCACTTCTGATGACCAAGGCCCACTCTGCTTGACAATGCCATTCTTGTGTGTTCTCTTATCAATGGCTTCTTTGGAACAAACCCAAATGGTGTTCAGATTAGCCCTGGGCTCACTGGCAAAAGAGGATGACTCAAGTTAAGAACTGTAGCTGCACGGACGCAGGATTGTCCTCTCTCTGAGAGGTAATGGATGTAAAGGTAATCCCACAGCAAGGAGGAGATCAGCAAAGACTTTGGCTACAATCAACGTTAGCAACTACCATTGACAAATGAAAAAATATTTGTATAGTGTCCCTCATTTTAAAAAAAGGCCAATTCAGCTTTTAGCACTGGTCCCCAAAAAGGATTATGGTTGGGGGAATGGGGTGCTGGGAACTGAAGGCATCTTGCAAGAGGGATGCTTTTGAAACAAAGTAGTAAGGTTGAGTGGTTTGAGACTTCTTGTCTGGGAAATCAGTGGTTAAACAGAGAGCGAGAGCACCACCAGCAGCAATCCTGAGACAAAGAAATGGAGGGTCTGGGTTTGAGACATCTGCTGCAGAGGATACTTAGGCTGGGGAGAGGGACTGAAAACTGAGGATAAGCTCAACCCCTGGGCCACCAAGAGTCGAGTGAGGGACATGGTTGGCTTACTTGGACATCACGTGGGGTGAGAGTTTGGGCAAGAGAACTTGGGATTGTTTGAAGACTGAAAGGGGGTGGAAATGAAGGAGAGTCCCACTGTTCTGACAGACAGGCAGTGTAGAAAGCAGTGCTGGGGAGAGGATGTGACAACATTTTGGAAGCTGCAGAAAGGTGATCTTAGCTGCAGATTTTTGGATGTAGAGCATTCAGCTCAGGGCCTAATGGTCCAGGGGACATTCCTGGCCTCCGCCTGAGCAGTTAATAGGAGTCAGTGCAGAGGCAGTTGAACAAAAGACTGAGGAATTGGTTTTAGGTTTTCATAGGCCAATATGTCTGGCATTGTGCAAAAATGTATTGACCAAGCTGTGTAGCTGCGTGGACAGGGCATTGTAGTGTGAAATGAGAAGTACAACATTGCTGAGCTGGATTTTTCCTTTAACCAAAGCCATCCCAAGTTCCCACATTAACAGAGGATCAAATACCAGTTTAGATCAAACAATGGAACTCATGGGGGTGGTTTGAAACACACTGTTAGCAATGTTAGCATGAAAGGAACTCTGAGACTGTCTGTTCTGTTCAAATGTTTTAATTTTAAAATCACTTTGATAAATCCAGTACAAAGGATTTCCTACTAAATTACATATCACTTATTTTTTTAATGTTCCGTCCCATTATTAACTTGCATTCCCGCCCAGGAGCCTGGGATGTTCAATCCTTCTTTGCAAAGTGTTCATCATGGAAGGAAGTGGTGGCTTGGCAGAACCCTGGAATGCAGTTCCGTGGTAGTGGGGGGAAGAAAGCTGCACTTGAACTTTACTTTTGGGGTGGACGGAGGTGTGGGCGGGGGGAGGGAGACTGTTTAAAGAAGTGTCTTGTTCTGCAGAGCCTGTGCCAGCACCTGCTAAACACTCCCCAACTGGCCTGCAAGCATTCCCGACCAGCAAAGTACTCTTTTCAAACGGAAATTGTCTGGAACAGCTGAAGAAAGATGTTTAGACTTCAAATCAGGTGTTCAAGCTGTTTGGTGAATCACCTCAATTAACTTAGTTAACAGCCTGGGGCCTTAGTCTGAGGAACCACATGGCAGCCTCTGTCACTGGCATATTCCAACATGGTCAGCATATGTTAAGTGCATGTAAGTGCTTTGTCTAAGAATTGTATGTTTAAAAAAATTAATTCCAGGCTTTTGGCAATACATTGGAAGTTACATTTTTGATCATTAATTGTCAACATGCTATTCCTCAAGCATTCTATTTTTCCTGTATCTTGCTCATTTGATCTAGAATATACATTCATATTTTTAACATTTATATTCATTGTGTGGTTACTTAATTGCTTATACGCGTACACCTTATTGGATCATTTCAGCAATGGCCTTGTGTGGACATTTCGACAGGCAGGGCACCACGTGAAAGCAATGTCTGCTGGACTGGAATCAAGCACACATACCCAATGCTTGCTGAGATTTATTTTCCTTCCAGATGCAATGACTGTTGTTGCCCAATCTGAGCAACACTGCATTCGCACACGCATACATACACAAGCCAGTCATGTTTGGGTACATGCTAATGTTTGCCCAATTCTTTGCCGTAGCATATCCCCTACAAACTGTGTAGGCTGATGCTGTTGTGGCACTGTCGCACGACCTTGAAGCCTGCTGTGTCTACAACCCTCTGGGGTCACTGTGTTCTTTCAACCCTGGCTTCCTGGGTATTTCTGATTTCCTTCACCTTGCTGTGGGTGGTCATTCTTTCAGCTGCCCACTCTAAGCTCCAGAATTCCCTCCCTAAGCCTCTGCATCCCTACCCTTCTCACCTCCTCTCAGAGTCCCTTTGTCTAAGCTTTTGACCACTTGCCCTAATCTCTTAACGCGGCTTGACAGCAATTTTTCTCTGATTACGCTCCGGTGAGGCACCTCGGGATGCTTCACATTAAAGGTACTATACAAATGCAAGTTGTTGCTTCGCTAAGGACTCAAAGAAGACTTTTTGAGCTTCATTGCTGTCAAGACCAATGCAGGTTCTGATGTAGCTCATTAGGCATAGTATCAAGTGCACTTATTCTATTCAGATTGATTCTGATGGGATAACCTGGAACCCGCTGCCTATGAGGGGGTGGGATGTAGAAACAATCAGTTGATTTTAAAAGGAAATGAGATGCATATTTGAAGGAAATAAACTTGCAAGGCTACAGAGATAGAGCAGGGGAGTGGGACTGACTGGATTCCTCTGCAGTGAGCTGGCATAGAATTAATGGGCTGAGTGACCTCCTTCTATGCTGTAGATGACTCTGACTAAAGGCTGCCATACAGGACAAGTTCTAAATTGAGGTATTCAAAGCTCAGTTCTCATCGTTGACTCATATTCAGAAAAGTGTAGGTGAAATATGGTGTGAGAATTTGAATTTTATATATCATTGCTGATAGATTTAATCCTTTTGTATACTGGATGGGATTGCTTTAGACTGCACTTTTTAGTTATTTAAAAAACCTTTTGTTACAGCTTTGTTTGCACTTCAGCCCCATGCTCCTGATCTATGGGCACCCAGTGCAGAGAGGGGTGGGGAAGGAGGAGGACCTCCTCGTAAACCTGCTCCTGGGCCTGGCCAAACTCACCATCAACAGATCCAGGCAGCGGGCGACCAAGGGGATCATCCGGCTCGATTGTCTACCCCTCTACCACAGCCACATTCACATCCTGTTGTCCTCGGAGAGGGAGCACGTGGCGTCCAACGGCACCATCAAGGCCTTTCGTGCCTGTTGGGCACTGCAGCAACTGGGGTGCCTTATCTACCCTCTTAATCACAGTTTGGTTTAATGTTTTTGTTGAAGGCAGTGGCTCTTTAAGAGGCTGCTCCTTTAATTTGTCCCTCAGTTTGTTTGATTTAACTGGTTTTATACAAAATAGTTGATACCGGATAGCTTTAAGTTGAAAATATTATTGTTCTATCTCAGTTTACAAATTAATTTCCTACTGATATGTATTTCTGCACATTATCTCAGCAGTCCATTTCCCCACCCCACGCCATTCCCATATCACCCAGCTTGATTGTCCCATTACAATAAAAGTGTGTGCTAAAAGCACAGGTTCCTATCAATCTAAAGATATTGCCTGGAGAGGAAGGAAGCGAAAGCTTTCGAGAGGGTGAAGGACTGACTTACGAGATCAGTCACAGGGATATGGGACCTCCACGATGAGGAGAGGCTGGAGAAGCTGTTCTCCTTGGAGGACATGATTGAGAGGAGATTTGATTGGGGTGTTCAAAACCGAGAGAGGTCTGGACAGAGTCGATAGGGTATTGGCAAAAGAGTCAAGAACCAGAGGGCACAGATTTATGGTGATTTGGCAAAGTAGCAATGGTGACATGGGGAAAAAGGTTTTTATTGGTGAGCAGTTAGGATCTGGAATGCACTACCTGAGATTGTAGTGGGCGCAGGGTCAATGCTGGCTTTCAAAAATGCAATTGGATAGTTGTTTGAAAAGATGTGCAGGGCTTTGGGGCAAATGATGGCGCAGTTAGACTAACTGAGATGCTCTTACAGAAAGCCAGCGTTGACATGACAAGCTGAATTGTCTCATTCTGTATTGTAACCATTCTATGAGGGCCATGGAGACTGGAGTTCCAGTAATGTAGATATAGATTAATAAAAAGATACAAAACAGCACATAGAATCCATGGAGTGCAGAAGGAGTTCATTTGGCCCATCGAGTCTGCACCGACTCTCCAAAAGAGCATCTTACTCAGGCCCACGTTCTGCACTATCCCCATAACCCCACGCATTTACCATGGATGGCTAGACATGTGTCCCAATGCATGCATACACAGTCCCTCTTCCATGACTATTTTCTGGGAAGGGAGCATGTGGTATTTACTGGCATGTTGGAGGTCTTCTGTGATCGTTGGGCACCGCAGGGGCCTGGGGTACATAATAGACCCCCAGAACCACATTTTGATTTAAAGCTGATATGTTTCCTTTTGGATTTTTGTGGTCGTTGTTGTAGTACCCCTTTGACATTGTTTGATTTGTTAAATTGTTTATTTCGCCAATTTATTAATTTGTAATCTGTTAATTTCATTCTGGGTTTTCATTGGTTTACTCAAAAGAAACACATAGAGGGATATTCTCTGTGTTTATACTTCTCTGCAGATCAGAAATGTTAAATACACGTTGTACACTCTGGCATTTCCTGACCTCATTGTTCTTCCAGAATATTATGACATGAAGTGGTGAGCAGCCATTGGAGTTTATGGGTTATGCAATTATGCAACCACTAACTCGGCAGCATTTGCAGCTTGGATCTTCAACATTCATACTTGTTTATGATCCATCAACCACATAATTGTACCTTTTGTCCATAAACTGATATTCTCAGATGGCTTGAGTTACTGTTGAATTCTGTGAACTAATGTTGCCATGACTTGCAGAGAGACACTTAACCTGCTGCTCAGTCTCGCTTGAATATTTTGTTTTTCACTGGAGGGCAGGGGATCTTTCTCACAGATGCCCTATGCCTGTGGAAGGAGCAGGGTTAATGGGCTGAATGGCCTTTTCTTCTTTCATCCTTTCTTATTGATTTGTTGCTGGTATCAATGCAGCAGTTCAAGATGGCAGCTCACCTCGAGGACAATTAGGGATGGGCAATAAATACTGGTTACAGTGATTTCCATATTCCCATGAATGATATTAAAAAATCATCTGCCTCACTCACACTCAGCTCCTTCGCACTCACCACCCTCCTCCCGCTCACTCACCACTCTAGCACTCAACACCCTCCTCCCTCCCTCGTCTTGCCTCTACTTTTCCCTATAGAAGTGTATTCCAATATAGATCACTTTCTCTATGAAGAATTCCCTGATATTCGTTCTAAAACTGCTTTTTATTAGTTTGTGTTTCTTCTGTCCTACATTTTAATTCCAGCCATTATTCTATTTCTGCTAGGGATTGTGAGTATCACTGGCAAGGCCATCACTTACTGTCCATCCCAGTTGCCCTGAAGAAGGTGGAGTTGGTGGGCATTACACTACCTGCTGCAGTTCTTGTGGCAATAATGCTGCTGGCAAGATAATTCCAAGATATTGAGGGAGCTATGATGAAGGAATAATGATGTATTTCCATTGGCATGTGCCATGGAGAGGAGGCTGGAGCTGGTAGTGTCTTCACAATGTTATCACTTGTCCTTCCCAGTGGTAGAGACCACAGGGGAAGGAGTTGTGTTGAAGTGACCCTGGGTGAATTGCTGCATTGCATCCTGCATATCTAACCCTCTGCCTTTCCCTGCTTTTGTAGCTAAGGGGTTGATATGTTGGGTCCAGGTATGTAACTGGTCAATGGTGATCCCTGAGACACTGATGATGGGAGACAGTAGTGCCATTGAAGGACAAGCCTGGGGACTAATTTTCCTTAATTTCATTAAATGGAAATTAAATTTCATTAAATGGAATTTAATGTTGGCAAGTGTGAGGTGGTCCACTTTGGTAGTAATAATGGTAGGAAGGATTATTACTTACGTGGAGAAAAACTGCAGCAGGCGATGGTGCAGAGGGACCTTGGGGTCCTTGTGCATGAGTCGCAAAAACCCAGCTTGCAGGTGCAGCAGGTGGTCAGGAAGGCAAATGGGATGCTGGCCTTCATAGCGAGGGGGATTGAATATAAAAGTAGGGAGGTCTTGCTGCGGCTGTATAGGGCATTGGTGAGGCCGCAGCTGGTGTGCTGTGTGCAGTTTTGGGCGCCATACTTATGCAAGGATATTTTGGCCTTGGAGGGAGTGCAGAGGAGGTTTACTAGGCTGATGCCGGAGTTGAGGGGGTTGAGCTATGAGGAGAGGCTGAATAAATTAGGCTTGTACTCGTTAGAGTTTAGAAGAATGAGGGGAGATCTCATTGAGACGTATAAGATGATGAATGGGATGGATAGGATAGAGGTGGAGAGACTCTTCCCGCTCAGAAAGGATAGTAGGACTAGGGGGCACAGCCTCAAGACAAAGGGGGGGCGGTTTAGAACGGAGTTGAGGAGGAACTTCTTCACTCAAAGGGTGGTGAATCTCTGGAATTCTCTGCCCGTTGAAGTGGTGGAGGCTACCTCGCTAAATATTTTTAAGACGCGGGTTGATGGGTTTTTGATAAGAGAGGGGATTAAGGGTTGTGGGGAGAGGGCGGGAATGTGGAACTGAGCCACGACAGATCAGCCATGATCTTATTGACTGGCGGGGCAGGCTCGAAGGGCTGGATGGCCTACTCCTGCTCCTATTTCTTATGTTCCTCTTGTTCAATATGGTCATTGGAGGAACACGAGATGAAAATCACCCCAGAAAAGTATTTTGCTGGAGGTGGCACAGTGGTTAGCACTGCTGCCTCACAGTGCCAGGGAGCTAGGTTCAATTCCAGTTTGGGTCACTGTTTGTGCAGAGTTTGCACATTCTCCCCGTATCTGCATGGGTTTCCTCTGGGTGCTCCAGTTTCCTCCCACAGTCCAAAGATCTGTGCATTAGGCGGATTAGCCATGTTAAATTACCCCTTAGTGTTCAAAGAAGTGCAGGTTAGATGGATTGGCCATGTTAAATTGCCTTTTAGTATTAGAGGGATTAGTAGGGTAAATACATGGGGTTTTGGGGATAGGGTCTGGGTGGGATTATTGTCGGAACAGGCTCAATGGGCCGAATGGCCTCTCTCTGAACTTTTGAGATGCTAGAGGGCAATTCGGAAAAAATAGGTCTCAAAATAGATTTTACAGTATAGAGGTGTGCCGTGACATATGAAAGGTTGGGAAGCACTGTTCTAAGAGATGGCTGAATACTGTGCAATGATCAGCGAACAGCCCACTCCTATCCGGATCATGAAGGGAAAGTCATGGACGCTGATTCAGGCAATAAACCTGAGCGCATGCGCTTGATGGTTGGCGCGATTGGGCGATAAGCCAGGGCATGTGGACATGCGGAAGGGAGGGACGAAGTTGCGGGCATGCGCTGGAAATCTTGGCGCGCTCGAGTTGAACCTGAAAGAGAGCGCGAGGTCGGAAGTGGCCGAGTGTCGGATCGCAGGAACTGCCAGTGGCTCGTGACCAACAAAACCGGGAAGCAGGTGGAGCAGGAGCTGCACGATGGCCTGGAGGATGGCCAGGGGCGCTTTTCAAAGACCTCAACGACTGCTTCGCCAAGTACATCAACAACACCGTCCTCGACCTCCTGCGCAAGTAAAAGGACCCGCTGGCCGACCTCAAACTGGCCGAGAAGGAGGAGGACTGCCGTCTTCCAGAAGGTCACAGGAACAGCAGAAGGAGCTCAACTGCCTCGAGGCGGAGAAGGAGATTAGAGCAAGAGATTCAACTAAGGAAGGAGTCTGAAAAAAATTATGAAGAATTGAGAAAGGCAAGTCCAATCCTCAAACCCTTTCTTCTGTTAACCAAATATGAAAATGAGCATTCAGTAAATGTATTCATATATCCGTAGTGCTCCACGTATAGGAAATCACCCAAGAAGCTGCCCATTTTTGAAATGTATTTGATAGCATAATATTACACAATTTGATTTGCCCTGGATCTTAATTATTGACTGAGCTTACAACAGAAAAACAAACTACTACAGCCAAGATTCTCATTGCTTTTTGGATACCGATTAAAAATTTGCCTTAAATAAAATATAGGCTTTGAAATATGAAAAAAAACCCTCTATAGGATCACCTCTCAGTCCCATCTGTCCCTGGTTGAAAAGCCCACATCTCTCCAGTCTTTCCTCATAGTTCAGTCGCTGACACTGAGGATCTGCATGTGGCTCCTCTCTGCATGACCTCCTGTGTTTGGGTATCTCCTTACTACTTGGTAATAAAGTCTTACACTATGTGCAAGTATTCAGAGCGGTGTTTGCTGGAGCCTGAATATATTGGACCTAGATATGATAGTGCACAAGCAGCCAGGGTGTTAGTCTGAATAAAAATATCCCATGATAATTCTTGTTGTCAGCTTCAACTGAATATCAATGGATTTGCTGTGCGGACAAGACTGTCAGTCCAGAGAATAAAAGACTAGCCAATCCAGGCCAGTTTGAGCAGCCTTTCAATCCAGACCATCATGAATGCTAGAAGGCCACTTTGGCTCATTGATGAAACCCTTCAGCAATCTCCCCTCAGCCTCGTTGAGCTGGTAGCTCTATTCTTGATTGAGTGCAACCCCACAGTACAACCTGAAGGATCAGACCCTCCCCATAAATACTGGACAACCAGCTCTGAGACTGTCATAGTAGTTGCTGGCACTTTCTTCATTGGTGGTAGATTAGAGCATCAACATTGTGCAAATATAGTGCTCCTAATCAGACCCTGGAGCACATCATTGAACAGTGCACTTAAAGCCAATTCACAGGTAGGCTAAAAAGACATTTACCAGAAGTTCTAGCCTGGATATCTGACATAAATATTTCCATTGTTTTTTTTGCCACGGCCACGTGAAATGAGAAGTATTCTAGGTATATTGGGAAATGGGAAGTATTCCTTCTGACATTTTCTACTGTTTGGCCATTGGTCTTGTTGCTTTCTGTTGTGCGTAGTTGGACCTATTCAGCATTGAGTCAACTCAAGACTGCTCAGTCCCTTTCAACATCATTCTTTAGCTATTTCAACACCATTCATGGATCAAGAACAACATGATGGGTGACAAACTAGAGCACAGGACTCTCACTCAAGAAGACAACAAGCCAAGAGTCTCAAATGTCCCTTGGCTACATTACTGGAAATCAGTTTATTGGGAAAAAGATTGACCACACTTTCATCTCCCAGTCAGGTTAAAAATGGACTGAATAAGAACAAGAACAAAGAACAACACAGCACGGGAAACAGGCCCTTCGGCCCAACGAGCCCCCGCTGCCATCTTAACAATGTATTTTTCCTACACCACCCTTGACCCGTGTCTATGCTTATGGTACCCCCATTGGAAACCAGAATCAACACATGTAGCATTAGATTTCCAGGAACGTCCCGAGGCTCTGATCCTTATTTAAAACCGCCTCCTATAACCCTCCATCCCTGTTTCGCTCATGTGCCTATCTAAACAAACCTTAAACAAGTCCAACGTGCCTGCCTCCACCACATTACTTGGTAGTGCATTCCGCACCCCCACGACCCTCTGTGTGAAAAACCTCCCTTTAGTATCCAAATTATACCTCTTCCCCCCTCACCCTAAGCTCGTGGCCCCTCGTGATATTTGTCTCCAATCTAGGAAAAAGCCTGCCACTGTTTACTCTATCTATACCCTTCATTATTTTATACACCTCTATCAGATCCCCCCTTAAACTCCGTCTTTCTAAGGAAAAGAGCCCCAGTTTACCCAATCTTTCCTCATAACGCAGTCCTTCCATACCAGGCAGCATCCTGGTAAACCTCCTCTGCACTCTCCCCAGAGTCTCCACGTCCTTCCGGTAGTAAGGTGACCAGAACTGGACGCAGTACTCCAGGTGCAGTCTAACCAATGTTCTGTACAACTGTAGCATTAGACGCCAGCTCTTATACTCTATACCCCTTCCTATAAAGGCTAGCATACCATAAGCTTTCTTCGCAACCTTCTCCACCTGTGTTGCCACCTTCAGAGACTTGTGCACTTGCACTCCCAGGTCCCTCTGCATTTCTATACTCTTAATAGGTCTACCCTTTAATCATGTAACTCCTCTCTACATTATTCCTTCCAAAATGCATCACCTTGCATTTATCAAGATTAAATTCCATCTGCCATTTATCTGCCCAATATACCAGCCTATCTATATCCTGCTGTCACCTGACACTCCTCCTCACTATCTGCCAATCCTGCCATCTTTGTGTCATCTGCAAACTTGCTGATCACACCCCGTACGCCCTCTTCCAAGTCATTTATATATATTATGAATAGAAGAGGTCCCAGTACTGAGCCCTGCGGCACACCACTGGTGACAAACCTCCAGCTAGAAAAGGACCCTTCCACTACTACTGTCTCCTGTTGCCTAGCCAGCTTTCAATCCATCTAGATACCTTTCCCTGTATCCCATGAGCCTTAACCTTTTCTACCAGCCTACCGTGAGGGATTTTGTCAAACGCCTTACTGAAATCCATATAGACGACATCAACGGCTTGTCCTTCGTCAACCGTCCTTGTCACCTCCTCAAAAAATTCTACCAGATTCGTAAGGCAAGACCTCCCCTGAACAAAGCCATGCTGCGTATCCCTAATCAGATCGCAATGCTCCAAATGCTTATACATCCTATCCCTAAGAACTTTTTCCAACAACGTTCCTACCACTGACATCAAACTCACCGGCCTATAATTACCAGGGTTATCCCTACTGCCCTTTTTAAACAGCGGTACCACATTAGCTACCCTCCAGTCTACTGGGACCTCACCTGTGTCCAAAGAAGAGACAAAGATTTGCGTCAGAGGCCCAGCAATTTCATCTCTCACCTCCCTAAGCAGCCTGGGATAAATGCCATGAGGCCCCGGAGCTTTATCAGTTTTTATGCTACCTAAAAACCCTAACACTTCCTCCCTTGTAATGGATATTTCCTTCAACTGGTCTACAGCTCCCTCCAAGACATTACAAGACACCAAGCCCCTTTACTTCGTGAATACCGACGCAAAGTGTTCATTCAGGATCTCCCCCATGCCCTCAGACTGTATGCACAGTTCCCCTCCTTTGTTCCTAAGAGGACTGATTTTCCCTCTAACCACCCTTTTGTTTCTAATATAAGAGTAAAATGTCTTTGGATTTTTTTTAATCCTATCCGCCAAAGCAATTTCATGCCCCCTTTTTGCCCTTCTAACTCCCCTTTTGAGCTCCCTCCTGCTCTCTCTATGTTCCTCCAGCACTCTCTCTGTTCCCAGTTGCTTAGACCTAACATATGCCTCTCTCTTCTTCCTGACCAAGTCCTCAATATCCCCTGTAATCCACGGCTCTCTAATCCTGCCTTTCCCATCCTTCCTCTTTACCGGCACATGTCTTTCCTGCAACCTTTTCAGTTTTCCCTTGAAAGCCTCCCACTTGCCAACCGTGGACTTACCTGCTAACAACCTCTCTCAATCAGTGTCCTTCAGCTCCTTCCTAATCCGGCTATAGCTCGCCTTCCCCCAGTTCAGCACCCTCCCCTTCGGACAGCACTCATCCTTTTCCATTTTTATTCTAAAGCAGACAGACTTGTGGTCACTGTTAGCCACATGTTCGCCTACTGCAACCTCAACCACCTGAGCTGGCTCATTACCCAAAACTAAATCCAGTATAGCCCCCTCCCTAGTCGGGCTAGTTACGTACTGCTCCAAGGACCCTTCCATCACACATATTACAAATTCCTCCCTATCCGAACCCCCAGCTCTAGGCACCTTCCAATCCACTCCAGGAAGATTAAAGTCACCCACTACAACAACCCTATTCTTTCTACACCTATCTAAAATGTCTTTACATATGCCTTCTTCCACTGCCCTTGGGCTGTTGGGTGGCCTATAGTACACCCCTAGCATAGTAATCGCTCCCTTCCTATTCCTCAACTCCACTCACAGCAACTCAATCCCTAACTCCTCCATATTATCCTCCCTCTGCACCGCTGTGATGTGCTCCTTAACTAACAATGCCACCCCACCACCTCTCTTCAACCCTCCTCTGTTACACCTAAAACACTTATACCCAGGAATATTTAGCTGCCAGTCCTGCCCTTCCTTTAACCACGTCTCTGTCACTGCCACCACATCTAAATTCCTCACGAACATTAAGGCCCTAAGCTCATCCGTTTTACCCGTTACACTCCTTGCATTAAAACAGATGCAGTCCAAACCTCCAGGCCCACTCGGATCCTCCTTCCCCCGGATAATTTTCCTCTTAACCAAACCTACCCTGTCACCCAACTCGCTCCCAATCCCAGTGCCTAATGAGCTATCAGTCTCATCCCCACCCCCCCTCCCTATTAGTTTAAACCCTGCCGAAACACTCCAGCTAACCTCCCAGCTAAGATATTTGTCCCCCTCCCATTCAAATGTTCCCCATCCCTCCTGTACAGGTGCCCTTCTCTCACAAATACTTCCCAGTGATGGACAAAAGTAAAGCCCTCTACCTTGCACCAATCCCTCAGCCATGCATTCAGTTGCATGATCTCATTATTCCTAGCCATACTGTTACTAGGCAGCAGCCCAGAGAATGCCACCCTGGAGGCCCTGCTCTTCAGCTTGGCCCCCAACCCCCTGAATTGCCTACGTACATCCCCCCTACTCTGCCTTCCTACGTCCTTCTCTCCTATGTGTATAATTACTTCAGCCTGGATCCCTTCACCCTTCAAAATTCCCTCTATCCTCTCTGATACGTCCTGTACCCCTGCTCCAGGGAGGCAGACTACCATCCTGGAGTCTCGCTTTTGCCCACAGAACCGCCTATCTATTCCTTTAACCCTCCCATCCCCCACCACTATCTCATTGCCAGCCCCCTTCCTTCCCTCTGAGGCATTCTGGTCCTCCTGTATTACCTTTTGTACCCCTGTTGATGCCTTTTGGGGGGCCACTGGGGTAGTCTTTGGACCAGGACTATTCTTCTTCTTGTTCCCCTTCCTAACAGTTACCCACCCGTCCTGCCCCCAGGCCCTGGGACCTCCACTTGACCGTGGTTCATAGCCATTATTGCCTCGTTCTCCCTGACCAGAAATGCATCCTCTAAACGCAGCTCTAATTGCCTGACCCGGGCCCTCAAACGCTGCAGCTCTAAGCACTTGATGCAGATGTGGGCCTTCGGGAGACGTGCTGTCTCCAGGAACTCCCACATATGGCACCTAACACAGCTGAAGCGTCTCCCCATAGACCCTGCCATGTACCTGACCACCCTTGGAATTATGTATACTGAAATGGAACATTTAGGATCATTTAGGAATATTAATTCTGGATAGTTCATCTTGACTGTTGCTTCTGTATCTATTCTTGCTTACTTTTCCTCTGCATTTTGCCAAATGCTGGGGCAGACAAGGTTAGACAGCTTTATTACTCTATGGCCCTATGACTAAAGTCTGAAATACATCTGTGGATGTTTCATCATCGTAATTACTCATTAAGAATGACTGTTCACAGCAATTTTTTGCAGTAACGAAGCAATGGTTTTGATCTGACTAACACCAATTTGCCTGATTTGATCATTGCTTTAAGAATTAACACCTGGCACGCATTATTGCCACCTGTTGCGGAGCGGGGTGGGAAGGAGGAGGACTTGCTCCTGGGCCTGGCCAAATTCACCAGGTCCTAGTAGCGGGTGACCAAGGGGGTCATCTGACTTGACTGTCTGCCCCTCTATTGTGGCTTCATTCATGGTCGGGTGTCCCTGCAAAGGGAACATGGGATGTCCATGGGCACTGCCAAGCCTTCTGTGCTCGTGGGGCACTGCAGGGACTAGGATGCCTTGTCTACTCTCTTAGTCACATATTAGTTTGATGTTTTAAGTTTCATTTGTGATTTGTTTTTGCTGAAGGCAGTATTTCTCTAAGGTGCTGCCCCTTTTACTTTGTCCTTCAGTTTGTTTTATTTGGTTTAATTGCTTTATCCAAAAAAGTTGGAAGCATCGTTGCGAACTGGTGACATTGTTCCCAATCTTAATCTTGATGTTTATTTCAAATTGACATTCTTATATTTGAACCTGGGATAACTAGCTACAAAAACATTTAACCTCCCCCCATTTGTGATTCCCTGTACACTTGTTTCAGATGCAAATAAAATGTTTTTTTGTTTGTAAAAGATACACAGTTTCTCCAATAACAGCTGATAATTCTTCGATAAATGTGGAATGATGGTTATTAATCTGTCCCCACGTGTCACAAGTAGGCTTACATTAACACTGCAATTAACTAACTGTGAAAATCCCCTAGTCGCCACACTCTGGTGCCTGTTCGAGTACACTGAGGGAGAATTTAGCACGGTCAATGCACCTAACCTGCACATCTTTGGACTGTGGGAGGAAACCGGCGCACCCAAAGGAAACCTGTGCAGACATGGGAGAACATGCAAACTCTGCACAGACAGTGACCCAAGCCAGGAATTGAACCTGGATCCCTGGCGCTGACCTTAAGAACATAAGAACATAAGAACATAAGAACATAAGAACATAAGAACATAAGAACATAAGAACATAAGAACATAAGAACATAAGAAATAGGAGCAGGAGTAGGCCATCTAGCCCTTCGAGCCTGCCCCGCCATTCAATAAGATCATGGCTGATCTGTCGTGGCTCAGTTCCACTTTCCCGCCCTCTCCCCATAACCCTTAATCCCTTCTCTTATCAAAAACCCAGTGTGCTGAAAGATTGGAATTCAGGCCTGTGCTTGAAGTGAAAGCCCAATTTCTCATTAGGGTAATAGATCCGCCGGTTTTTCTCGATTTGGCGCCTGACGTCCTATTAATATTTGATTTTCTTTGGTATTTAGCATCAGAATGTCTCAAGTGAAGCACGATAGCGAATAGGTTTATTAGTATACAGAAAATACACAGCCCAAAGACTTGCATTTAGAGAACTGTCCTGACTACAGGATGGCCCCATGCGCTGTACAGCCAATGAAGTACTTTTTGAAGGGCAGTCACTCTTGTCATGTAGGAAATGCAGCTGCCAATTTGCACACAGCAAGATCCCACAAACAGCCGTGTGATCATGACCCAGATTTGTGATGCTGGTTGGGGGATAAACATTGGCCAGGACATTACCATGGGATCTTTCACATCCAATTAAGGGAGGGAGATGGGACTTCAGTTTAATACCTCATCCAACAGATGGCACCTTCGACAATGCAGCGCTCCCTCGGCGCTGGGCTGGAGTGTCATCCTTTATTTTTGAGCTTGAGTTCTAGTGGGGGCCTTAAACCCACAGATGACCGATTCAGAGGCAAGACTGAGACCCGATGCTCCACATAACCCCATCTTAATCCTCGAGCCCGTCTCCCATCAGCATACCCTGCTATTCTTTTCTCCCTCATGTGCTTATCCAGCTTTCCTTTAAATGTATCTATACAATTTGCCTCAACCACTCGCTGTGGGAGTAAGTTCCACATTCCCCCTCACTCAGGGTAGAAGAAGTTTCTCCTGAATTCCTGATTAGATTTTTTAGTAACTAGCTTATATTTATGGTCCCTTATTTGACACTAGTCCACAAGTGGAAACATCTCTGCATCTACCCTATCAAATCCTTTCAAAATTTGAAAGACCTCTATCAGGTTGCCTTTCAGCCATCTCATTTCTAGAGAAAAGAGCTTCAGCCTTGTAACAAGGCACTTTCAGTGACTTTCTTAGTAAACAACAAAGGATTTATTTACAAAGATCTACAAGAGCAGCAGCATGTCTACAGTGAACTCCAGAATGCCTCTTGCCAAAGAGAACTCCTCCCCCTGGGGTGATTCCCCACTCTGAGTCCCAGTTGGTCATCCAGACCAGGTGACCCTTACTCTGCTGTGTTGCCATTAAAGAGACAATCACCACAAGCCCCCTCTGTCTTTCTTGCTAGTTATCTTGTTAGATGCATGGGATGTGCACATGGATGCTCCAGATACTTTTAAAATTCAGGGCATTATTATTGCCTTTGTGGAAAGATGGTTCAGCCCCTTGGTGGGTACAGTCCTACTTTGAGTCTAGAAAGGCATCTTTGGTACGTTTTATGGTAACTCGTCCAGCTGCTGGTTGTTGTTCCTTTTCTCAAAAGGCTGCAACCACATTCCCTTAGCTGCCCTTTCCAAAGCTGCAGTTACCCTTTCGTACTCATAAGGTTGATTCCAAAACTCATCTGAAACTCTGTGGGAGATCCTGATGATTTATGAGGCGGTTCTTACACTGAGCTATGATGTTATGCCCATATAAAAATGACAGAAAAACTCCAAATGTCTCATAATGACATGCTAATGTTTCATATTGCATTTTGAAGACAATAAACAAAGCCACACACATACTAAATCATGTAAAGTTGCTGATAAAGATATATGCAGCATGTAATATATATTTAATATTTTGGTAGATTAGGAAGACAGTACAATTAACAAAAGCAAATTCTGAACAAATTTGCCGTTTAAAATAAATTGTGCTTTGTTCAATGTTTAGCAATGGGATAACAGAGAGCTGGCAACTCATTATATAAAGGATACAATAGCAACTGGATGGGGAGTGCACTAACACACTCATATATTGGACCTGAAACCTAGACTCACAGAATAAAAAGCTTTGCCCTTGACAGCTGCAATGAGTCAATATGTTCAATTCTGAGTGTGGAGAGTGCTCACAACACAGTTTCTTTTATTCATTTACAAGATATGAACATCGCTGGCTAGATCAGCATTTATTACCCATCCGTAGTTGCTCTTGAGAAAGTGGTGGTGAGCTACCTTGAGCCGCTGCAATCCCTGAGGTGTAGTTACACCCACAATGCTGTCAGAATTCCAGGATTTTGACACAGCAACAGTGAAGGAACGGTGATATATTTCTAAATCAGGATGGTGAGTGGCTTGGAGGGGAACTTCCAGGCAGTGGTGTTCCCAGGTATCTGCTACCTTTGTCTTTCTAGATGGTAGTTGTTTTGGGTTTGGAAGGTGCTGTTGAAGGAACCTTGGTGAGTTCCTGCAGTGCATCTTGTAGATGGTACACACTGCTGTCACTGTCGGTGATGAAGTGAAATGTTGAGGGTGGTGGATGGGATGCCTGTCAAGCGAGCTGTTTTGTCCTGGCCGGTGTTGACTTTCTTGAGTGTTGTTGGTGCTGCACTCATCCAGGCAAGTGGAGATTATTCCATCACACTCCTGACTTGTGTCTTGTAGATGGTGGACAGGCTTTGAGGAAGTGAATTACTCACTGCAGAATTCCCAGCCTTTGACCTGCTCTGATAGCCACAGTATTTATGTGGTTAGTCTAGTTCAGTTTCTGGTCAATGTCGGTTTCTGGTTTCTGTTGTTGGGATGTTGATAGGTGGGTGTTGGTTAGCAGCAGAGAGTTCAGGTTAGGCATTTAGCTGTCATTGCCCTTTGTCGAACTAACAAGTGACTAACACTGGATGAGAGTCTCAATCCTGAAGCTGAACAGGTACTCTTGCTGTTTCTGTGGTGAAGACAGCACCAAGTGCTGAACCAGGGGAAGCCATAGACCTGATAATGTCAGGCAGTTGAATTAATGCAGTCCATTGCACCTTTGTTATAGTGTGAATCCCAGAACTAATTTTATGCTTGTCACACTAAATATTAAATGGAAATCCACAATATAGCTGTTCATCACTGTCCTTGGCAACCTGTTCTCTGTCTTTGAAAGGCTGTCATCTTGAACCGCTGCAGCCTGTGTTGCGAATGTGCTCTGGCAACGTTGTTAGGTCGGGTAGTCCAGGATTTTGACCCAGTGACAGTGAAAGAAGTGTGATATGTGCCCAAGACAAGATGGCGCATGATTCCTTCAAGAGGAACTTGGAGGTAATGGTGTTCTGAAAAACCCTTGTCCTTTGAAGTGGTGGAGGGTTACCCATATCGTAACCCACGCCATTCCCATTCACACCTCTTCCTGCTGATCTCCATTGGTCGTTCTAAATGTCTCCAATTTAGAATTCCTACCTTTGCTTTCAAATCATTCCTTGCTACTTCTGAAACCTATTCTGATTGGCGGTTGGTGACTAGTGGAGTGCCGCAGGGATCAGTGCTGGGGCCTCAGCTACTTACCATTTATATAGCTGATCTGGAGGAGGGGGATAAGTGTAGGGTGACGAAATTTGCTGATGACACGAAGATGAGTGGAAAAGCAAATTGCGCGGAGGATGTGGAAAGTCTGCAGAGGGATCCGGATAGGCTGAGCGAGTGGGCAAGGGCCTGGCAGATGGAGCATAATGTTAGCAAGTGTGAGGTTATCCACTTTGGCAGAAATAATAGTAGGAGGGATTACTATTTAAAGGGCGAAAAGCTGCAGCATGCTACGGTGCAGAGGGACCTGGGGGTCCTTGTGCATGAGTCGCAAAAACCCAGTCTGCAGGTGCAGCAGGTGATCAAGAAGGCGAATGGCATGCTGTTCTTTATAGCGAGGGGGATGGAATATAAAATCAGGGAGGTCTTGCTGCAACTGTACAGGGCACTGGTGAGGCCGCAGCTGGAGTACTGTTTGCAGTTTTGGTCGCCGCACTTGTGGAAGGATATATTGGCCTTGGAGGGAGTGCAGAGGAGGTTCACTAGGCTGATACCGGAGATGAGGGGATTGGACTATGAAGAGAGACTAAATAGACTGGGTCTGTACTCGTTGGAGTTTAGAAGGATGAGGGGGGAACTTATAGAGACGTATAAGATAATGAAAGGGATGGATAGGGTAGAGGTAGAGAGATTCTTCCCGCTTAGAAAGGATAGCAGGACTAGAGGGCACAGCCTCAAGATAAGCAGGGGGGGACAGTTTAGATCGGAGTTGAGGAGGAACTTCTTCACTCAAAGGGTGGTGAATCTCTGGAATTCTCTGCCCGTTGAAGTGGTGGAGGCTACCTTGCTAAATATATTTAAGTCATGGGTAGACAGGTTTTTGACCGACAAGGGAATTAAGGGTTATGGGGAGAGAGTGGGAAAGTGGAACTGATCCACTTCAGATCAGCCATGATCTTATTGAATGGCGGGGCAGGCTCGAAGGGCTAGATGGCCTACTCCTCCTATTTCTTATGTTCTTAAACCTCCTCCAGGCTTACAACCATTTGGGCTCTCTGTGCTCCTTCAATTCGGTCCTCTTGTGCAGCCCCAATTTTCATTGTGCTCCATTATTGGCAGCTTTGCCTTTAGCCAACTACGTTCCAGATCTGGAAATCCCTCCCCTCTGTCTGTTTTTTTTCCTTGATGACCTATCTTAAAACTTATCTCTTTGACCAAGTTTTGAGCCGTCTCTCCTAATACTTTCTCCTTTAATTATGTGTCAGTTTTTGTCTGGTTACCTGCCTGCAAATGAGCTCCTGCAGTATTTCTGAGTGTTAAGAGGCTCTGTATAATTGCAGGGAGTTCTTGTGATGCAGCAGGTAGCATCCCTGCCTCTGGGCCTGAAACTCTGGGTTCAAATCCCACTTCGGGACTTGACCACAGAAAGTACATTCATAATGTGACCAAACAAGCTGATTGTCAGCCTGTAAATCCTTCCAGTGTGCCTGATGGTGAGTTGGTGAGTTTCCTGATCAGCCAGATTGCAGAAAGCGATGGCAATCCACTGCAGTACCTTGCCAAGTATAATCAGGGATCGATCTAGTGAAAGTCCATGGTTGCCAATGCCCCCTTAGGGTATGGTACAGGAGGAGGTGGCCAGTTGTTGAGCGAGATGAGATTGCTATAACAGGCAAACCCTGTTCACCAGTTTTGGCTCATTTTTGTCCAGTGGTCTCAATGCTGAGGTATGGAAATTATAATGGCACCCATAGAATGCTACCTCTGCAACACCTTCAGGGAGGAGCAAGGGAAAATTGTGCGGCAACACTAAAGGTACTTCAGAGCTGAAATAATTTCATGATAAAATGTAACTTTTTGCCTGGTGACAACTTCCCTCACCATTAAACAAAACCCTAAATTATTAGTGGAGGGCATTGTGAGACAGAGGGCCCTATTATAAACTGCTGTTAAATAGTTTTTCTTCTGTTCTCTTCCACACCTAGTGGTGCACTAAGGCAGACTTTCATCTGTTTCCATAGCTAGTAATTCCTGAAACAGGTAGCTAGTCTTGTAGCTTGAGGGAGCCACTCTGCAAGCTTTTACCACCAGACATTGACTTGTTTGGAAGGCTAACCTGATTGACCGCGTTACAAACACATTTTCTTTGGCCATCAAGTGCTGGGATGGGTCTCGAATCTGGAGCTTCTAGCTCAGAGGCAGGGATGCTACCACTGCACCACAAGACTTGTACATGAGTTTAAGGTGAGATAAGCGTATCTGTTTCTCCTGACATGGGGAGTCAGTAAAGGAACACAGTTAACCCCCAGGCTTCCCCTATAACCACCGGAGTTGTGTTCAGATTGTACATCTACATGGAATTTGAACATGAATTCAAAAAAATGGAAACAATTACTTACCACCCATCCAAATTGACCACTTTTATTCAGCTTGTGAGGCAACTCATGAAATTGTGTGCCCGCATGTTACATTTTCCACAGGTCTCAAATATATTCCATACTTGAGGTCGAAAGAAAGGAGAGTGTGACACTTCAACAACCAGAAAAGGGTTAAAAGTTGTATTGAGGAAGAATAAAAGAAAGCCAGACTTCAATAAACAGAATGAGAGACAGATGGTGGGGGAGAGAATGAGAGAGAAAGGGACACTAATAGGTGAGTGAGGGAAAGAGATAGCAATAATCAAGGAGTGAAATCCCACTCTGAAACAGATTAGATGAAAACACTACCACTGAAGCATAATTTATAACTTTGAAATAGTCAATGATGGACTCAGTACACTATTTGTAACAAGGGTATCTTTGGGAGCAACATGAAAAGAATGTTTAAATTAAAGAGCTTATTCCATTGGGTATATTTTATGCCATTCCCCTGTGGCTGTTGGATCCTGAAGAAATGTGTTTCAGTGATCATTTGTATTTTTGTGCAACACTTTGCCAATTATTACTCAACTGTGACACTTACTTATTATTCCAGGAGAGTTGAAGCTCAATTTTAATTATGAGTGGGTCAAGAGATCGCTTACATTTATAGTCAGCCTGAGGCAATACAGTCAACGCTTGGCTTTATTTTTATTTGTTAACTAATATAATTGGCCCCAGGATTACCTACTCTCCAGGAGTCCTAGAATCTCTAGGAATCAAGAGATTAAAGTCCTGGGCTTTGCTGCAAATCAAACTCAGAAGGAAAATCATAGGAGCATTTAAAAAATGTGTTGTCGTCGTCGTCGTCCGTCTCCCCCGCCCCCACCGCGCTAATCACACATCCGGCTATGCTTTTTTCAGATTGCATTGCCCAGGGCAACAAGAGCACTGCCGTCTTGGCTTGATCAGGCTGCATGGTGGATAGAGATCCCAATGGGACAAAGGGACATCTCTTTGTCTACCTCTGAACCTACTCCCTGCCTCCTCGAAAGGCTTCAATTGATGCTGAAAGGTTACAGCAGCAGTAGTGATATCAGATTAGTACATAGGAAACACAGCGTAATGTTCAGGGTTCGACTCCCACCATGGCAGATGGTGAAATATGAATCCAATTGAAATCTGGAATTAAAAAAGTTTTTAAAATTTATTTATTAGTGTTACAAATAGGCTACATTAATACTGCAATGAAGGTACTATGAAAATCCCCTAGTTGCCACACTCAGGCGCCTGCAGGTACACTGAGGGAGAATTTAGCATGGCCAATGCGCCTAACCAGCACGTCTTTCAGACTGCAAGAGGAAACCAGAGCACCCAGAGGAAACCCATGCAGACATGGAGAGAATGTGCAGACTCCGCACAGATAGTGACCCAAGCCGGGAATTGAACCCCGCGCTACGAGGCAGCAGTGCTAATCACTATGCCCCCTAAAAGTCTAAGGATGACTATGAAATCGTTGGCAAAACCCACTAATGGGTTCACTAATGTCCTGCAGAGAAGAAAATCTGCCATCTTTATCTGGTTTATACATACACATTTACACATCTTTGGACACTAAGGGGCAATTTAGCATGGCCATCTAACCTACGCATCGTTGGACTGTGGGAGGAAATCGGAGCATCTAGAGGAAACCCACGCAGACATGGTGAGAACATGCAAACACCACACAAAGGAGTCACTCAAAGCCGCAATTGAACCAGGGTCCCTTGCACTGTGAGGCAACAGTGCTAATCACTGTGCCACCATGCTGCCCACTTTTTTAAAGAATCATAGAATCCCTACAGTGCAGAAGGAGGCCATTTGGCCCATCATGTTTGCACCAACTTGCCAACTGAGCAACCCATCCAGCTTCTATCCCCATAGCCCCATGTGTTTACCCTGCTAATCCCACTAATTCACACATCTTGGGACACTAAGGAACATTTTGGCCTACATGTGACTCCAGACCCACAGCAATGTAGCTGACTCTTAAGCCCCTTATAAAATAACATGCCATTAAGTTCAAGGACAACCAGGGATGGACAATAAATACTGGCCCATCCAGCGACGTCCAGATCTTATGAGTGAATTTTTTTAAAAATCAATGTGAATTGGACCGTTCTTCACAATTAATCTTGTTTTGTTGTCTGTGAACTTTGAATTGGAAGGAAGGGGGTGGGGGGAGAGATGGCATATGCATGAGCAAGTGCTAAAGGTAACAGCTTTGAAAATAAGATAACCATTGCATCAGTGAAAGGCTTTTACAGACAACCAGTAGCACAAGACAATACATGTTAAATATAATTTCCATATGTCAAGCAGAATGTTCTGCAGGAGTTAATTTCTGCTTCTTTGATGTTACGTTGAATCAATGTTTGCTCGGGTTATTATCAGAGATTGAATCTGATCTGGCGGTTTGTGACAGAAGATGATGCAAAGCACTTCGGAACAACAACACTCCTTTTGAAAGTGCATAACAAAAGGAAACTAACAGGAGTGGGTGTTAGGAAGCCAGAAATTTGGAGATGATCTTCCTGTGAGTTCTAGTCAAGTGCTGTTTTTAATTAGATCCATTTGGAAATTGCCCTGGAATTCCGAGATAATTCCAATGTGCGGGACTAAGAACAGACTTGCAGGAAATGAACATCATTGTGACTCAAGTTCTGAAAATAAAACACAGAGGACGATTAGTGTAAGGTTTACTCAACACGTGTGAGCTTATTAGCTCTGTACCAAGACAGTATCATCAATAACTACTCCCATCTGCGGCACACTGGCTTGTTGGGATGTTATGTGTCCTGACACGAAATGCAGTAAGGACAGGGTCAGTTTAAGGCTGTATTAATCATCCTCTTGGTCTGTTCCAAAACCTCTATAAATCAAACAGCATATGTCATGAGTGTCTTTTAAGAAAGCTTAAAATGAAGACAAAAGAAGCTTGATTTTCATGTGTATTTTATGAAAATGCAATAATGCACTTTGTCCTTTTCAGAGAATAATGCATGAAATCATATCAAGCCAAGAAAATCCACATGAGAAATGGCCATTAATGTCTTGTTTATAGACAACTCTATTTCCACTAATGCTGAATAGAAAACAACCACTTGTGATTAATCCATGCAGTATTTATTTGTGCCTTATCACTCAGTCCATATGTAACTCTCTTAAGAGTGGTTGGTTGGGACAATGCTAAGGACTCCACTGGTTGTCTTAAACTGGGAGGTCATTCAGAGGTGAGGTGAAAGTCATTGTCCTTCACATCAAGGCTGTGTCTGACTGAGTGTGGCATCAAGGAGCACTGGTAAAATTAAAAGTTGATGGGAATCGGGTGGGGAAACTTTCCATTAGTTGGAGTCATACCTGGCACAAAGGAAGATGATTGTGGTTGTTTGAGGTCAATCATCACAGTCCCAGGACATCTCTGCAGGAGTCCCTCGGGATAGTGCCCTAGGTCCAGCCATCTTCAGCTGCTTCATCAATGACCTTCCCTCCATCATAACAACAGAAGTGGGGATATTCGCTGATGGTTGCATGATATCCAGCACCATTCGTGACTCCTTGGATACTGAGCAGTCCATTGCCTGCATGCAACAAAACCTGAACAACATTCAGGCTTGGGCTGATAAGTGACAAGTAACATGCACACCACACAAGTGCCAGCTAATGACCATCTCCAACAAAAGAGAATTCAGCATTCAATTACATTACCATTGTTGAATACCCCACCATCAACATCATGGGAATTACCATTGACCAAAATCTGAACTGGACTAGCCTGATAAACACTGACTACAAGAGCAGGTCAGAGGTTGGGAATTCTGAGGAGAGTAACTCACCAAAGCCCCAAAGCTTGTACATCATGTACAAGGTACAAGTCGGGATGTGGTGGAATACTCTCTGCTTGTCTGGGTGGGTGCAGCTCCAACAACATTCAAAAACTCGATACCATCCAGACAAAGCCCACTTGATTGGCTCCCTATCAACAAACATTCACTCAACCACCGATGGACAGACAGTGGCAGCCGTGTGTACCACCTACAAGATGCACTACAGGAATTCACCAAGGTTCCTTTGGCAGCACCTTCCAAACTAACAGCCTCTACACTTACAAGAACAAAGAGCAGTATAGCACAGGAACAGGCCCTTCGGCCTTCTAAGCCTGCGCTGATCATGATGCCTGCCTAAACTAAAACTGTGCACTCGTGGAGTCTGTATCCTTCCATTCCCGTCCTATTCATTTCTCGTCTAGTTGCCCCTTAAATGCCACTATCATACCTTCTCCCACCACCTACCCAGGCACTGCGTTCCAGACATTCACCACCCTCTGTGTTTAAAAAAAAAACTTGCCTCACACATCTCCTCTAAACTTTTCCCCATGCCCCTGAAACCTATGGCCCCTAGGTGATGACTTCAGCCAGGCTAATGAGGTTCGCTTGCTAGAATATGAACTGCCTGATGAGTCTTCTGATAATCACCTTTTGATTTGCTGTTTTAAGTTTCCTTTTGACTTTGCTTTTGGTTCGGGCTGTTCCCCCTTCCTTTCAGGGAGCTGCCCCTTGTAATTTGTCCCTAAGTTAATTTGAGCTTGTTTATTTGGTTGGTATGAAAAGGCATGCCTGATGAGTCCTCTCCCAAGCTTGCCCTTTTTGCAATCTTGCAGAGTCCGTGGACCGTGTCTACGTTCTGTATCTTAGGTTGCATACCCTTTTCTGTTTCCTGAAAAACTTTTTATTAATGTTTTGTTTACACTTCAGTCCCACGCTTCTGATCTACAGGCACCTGGTGCAGAGGGGGGAGGGTCGGGAGGATGATCTCTCGTGAACCTGCTCCTGGGCCTGGCGAGACGCGCTATCAACAGGTCCAGGCAGCAGGCAATCGACGGGGTCGTCCATCCTGACTATCTGCCCCTCTACCATGGCTGTATTTGCAGTTAGGTGTCCCTGGAGAGGGAGCATGACGTGTCCATGAGCACAGTTGACGCCTTCCGCGCCCGCTGGGCACCGTAGCGGCTGAGGTGTGTTATAGACCCTGATAATCACATTTTGATTTAATGTTTTAAGTTTCCTTTGGGCTTTGGTTTCTGTTCGGGCCGTCCCCCCCCTTCCTTTTGGGGGGCTGCCCCCCTTAATTTGTCCCTAAGTTAATTTGAGTTTGTTTACTCGGGCTGTCAAGAGACATAGCTGATGAGTCTTAATTGATGGTTAAATCAGGGAGTCTCCCTATTTAAAGTAGGTGTGTCAGACTCCCAGCCTGCATTCAGCAGGGAGCAACTGAAGAGCTGGCTGTGTACAGATGTATGGTGTAAATAAAGTAACTTGGTGACGGGACTTTCACCTCCATGGGGTTATTACACCCTAGTACTTGGCTTTTCTACCCTAGGAAAGAGCATCTGACTATCTGCTGTATCCACGCATAATCTTGTAGACCTCTATCAAGTCACCCCTCAACCTCTGGCATTCCAGTGAGAACAAACCGAGTTTATCCAACCTCTCCTCATACTCTCCAGACCAGGCAACATCCTATTAAGTCTTTTCTGTACCCTCGCCAAAGCATCCACATCCTTCTGGTAGTGTAGCAACCAGAATTGTACACAATATTCTAAATGAGGCCTGAGGTTTTGTACAACTGCAGCATAACCTGCTAATTTTTATATTCAATGCCCCGACCAATGAAGGCAAGCATGCCATATGCTTTCTTGACTGTCTTATCCACCTGCATTGCCACTTTCAGTGATTGGTGGACATGTATGCCCAGATCTCTCTGACTGTCAATACTCCCAAGGGTTCTACGATTTACTATATAATTCCTATGTGCATTGGACATTGTCCAGATTAAACTCCATCTGCCATTTCCCTGCCCAAGTCTCCAACCAGTTTTTATCTTGCTGTATCCTCTGACAATCCTCTTCACTATCCATGCAACTCCACCAATTTTTGTGTCATCTGCAAACTTACAAATGAGACCAGCTACATTTTCCTCCAGATCATTTATATATACTATGAAAAATAAAGATCCCGGAACTGACCCCTGTGGAACACCACTAGTCACAGCCTTCCATTCAGAAAAACACCCCTCTACTGCTACCCTCTGTCTTTTATGACCAAGCCCGTTCTGTATCCATCTTACCAGGTCTCCTCTGATCCCGTGTGACTTCACCTTTTGTACCAGTCTACTATGAGGTACCTTGTCAAGGGCTTTACTGAAGTCCACGTATTGACCATCCACTGCCTTTCCCTCATCTATCGTCTTCATCACTTCCTCGAAAAACTCGATCAAGTTAGTGAGGCACTACCTCCCCTTCACAAAACCATGCCATCTATCATTAATAAGTCCATTTGTTTCCAAATGTGAGTAAACCCTGTCGCTAAGAATCATGTCCAATAGTTTCCCTACCACTGACGTAAAGCTCACCGGTTTATAATTTCCTGGATTATCCCTGCAGCCCTTTTTAAACAAAAGAACAACATTGTCTATCCTCCAGTACTCTGGAACTTCACCTGTAACCAATGAGGATGCAAAGATTTCTGTCAAGACCCCAGCAATTTCCGTGCTTGCCTCCTCAGTATTCTGGGGTAGATCCCATCAGGGCCTGGGGATTTATCTAGTTATTGTTTTTTAAGACACCCAATACCTCTGTTTTTGATATCGACATGACCCAGAATATCTATGCACCCTACCCTAGGCTCCTCATCCATCAAGTCCCTCTCTTTGGTGAATACTGAGGCGAAGTGTTCATCTCACCCAGATCCGTGCATAGATTCCCTTCATTACCCTTGAGTGGACCAACCCTTTCCCTGGCTACCCTCTTGCTCTTTACATACGTATAAAATGCCTTAGGATTTTCCTTAATCATGTTTGCCGAGGACGTTTCATGACCCCTTTTAGCCCTCCTAACTCCTTCCTTAAGTTCCTTCCTATGTTCTTTATATTCTTCAAGGGCTTCATCTATCCTAAGCCTTTTAGACCTTACAAATGCTTCCTTTTTCTTTTCAACAAGGCTAATAATATCCCTCATTATCCAGGGTTCCCGATACTTGCCACATTTATCCTTCATCCTCACAGGTACATGCCAGTCCTGAATTCCAATCAATTGACATTTGAGAGATTCCCACATGTTGGGTGTTGATTTATCCTCAAACAGCCTCCCACAATCTATGCTCTCCAGATTCTGCCTAATGTGGCTGTAGTTAGTCTTCCCCGAATTTAACACCTTTGCCCGAGGTCAAGATTTTACTCACTGCTTTGGTCTGTTTGCAGTTTTCAGGCTGGAGATTTGCAAATGGTTGTTCTTTTAACTGTTTCCTCATAAGTCCTAACTGAGAAAACGCCAAAAACACGTAAGTAGCATCCTCTTGAGATTCATGCAAATTAATGGAAACATATAGCCAGTGAGATTCCTTGTCTGTGGCCCACCACTGCTTGGATATGAAGATGACAAAGGCAAGTACAGATAAAAGAGCCTGTTTGTTCCACAAAATTAGTTCCTCTATAGAAATCCATTAGGCACCTACCCCAGTTTATTAATCATTCATTCCTTTCACTGGAGGAGATTAAATTGCACTGAATACTTTAGAAAAAAAGCTGCCATTTTTAACTAGTTGGACTCTGAGCAAATCATTGGGTATGGTGTGGGACCTGAGACTATTAAACTGATTATAGGAATTCCCTGTTAAACTCATAGGCCAGTTTTACAGTCTCCTATCAACTGAAAGGTGTGGTTTAGAAACAGTTTGAAAATCTTGGCTGGTTAATGGCTAGGATTATTGAGCATTTACTGTTTGTTGGATGTCTTCAGATATGGTTCTGGGAACTAATGATTTCTGCCCATTGGTGAAATCCATGCCAACTAGCTACTACTAGTTGGCCATCCTATTTTGGAAATTATATGACCAGCTGTACTGATTGAGTTATCTCTGGTAAATGATGAGAGCCTGGTTTTGGCGTCCTAACGTATGTCTTCACCTACAGCAGGTTTCTGCTGGACCGTCTGGGGCACCTAGCATTTCATGATTCAAGCAAAATATATGTCTCTCTTTTTAATGAAGACAGTTTTGAATTAGTCCACATCAAATTTGAATTGACTTTGCATTCATTTGACAACTTGTGATTGTTGAGATGCTGTAGCACAGACACGTGTTCAAGATGAATGTTTGTGTTTGGAAATCAAGGGGCAAGGCCTTGGTCCAGTGAAAATGGGAGCCCAAGATAACTGGAGACCAGGCTCTGCTGTATGAGCGTAGGATTACAAGCACACGTACTCTTACTGTCATCCTTTCTCCTTCCCATAGGACTGCTCTCCCTGGGGCGAAGTGAAGTGACAACCTCATGAGAGTGGTACTAGCCCGTGGTTTCATTTGGAAAAATTTGAATTAGTATACAGCAGCTCAAGTGCTGCTGTATCCTGGGTTTTCCGCTCTCCTCCCTGTCTATTTGTGCTACTTCTGATATATTGCTAGCAGAGGCAGGGGAACGGTGATATTGTTGCTGGACTGCTAATCCAGACACCCAAGATAATGCTCTTGGGACCTGTGGCAGATGGTGGAATTTAAACTCAGTAAAACATCTAGAGTTAAAAGCTGATTGTTGTAAAAACTCAGCTGGTTGACTAATGTTCTTTAGGGAAGGAAATTTGCCACCCTTACCAGGTCTGGCCTACATTTGACTCCAGACCCAAGGACATGTGGGTGACTCTAATTGCCCCTCTGAAATGGCCTAGCAAGCCACTCAGTTATGCTCAATTGCTACAAAGGAAACAAAAAGGAATGAAACCAGGTGGACCACCCAGTATAGACCTAGGCACTGACACTATCACTGAGTCAAAATCCTAGAACTACCTTCCTATCAGCACTGTGGGTGTACCTATGCCTCAGGGACTCCAGTGGTTCAAGGAGGCAGCTCACCACCACACTCTTAAGAGCAATTAGGGACGAGCAATAAATGCTGACCTAGGCAGCAACTACCAACCCAGACCCCATAAAATTGAATTAAAATAAAAAAAAAAGGCTCCTTGAGCTTGATGGCTCAAATTCACACATGCACCAGGTAAATTGGGTTTGCTGCACCAAACAGCTTGATCTCCAACTGGGGAAGTGGTCCCAATTGCACCAACTGACCTAATGATCCAGTTGTAATTGGTCAGAAAGTATGCACTGACTTTGCCAGTTGCTGATGTGGAGACTTCTTACTGTAAACACAGTATGAAATCTCTCAACACTAGGTTAAAGTCCAACAGGTTTATTTGGTAGCAAAAGCCACTAGCTTTTGGAGCGCTGCCCTTTCATCAGTTAAGTGGGAGTTCTGTTCACAAACAGGGCATATAAAGACACAAACTCAATTTACAAAATAATGGTTGGAATGCGAGTCTTTACAGGTTATCAAGTCTTACAGATACAGACAGTGTGAGTGGAGAGAGCATTAAGCACAGGTTAAAGAGATGTGTATTGTCTCTAGACAGGACAGTTAGTGAGATGTTGTAAGCCCAGGCAAGTCATGGGGGTTACAGATAGTGTGACATGAACCCAAGATCCCGGTTGAGGCCGTCCCCATATGTGCGGAACTTGGCTATCAGTCTCTGCTCAGCAACTCTGCGCTGTCGTGTGTCGTGAAGGCCGCCTTGGAGAATGTTTACCCAAAGATCAGAGGCTGAATGCCCGTGACCGCTGAAGTGTTCGCCAACAGGAAGAGAACAGTCTTGCCTGGTGATTGTTGAGCGGTGTTCATTCATCCATTGTCGTGGCATCCGCATGGTCTCCTCAATGTACCATGCCTCGGGACATCCTTTGCCTGTTGATTCCAGGATTGACCTGAGAATCTCCAAAAATCTCTAGGTGAATCAAACTGCTGTGAGGAAAAATCATGGGGGCATTTTTAAAAATTGTGGTATTTTTGTTACAGTAAATATTGCTTTTTAAGTTGTATTGTTTTTCACTGAGCGCAGTGAAGGGTGGAATGCAGTCTAACTAATGTTTTCTATCCCAGTTTCATGCACATTTTCTTCAGAGTGCATCCTGGGAGATTTTCCATGCTCTGACTCCAACACTGTGGGAATTGTAAGCCCCAAGGTTTGCTGGGAGATGCAGTTCAATCTGCTGAGGTGCCAGTGAGGGGTGCAGGAGGAGTGAAGCCAAACTGTTTTCAACTCCAGATCTTTTCCGAGAAGCCAAGCTCTGAATGAAGAGATTGAAAGCAGCCAAAAAGAATTCTGCAGGTAGATGTGAATGTGTTATTGTGATTGATATAACCACTAATGTTTTTTGAGAAGTCTTCTTTTGAACTCTGGAAATTTGAGTTTGTGAGAAGCAAATTAAGACCATAGGAAATAGGAGCATAAGTAGGCCATTTGGCCTGTTGAGTCAGCTTCACCATCTGCATGGGTTTCCTCTGGGTGCTCTGGTTTCCTCCCAGATGGCCTAATTATGCTTCTATTTCCAATGGTCTTAATTTGCTTCTCACAAACTCAAATTTCCAGAGTTCAAAAGATATTCAGGTTAGGTGGTAAATGTGCGGGGTTATGGGGATATGGCAGAGAGGTCGATGCAGACTTGATGGGTCAGATAGCCTCTTTCTGCACTGTAGGGATTCTATGCGTCTATGACTGATCTGGCATGTGAAAGGTTTTGAAAACTGATTTTGTTCAATTCCTGGGAAGTTGGTGGGTTTTATCGTTCTCATAGAGTTCAGATTTGTTGCTCTTTTAACAATGTAGATTTGAAGTTTTGAGTCAAAGTATACAATGCTGGATTTTTTTATTTGTAGATCTCCCATGTCACTGCTCAAGGTAAGGCAGATGTTTTATTAGGACAGGAGTGAGCTTACGCACGGCAGTGGAAGAGAGACTGCAGCCAAAGCAAGATTCAGCCAGAGTGAGAGTCTTGGAAATTTGGAGCGGAGTGGGAATTTGGTGCTGAGGGGAAAGACGTGCTCATCTTTGGGAGGAGTGGAGAGGCAGGCCTGCGAAGGAGACTTGAAGGTAAGTGAGAGGTAGAAAGTAATTGAACCGTAATGTCACAGCCAGCAGGTAAGTGATTGGCTGGTGACTGGTAAGTAGTTTTTCTTTCTTTTCTCTTGGCATTGTAGCAAGTTAACTTAAGGGGTTAAGTCATGGCAGGACTTTCCAGACCCATGTCATGCTCCTCCTGTGCGATGTGGGAATTCAGGGACCCTTCTGGTGTCCCTGGCTCCTTCATGTGCAAGAAGTGTGTTCAACTGCAGCTCCTGTTTTGATCACTTGATGGCTCTGGAGCTGAGGATGGATTCACTTTGGAGCATCCATGATGCTGAGGACATACATTCCCTGCATACAAAAGGAATGAGTTCAAGCCTTAACCTTTTTGTAATTTGCCTGGGAGCTTGGGGAGCCTATTGTTCCCTGCTGCTTTATCCATGGCAATATCTCAACCAATTAGAATCAACTCTGCAATCAGCACTTTTTTCCTCTGTAGCATAAATTGTTGTGGCCAGTTGAAACTTGGCATTCTTGCATTTGTCCCAGTGAGTGCAAGATGAAAAGATTGGGTGACATCTCTCTTTTCAGCAGTGTAACAGAAATTCTGGCTCTTGTGTCAATAAAGATATTTTCAGTTATTGGTCTGATGCACAGCTCCTTACTATGATCACTGCAATGTGGTGGGTAGGGAGTGTACACGAGATGTACTATTCAGATTTTGATGGATAGAACTGGGTGGGGATTGTTATTGCAATGCTCAGCACCCAAACTGCTGCATTACGTTTGGTGTCAGAAACTCGCATTATCAGGTGCTTAAGTCCTGTTATGCGTAATCTGATCCAATATGATGGGGAAAATGTGAGCACCTCTGAGTGCCTGTATAGCAAGCATATGTAGCCATTAAAGCATACAACTATTAGCAGGCAGAAAACCCCCTGCTGTACCCAGCCCAACTCTCACAATGGTGTTTTTAGTGTGTATCATAACCTATAAGGTCCCCATCCTGTCCTGAAACCACGTGACCTCAGAAAAGCAGATCAATTTGGAGGAAGAATCTGGGAAATTCCTCTCCAACCAATTTTAACGATTGAGGTCACTTTGGTCTGAATTGCCTGCAACAGCTACCTTTTGGAAGGGGTAATTTCCAACTTAACCAGAAACAGGCCCAGCTTTTATCGCTGTACAGAGAGACCACATCATAACGTGGCACGGTGGCACAGTTGGGTGACAGAGTGGTTAGCATGGCTGCATCACACCTCCAGGATCCTGGGTTCAATTCCAGTCTCGGGTGACTGTGTGGCGTTTGCACATTCTCCCCTTGACTACATGGGTTTCCTCCAGGTGCTCTAGTTTTCTCCCACAGTCCAAAGATGTGTGGGTTAGGTTGATTAGCCATGCTAAATTTCCCTTTTGTGTCAGGGAAATTAGTAGGGTAAATAACGGGATAGGGCCTGGGTGGGATTGGTGTCAGTGCAGACTCAATGGGCCAAATGGCCTCCTACAGTGTAGGGATTCTATGATTCTATAATCTTCATAGACAGATACTGAATACCATTGACAATTTCTGGAGAGATAGAAGCTGGAATTCTCCGACCCTGCCTGCAGCTGGGATTCTCGCTCTCACTACTGTGAATGGAGATTTGGCTGAGTGCTAGCGGCAGCAGGCTATGAGAGACCAGAGAATTCCAGTCAGAGTGGAAAAGAAGTTAAAAAGAAGTTGGAATTTAATGTAGGCAAATGTAAGGTTGTCCACTTTGGTAGGAATAATGGTAGGAAGGACTATTACTTACGTGGCGAAAAACTGCAGCATGCAACGGTGCAGAGGGACCTCGGGGTCCTTGTGCATGAGTCGCAAAAACCCAGTCTGCAGGTGCAGCAGGTGGTCAGGAAGGCGAATGGGATGCTGGCCTTCATAGCAAGGGGGATTGAATATAAAAGTAGGGAGGTCTTGCTGCAGCTGTATAGGGCACTGGTGAGGCCGCAGCTGGAGTACTGTGTGCAGTTTTGGTCGCCGCACTTACGCAAGGATATTTTGGCCTTGGAGGGAGTGCAGAGGAGGTTTACTAGGCTGATTCCGGAGTTGAGGGGGTTGAGCTATGAGGAGAGGCTGAATAAACTAGGCTTGTACTCGTTAGAGTTTAGAAGAATGAGGGGAGATCTCATTGAGACGTATAAGATGTTGAATGGGATGGATAGGATAGAGGTGGAGAGACTCTTCCCGCTCAGAAAGGATAGTAGGACTAGGGGGCACAGCCTCAAGATAAGGGGGGAGCAGTTTAGAACAGAGTTGAGGAGGAACTTCTTCACTCAAAGGGTGGTGAATCTCTGGAATACTCTGCCCGTTGAAGTGGTGGAGGCTGCCTCGCTCAATATTTTTAAGACGCGGGTTGATAGGTTTTTGATAGGCAAGGGGTTTAAGGGTTATGGGGAGAGGGCGGGAATGTGGACCTGAGCCACGACAGGTCAGCCATGATCTTATTGAATGGCGGAGCAGGCTCGAGGGGCTAGATGTCCTACTCCTGCTCCTATTTCTTATGTTCTTATTATGTTCTTAAATAATTGGAGGGGGTAACTGTCCTAACTAAGAAACAATCGCAGTGAGCCATAGCTAATGTACTCTGTGGATATTTTACTATTGATAATAGGAACTTTTATGGGTATTCACTGGCTGATGCCAGTTTCTATAGGAGAAGATGGTTGAAGTTTCATACTGTTGAACACAGAATTTTTGTAATTTTCTAATGTTTAGCTTCAAGTTGAAGGTGGGATTTTCTGCTCCCGTTCACATTGGGCAGCTTTGGGTTTGGGAGTGGAAAATTTCACCAGAAGGCCAAAGTAGCATTTCACATAGACATAAAATCAGGAAGCTATTGTAATGTGAGGGCAGAGCTTGCATAGCGACTCTGTGCTCATGGAGGAGTGGGTGGCGCTGGTGTGATTTATATAGGTGAACAATGTTTCCTTGCTGTGTAATGGGAAAGCCTTTAAATATGGCGGCCAGATCATCGAAGTGCTGAGCTGATGGCAGGATGTGCAAATCAGAGGCCGCTCGCAAGCGATACTTTGTGGAACCCCTGCCTGCCTCCTTTTTGCACTAAGTGACACACTGTATGGCATAAAAAGACACGATCGTTGTCAGCAGTTTCAACACCACTTTTTCCCACCTGACATTGGACTTTGCTGATATCAGAGGAAATCTCACCCTAAGGTGTTCAACTGATCGTCATACAATGGTAAATGATGTGGAGATAACTGTACGCCGATGTTTCTCTTGTCTGTATGTTTTTTGCTTGAGAACTGCTGATCAAACACATACATTTTGCAACGGACCCCTTTCCAGTGACACTACAAGTGGGAATAAAGGGCATATTCCGAACTTGTAGTTCAAACAGCAATCTTATCTTTTGCAGAAGGAACAAAGCCGGTTTTTATTTGCAGATATAACCCAATGCATTAACAATTCCCACAAACTGTAATACTCAGAACTGGCTAATCTATGAGGTTGTGGCATGATGGAATGCTCTTTAAAATAAATGGATTCATATTTGCATTAAGATAGTGAACAGAACGCCTGACAAATGTGTTGAGTGTTTGTCCACTGAAAGTACGAACCAATAATTCCTTAGTTTGAAGGTTTATGGAAATTTAGAAAATTCACAATAAAGCTCACCACAATTATAATATAAAGAATAACATGCATTTATATAGCACCTGTTATGTCAATAATCTCAGTTCCAGGACATCACTGCAGGAGTTCCTCTGGCCCAAATATCTTCAGCTGCTTCATCAATGACCATCCCTCCATCATACGGTCAGAAATGCAGATGTTTTGTGATGATTGCACAATGTTCACCAGCATTCATGACTCCTGAAGTATTGAAATAGTCCATATCCAATTGCAGCAAGACCTGGACAATATTCAAACTTGGGCTGTTAAGTGACAAGTGACATTGGTGCCAAAAAAGTGCCAGGCAATAACCATCTCCAACTAAGAATCCAAGCATCTCCCCTTGCCGTTCAATGGCTTTTCCATCACTGAATCCCCCACAATTAACATCCTGGGGGTTACCATTGACCAGAAACTCAACTGGACCACCCATATAAATACTGTAGCTACAAGGGCAGCTCAGAGGCTAGGAAAATAACACACCACCTTACTCCCCAAAGCTTATCCACCATCTACAAAGCACCAGTCAGGAATGGAATCCTCTCCATTTGCCTGGCCAATACTCAAGAAGCTCAATACCATTCAGGAAAAGCAGCCCCGCTTGATTGGTACCCCATCCACCACCTTCAACAATCACTCCCTCTGCCACTATCTATAAGAACATAAGAACTAGGAGCAGGAGTAGGCCATCTGGCCCCTCGAGCCTGCTCCACCATTCAATAAGATCAGGGTTGATCTTTTTGAGCACTCAGCTCTACTTACCCGCCTGCTCACCATAACCCTTAGTTCCTTTACTGTTCAAAAATGTATCTATTCTTGCCTTAAAAACATTCAATGAGGTAGCCTCAACTGCTTCACTGGGCACGAAATTCCACAGATTCATAACCCTTTGTGTGAAGAAGTTCCCTCTCAAGTCAGTCCTATATCTGCTTCCCCTTATTTTGAGGCCATGCCCCCTAGTTCTAGTTTCACCTGCTAGTGGAAACAACTTCACTGCTTCTATCTTATCTATTCCCTTCGTAATCTTACATGTTTCTATGAGATCTCCCCTCATTCTTCTGAATTCCAATGAGTATAGCTCCAGTCTACAAGATGCATTGCTAGCAGCAGTGTGTACCATTTGCACAATGCACTCCAAAACACTGAGGTTCTTTAGACAGAATCTTCCAAACCCATGACCATTTCCATCTAGAAGGACAAGGGAAGCAGATACCTGGGAACACCACCACCTGCGAGTTCCCTTCCAAGCCACTCACCATCCTGATTTGGAAGTATATCGCCATTCCCTCTCTGTCATGGGTCTAAATCCTGGAACTCCCTAACAGCACTGTGTATGTACCTACACTACATGGACTGCGGCGGTTCAAGAAGGTGGCTCACCACCAACTTCTCAAGGGGCAATTAGGGATGGATAATAAACATTGGTTTAGCCAGTGACACCCACATTCCCATGAATGAATAAATGAGTAAAACATCCCAAGGCAGTAAAATTTTGTGTGAGCTCAAGTTTGTGTGGTGGAGAACGCAAAGTTAGGAGAATATTGAAAGGTAGAAACATTAAGCATTGTCATTGGTGCATGATATCTTGCCCAGCCAGCTGAGATTTTAACACTCATTTATTTTCCTCTGCAACATTGCAACTTCTTCAGGAACAAATGGCAGATGTCCTGCATCCTACAAGCAGCCCCTCAGAAGCTGCTCTGACATTTCATGCTTGCTGAAGTGGTGGATTAAAAAGGAAAGGGCAATTGAGAGAGTACAATGAGATAGAAACTCATCCTAGTTAGTTCTGTTCTAGTTCTATTCTCAGCCTAATTCAGGAGGCTGTTGTCAACAAATTCAATTCCATGTAGTGCATGAGTGGGACAATGTTTTGCCATCCCAGTATAGTTAGCTTTTTATTCGGGACATTTTTCCAATAATATAGATGGAGACACTGAGGATGGCGGAACCACATGGTGAGGAACCCACTTCACTAGTTGGGCCTATTCAGGCTGCACAGATTTTACATTCGAGTTTAAAGATGATTTTTCGGTTTCATTGGTAGGATGGAATAGTGAAAAAAGATAGAATTGCATTTATATATCACCCTTAATGACATCCCAAAGTGTCTTACAGCCAATGATGTACTTTTGAACTGTGGTCCCCATGGTAAAAGAAGAAACACAGCAGCCAATTGGAGCACTGCAATTAAGCTCCCCAAATGACAGTGTGATAATAACCAGATAATCCGATGTTGATTGAGGGGCCAGGAAGCTGGTGATAACTCCTTTGTTCTTTTTCAAAGAGTGCCTTGGGATCTGAGGGAGAGTACAAAGCCTCTCCATAAATGCCTCATTCAAAAGACCACAGAGGGTGCAGCACTCCCTTGGAATATCAGCTGAGATTTTTGTGCTCAAGTCCTAGAGGGAAACTTGAACCCAAAACTTGATGGTTTCCAGACCAGAGTCATGCTAACTGAGCTAAAGCTGACATTAAAGTTCAGATATATGCAAGTTGATGTCAATTGGAGCCAATTATGATGATACAAGAGCATAATATAACCAGCAGATCAGATCTAAGCTCTGCAGTCCTTCCACATCCAGTTGAGAATGGTGGTGGACAATTAAGCAACTCACTGGAGGAGGATGTTCCACAAATATCCCCATCCTCAATGATGGAGGAGCCCAGCAAATCAATGCAAAAGATAAGGCCGAAGCAACAAACTTCAGCCAGAAGTGCTGAGTGGATGATCCATCTCGGCCTCTTCCAGTGGTCTCCAGCATCTCAGATGCCAGTCTTCAGCCAATTCGATTCACTCTAGGTGATATCAAGAAACAGCTGAAGGCATTGGATACTGCAAAGGCAATGGGTCCTGATAACATTCCAGCAATAGAATTAAAGACTTGTGCTCTAGAACTTGCCGCTCCCTTAGCCAAGCTCTTCCAGTACAGTTACAACACTGGCATCCACCTGACAATGTGGAATTTGCCCAGGTATGTCCTGTACACAAAAAGCAAGATTAATCCAACCTGGCTATCTACCACCCAATCTCTCGATCCTCAGTAAAGTGATGGAAGGTGTCATCAGCAGTGCTATCAAGTGCACTGCTCAGCAATAACCTGCTCAGTGATGCCCAGTTTGGGTTTTGCCAGTGTCAGTCAGCTCCTGACCTCATTACAGCCTTGGTTCAAATACAGACAAAAGAGCTGAATTCTAGAGCTGAGGTGAGAGTGACAGCCCTTGAAATCAAGGCCGCATTTGACTGAGGGTGGCATCAAGGAGCCCGAGCCAAACTGGAATCAATGGGTATCAGGGGACAAACTCTCTGCTGGTTGGAGTCATACCTGGTACATAGGAAGATGGGTGTGGTTGTGGAAGGCCAGTCATCTCAACTCCAGGACATCTCTGCAGGAATCCCTCAGGGTAGTGTCCTAGGCCCAACCATTTTCAGCTGCTTCATCAATGACCTTCCCTCCATCATAAAATCAGAAGTGGGGATGTTCACTGTGCAATGTTCAGCACCATTTGCGACGACTCAGATACTGAAGCAGTTCATGTTCAAATGCAACAAGATCTGGACAATATCCAGGCTGGGGCTGACAAGTGGCAAGTAACATTTGCACCACACAAATGCCAGGCAATGACCATCACCAATAAGAGACACTCTAACCACAGCCCACTGGCATTCAATGGTGTTACCATCACTGAATCCCCCACTGTCAACATCCTTGGGGTTACCATTGAGCAGAAACTCAACTGGAATCACCACACAAACACAGTGGCTACAAGAGCAGGTCAGAGGCTGGGAATACTGCAGCAAGTAACTCAATTCCTGATTCATCAGAGCCTGTCCACCATCTACAAGGCACAAGTCAGGAGTGTGATGGAATACTCCCCACTTGCCTGGATGGGTGCAGCTCCAACAGCACTCAAGAAGCTCGACACCATCCAGGATAAAGCAGCTCACTTAATTGGCACCACATCTACAAACATTCAATCCCTCTACCACCAACGCTCAGTAGCAGCAGTGTGTACTATCTACAAGATACACTGCAGCAATTCACCAAAGATCCTGAGACAGCATTTTCCAATCCTGAGACAGCATTTTCCAAACCCACGACCACTTCCATCTAGAAGGACAAGAGCAGCAGATAAACAGGAACACCACCAAGCCACTCATCAGCCTGACTTGGAAATATATTGTGGTTCCTTCGTAGTTGCTGGGTCAAAATCCTGGAATTCTCTAACGGCATTGTGGATCAACCCACGGCACATGGACTGCAGCGTTTCAAGAAGGCAGCTCATCACCGCTTTCTCAAGGGCAACCAAGGATGAGCAATAAACGCTGGCTAGCCAACAACGCTCATGTCCCATGAATTAATAAAAAAAAATTGACTGCTTACATTTGGAACAATGTCATTTCCACAGTACAGCACAAAATAGACAGTTCAGCTTTTTCTTAATGGATATTCGGTTGTGAATGAGCAAGAGTAGCCCAGGAATTCTAGCCCCTAGAACAGCCCATAGAAAAGCCCCTGGAACAGAAAATAGGCAGGGGCAAAAAGCAACGTTTGTTTACAACTAATACATTTGTTTCTCTTCCCTCTATCTGAGTTGGACATTTCCCATTCTGTGCCTGGTCTTGGGACTTCCTCTTGTGCCTTTACTCAATGAACTCCACTGGATAAACTGTGTATTGATGTGGTTCTCAGTTCTTTCTCCATATGGGGGACTCCTACAAAGCTTGGCGTGCTCTTGGTGGTCTGCTGTCTTGATGTGAACAAGGCATTGTCAACAGTACAAACAACTAAAGAGATTGCTGATGAGGCCAACCCTTCTGGACCCTCTTGGAGCTCTCACAAGGTCTGAAGAGCACAAGACAAAGGCAGCCACTTGAAGCAGCAGGCCACAGTGAGAAGACCGTCAGTGATTTCTTTCTGCTGCAGAGGGGAAAATGCTTAGCTCCCTCTGAGACACAACTGTGATCATTCACTCTGTGGTAAACCTTAGCCACGCATCTGTCTCTTGCCACATAATGGTAAACCACATTGGAAGCAGCATAACAAAGTAACATAGCTTACAATGAAAGAAATGTTTGCACAAGTGCTGGCTTACATCTACTGTATTCACTGCTCCAGTGCAGTCTTCTCTACATTGTGGAGACGAAACACAGACTGGGTGACCGCTTTGCGGACCACCTTTGTTCAGTCTGCAAGCATGACCCCAGCCTTTCTGTCGCTTGCCGTTTTAACCACCATCTTCCTCTTTTACCCATGTGCCCGTCCTTGGCAATGCTCCAGTGTAGCCCAATGCTAACTGGAAGAAAAGCACTTCATCTTAGGCATGTTACAGCCTTTTGGACTCAACATTGAGTTCAACAACCGTAGACTGTGAATTTTCTTCTCCGTCTTGAGTCCTTTTTTGTTTTCTTTGATTGTCCCAGCGTTAACTCCTGTCCACCGGGCCTTCTGTCACATGTTCTTTAGCTTTGCTTTCACTGAGTACTGACATTTGCTTTCCTAGTAACACATTCTACTATCTTACCTTTATGCCATTATCAGCACCTTCTTTAGCCCTAAATACTCCCTTTGTCTTGTGTCCATGTCATCTTTGTCAATCTCGCCTTAGCTCCTACCTATTCCTGACCTTCTATTCTGTTCCATCTTCTCCACCCCCTCTCCTACTCTATAAACCATCACATTTCTATGTGATGGTAATGGCAACTTCAACTGGGAGACGAATTACCTGCATTCAGTGTCATATGTGGGAGTTTCTGGAGACAACTCGTCTCCCTTAAGTCCGCATCTGCGTTAAGTGTTGGGAGCTGCAGCGTCTGAGGGACTGGGTGAGGGAGTTAGAGCTGCGGCTTGAGGACGTATTTCTAGTAAGGGAGAACGAAGCAATAATGGATAGGAACCACAGTCAAGTGGCAATACCAGAGCCTAAGAGGGGGGACAGGCGGGTAACTGTTAGGAAGGGGACAAAGAAGAAGAGTCATGGTCCAAAGGCTACCCCAGTGGTAGCCTCCCAGAACATCAAGGGAAGGGCAACAAATGGGGGAGGTGATCTTCCAGAGGGAAGACAGGAGGACTGGAACGCCTTACAGGGAAGGAAGGGGGCTAGCAGTGAGATAGTGGTGGGGGATGGAAGGGTTAAAGGAATAGATGGGCAGTTCTGTGGGCAAAAGCGAGACTCCAGGATGGTAGTCTGCCTCCCTGGAGCAGGGGTACAGGATGTTTCTGAAAGGGTAGAAGGGATATTGAAGGGCGAAGGGAACCAAGCTGACGTAATTGTGCATATAGGTGAGAAGGACATAGGAAGGAAGAGCAGGGGGGAAATACGTAGGCAGTTTAGGGAATTGGGTGCCAGGCTGAAGAGCAGGGCCTCCAGGGTGGCAATGTCTGGGTTGCTACCAGTGCCTGGTGATGGTGGGGCTAGGAATACTGAGATCCTTCAACTAAATGCGTGGCTGTAGGATTGGTGTAAGACGGAGGGTTTTACGTTTGTTAGTCATTGGGAAGTGTTCTGTATAGGAGGGATGGGGAACACTTAAATGGGAAGGGCACGAATATCTTAGCTGGGAGGTTAGCTGGAGTGTTTCGGCAGGGTTTAAACTAATGTGGAGGGGGGTGGGGATGAAACCGACAGCTCAGTAGGCACTGGGATTGGGAGCGAGTTGGGTGACAGGGTAAGATTAGACGAGAGAAAAATCATCCAGGAGAGGGAGGATCCGAGTGGCCCTGGACAGACCTCCAGTTAAAACAGTGCGTCTGTTTTAACACGAGGAGCGTAACGGGTAAAACGGATGAACTTGAGGCCTTAATGATTGCAGGAAATTTAGATGTGGTTGCAGTGACAGAGACGTGGTGAAAAGAAGGGCAGGACTGGCAGCTAAATATTCCTGGGTTTAAGTGTTTCAGGCGTGACAGAAGAGGGGGAGTGGCGTTGTTAGTTAGGGAGCACATTACAGCGGTGCAGAGGGAGGATAATTTAGAGAAGTCGGGAAATGAGTCGCCGTGGGTGGAGTTCAGGAATAGGAAGGGAGCAATCGCTTTGCTAGGGGTATACAATCGGCCACCCAATAGCCCACAGGAAGTGGAAGAAAGGATGTATAAAGAAATTCTGGATAGGTGTAGAAAAAATAGGGTTGTTGTAGTAGGAGACAACCTCCCTGGGGTGGATTGGAAGGTGCCTAGGGCTGGGGGTCCGGACAGGGAGGAATTTGTAAAATGTGTACTGGAAGGGTCTTTGGAGCAGTATGTAGCTAGCCTGACTAGAGGGGGGGCTATACTGGATTTAGTTCTGGGAAATGAGCCTGGTCAGGTGATCGAGGTTGCAGTAGGGGAACATGTGGCGAATAGTGACCACAACTCTGTCTACTTCAGGATACTAATGGAAAAAGATGAGTGCTGTCCGAAGGGGAGGGTGCTAAATTGGGGGAAGGCTAGATACAGCTGGATTAGGCAGGAACCTATAGATACTGATTGGGAGAGGTTGTTTGAGGGTAAGTCCACGTTTGACATTTGGGAGTCGTTTAAGGGACAAATGAAAAGGTTGCAGGAAAGACATGTGCTGGTTTGGAGGAAGGATGGGAAAAGTAGGATTAGAGAGCCGTGGATAACTAGGGAGATTGAGGACTTGGTCAAGAGGAAAAAAGATGCGTATGTTAGGTCTAAGCAACTGGGAACGGAGAGAGCATTGGAGGAATACAGAGAGTAGGAAGGAGCTCAAACGGGGAGTTAGATGGGCAAAAAGGGGGCATGAAATGGTCTTGGCAGACAGGATTAAGGAAAATCCAAAGGCATTTTACCCCTATGTTAGGAATAAAAGGGTGGTTAGAGGAAAAATTGGTGGTCTTGGGGACAGAGGAGGGGAACTATGCTTAGAGTCCGAGGGAATGAGGGAGATCCTGAATGAATACTTTGCGTCAGTATTCACGAAGGAGAGGGACTTGTTGTCCGGTACTGTCTTGGAGGGAATTGTAGACCCTTTGGAGGAAATATCTATGACGAGGGAGGAAGTGTTAGGGTTTTTAGGTACTATTAAAACTGATAAATCTCCGGGGCCTGATGGCATTTATCCTAGGCCGCTTAGGGAGATGAGAGAGGAAATTGCTGAGCTTCTGATGCAAATGTTTATCTCTTCTTTGGACACAGGTGAGGTCGCAGAGGACTGGAGGATAGCGAACATGGTACCGTTGTTTAAAAAGGGTAGTAGGGGTAACCTGGGTAATTATAGGCCGGTGAGTTTGATGTCAGTGGTAGGGAAGTTGTTGGAAAGGATTCTTAGGGATAGGATGTATAAGCATTTAGAGTGTGGCAATTTGATTAGTGATAGGCAGCATGGATTTGTTAAGGGGAGGTCGTGCCTTACGAATCTGGTAGATTGTTTTGAGGAGGTGACAAAAACGGTCAACGAAGGACGAGCCGTGGATGTTGTCTACATGGATTTCAGTAAGGCATTTGACAAAGTCCCTCATGGTAGGTTGGTGGAAAAGGTTAAGGCTCATGGGATACAAGGTCAGGTATCTAGATGGATTGAGAACTGGCTTGGTAACAGGAGATAGAGAGTAGTAGTGGAAGGGTCCTTTTCTAGCTGGAGGTCTGTAACTAGTGGTGTGCTGCACGGCTCAGTACTGGGGCCTTTGCTCTTTGTAATATACATAAATACATAAAAGAGGGAGTATATGGTGTGATCAGCAAGTTTGCAGATGATACAAAGATGGCTGGACTTGCTCATAGTGAGGAGCAGCGTCAGGCAATACAGCAGGATATACATAGACTGGTATATTGGGCAGAGAAATGACAGATGGAATTTAATCCAGATAAATGCAAGGTGATGCATTTTGGAAGAAAGAATGTAGGGGGGAGTTACACGATAAATGGTAGGCCTATTAAGAGTATAGAAATGCAGAGGGACCTGGGGGTGCAAGTACACGTCCTTGAAGGCGGCAGTACAGATGGAGAAGGTGACGAAGAAGGCCTATGGTATGCTTGCCTTTATAGGGAGGGGTATAGAGTATAAAAGCTGGTGTCTAATGTTGCAGTTGTATAGAACGTTGGTTCACCCACAGTTGGAGTACTGCGTCCAGTTCAGGTCGCCTTACTACAGGAAGGATGTGGAGACCCTGGAGAGAGTGCAGAGGAGGTTTACCAGGATGTTGCCTGGTATGGAAGGACTGAGCTACGAGGAAAGATTGGGCAAATTGGGGCTGTTCTCCTTAGAAAGGCGGAGAATGAGGGGAGATCTATTAGAGGTGATTAAGATTATGAAGGGTATAGATAGAGTGAACAGTGGTAAGCTTTTTCCTAGGTTGGATACAAAAATTACGAGGGGCCACGGGCTTAGGGTGAGGGGGGCGAGGTATAACTCGGATGTTACAGGGAGGTTTTTCACACAGAGGGTGGTGGGGGCCTGGAATGCACTGCCAAGTAAGGTGGTGGAGGCAGGCACGCTAGAGTTGTTTAAGGCTTACTTAGGCACATGAGCAGACTAGAGATGGAGGGATACAGGAGACTTTTCTAAATAAAGATCAAGAGCTTTGGGATGTCCCTGGCAATCAATAGATTCCTACAGACCTTCCAACATATTTCATGGCTCACTTGTCTTACATCTGAGCTTCTGGGGATTCCGTAAATGTCTGTCAAAGTTTTGCATGTTTATTGATGTCTTTTCTTTTACTTCACAGGTGATTTGGTCTGCCTTGTTATCCAACAAGGGGCATACACGCGGTGGGTCGCGCGAGGGCTGTTCTTGGATGTTGCTTTGAGAGTTGCCTAGTGCTTCACGTCGTTAGTGTCCGCTTAAACTGGACCATCTGACAGGCAACATGACAGCTCAGTGACTATCACTGTTTGCTGTGCAGATACATGGATTTGGGCCGGTGTATGCGGGAGTTTGCACATTCTCCCTGTGATTGCGTGGGTTTTCTCCGGGTGCTCCGGTTTCCTCCCACATCCCAAAAACGTGCTCTTAGGCTATCCCTAAATTAGTCTTCCCTCAATCTTCCCCAATAGGCGTAGACGAAGAGGAGGGCACTCATAATGTTAAAGTGGCAGCGCGGGCTCGTTGGGCTGAGAGGCCTGTTTCCTGTGCAGTGTTGTTCTTTGTTCTATCCCTCTTTAGTTCTGAAGAATGGTCATACAGACTTGAAACATTCGTTGGAATTCTACCACCTCACCCACCACAGAATCGGAGCGAGCAAGGGGCAGACAACGGAAATACCTGTTGACTTCGGGCAGGAATTTCTGGTCTCATTCGAGCGAGGCTGTAAAATCCAGCCCCATAATTCTGTTTCTCCACAGATGCTGCCAGACCTGCTGAGATTATCCTGCACTTGCTGTTTTTATTTCAGATTTCCTGCATGTGCAGTATTTTGCTTTTATTTCATGAAATTCAATATCTACTTTTGGCAGTGCTCAGCTGATAAATGCCCCCAGGGATGAGTAATACAAAATAGATTTGGCGAACAAAAATAGACCCTCTGCCAAATAAATTGGCACTTTCTACAACACCCTGATAAATAATTAGTGCTTCATTTAAAGAACTTTTATTTGTTGTCTGCTTAATTTTAGCTCAGCATAATAAACATTGAGGAGTGTCAAGATCTGGACAAGTGACAAATTAATTGTGGACTGTTGGTGTTACTGTACCACCTCTTCACAGAATCCTGACAGTGCAGAAAGAAGACATTCGGCCCATTGAGTCAGCACCAACTCTCACGACTTGCTGTAACCAGTAGCACCTTTTAGCACCCTCTGATTCACAAGTAGATTTGATTGCTGCTACCTAATTGTCTCCCACTTAGGATTCAGGAAGGTCAGATCTTTTAACTTCTGGTCAAAACTTTCAAACCCTATGTTCCAAGGGAAGGTCATTGCTCAGACTGTTTTCATCTCTGTAATATCACCCTCCCTCAGTTCCTCTGCTGCTAAAATGCTCATTTATGCCAATTTGTTACCGCTAAACTCAGCTACCCCAATGCACTCCTTGTTGGCCTCCCATATTTCAAATCCTTCCATAACCTTGTCCCTCCCTTACTCTGAAATCTCCGAATATCTCTATGCTCCTCTAATACTGACCTCTTGAACATCCCCAATTTTAATTGTTCCACCATTGGTGGCAGCTGGTGTCAGAGTGACTTTGAATCAGACCCCTCAGCAGGCTCTCTTAACTGTCAATGGCCTAATCATTGGACAAAAAAAGGGGAGAATTTTAAAAAGCAATATGTCAGAGAGACACGCTCGCTGTCAGAAAAATAAAAGCAAAATTCACTCTTGCAATTTTGTACAGTATATTTTTAAAAGACTGCAGTGCATTTTGCATGTTTTGGGCTAAGACATTTGAAGCATATCTATTCCTAATCATGTCCTTCATATGATTTTCTTTTAACCAACTTTCCTGCAAAGGGATTTTCCAGTGCCTCTGGGGATGTAGGGATCTGGACTTTGACTTGCCTTCTGTTGCCTGGAGCTCTAATCTCTGGAATTCCCTCCCCAAATTACTCTGCTTCTCTACCTAGTTTTCTTTCTTTTAAGACAGTCCTTAAAACCTACCCCTTTGACCAAGGTTTTGATCATCTGCCCTAAGATCTCCTTATGTGGCTTGGCTTCACACTTTGTTTTGTAATATTCCTTGGGACATTTTATTACAGTAAATGTGTTGCATCAGTATAGGTTGTTATTCCACCAGTATTTTGTCCCAGGAGTGCATAGCGGGCAGCACAGTGATACAATGGGTAGGACTGCTGCCTCACAGCACCAGGGACCAGGGACCAATTCCTGGCTTCGGTCTCTGCCTGCACCTTCTCCCCATGTATGTGTGGATTTCCTCTGGGCACTCTGGTTTCCTCCCACACTCCGAAACACGTGCTGGTTAAGTGCATTGGCAGTGCTAAATACTCCCTCAGTGTACCCAAACAGGAGCCAGAGTGTGGCGAATAGAGGATTTTCACAGTAACTTCATTGCAGTGTGACAGTCAAATAAATAAATATCAATTCCATTTTGTGTTTCACACTGTTAGTAATCATGCTTCTAGATCTTCTCAATTGCTTCGATAAAGCTGCCTCTCTGGTATCTTGCAGAGCTTTGCCCTTGAGCAAATGCCAAGAAGATGCAATGGGCTCACTGGTAAAACATCACCTGCTTCAGGGAAAGCCAACAACCAATATCGATTGTACACTTCTAGCTTGCAAGGAGTGGGCCAAATAGCACCACCTCATTTAGTGCTTTCTGAACTCAAACTTGACATATTTCTGACACTTTACATTTTTTTTCTTCACCCCATTGCCACCGGGCACACAACAACATCAGAGATTGCCCCCAAACAAGAGGAAAAAGCAAACCTTATCGGTACATTACTTTGGCTGAAAATGTTTTCAACTATTTCAATTTTATCCAATTCAAATGCCGCCATTTCCCAAACCACAAAAAGTGTTCAGACAGATGCAGTTATTCATGTTCAGCAGTCGGATGAATCATGCCCCACCTAAACACCAAATAAACCATTTATTTGCTTCAAGCTGAAAACCTGTTGGATTTGTTACATCCACAGGCCAGGCCCAGAGCTGCACATCCGATTGAAAAATGACATTTGACTGTATTATGCTGTCTGAAAACTTGCTGACTTAAAAGTCAACCGCTCCAGATCCCTGCATCCCCAGAGGCACTGGAAAATCCCTTTGCAGGAAAATTGGTTAAAAGAAAATCATATGAAGGACATGATTAGGAATAGATATGCTTCAAATGTCTTAGCCCAAAACATGCAAAGCACATTGCAGTCTTTTTTTTAAGTTTATTGTATAAAATTGAAAGACTTTGCAAGATAGAATTTTGCTTTTATTTTTCTGAAAGCGAGTGTGTCTCTCTGACGTAATGCTTTGTAAACTTCTCTTTTTCTGTCCAATGATTTGGCCATCGGCAGCTAAGAGAGCCTGTGAGTGACCTGCTGAGTGATCTGGTCCAAAGTCACTCTGATATTGACTGCTGGACTTTGACCTGCCTCTGAGATTGGATATTTGTTCTGGTTTCCGACTTGTGCCTCTGGGCAGCTGTGACATGAAAATTCAACATATGGGAGATTTCACAGGGTGTGGAAATTCTCATCCCCCCAACTCCATGGGACAGCACAATATCATCTGGTGTGAGTTTGACTTCCCTCACTGGGTGTTAAGCATCACCTCAGGGAGTCGAGCAAGAGGGCAGGGGGAGTTGAGTGGGGAGGAGGAAGAGACTGAGGGGGGTGGTTGATGGGAAGTGGGAGTATGGAGGAGAGGGGAGCGAAAAGGTGGGACGTGAGGGGGTGATGGGCAAGGGAGTGGGGATGAGAGTGACAAGAAGTGGGACTGGGGAGGAGTGAGGAGAAAGGGAAGTGAGGCAGAGGGAGTAAGGGGGGGAGTAATGCAAAGTGGGAGAGGGAAGTGAGGGGAGTAAATGGGATTTGATGGGATGGAGAAGTAGGCAGGAGGAGAGTGGGGGGAGGAGAGGAACTCTTCCTCATCTCAGTCCAAAATTGTTTGCCCCATACTCTGAGACTGTATATGCTGGTTCGAGACTCCCCAGCCAGAAGAAACATCTTCCTTGCAACTACCCTGTCTAGCCATATAAGAATTTTGTATGTTTGAATGCGATCACCTAAACTCCAGAGAGTAAATCATAGAATCCCTACAGTGCAGAAGGAGGCCGTTCGGCCCATCAAGTCTGCACCAACCACAAACCCACCCAGGCCCTAACTGCATAACCCCATGCATTTACCCTAGCTAGTCCCCCTGACACTAAGGGGCAGTTTAGCATGGCCAATCCACCTAACCCACACATCTTTGGAGTGTGGGAGCACCTGGAGGAAACCCACGCAGACATGGGGAGAATGTGCAAATTCCAGACAGACAGTGACCTGAGCTGGGACTTGAACCCAGGTTGTTGGTGCTGCGAAGCAGCATTGCTAACCATTGTGCCGCCCTAGTCTATTTAATCGTTCCTCAGAGGACAATCCCTCCATTCCAGGAATTAACTTAGTGAATCTTCGTTGCACTCCTTCTATAGCACGTATATCTTTCTTTAGGTAAGGAGACCAAAACTGCGCATAATACTCCAGGTTCCGTCCCAACATGGCTCTATATAATTGCAGTAAGACACCTTCTTACCCCTGTGCTCAAATCCTCATGCAATAAAGGCCCACTTATCATTTGCCTTTTTAATTGCTTGCTGTACCTGCATGTCAGCTTTCAGTTAACAAGGATAGACAAGTCCCTTTGAGCTTCAACACTTTCCAACCTCTCAGCATTTAACAACTACTCCTGATTTCTGCTTTTTCCTACCAAAGGGGATAACCTCACCTTTCTCCACATTATATTTCATCTGCTAGGCTAAATAATCATTAAATTACATTAAATACATAGAAACATGTAATAATCATGTAGAAACAAAAAACAACAAATTCAGCAGGTAACAGGAAAGTAGTGGTTGGGTAATGTTCAATTAAAATTAGAAACCAGTACATCATTCCGACATTACAGGCACTGAAGTATATATAGATTTAATCAGTTAAGTACAGAATAGAGCTACATCATTATCTTTCTATCTTCCGTCCGATAGGGTTGGATTTAGTCAAAAGGGATACAGTGGCTTAGTGGTAATGCCACTGGACTGACTCCACGTCAGCTGGTGGAATTACTGAAAAAACAAAATCTAGAATATAAAAGTAATGGTGACCATGACAACTAACATCGATTGTTGGAAAAACCCATCTGATTCACTAATATCCTTTAGAGAAGAAAATCTGCCATCCTTACCTGGTCTGGCCTACATGTGACTCCAGAGCCACAGCAATATGGTTGACTCAGCTTCTGTCTGAAATGGCCCAGCAAACTACTCAGTTGAAGGGCATTTAGGGATGAAAAACAAGTGCTGCTCTTGCCAGCGATGCCCAATCCCCTGAATGAATGAAAAGAACCTCTGAATTACATCATAGTGGTGGTAACCAGTTCTGAAATTAGGTATATTGGAAAGGGATTTTTCCAAACATGGTGCAAGTATTGTCTGTAGAGATTCATGACATGAATAGTGTTGCTGGACCTGAGGGCTAAAGAAAAATGGTGAGGTGGAGAGTTTTGGGGAGCAAATTCCTGAGCTTGGGGCCCAGACAGCTAAAGCGACAGTCACCAATGATGGAGTGATTAAAAGTAGGGATGCTCAAGAACCTGGAATGAGAGAAGTTGCAGAGATCACAGAAAGTTGTGGGACTGAAGATTATAATGGAGATCTTGGAGGGATTTGGAAACAAGGATGAGAGCCACAAATCAAGGCTTCTTCTGATGAAGGGGTGTGGTCTTGACTTATTGGTTGAGATTCTCCAACTCCCCCCGCCCCCCCCATCCCCGGTGTGCTTTCTGGCAGCGGGGGCGGCTTGCCATTGGCCACTGGTGAGGTTTTCCAGTCGCACCAATGCCTACAACAGTTTGCATAGCTTGCCTGCCTTGCTGTAGGAGAAAACGCCACAAGAGGTTAACTTCAGCGAGACTGGAAGATCCCGCCCATGAACTCTGCTTCTCAGGTGCTGTTAGACTTGTCGAGTGTTTCCAGCATTTTCTGTTTTATTTCAGATTCCCAGCGCCTACAGCTTTTCACTTCTATATTTATTTCAAATTGGGGCATTGCTCGACTGGGAACCAATAGAAATCAGAGGGAACGGGACTTGCACTGAAAATCTCCTGAATACAGCTCATTCATGGCTGTATTTCTCCCATATTTCTTAAAGTGAATGGAGTTTTGGCTGGAATACCAAATTCTCCATTCTCACTTTCAGCCGAGTGGCCACGAACAAGATCAGAGTATGCTGCACTTGGTGTGAGTAAGGACACGGGTAGCAGAGTTTTGGATGACCTCAAATTTAGAGGAGTTAGAAAGTAGAAGCCGACCAGGAGTGTGTTACAAACTCTGATGAGTGAGGGAACCTGGGTAAGCAGTGAGCCCAGTCCACAGGAAAACCTTGCCTCCTTGCAGATCCTGTTCATGTGTTGTTGGATGCAGGTATGTACTGCATGTTGTCTTGATGTGGTGGACTTTTCCTGTGGCAGATCAGAAGGATCTGGTAGCTGGAACACTTCATTCCACACTAATCTTTTTTTTGGGAAGGGTTCCAAACATTCTCTGTTCCAGATGTCGCCTGCAGATTCTCCCCCTTGTGGGGAATGCAACTCCATGGCTTCTGACCTTGTGAAGCTGCTCAGTATCTTTCAACATGTCTTGATGGATGTTTTATGTTCCATAAAAAGTCCTCCAATAGTGACAGGTCCTGACGAGATGCGGCAGGGATGGTGTCCATGCCTGCAATTTGTTGACTGCCATCTGGGCCTTCCTTGCCATCTGGGGTGAGAGAGTGAAAGCAAATAGATCTCGCCTTGGCCCAAATCAGCACCCAACTACTCCGGGCCAACTGATCTGAGCAGCTCCCAGTGATCAAGTTTCCTGAGGCAGAAAATTGGTTCCAAAAGGCGATGCAAGGATATCTTTTCACCTCACCAGCACACACACACACACCCCCTCACCCACCTATCCCAAGAGCTTTCCAGAAATTGCTCTGTGTGCCTTCCATTCGCATCATACTGCCTCTGTCCTCTCTGCCTCATTTCCATTTCCAATTGAAATCTAATAAAGAGCCCACACAACTTGCCAGGAAATTTTATCCTGGGATCAAAATTATGCTTGGATCAGACTTTCTATAAATGCTGCAGATAACGATAGCCAATTTGCAAATCTTTGTACCACAGCCCATTTAATCATTCAGCAATTCAATCCAAACAAGACCAATATAAGAATACTTAACAAAAACATACTTTACACAAAAGTGATTAGACTCTTGAACTACACTGCTGTTTCTGGAAAAGATTTGGCAGTGAACAGACTACACTGTCTGCTGAGCATTGAAAGCACATGATCAAACTATATTTGATGTTCAGGAATTGAATTCTACAAGAGTAATTGGGACACAGTTTGGTATATTGGAATTCTGTGCTTCAGTTTGGTATTTGCAGAACTGAATTCAATGGCCCTTCGCAGGCCTTTGTGCTAATAGCCTGTGGTGCGCTGAGAGTAATTTATTATTGAGCTGAGCTGTAGTTAAATAAGCCCACTGTGTTGAATCTAGTCCCATTGTAGAGATGTGAGCACAGATCTGGACAGCCACTCCTGCTCAGTACTGAGAGAGTGCTGCATTATTGTCAGGGTGCCACATTAACCCTGGGCCTCACTTGATTCCTCAGCTGGGTGTAAAGGAAGAGCTGGCGAGTTCTCCCGAAGTACTGGCCAATGTTTACCTTTCATGCCACAGAGCTGAGGGAGCGTGCAGACAGGAGGAGAGTTCAAAATTCACACATGCACAAAATGTAAAGGTCCACATAACAGGAAGAACAATCCTGGCACCATGCAACCCAGGAGATAGGGAATGGACTCAGCTACTGGATCAATAGTGGGTGGCCTGGGGCCATATATGGCCCATTTGGGTTCTGAGTGCCACCCCCTGAGACATTTTGTTGACCGTTGCTCCAGGTGCAGGGTTGCCACATTCTACTGATTTCCGTCCATGTAGTTTTATTTCCTACTGGTGTGACTGAAGTGATTTCAACATAAGCAAAGGTAAGTGAAGTGAGGTGTGTGCTGATTACACACAACATTGAGCGTGAGAGCCGCGTGGTCCCTCTGTGTCCAAAGGGTCAATATTTCTTTTGTTTTTACCATTTGAAGTTGCCAATATTTCTCTTAATATATAAATGATTAATCATTTTCTATAACTCGTTATGAAATATTCGATGTGTATCAAACGTATTCAGGCTTATTCATGGGGACATGGTTTGTGAACAAGCCCAATTTCAATCTTACAGTCCACTGAGATGAACCCAACTCATTAGTCTAGGTTGCCCATCATTATTGCATAATCTGGCTAAATAAGGAATGTCACTTGCAGATCTTTTAACCGTGGGGTTGTGAGATCCACACAGCAGAGGGGGCGGAGGGATCATTTATAATGGGAGGAGTGTTCAGTTTGCTGAATTTAAGTATTGGAGTTAACACATACTGGAATAAAATAGGAAGTCAGACTGGACATGGTGTTAAAGTTACTCTCCCAAACGCTCCTTGAGAAAATAGTAAGAAAAGTATCTCTTGTCTCAATTTTCGGCTTGACAAGAAACCCATCCACCAGCTGATACAACTCCAGCCATTTTAATGGTGGCCACAATTTGGGATTGCATTATAAAGCTGCCCAGACCCTGGAAACACAAACATCTGCCCAGTACTGCTGCACATTCTGCAAGCAGTATGTTTTTGTTTTGTAGGCTTTGAAGTGACAATCATTAATATTTGCAAATATGTTACAGATCACAAACAAAATGCCATCCGCTGCAATTGGAATAAAGATGTTTGGTTTTTCCAATATTCCTGTTGGGTTTCTTTTATATAAACAATCCATGTTACTGAAAATATTCTCAATGTTGATCATAGTTTTAATACTTCCATTGCTTCAAATGCATCTCCAGGAAAACTTTATTCAATAACTTTTCCTTTTCTTCCACATGTTTAAAGTACTAAATAAACATATATTTTCTCACTTGGTAACTACTTTGCTTCTTATAGTTCATAAGTTCACAAGATAGAGGAGCAGAATTAGGCCATTCAGCCCAGTCAGCCCCACCATTCGATCATGGCTGATATGCTCCTCATCCCCATTTTCTGGCCTTCTCCCCATAACCCTTCAACCCATTACCAATTAAAAATGTCTCACTCCTTAAATTTACTCACTGTCCCGGCATCCACCGCACTTTGGGGTAGCAAATTCCACAGATTCACAACCCTTTGGGAGAAGAAGTTTCTCCACAACTCTGTTTTAAATTAACTACCCCTTATCCTAAGACCATGATGTCTCAACCTAGAATGCCCCACCAGCAGAAGCATCTGCTCCACGTCTGCTTTATCCTAACCTATCTATATGCATTTGTAAGGTTGTTATTCCCTCATTCTTGTTGTTATAGTGTCAGGTCTTCCTTGCTGGCGTAAACACACAATCACAGCACAGTCTTGGGGGAGTTCTGTTGGCGATCCGTTTTTTAGATGGGAAGTTAAACCAAGGCCTTGTTCTTTAGGTGAATGCAAAGATGTCACAGTTTGAAAAGGAGGAGATTTTCTTCTGGCCATTCAGTCCCTTGAGCTTGCTCCACCATTTAATAAGATCATGGCCTATAGTAACCTCAAATCTCACCTACCCCCAATAACTTATCATTCCCTTACTTACCAAGAATCTATCCACCTCTGCCTTAAAAATATTCAAAAACTCTACTTCCACCACCTTTTGAGGAAGAGAATTCAAAAGACTCATGACCCTTTGAGAGAAATAAATTCTCCTCATCTCCAGTTTAAATGGGTGGCCCCTTATTTTTAAACAGTGACCCCCTAGTTCTAGATTCCCCCCCACAAGAGGAAACATTCTTTACACATCCACCCAGTCAAGCCCCCTCAGGATCGTATATGTTTCAATCAAGTCGCCTCTTACTTTTCTAAGCAGATATAAGCCTAACCTGTCCAATCTTTCCTCATGAGACAACCCACCCATTCCAATCATTAGAGAAGGCCTTTGGGAGATCCCAAGGACTCCCCAAAGTGCGATATAAATGCAAGCTTGTTCTTTCTTAATCTTTAGCCCTCTGCAAAGCCAGGGGAAGTGGTGGAGTAATGGTATTGTTGCTGGATGAGTAATCCAGAGACCCTCAGGTAATGCTGTAGGGACCTGGATTTGAATCCCGCCATGGCAGGTAGCAAAATGTGAATTCAATTTAAAAAATCTAGAATTTAAAAAGTCAAATGATTATGAAAACATTGTCAGGACAGTAGTGAATCAGATGGGTTTTTACCATCGGCAATGATTTTATGCTCATCATTACCATTACACCATTGCCTCTCCTCGTGTTCCATTTTCAGTCATTTGGAAGGTGGGCTGAGAAAACAATTGGAAAAAATGAGGCCAGAAACAAATCAGTTAATTGCTTCATTTCCCAGCATCGAACCACACAGAGCAACAGTTATTTTTGGGCTCACTTAGTTAAAACAGCAGAACTATTTTAGACTTTTCAATTGATTTTCAAACCAACATGGCCTCATTCTTATCTGTCCAGACACCAGAGCAAGTTCAAAGTAAATACAACAATGTGCATGTCAAATCTTGAAATGCCTTTGCGATGAAGAGCATCTTCACCTAAAAATTGCAGTTGGGAGTATTAGCTTTGGTGTGGCATTCTGCTGTCCAATATTTAACCTGTTTGAAATGGGCTGAGGTGGTCACTAAAATTGCAGACAAAGATACTGTGTGAAATGTTTGCTTGCCAACATCACCTGCCAAGAGTCCTTCGTAGATTTCAATTTTGAAAGTGTGGACCAAGGAATATTGGATTTACTGGGTGCTGAGGCTCCCTCACTGCCTCTCACCTCATACCTCAATTCACTTTGGATCAACTTAATCAACCCTGCAGCAAGAAATCCCTAAGTCTACTTGAAAATTAATCACGTTACCGTCCCATTCCACCCCGCATTTATCTTGAAGATAAAATGCTACTTTTTACAAAAGAATTCTTAGCTTCAGTATGCCATAAAAAAACACTGCTCATATTTTGTTCAGTTTCTGGAGTCTGTGATAACACCAGACAGGATAATAATCTATTAGCATATGATTAGAACTAGCAATGAGGAATGCAACCGTTGAAATATAACAACACATTAAAGAACAGCAAACTAAACACAAATGTCATGTGGAAGATTCTGTAGTATCCATTGTGGCGATTTTATTATTCCTGTTATCTGAAGTAAATGACACTTTGATCATAACTCTGCATATTGTAAAAGTATGCTCCAATGCATATTTTTGGGAACAAGAGAAATTCCTTGCAGTATTTTGCCCAGTGATTTCTGATAAACAATATTAAAAGCCTCAAATCATTGCTTTCAAAAGTTAATTAGCCAACAGTCATTTCAGGATTATACAGTTTTCTTCTCAGAAGATGAGAAGGCTACACTGAAAAAAAATAGAAAGCAGTGAAAAATATTTGTTCCACTCAGTAACCACAGCTTTATCAGATGTTCCTGTTCCTTTGAGAGATAATAATCCAACACCAAAATTAGAAACAGATTTAGGCCTAGGCAGAAGTTTCAAACCACAACAGAACATTTTGATAGCATGCCAAGTCCGCACTATATAAAGAGATAGCCTAAGTCTCACCAACAAGGAAAGATGACCTCATTATTAACTGGATTGCAGCTCTTTGTAGGTATCCTGAGCTGACCACATCATCAACTATTAATAAAACAAAGCAAATAAACACCCAGAGGGTTCCTTGGAAGGAGCAATAGCATGCAGTCTGCAACAGGTCGGAATTAACTTCCACTACACATTTTTGCAATATTTGACCAGTGGAAATCTGTTTCTGCACTACCTCATTCCCTTTGGAAAGTGAACCTCAGAGCATTGATAATGCTGTATTTTTTTCTGTGGGAAGTGGGTAGGTGATGGTTAGGCAGGGGTTCACAAAAGAAAACTTCTGATTGGATTCACTTGACAGATCCATGTCCATCATAGGCGCAGCGTCAATGGGAGTTTCAAAGACAGTGAGACTCGGAGCCCCATGTTCCACGCAGCATTTGGGAATGGGCTGGTGCTTTCCAATTTCTACATGACCGTCTCAGCCTTGTTGTCATGCTGAGAACAAAGGGAATTGAAGTGGGGGGGGGGGTCCACTCTCCATGTCCTCCGGTGGCAGATTGTAAATGAACAGTGACGAAGTCTTCCCAATTAGATCACACTAATAATAACAAAGTACAACACTCTCAGCAAGCAATGCAATGTACTTGGGGGTGTGAAGTCACTTTTATCAATACCTGCATCTCTGATCTTTCCTGTTTTTCTCCTCTTGGGCTCCTATGCTGAGCCTCATGTTCCACGCAGTGTTCTCCTACTTAGTCATAGAGTAATAGAGTTTTACAGTGCAGAAAGAGGTTCTTTGGCCCATCGTACCTATGCTGACCATCAAACACCTACTTATTATAATCCCATTTTCCAGCACTTAATCCATAGCCTTGTCTTTCAACTGAAGTCAAGACTCATCACTCTATCTCCTCCTTTGACAGGACTACATTCATAAAGTTTCTTGGGGTGCTCCATTGGACCTTTTGGAATCTGTCCAACGTTAGGTCAGAGCATTGATCCTTAACCTGTAACATTAACAGTGTGGCTACGTTTTTGTGTGCATGAATTCACCAAACTCCATATTTCTTGACCGGAACTGGGAGCTGTCAGTATACCTCAGATCTGCCTTCCTGCTTTATTCACAAGTCATAAACTGCAATGACAGTAAATGGTAACTGAATACTATTCTTTGGTACCATTGTTTTTCTTGATTGACCGTAATGAGCTAGACTTTGGTGTACAGAGCATCATTTCAACATTTGCAAAACTTGGAAGTATTATGAGATATGAATAAGATAGTAATATAAACATAGAAAATTGGAGCCAAGGGTAGGCTATTCGGCCCTTCAAGCCTGCTCCACCATTCATTATGATCATGGCTGATCCTCTATTTCAACACCATACTCCCACGCTCTCCTCATAACCATTGACACCTTTAGAGTATAGAATCTATCTATTTCCTCCTTAAATATATACAGTGACTTTACCTCTGCAGCCTTCTGTAGTAGAGAATTGCACAGGTTCATCACCCTCTGAAGAAATTTCTCGTCATCTCAGTCCTAAATGGCCTACCCCATATCCTCAGACTGTGACCCCTTGTTCTAGACCTCCCAGTCAGAAGAAACAATATCCCTGCATCCAGTCTGAATTTTATACATTTCAGTGAGATTCCCTCTCATTCTTCTAGGACAAGTCAATCCAATCTCTCCTCATACAATAATCCTGCCATCCCAGGAATCAGTATGGTGAACCTTCACTGCACTCTCTCTATGGCAGGTACATCCTTTCTTAGCTAAGGAGACCAAAACTGCACACAGCACTCCAGGTCTCACTACGGCCTGTACAGCTGCAATAAGATACCTTGCTCCTGTATTCGATGACGGTCAACATACCATTATCCTTCCTAACTGATTGCTGAACCTATAGAAATCTATCTAGCAAGACTTCAAAAGCATATAAACAGGTTCATGGAACGGATAGACATGTGGCAAATGAAACTGAATGCAGAGCTGTATGAAGTGATCCCTGGAGAGGCAATATAAAACAAAGGGTACAATTTTAAAAGTGGGTGCAGGAGCAGAAGGAGCTGGGACTATATGTGGACAAATTGTTGAAGGTGGTAGGGAAGGTTGAGAGAGTGACTAAGAAGGAATTTGGGATCTTGAGTTTTATAAATTGAGTCATAGAATACAGGAGCAAGGAAGTTATGGTGAACCTTTTAGAAAACACAAGCCTCAAATGGAGTATTGTGCTCACTTTCAGATGCTGCACTTTCAGAAGGATGTGAAGGTTCTCAAGAGGATGAAACAAAAATTTATAAGAATGGTTCCAGAGTTGAGGAACTTCAGTTACATGGTTAGATCAAGGAAGCTCGGGCTGTTCTCCTTGGAGAAGAGAAGGTTGAGAGGGTTTTGATAGCGCATTCAAAATCATGAGTGGTCCAGACAGGATCAGTAGTTCTCACTGGCAGTAGGGCTGAGGACCATAGGACACCGATTTAAGGTGATTGCCAATGGAGCCAGAAATGACATGGGGAGAATTTCCTTAATGCAGGCAGTGGTTAGGGTCTGCAAAGGACTGCCTGAGATTGTGATGGAGGCAGATTCAATTGTGGCTTTGTAAAATGATATTGGATAAGCACTCAAAGATAAAAAGTGTGCAGGGTTGCAGGAAAATGGTGGGGGAGTGGGATTAGCTGAGTTAGCCTTGCAAGAGTCAACAAAGACACAATGGGCCAAATGGCCACCAGTGCCACGATTCCAATCAATGGTTTATTTGTGTACCTCATAGACCAGTCCCTTATTTCAACTGAACAGTCAATGGACAAAACCGAATCCTTTGCACAATGAGGGAAGGAAATTTGGAAAGAAGATTGGTCTAAACAGTTATAATAATGAACGATCAATATAGTGCAAGAAATGGGAAGTATGAAGTTAATTTTTGTGTAATTGGTTGAAAAGGCAGTAACTGAAAATTGGACCCATTAAACCTTGTGAAGATGAAGTGGATTCAAAAGCTCAGTTTTTTTCCCATATTTCCTCATTGTCCAGAACTGGGCCAACTCTTCCTTTTCTGTTGTGAAGAATTCTCATTTGAAAAGCTGTTAACATTCACACTTATCAGAGAACTATTGTTCCAAATTGATTCTTGATCTGTTTCACATACAGGATGTTGTGAGCTCGACATTTTATACACACTATGTAACATGTTGATTCAATTCCCAATAGCTGCATTCTTCACATCCTGTGAAATTTATCCTGTAATCTCGATATAAATCCTGCCTCTCTGCTTGTTCCTGTACTGTAAGTTGTGCACTCATTAGTGTAGGAACAATGTGCCGTGTGTTCTGCAGCTTGTCTTGCATGCTTTGTTCAATATTTCGCATTCTTTGATCAGTAAAAAGTTGCACAGGATTGCCGCCACTGATGGAGCCCATTTGCCTCTGCTGTTAAAATTGATGGACTGGCAGCTAAGCGAACTCTGTAATGAACAGGCAGTTTCTCCTGCCAGCTCTCCGCCTAAGTGGAGAAAGCAAACATTACCCAGTTCCACTCTTCATTTTTCAAAACTTTATTCTGTCACTTTCTTTTATCCTCTATATTATATGTGTAGTATATCTCCTGTTCTTCGCTACAATAGTCATATGATGCTCTCTCTCTCTTCTTCACAGCCATTCTTGCCTTTATCTCTATCCACTGACTGCACTCAGTGCTCCTCTGAACAAGAAACATTCGTGTCACACTAGTCTCAGGCAATGATTGTCTGAGAATGAGAACCTAACATCGTCCCTTGACATTCAGTGGCATTACCATCGCTGAACCGCCCCCCCCACCCACCACCACTCAATCTCCTGGGGGGGTTATCATTAACCAGAAACTGAACTGGACTCACCAAATTCTGGAAAGTATGAAAATAGATAAGTCCCCTGGGCTGGATCGGATTTATCCTAGGATTCTCTGGGAGGCTTGGGAGGAGCTTGCAGAGCCTTTGGCTTTGATCTTTAGGTTGTCATCGTCCACAAGAATAGTGCCAGAAGACTGGTGGATAGCAAATGTTGTCCCCTTGTTCAAGAAGGGGAATAGAGACACCCTGGTAATTATAGACCAGTGAGCCTTACTTCTGTTGTGGGCAAAGTTTTGGAAAGGATTTTAAGAAATAGAATTTATAATCATCTAGAAAGGAACAATTTGATTAGGGATAGTCAGTACGGTTTTGTGAAGAGTAGGTCATGTCTCACAAACCTTATTGAGTTCTTTGAGAAGGTGACCAAAGAGGTGGATGAGGGTAAAGCAGTTGATGTGGTGTGCATGGATTTCAGTAAAGCATTTGATAAGGTTCCCCACGGCAAGCTATTGCAGAAGATACGGAGGCATGGGATTGAGGGTGATTTAGTGGTTTGGATTAGAAATTGATTAGCTGCAAGACAGAGGGTGGTGGTTGATGGGAAATGTTCATCCTGGAGTTCAGTTACTAGTGGTGTACTGCAAGGATCTGTTTTGGGGCCACTGCTGTTTGTCATTTTTATAAATGACCTGGGTGAGGGTGTAGCAGGATGGATTAGTAAATTTGCAGATGACACTAAAGTTGGTGGAGTTGTGGACAGTGCGGAAGGATGTTGCAGGTTACAGAGGGACATAGACAAGCTGCAGAGCTGGGCTGAGAGGTGGCAAATGGAGTTTAATGCGGAAAAGCGTGAAGTGATTCACTTTGGAAGGAGTAACAGGAATACAGAGTACTGGGCTAATGGTAAGTTACTTGGTAGTGTGGTTGAGCAGAGAGATCTCGGTGTCTGTGTGCATAGATCCCTGAAAGTTAGCACCCAGGTTGATCGGGTTGTTGAGAAGGCGTAAGAAGGTGTGTTAGCTTTTATTGGTAGAGGGATTGAGTTTAGGAGCCATGAGGTCATGTTGCAGCTGTACAAAACTCTGGTACGGCCACACTTGGAGTACTGTGTACCGTTCTGGTTGCCGCATTATAGGAAGGATGTGGAAGCATTGGGAAGGGTGCAGAGGAGATTTACCAGGATGTTGCCTGGTATGGTGGGACGGTCTTATGAGGCTTGAGGCTGTTTTCATTAGAGAGAAGAAGGTTAAGAGGTGACTTAATAGAGGCATTTAAGATGATCAGAGGATTAGATAGGGTGGATAGTGTGAACCTTTTTCCTCGGATGGAGATGGCTAGCATGAGGGGACGTAGCTTTAAATTGAGGGGTGATAGATGTAGGACAAATGTCAGAGGTAGGTTCTTTACTCAGAGAGTAGTAAGGGGTGGAATGCCCTGCCTGCAGCAGTAGTGGATTTGCCAACATTAAGGGCATTTAAATGGTCATTGGGTAAACATATGGATGATATTGGAATAGTGTAGGTTAGATGGGCTTTAGATTAGTTTCACAGGTTGGTGCAACATCGAGGGCCGAAGGGCCTGTACTGCGCTGCAATGTTCTATGTTAAATAAATACTGTGGCTACAAGAGCAGGTCAGACACTGGGAATCCCGCATGAGTAACTCACCTCCTGGCTTCCCAAAGCCTGTCCACCATCTAGGGGTCATGATGTTTGGACAAGACTTCTTCACCGCACAGGATCTTCAACCGATGCTATACACTAGATACATCGATGACATTTTCTTCCTTTGGACTTATGGTGAACAATCACTGAAACAACTATGTGATGATATCAACAAGTTCCACCCCACCATCAGACTCACCATGGACTATTCTCCAGAATTGGTTGCATTCTTGGACCCACGCATCACCATTAAGGACGGTCACCTCAGCACCTCACTGTACCGCAAGCCCACAGACAATCTCACAATGCTCCACTTCTCCAGCTTCCACCCTAAACATGTTAAAGAAGCCATTCCCTATGGACAAGCCCTCCGTATACACAGGATTTGCTCAGATGAGGAGGATCGTGACAGACACCTCCAAACGCTGAAAGATGCCCTCATAAGAATAGGATATGGTGCTCGACTCATCAATCAACAGTTCCGATGCGCCACAGTGAAAAACCACACCGACTCCTCAGAAGACAAACATGGGACACAGTGGACAGAGTACCCTTCGTTGTCCAGTACTTCCCCGGAGCGGAGAAGCTACGACATCTTCTCCGGATATGGCTTCAACATATCATTGATGAAGACGAACATCTCGCCAGGGCCATCCCCACACCCCCACTTCTTGCCTTCAGACAACCACACAACCTCAAACAGACCATTGTTCGCAGCAAACTACCCAGCCTTCAGGAGAACAGTGACCACAATACCACACAACCCTGTCACAGCAACCTCTGCAAGACAAGCTGGATCATTGACATGGATGACATCATCACACGTGCAAATCGGCCAATGTTGTCTACCTGATACGTTGCAAGAAAGGATGTCCCGAAGCATGGTACATTGGGGAGACCATGCAGACGCTACGACAACGGATGAATGAACATGTCTCGACAATCACCAGGCAAGACTGTTCCCTTCCTATTGGCGAACACTTCAGTGGTCACGGGCATTCAGCCTCTGACCTTCGGGTAAGCGTTCTCCAAGGCGGCCTTCACAACACACGACAGCGCAGAGTCGCTGAACAGAGACTGATAGCCAAGTTCCACACACATGAGGACGGTCTCAACAGGGATCTTGGGTTCATGTCGCACTATCTGTAACCCCCGTGACTTGCCTGGGTTTGCAAAACCTCACTTACTGTACTGTCTGGAGACAATACACATCTCTTTAACCTGTGCTCAGTGCTCCTTCCACTCACATTGTTGGCCACTTTAAGACTTGAATAGCAGGTTAGGTGTAAAGATTTGCATTCTAATCAGTAATCTGTAAACTGTCTGTGCTTTATATGCTCTGTCTGAGGCCAGTACTCTCCATTCACCTAACAAAGAGGGAAACCTCGAAAGCTTGTGAGTTTACTATCAACTAAATCGGTTGGACTTAAACCTGGTGTTGTCAGACTTCTTACCATCTAGACGCACAGGCCAGGAGCGTGATGGAATACTCTCCACTTACCTGGATGACTGCAGCTCCAACAACAAGAAGCTTGATACCATCCAGTAAAAAGCAGCCCACTTTACTGACACCCATTCCACAAACATTCACTCCCTCCACCACCAACAAATATTAGCTGCATTGTGTACCATCTACAAGATGCACTGCAAAAACACACCAAGCAGCACTTTCCAAACCCACAACTGCTACCATCTAGAAGGACAAGAGCAGCAGATACCTGTGAACACCACCATCTGGAAGTTTCATTCAAAGTGACTCATCCTCCTGATGTGAAAATGTATTACCGTTCCCCCACTGTTGCTGGGTCAAAAACCTGAAACTCCTTCCCTAACAGCTCTGTTGGTGTACCTAAAATCTCCAACTTCAGTTACTCCATCATTGATAGTCATGCCTTTAATTGTCTTGGCCCCAAGCTCTGGAAATCCCTCCCTAAACCTCTCCACCCACTCTACCTCACTTTTTGCCTTTAAGGCACTCCTTAAGGGGCAGCACAGTGGTTAGCACTACTGCCTCACAACTCCAGGGACCTGGGTCCGATTCCCAGCTTGGATTACTGTCTGTGTGGAGTTTGCACATTAGAAATCATAGAAACCCTACAGTGCATAAGAACATAAGAAATAGGAGCAGGAGTAGGCCATCTAGTCCTTCGAGCCTGCCCCACCATTCAATAAGATCACGGCTGATCTGAAGTGGATCAGTTCCACTTTCCTGCTTTCTCCCCATAACCCTTAATTCCCTTGTCTATCAAAAACCTATCTACCTGTGACTTAAATATACTTAGCGAGGTAGCCTCCACCACTTCAACGGGCAGAGAATTCCAGAGATTCACCACCCTTTGAGTGAAGAAGTTCCTCCTCAACTTTGATCTAAACTGCTCCCCCCCCCCTTATCTTGAGGCTGTGCCTTCTAGTCCTGCTGTCCTTTCTAAGTGGGAAGAATCTCTCTACCTCTACCCTATCCAACCCCTTCATTTTTTTATACGTCTCTATAAGATCCCCCCTCATCCTTCTAAACTCCAACGAGTACAGACCCAGCCTATTTAGTCTCTCTTCATAGTCCAAACCCCTCATCTCCGGTATCAGCCTAGTGAACCCCCTCTGCACTCCCTCCAAGGCCAAAATATCCTTCCTCAAGTGAGCTGACCAAAACTGCACACAGTCCTCCAGCTGTGGCCTCACCAGTGCCCTGTACAGTTGCAGCAAGACCTCCCTGCTTTTATATTCTATCCCCCTCACTATAAAGGCCAGCATCCCATTCGCCTTCTTGATCACCTGCTGCACCTGCAGACTGGGTTTTTGCGACTCGTGCACAAGGACCCCCAGGTCCCTCTGCACTGTAGCATGCTGCAGCTTTTCACCCTTTAATTAGTAATCCCTCCTACTATTATTTCTGCCAGAGTGGATAACCTCACACTTGCCAACATTATACTCCATCTGCCAGGTCCTTGCCCACTCACCCAGCCTATCCAGATCCCTCTGCAGACTTTCCACACCCTCCGCACAATTTGCTTTTCCACTCATCTTCGTGTCATCAGCAAATTTCGTCACCCTACACTCAGCCCCCTCCTCCAGATCATCTATGTAAACGGTAAATAGCTGAGGCCCCAGCACCGATCCCTGCGGCACTCCACTAGTTACCAACCACCAATCCGAATAGCACCCATTGATACCAACTCTCTGCTTCCTATTAGACAACCAATCCTCTATCCACGCTAACACTGTCTGCACCCAGCGCAGACAGGGGCCATTTGGTTCATTGAGTCTGCACCGATCACAATCCCACCGAGGCCCTACCCCCATATCCCTACATATTTACCCACTAATCACTCTAACCTACACATCTCGGGACACTAAGGGCCTGATTTTACCAAACATTTGCTGCCATTTTCGGGTGCGAAATTGCGGTAAATTCGGGCATTGGGCCTGTAACGCGATCTGTACCCGAATTCGAGCAGATTGTGCCTTTACCAACACTCGATTTGGGCGCAGATCTGGTTCACACCCCAATCGGGCGGCCCAACAATTTAAATGTATTAACATGCATTTAAATCGATTTAATGAACCGTGTGCCCATCTCTACCCCCAAATCCCACTTTACCATCTTCTGATCCGATTCAGATCCGCGCTGTTATCAACCTGCAGAATAAAAATCCAAAGCGGATTCCTGTTCTGCAGGAGAACCTCCGAAGCCCATCCTCCTCGAACACCCTTCACAGACCCCTCGCGAACCACCCCGGCAGACACCACCCCCCGCCACCCCGAGCCAGGATGGGGGGAGGATGGACTTTGGAGAATCTCCCCCCACCCTGCTCGGCAGACAACAGCGGAAGGCAGGAAGGTGCTGCAGGCTGTCCAACGACTGCAGTAAGAAATCTCACAACACCAGGTTAAACTCCAACAGGACTTTCCAACAGGACTTTAACGTGGTGTTGTGAGACTTCTTACTGTGTTTACCCCAGTCCAATACCAGCATCTCCACATCAACGAGTGCAGGTCAGAAGGATGGTGGAGGGAGAGCAGCAATCCAGGTAGGCTGAGGGTGTGCTCTGTCGAGGGGGGGGGTGGGGGCTGCCTCCCGGGGGGGTCTGACCGCGGCTCCACCACCCCACCCCCCCCCCCCCCCCCCCCCCACCCCCTTCCCCCCCAACCACCCAGCTCTCTCTGTTTTGGTTTTTGCGCCTGGGCGCGCTGTTTCAGATCTTTTTTGAACTGCGCATGCGCAGTTCAGAGCTCTGATTGTTCCGGCAGCGCTAAGCCCCGCCCACAGCGCAGACCAGACCGGAACCTGCAAAAAGTGTATAGGCGTGCTGGAACAAGGATTCTGGGCTCGGATCCGTTTTATGTCCGGATCCGGCCCTTAGCCTCCGATTGGTAAAATCTGGCCCTAAGGGGCAATTTTAGCATGTCCAATCAACCTAACCCGCACAGCTTTGGACTGTGGGAGGAAACCGGAGTACCCGGAGGAAACCCACACAGACACAAGGAGAATGTGCAAACTCCACACGGGCAGTGACCCAAGCCGGGAATCGAATCCAGGTCCCTGGAGCTGTGAAGCAGCAGTGCTAACCACTGTGCTACCGTGCCACCCTAATTCTCCCTGTCTCTGCGTGGGTTTCCTCCGGGTGCTCCGGTTCCTTCCCACAGTCCAAAGATGTGTGGGTTATGTGAGGCCAGAACTCTCCATTCACCTGACGAAGAGGGTAACCCCTCGAAAGCTTGCGAGTATATTATCAAATAAATAGGTTGGACTAAAACCTGGTGTTGTCAGACTTTTTACTGTGTTTACGCCAGTCCAACGCCGGCATACCCACATTATGTTGATTGGCCATGATAAATTACCCCTTAGTGTCAGGGAATGTGTAGATTAGAGGGATTAGTGGGATAAATTTGTGAGGATAGGGCCTGGGGTGGGATTGTTGTCAGTGCAAGCGCAATGGGCCGAAAGGCCTCCTTCTGCACTGTGGGGATTCTATGAATAACCATGGGTGATTTTAATATGCACTAGATTGGGAAAATCAAACTGGCAAAGGTAGCCAGGAGGCAGAGTTAATTGAATGTATTAGAGATTGTTTCTTGGAACAGTATATTGTGGAACCAACCAGGGAGCAGGCTACCCTGGATTTGGTATTGTGTAATGAGAAGGGATTAATTAATGACCTCATGGTTAAGGATCCTCTCAGGAGTAGTAACCACAGTATGATAGAATTCAAAATTCAGTTTGGGGGTGAGAAAGTGGAGTCCCACATTAGCGTTCTGGGATTAAACAAAGGAAACTACATGAGGACAGATTTGGCCTGAGTAAAGTGGGCAGGAAGGCTAAAAGGTAGGACAGCAGATGAGCAATGGCAGTTGTTTAAGGTGATACTCAAATAAAATATGTCCCAGTGAGGAAGATGGTAAGGAGGGTAAAAAAAAACATCCATGGCTAAACGAGGAAGTCAAGGACAATATAAAGACAAAAACTAAGGGATACCATATTGCAAAGGCCAATGGCTGGCTGGAAGATTGGGAAACTTTCAAACATAACAAAGGGATATTAAAAAAGTAATAAAAAGAGCTACAGTAAATTACAAAAGGAAACTAGTGCAAAATGTCAAGAAGGATAGCAAAAGCTTCTATAAGTATATGAAAGGGAAGAGAGTCGCTAGGATGAATGTTGGTTCCTTGGAAGATGAAACCGGAGAGTTAATAGTGGGGAACATTGAAATGGCAGAGATGCTAAATCAATACTTTGCTTCGGTTTTCACGGTGGAGGACACTAGTGCCATTGCTATAGCAATGGGCAAGTCAGAGGTAATAGAAAGGGTAGAGCTTAGAACAATCAACATTGATAGGGAGAAGGTACTAGCAAACTATTGGGATTAAGGGCAGATAAGTCCCCTGGGCCTGATGGCCTATATCCTAGGGTATTCAATGAAATGGCGGTGGAGATAGTGGATCCATTGGTTATAGTATTCCAAAATTCCCTGGACACAGGAAAGGTTCCAGTGGATTGGAAAAATGTAAATGTAAGTCCTTATTCAAAAAAGGAGGGAGATAAAATGTGGGAAATTACAGACCAGTTAGTTTAATGTCTGTTGTCGGGAAAGTGTTAGAATCAATTATCAATATCAGGACATTTGGAAAGTCAAAGCGCTATCCATCAGAATCAGCATGGTTTTATGAACGGCAAATCATGTTTGACTAATTTGCTAGAGCTCTTCAAGAATGTAACAAGCAAAGTAGATAATGGGGATCCTGTAGATGTAGTATATCTGGAATTCCAGAGGACATTTAATAAAGTGCCACACAAAAGGTTAATTCAGAAGGTTAGATCACATGGGATTAGGGGTAATTTATTAGCTTGGATAGGTGACTGGCTGATGGACAGAAGACAAAGGGTTGGGATAAATATTTCTTTTCTAGATGGCAAGTAGTAACTTGTGGGGTGCCACAAGATTCAGTCCTTGGGGCCCCAGCCATTTAAAATCGATATTAATGACTTGGGTACAGGGATAGAAGGCTCTATTGCCAAATTTAATGACACAAAAATAGGCAGAACAGTAAGTTGCAATGAGGAAATAAGAACCTTACATATGGATAAGATAGGAGAGTGGGCCAAAATGTGGCAGGTGGAGTTTAATATGGATAAGTGTGAGATCATACATTTTGGTCAGAAAAATGGAAAGACGACTTATTATCTAAATGGGGAGACACTTTGGGTACTCCGGTGCAGAGGGATCTGGGTGTCCTTGTTCATGAGGACCACTGTTTAAAAAAGGAAGTAGACAAAAGGCGGGTAACTACAGGCCGGTTAGCTTAACGTCCGTAGTTGGGAAAATGTTGGAATCCACCATTATAGAAGAAATAACAGGACACCTGGGAAGGAATGGTTTGATCAAGCAGACGCAGCATGGATTCATGAAGGGAAAGTCGTGTTTGACGAATTTTCTGGATTTTTATGAAGATGTAATGAGTGCGGTAGACAGAGATGAACCGGTGGATGTGGTGTTTTTAGATTTCCAGAAGGCGTTCGATAAGGTCCCTCACAAAAGGTTGCTGCATAAGATTAAGGTACACAGAGTTGGGGTAAAGTGTTAGCGTGGATTGAGGATTAGCTATCTAACAGGAAGCAAAGAGTTGGAATAAATGGGTGCTTTTCTGGTTGGCAGTTGGTGACTAATGGTGTGCCGCAGGGATCAGTGCGGGGGCCTCAACTGTTTATCATATATATAGATGATCTGGAGGAGGGGACTGAGTGTAGGGTAACAAAGTTTGCTGATGACACAAAGATGAGTGGGAAAGCGAATTGCGTGGAGGACGTGGAAAGTCTGCAGAGAGATTTGGATAGGCTGAGTAAGTGGGCGAAGATCTGGCAGATGGAGAATAACATTGGCAAATGTGAGGTTATCCACTTTGGAAGGAATAATAGTAAAATGGAATATTATTTAAATGGTGAAAAATTACAACATGCTACTGTGCAGAGGGACCTGGGGGTCCTTGTGCATGAGTCGCAAAAACTCAGGTTTGCAGGTGCAGCAGGTGATCAAGAAGGCTAATGGGATGCTGGCCTTTATAGCGAGGGGGATAGAATATAAAAACAGGGAGGTCTTGCTGCAACTGTACAGGGCACTGGTGAGGCTGCAGTTGGAGTACTGTGTGCAGTTTTGGTTCCCTTATTTGCGAAAGGATATATTGGCCTTGGAGGGAGTACAGAGAAGGTTCACCAGGTTGATACCGGAGATGAGGGGGTTAGCTTATGAGGAGAGATTGAGTAGATTGGGCCTGTACTCGTTGGAATTTAGAAGGCTGAGGGGGGATCTTATAGAGACATATAAGATTATGAAGGGGATGGATAGGATAGAGGTAGAGAGATTCTTTCCACTTAGAAAGGAAACCAGAACTAGAGGGCACAGCCTCAAAATAAGGGGGGTCAGTTTAGAATAGAGTTGAGGAGGGACTTCTTCTCTCAGAGGATAGTGAATCTCTGAAATTCTCTGCCGATTGAAGCAGTGGAGGATACCTCATTGAATATGTTTAAGTCACAGGTAGATAGATTTCGATAAGGGAATTAAGGGTTATGGGGAGCAAGCGGGTCAGTGGAATTGATCCACTTCAGATCAGCCATGATCTTATTGAATGGCGGGGCAGGCTCGAGGGGCTAGATGGCCTACTCCTGCTCCTATTTCTTATGTTCTTCTGAGTCACAGAAAACCTACATGAAGGTACAGCAGATAATAAAGAAAGTGAATGGAATGATGGCATTAATAGTGAAAGGAATAGAATATAATGGTAAGGACGTATTATTGCAACTATACAAGGCATTGGTGAGGCCACACTTGGAGTATTATGCACAGCTTTAGTCCCCTTATTTGAGGAAAGATGTAGTGGCATTGGAGGCAGTTCAGAGGAGGTTCACTAGATTGATTCCAGAGATGAGGGGTTTATTGTATGAAGAGAGATTGAACAGTTTAGGCCGGCACTCTCTGGAATTTAGAAGAATGAGGGGAGATCAAATTGAGGTATACGATATGATAAGAGGTCTGGATAAAGTAGATGTGGAGTGGATGTTTCCTTTTGTGGGGCATTCTAGGACAAGAGGTCATAGTCTTAGGATAAGGGACAGCAAATTTAAAACAGAGTTGAGGAGAAACTACTTCTCCCAAAGGGTTGTGAATCTGTGGAATTCACTACCCCAAAGTGCGGTGGATGCTGGGACAGTGAGTACATTTAAGGAGGAGTTAGACAGATTTTTAATTGGTAATGGGTTGAAGGGTTATGGGGAGAAGGCAGGAAAATGGGGATGAGGAGCATATCAGCCATGATCAAATGGCGGAGCAGTCTCGCTGGGCCAAATGGCCTAATTTTTCTCCTATATCTTATGAACTCTCCCCAGTGCCCTACCATTAACTCAGCAGGTCCTGCCCCAATTCAATCTACCAAAATGCATCACTTCACATTTATCTAAATTAAACTCCGTCTGCCATTCATCAGCCCACTGGCCCAATTGATAAAGATCCTGTTGCAATCCGAGATAACCTTCTTCACTGTCCAGTTTGCTACCAATCTTGGTGTCATCTGCAAACATACTAACCAGGCCTCCTAAATTCTCATCCAAATCATTAATATAAATAAAAAATAACAGTGGACCCAGCTGGGCATGCCGCTAATCACAGGCCTCCAGTTTGAAAAACAATCCTCTAAAACCATAATCCTCTACAATCTGTCATCTATTGTCAAATCAATTTTGTATCCAATTGGCTATCTCATCCTGGATCCCGTGAGATTTAATCTCATGAAACAACTTACCATGGCAGCACTTTGTCAAAGACTGTGCTAAAGTCCATGTAGAGAACATAAACAGCAATGCCTTCATCTACCTTCTTGGTTACTGTGATATTAGTGTTTCTTTAAAAGATGATTTTTTTAAAAAAATCATGACCTCTGCAACTCTCACAGTCAGTGTTTCTCAGTTCACAGCCTTGGGTGATGTCATTAGTGGGAGGAGAGAAACAAACTGTGCCGGTCAGATCACAAGGGTTTTTAGCTTTGTTTTGGCTGCAGTGTCAGAAGCATAGCTGAAAGAAGTCTCTCCCTCTATTTTTATTTTGAAAGTTTTATAGTTAGCTGAAAGCATAGCTTGTTTGTCATCCTGCAGTAAAATAAATCTCTGTTTTGGGGAGCTGAAGACTACAAGCTGCTTTGAGTTTTCAAGATCATTTGAAATCAGCATTCAACCCAGGGAACTGGATTCCAGTATTATGTGAGTGATAGCCTGTGCAGTGATAAACCTGTTTAAAGGGTTTTATTTATTGGATGTTGGTTTTGATTGGAACATCTGACACATATATATGTATAGGTTAAGAGTTATACATTATAATGGTTGTTTTGTTTCTTGTTTGTAATTGATAAAAGTTGCTAATATTTTCTTACTATACATGTTAACTATATTCTTAAATAAACTTTGCTTGATAAAAGCTCTCCAGCAGTTCTTCTGAATCACACTTGAAGTGAAGCATCTTATGCTTATCCTAGCCAAATTCAAGATGCAAAACTTGTGGTTCAAGCAGGCTTCATAAAACACTTTGGAGTTTTAATCTGAAGCATAACAATTGGGGGCTGTAATGGGATTAAAATCTATATTTCTTGATTGATTTGGGATTATTGAACTCAAAAGACAGTGAGTGGTTAGCATATTTATAGTTTCTTTTCAGGTGTTGTATTCAGGTTTAAATAAGGAGTGCCTTGTGGAATAATGGCTTTTTCAGAGGCTAATACGTTCTTGGGAGTGGAAGAGGTTATGCAAGGTAGTTTGCAAAAGATAACTAAAACAAAGCTTTTGGAATTAGCAAAAACATTGCAGTTGACATTGCCTGACAGTGTACAGAAAGGGGAGACAATTGTGGTGATAGCACAGCATTTAAAATTGCCAGAAACACATGCAGAGTCATTGGAAATGGCTAGAATTCAATTACAAATGAAACAGCTTGAACATGAAAAAGAATTAAAGCAGCTTGGATTCAAAATAAAGGAGAGAGAGTAGCAGAACAAAAAGCCAGAGAAAGGGAGGCCATTGCAGCAGAAAAAGCAAAAGGAAGGGAGGCTATTACAGCAGAGAAAGCCAGAGAAAGGGAGGAACAAAAAGCACAAGAAATTAGACTGCTTGAATTGCAGGCAAGGGAAAAATAAAAACAGAGAGACTTCTTTCAGCTATGCTTCTAACACTGCAGCCAAAACAAAACTAAAAACAACCCTTGTCACCTGACTGGCACACAGTTTTGTTTCCTCCTCCCACCAATGACATCATCTCAGGCTGTAAACTGAGAAACATTGACTCTGAGGGCTGCAGAGATCACGATTTTTTTTAAAAAAGTGTCCTTTTAAAAAATTAACGTCACTGTTACCCTTTCAAAAAACTCAAATTTGTGAGACTTGATTTTCCACTCACAAAGCCATGCTGACTGTCCCTAATCAGTCCTTGCCTCTCCAAATGATTGCAAATTCTGTCTCTCAGAATACTTGCTAACAACTTACCCACTACAGACGTTAGGCTCACCAGTCTGTAGTTCCCAGACTTTTCCCTATAGCCCTTCTTAAACAAAGGCACAACATTTACTACCCTCCAACCTTCAGGCACCTCACCTGTTGCTGTCGATGATTCAAATATCTTGGCTAGGGGACCTGTAATTCCCTCCCTAGCTTCCAACAACGTCCTGGGGTACATTTCATCAGATCCTGGGTATTTATGCACCTTGATGTGCTTTAAGACTTCCAGCACCTCCTTCTCTGTAATATGTATGCGCCTCAAGACATTGTTATTTATTTCTCCCAGTTCCCGAACATGCATGCCTTTCTCAACAGTAAATACTGATGAAAAATATTCCTTTAGGATTTCACCCATCTCTTGAGGATCTGCACATTGATGACCTTATTGATCCTTAAGAGGCCCTACTCTCTCCCTGATTACTCTTTTGCCCTTTATGTATTTGCCTTATCTGCCAAAGCAATCACATGTCTCCTTTTCGCGCCCTGATTTCTCTCTTAACTCTACTCCTACACCCCCTACCCCCTATACTCTTCAAGGGATCCACTTGATCCCAGCTGCCTATGCATGTCATGTGCCTCCTTTTTCTTTATGACCAGGGCCTCAATATCTTGAGTCACCCAGGGTTCCTTATTTCTAACAGCCTTGCCCTTCACTCTAAAAGGAATGTGCTTACCCTGAACCCTGGTTAACACACTTTTGAAAACCTCCCACTTACCAGCCATCCCTTTGCTTGCCAACAGACTCCCCCAATCAACGTTTGAAAGTTCCTATCTAATACCATCAAAATTGGCCTTGCCCCAATTTAGAATTTTCATTATGTTAAAGATGCTAGATGAATGCGAGTTATTGTTATGCTTATCATCATGTTAATGTATTCCAGTCTGGTCACAATTCTCTCTATTTGGAATATAGGCCAGTACTTCAACAAAAAATACCACATGCCTGCCCATCCTGAATGAAATGTATTGGTTGTTTGGAAAGTCCAAGTCAGTCTTGAAGCTGGAGTTCAATTTGCTGTGACAGTGCGAGTTCTCCATCTGTTTAGAAAAAGAGAGTGTGAGCTGTCTCGTGAAATGCAAAAATAATTCTTAGCATTTCCACATTTGCCTCCAGGACCTATTTTCTTGCAACATTTCAGCTTCTCCTTATGTGCGATTGCAAACGATGTACTTTTCAAACTGACACTAGCATGGGGATCATGTCGTGTCTTATGCAATTCTGTTAACTCTGTGAGATACTGAAGGGATTGGTGCACCTTGGACACATTTTCTGCCTGTGTTGTCTTAAGGAAAATAATTCATCAATTATGCCAAGTCTGTGCTATGAGAGCGGCAGAACAATTCTTTATTTGGCAAAATGCAAAATCAAGACCACCCAATAGTGACTGTGAATTGAAGCTCTGGACTTCATGTCTGAACACCAAGATTGATATTAGATCATAAGACCATAAAACATAAAAACAGAAGTAGGCCATCGATTGTGCTCCACCATTCAATGAAATCATGATTGATCTGATGTGATAATCCTCAACTCCACTTTCGAGCTTTATCCCCAATAACCCTCAATTCCCTCACTGATTAAAATCTGTCTCTCAGCCTTGAACATACTTAACGACTCAGCCTCCACAGCCCTCTGCAGTAAAGAATTTAACAGATTCACTGCCCTCTGAGAGAAGAAATTCCTCCTCATCTCTGTCTTAAATGGACAAGCCCTTACTCTGAGATGGTGCCCTCTGGTCCTAGATTCACCTACAAGGGGAAACAACCTCTCAGCATCGACCCTGTCAAGCCCCCTGAAAATCTGATCTGTCTCAATAACGTCACCTCTTATTGTTCTAAACTCCAATGAGTACAAGCCCAACCTACTCATAAGAAAATCCCTCCAAGCCAGGGATCAACCTTCTCAAGTGAACCTTCTCTGAACTGCCTCCAGTACCAGTATAAACTTCAAGATGATACTGTATTATGTTAGAGAAAAGATTAGGGTTTTCCTTTAACATAAAGCAATTCGTCTTTGACAAAGTTATTCAGCTTAATTTTTTCATGCCTTCAACACTTTATGCTGTTCAAGAGTACCAAAATGTCAGCTATTTTCACATCTGAAGGCTCACTGTTCTTCTGGCCTCTTGCTTTGCATCTTCTGAAATCCCAAAAAAGCCTGATTTGCCTTGTGAAACTCCAACCATTACGAACGTGGATCAATTTCAATTTCTGGGATCAGAAATTAGAAATAGGAGAGGAGAGGTCACCCTGTTGGGAGTCTTTTATAGACCTCCAAAAAGTTCTAGAGAGGTTGAGGAAAGGATTGCAGAGACGATCCTGGTTAGGAGTGAAAGTAATAGGGTAATTGTTATGGGGGATTTTAACTTTACTAACATTGATTGGAATAGCTATAGCTCTAGCTCGTTAGAGGGGTCAGTTTTTGTTCAAAGTGTGCAGGAAGGTTTTTTAACTCAATATGTAGATAGGCCAACTAGAGGTGAGGCTATATTGGACTTGGTGCTGGGAAATGAGCCAGACCAGGTGCTAGACTTGGAAGTTGGTGTGCTTTTTGGTGATAGTGACCACAATTCGGTTACGTTCACCTTAGTGATGGAAAGGGATAGGCATGAACCTCGGGTCAGTAGTTTTAGCTGGGGGAAGGGTAACTATGAGGCCATTAGGAGAGAATTAGGAAGCATTGGTTGGACTAGGAGATTACAGGGACTAGGAACGTCTGAAATGTGGAGTTTGTTCAAGGAGCAGCTACTGTGGGTCTGTGATAGGTATGTCCCTGTCAGGCAAGGAGGAATTGGTAGGGCTAGGGAACCGTGGTGCACGAAAAAAGTTGATTTGTTGGTTAGGAAGAAGAAGGAGGCTTATGTTCGGATGAGGCTTGAGGGCTCGGGTAGTGCAGTAGAAAGCTTTAGATTGGCTAGGAGGGAGTTGAAGAGGGAGTTAAGAAGGGCTAGAAGAGGGCATGAGATGACTTTGGCTGATAGGATTAAGGAGAATCCTAAGGCGTTCTATAGGTATGTCAAGAATAGAAGGTTGGTCAGGGCAAGATTAGGGCCAGTTACAGACAGTAGGGGGAAGTTGTGTGTGGAACCGGAAGAGATTGGAGAGGCATTGAACCATTATTTCTCTTCGGTGTTCACGCAGGACGATATGAATGTAGCTGAGGAGGTCACTGGGGTGAAGGGGTGTAAAATAGAAAGTATTGTAGTTGATACAGAGGATGTGTTGGATATTCTAGAAGGGTTGAAAATAGATAAGTCCCCTGGTCCAGACGGGATTTACCCTAGGATTCTATGGGAGGCAAGAGAGGTGATTGCAGAGCCACTGGCTCTGATCTTCAGGTCGTCGTTGGTCTCTGGTATAGTACCGGAAGATTGGAGGACAGCGAATGTTGTCCCATTGTTTAAGAAGGGGAGCAGAGACTTCCCTGGGAATTATAGACCAGTGAGTCTTACTTCTGTAGTGGGCAAGGTTTTAGAAAGAATTATTAGGGATAGGATTTATAGTTATTTGGAGAGTAATGAATTGATTAGAGATAGTCAGCATGGTTTTGTAGCGGGAAGGTCGTGCCTTACTAACCTTATTGAGTTCTTTGAGAAGGTGACCAAAGAGGTGGATAGGGGTAAGGCAGTAGATGTGGTATATATGGATTTTAGTAAGGCGTTTGATAAGGTTCACCATGGTATGCTTCTGCAGAAAATGCAGATGTATGGGATTGGTGGTAATTTAGGTACTTGGATCAGGAATTGGTTAGCAGATAGGAGACAGAGGGTGGTGGTTGATGGTAATTATTCATCATGGAGTTCGGTTACGAGTGGTGTGCCTCAGGGATCTGTTTTGGGGCCACTGCTGTTCGTAATCTTTATTAATGATCTGGATGAGGGTATAGTTGGGTGGATTAGTAAGTTTGCTGATGACACCAAAGTCGGAGGTGTGGTAGATTGTGAGGAAGGGTGTCGAAGTTTGCAGGGTGACTTGGACAGGTTGCAGAGCTGGGCCGCGAGGTGGCGGATGGAGTTTAATGCGGAGAAGTGTGAGGTAATCCATTTCGGTAGGAATAACAGATGTGTTGAGTATAGGGCTAACGGGAGGACTTTGAATAGAGTGGAGGAGCAGAGGGATCTAGGTGTATGTGTACATAGATCCCTGAAAGTTGGGAATCAAGTAGATAAGGTTGTTAAGAAGGCATACGGTGTCTTGGCGTTTATTGGTAGGGGGATTGAATTTAGGAGTCGCAGCGTCATGTTGCAACTGTACACAACTCTGGTGCGGCCGCACTTGGAGTACTGTGTGCAGTTCTGGTCCCCACATTACAGGAAGGATGTGGAGGCTTTGGAGAGGGTGCAGAGGAGGTTTACCAGGATGTTGCCTGGTATGCAGGGGAGGTCCTATGAGGAGAGACTGAGGGATTTGGGGTTGTTTTCACTGGAAAGAAGGCGGCTAAGAGGGGATCTTATAGAAACATATAAGATGATTAGAGGTTTAGATAGGGTGGATGGTGATAGCCTGTTTCCTCGGATGGAGAAATCTAGCACGAGGGGGCATGGCTTTAAATTAAGGGGGGGTAGTTATAGGACGGATGTCAGGGGCAGGTTCTTTACCCAGAGGGTGGTGAGGGACTGGAATGCCCTGCCTGCTGCAGTTGTAAATGCGCCTAGTTTGGGGGCGTTTAAGAGATTGGTGGATAGGTTTATGGACGAAAAGGGAGTGGTTTAGATTAGTGGGTCAATGTTTTTTTTTAAAAATAAGACTGGTCGGTGCAACATTGTGGGCCGAAGGGCCTGTTCCACGCTGTAATGTTCTATGTTCTATGTTCTATGTTCTAGAAGGGACTACAAATGGGTACAGCAGCACAGAAATCAAGACAAGGCTAATGATTGGTTGTTCCACAGCTCATCAACTGCATGAAATATGGAGGCTATTCAACATCTGTCTGCACTTGCAAAAACAACCAGCAGAATCCCTGGTGTGAAGCATTGTGCTTTATGGGTGCAAGTGCTGAACCCTCAGTAAAGCTGATGAGAAGGGCAAGACAGCTTTCAAAATTTTTTTTTACATATTCATTCATGAGATGTGGGCATTGCTGACTAGGCTTAATGTTCTAACTATATTAGGTGTTGTGGGTTTTACACAAAAGCAAAAGACATAGTTTTCACACATAGGTTCAAAGTAACAACAACAGATTTATTCAAGGAGCTCTTGATTGTACAGAGTATAAACTGAACCTAAAAGCAGGAACCTGTGAAACACCCTAATGACATCATCAAATCATGTGACCTGTTCTTAAAACAATCATGCAACTACTTAAATATATAACATCCATCTCTCTTTATTTCTGTGATCATGACAACAAATTACTACATAAGATCAGTAGTACTTTAGACACAGTACTATGCACCATTAATCATTATACACAGTCAATAAGAAAGTTGATCAGGAGAACATCAATTCCTCTTTGGTTATATACAACGTTCTGGAATTTGACTGTCCTCGACCCTAGTAGTATGATTTGGAACTTCAGTAGACACTACATCTCTTGGAACTAATTCTGTATCATTCCCATGTGGTATAGTAGCAGAGATTCAATCATCAGGCAACTCAGGTTTAACTAAATCTTCTGTATCAATATTCACAACACTAGGGACTAAAGTTGGCACTTCTGGAGTTGATTCTGAGAAACAATTTTGAGATAACAACAATTGGTCAGCATGGCATCACCAAACTAGCTCATCATCAGTTTGAACCATGTAAGAAATTGGACCTGTTTTTGTCAAAATTATGGCTAGTACCCATTTCTCACTCATGGCACAACTATGTGCTTGATCTCCTTGTTGAAATGAGCGTTGTTTTGCCCTGTCTTCTCGTCTAGCAACTTGAGATTGTTATTGACGTGCTACTATCTCTGATACTAACAATGTTCTGGTTTACCAGATCTTGCAAAAATGTTGTCAAGCTTTTCAATAGTTTGTTCAGTTGTGGTAGATCTCATGGCAACAAATCCTGGCCGCGTTGAATGTGCATCAATTATGACTAAAAACATGTCGCCCTCAAATGGACCACCAAAATCTACATGCAATCATTGCCATGGTATTTTAGGCCACTCCCAATGGTGTAAAGGAGACAATGGTGGTGTATTTCTTATTCGATAAAGGATTGACATAATCCCACTTTATCTTCAATCTGAGCATTCAGACATGACCAACAAAAATAACTGGCTAATTCCTTCATCTGGACTATACCAGGATGTCATGCAGACTAGGAGGAATGATCACTGGGATTCCCCACAATAAACACCCACCTTGGATGGACAACTCAAGTTTTCTTGACACATCTGGGGGGGGTGATACTCCCAAAAGTGCTGAATTGGCGGCAAAACTGTTCTAGATCTCAACTGTTCAGCTTCTCAGCCGATGGGCCACACTCTGTGCAATGCAGAGAGCCCAGTTGTGAATCTCATTAAAAACTCAGGGGAGACGGGGCCTACTCGAGTCGGAGTTTGAGAGTTCTGGAGCTCTGCACACACGCGGTGGCCCCGATCTGTCAAATTCCCATTTGCTGGCCAGCCCGATCACTGGACAGCCCGGCACCCCCACAGTGTTGCTCCTCCAGCCACCCCCCCGCCACGGTCCGATCACGGCCCCCACAACAATTCCCGAAGCAGCCCTGATCCTCCCCTGTCCTGGAGCGCCTCAATGCCCAGGCCCCACCCCTCAGCAGACCCCCTATCCCCTCCTCGGTGAGAACCTCTGGAGGCAACCCTGCCAGCCCGCCCCAATTGCTGTCCTCCCTCCATCCCAGACCGATCCCAATGCAGAGGGGCAGCAGGAACCCCCCCCACCCCCACTGATTGCGCCCAGGCCTGACCACAATAGGCCCTGCTCCCTTGGCACTGCCCGATGCCTGATGGGCAGTGCCAAGGAGCCCCCTTGGCCATGGGAACTTTGCCTCTTGGGCAGTGCCAGGGCACAGGCTGGTACTGCCAGGGTGCCCAAGCCCGGGGGCACCCCCGACACCCTGGGGGAGCCCCAATTACCCCCCACCTTCATTCTGGCGTGATCTCCCACTAGTTCCCCAAACCTGAAAGGTCCCAATAATTAACTAATCTACATATTTAAAATATATGCACAAAAGATTTAAATTACTTACTTGCCTTCCCGCCGGTTTCCAGTGTGGTCTGGAGGGCGATTGTTTGCCTGCTCTGGGAGATGTATATGTGTTCCCCGCGCATGCACAAATCCCCATTCAAGGCCACAGACGCCCGTCTCCCGGCCAGACCCCCCAGAAAAGTGGCGGGCGCAGATGGGAGAATTGCGGCCCTGGTTTCAAATCAGGATGTATACGATGCATTCCAGTTTTCATTCCTTTCAATATCATATCCATCATCTTCCCCATCATTGGATCAATTCTGGGATGTCTCTGAGCTTGAGAAGCTGTCACAGGCAAATGATCTACATGGTGAAAAATAAAGAATATTAGCAAAGCTAGTTGGTGGCATCTGCTCAACGGGTTAGCTGGCACTCTTATTGACAATACTTTATATCATAGAAATGTGCAGATAAGATCAGTGACTACCTTTGCAATTGGCTAACAGCTAATGAAGGTATGCCTTAACATGGCTCAAAAATACTAGTTAAGGGTTGATGATCAGTCAATAATGTGGAATGACAACTATTTAAATAATGATGCAACTTTTGTACACCAGAAGTTACACTCAATGCTTCTTTTTCTAGTTGAGCATAGTTAGATTCAGCACTAGTCAGAATACACAAAGCAAAAGCTCTTGGCCATTCTTGTCCTGAAGACATAATATGTGAAACTACTGCCCCGACTCCATAAAGTGAAGCGTCACAAGCAAGCAATAATGGTAGCTTCAGATTAAAATGAACCACTACTTCAGATTGCTGCAAAGCATCGTTGACATCCTTGTATGCTTTCTCACATTCTGTGGTCCAGTCCCATGCCTATTTCACACATAGTAAATTATGCAATGGCTTTAATAATGTGGCTAAGTTAGAAACAATTTGTCATAATTTACTAATCCTAGAAAGGACCTCAATTGCATCATACTCATAGGATGTGATATTTCTGATATAGCTTCCATCTTGTTCGCGGCTTTATGTGGGCCTTTACTATCAATAATGTGACTCAAATGCTGGACTGACGTCTGGAAAAAGTCACACTTCTCTCACTTCATGCACAGACCATCTGTTTGAAGACATTTCAGTGTTGCTTCTAAATTATTCAAGTGCCCCTGTTCACTGATCCTGTAAGTATAGTATCATCCAGGTAACATTGTACACCAGAGAGACCACTTCAATTGATTCACCCTGTATAGATAAGACATTTAGTTGGAGCTCTTCATCATATTTCTGGACATTTTATTCTTCATAGTTGTAATTCTTTTCTTCCATGTTGTAAATTCTTTTTATAGAATTAAACTTGTTCTTCTTGAAGGTATCCAGATTCTTCTTCTGAATATTCTTGTCAGGGGAAGCTGGTCTAGCCCAACAAGCTTTTGCAATATGCCCCAATTTTGCCACCGTTCTTACATTGACTATCCTTGCTCCAGCATTCATTTTGGCACATCTGTGACATGCTTGTTGCTGTTTTGACTTATGGGTAGTTCCAAACTTGTGGATCTTCATTCTCGCACCAAATTGTGAAGCCTCTTTAGTGGACAGTTCCATCGACACTGTGATTTCAACTGTTGTCCTGAAAGTCAAAGTACCTTCAGTAAGCAATCTTCTTTGGGGAATAGCCTCATTTTAGAGACCACAAACTAGACGATCTTGAAGAATATCTCTATTAACTCACCAAATTCACAATGTTGTGCCTGTCTTTTTAAGTTTGCCACAAACTGAGCAATACTTTCACCTTCCACTTGATTCCTTCAGTGGAACCTGAACCATTCTACAATGATTAGTGGCTTTAGAGAGTAATGCTCTTAAAAATTTTTGTCAAGTCATCGCAAGTGTTTTTGCTTCCTGGCTTTGCTGGATGAACCAAATTCCACAACAATGAAGGTTTTATTTACTATTGTGTTAGGAAAAGCTGGTATGAGCAGTTCGTCTGCAATTTTATTTGCTTGTACAAAGTACTGAAAATGCTCTGCATAGGAACACCATGATTAAGAAGACATGAACTTGGCTATCTGTTTCTGCTTGGCAATTCTGTGTTGTTGTGTATCTTGAAGGCTGCCTTGGAGAACGCTTACCCAAAGATTGGAGGCTGAATGCCCTTGACTGCTGAGGCATTTCCCAACAGGAAGGGAACACTCCTGCCTGGTGATTGTTGCGCGATGTCCTTTCATCCGTTGTCGTAGCATCTGCATGGTCTTGCCGATGTACCACGCTTCAGGACATACGTTCCTGCAGCATATGAGGTAGACAACATTGGCCGAGTCGCATGAATAAGTACCATGTACTTGGTTGGCTACCGTCATACTGAACAGAACGGATTACTGCAAAGAAGTGTACCGACAACTGAACAACGGGGAACACTACCGACAGTTACCCGCAGATCCAACCAAAGTACACACCTGTCAACTCAACAGACTGATCAAAACCTTTGATCTGACCTTCAGAGCACCCTCCATGCTCTCATCCCACGTACTTCCCACGTTGGAGGTCTCTACTGCCTCCCGAAGATACACAAGGCCAACACACCTGGCCATCCCATCGTTTCAGGCAATGAGACCCTGTGTGAGAAAGTCTCTGGCTATGTTGAGGGCATCCTGAAACCCATCATACAAGAAACCCCCAGCTTCTGTCGCAACACTACGGACTTCTGACAGAAACTCAGCACCCATGGACCAGTTGAACCAGCAACACTCCTCGACATAATGAACGTCTCGGCGCTCTACACCAGCATCCCCCAAGACGACGGAATTGCTGCAACAGCCTCAGTACTCAACACCGACAACTGCCAATGTCCAGATGCAATTCTACAACTCATCCGCTTCGTCCTGGACCACAATGTCTTCACCTTCAACACAGTAAGAACTCTCACAACACCAGGTAAAGTCCAACAGGTTTATGTGGTAGCAAAAGCCACTAGCCGTCACCTTCAACAACCAGTTCTTCATCCAGACACAGGGAACAGCCATAGGGATCAAATTTGCACCTCAATATGCCAACATCTTCATGCACAAGTTTGAACAAGACCTCTTCACAGGACCTTTAACCGACACTATACACTAGATCCATCGGTGGCATTTTCTTCCTTTGGATTCACGGCGAAAAATCACTGAAATGACTATGTGATGACATCAACAAGTTCCATCCCATCATCAGACTCAGCATGGACTACTTTCCAGAATTGGTTGCATTCTTGGACATATGCATCTCCATTAAGGATGATCACCTCAGCACTTCATGCAACGCAAGCCCACGGATAACCTCATGATGTTCCACTTCTCCAGATTCCACCCTAAACAGGTTAAAGAAGCCATCCTCTACAGACAAGCCCTCCATATACACAGCATCTGCTCAGATGAGGAGAAATGCAACAGACACCTACAGATGCTGAAAGACGCTCTTGTAAGATCGACAGCTCTGACACACCACAGTGAAAAACCACACCGACCTCCCCAGAAGGCAAACACAGGACATGACCAACAGAGTACTTCCCTGGAGCGGAGAAACTATGACATCTTCTTCAGAGCCTTCAACATGTCAACGATGAAGACAAACATCTCACAAAGGCCATCCCCACACCCCCACTACTTGCTATTCAAATAACCGCACAACCTCAAATAGACCATTGTCCACAGCAAACTACCCAGCCTTCAGGAGAACAGCGACCACGACACCACACAACCCTGCCACAGCAACCTCTGCAAGCCGTGCCGGATCATCGACATGGGTACCACCATCACACATGAAAACACTACCTACCAGGTACACGGTACATATTCTTGCAATTCAGCCAATGTTGTCTACCTCATATGCTGCAGGAAAGGATGCCCCAAGGCATGGTACATCGGCCATTGAGACTATGCAGACACTACAACAATGGATGAATGGACACCGCGGGACAATCACCAGGAGGAATGTTTCCTTTCAGTTGGGGAACACTTTAGCAGTCATGGGCATTCAGCCTTTGACCTTCGGGTAAGCATTCTCCGAGGTGGCCTTCACAACACACAACAGCGCAGAGTCGCTGAGCAGAAACTGATAGCCAAATTCCACACACATAAGGACGGCCTCAACCGGGATCTTGGGTTTATGTCACACTATCTGTAACCCCCCACCAGTTGGCCTGGGCTTACAAAATCCTATTAACTGTCCTGGCTTGAGACGATTCACACCTCTTCAACCTGTGATTATCCCTCTCTCCACTCGCATTCTCTGTACTTATAAAGACACCTGAAAAGACTCACATTCCAACCATAAACTTGCAATTGTGTCTTTGTCTATATATGTCGTGTTTGTGAATCTACCTCTCCACTTACTTGATGAAGGAGCAGCGCTCCGATTCCAAATAAACCTGCTGAACTTTAATCTGGTGTTGTGAGACTTCTTTCTGTGCCCACCCAGTCCAATGCCGGCATCTCCACATCATGCCGAATTGACCCGCCATTTCTCTTGCAAGCGCTAGCGACTCAAGACTGCTCGGTATATTTTTCTTTATTGTCTTTCCAGTGCTCCCCCTTTTTGCTCTGGAAACCATTGACTTGATGTATTTTTTGTCAAACGGCCTCAGCCGTACAGCAAACCATCCCTTCTTTTCAAATATGCCTGGAATCACCCCTTTCTCTGATTGGGAAAACTCCTCTTTTAAACCCACACAGAGCTTTTTCCTTACTTGTCCTTCCTGCACTGGCACTTCACTCTTCAAACCTGTTCGAAGAGTGAAGTGCCAGTGCAGGAAGGACAAGTGGGCGAGGACCTGGCAGATGGAGCATAATGTTAGCAACTGTGAGGTTATCCACTTTGGCAGAAATAATAGTAGGAGGGATTACTAATTAAAGGGTGAAAAGCTGCAGCATGCTACGGTGCAGAGGGACCTGGGGGTCCTTGTGCACGAATCGCAAAAACCCAGCCTGCAGGTGCAGCAGGTGATCAAGAAGGCGAATGGGATGCTGGCCTTTGTAGCGAGGGGGATGGAATATAAAATCAGGAAGGTCTTGCTGCAACTGTACAGGGCACTGGTGAGGCCGCAGCTGGAGTACTGTGTGCAGTTTTGGTCGCCGCACTTGAAGAAGGATATATTGGCCTTGGAGGGAGTGCAGAGGAGGTTCACTAGGCTGATACCGGAGATGAGGGGGTTGGACTATGAAGAGAGACTAAATAGACTGGGTCTGTACTCGTTGGAGTTTAAAAGGATGAGGGGGGAGCTTATAGAGACGTATAAGATAATGAAGGGGATGGATAGGGTAGAGGTAGAGAGATTCTTCCCGCTTAGAAAGGATAGCAGGACTAGACGGCACAGCCTCAAGATAAGGGGGGGCAGTTTAGATCGGAGTTGAGGAGGAACTTCTTCACTCAAAGGGTGGTGAGTCTCTGGAATTCTCTGCCCGTTGAAGTGGTGGAGGCTACCTCGCTGAATATATTTAAGTCACAGGTAGATAGGTTTCTGATAGACGGGAATTAAGGGTTATGGGGAGAAAGCGGGAAAGTGGAACTGATCCACTTCCGATCAGCCATGATCTTATTGAATGGCGGGGCAGGCTCGAAGGGCTAGATGGCCTACTCCTGCTCCTATTTCTTATGTTCTTATGAGAGGAAAATACCTGCTCTCCAAAAACGGGGAACAATTGTGTTGGCCTCCCTGGCAGAACCGGAGGCCATTGAGGCCCCCCACGGGAGGCCAAGGGTAAGGGGGGTTGCCCCTTGGGCAGTGCCAGCCTGGCACCATGGCAATGCCCATGAAGCACCTTGGCACTGTCCACTGGGCAGTGCCAGGGGCAGGGATTATGGGGACAGGCAAATGTAGTGGGGCCCGAAGGGGCATTGGTTTGGAGGGCGGGGCCAGGCTGGAGTGGCACAGTGTGGGGGGGGAGGCGCTACTGCCACTCTGCTTGCAATCGATGGGGTGAGGGAGGCTTGCTGACTATGCCCGATCAAGCTTTGCCTCTTCAAGTGGAGATAGATGCTGTCCTTCAGAAGTTTCTCTAATGGTTTCCCTGCCACTTACATGAGAATCACTGGTCTGTAGTTCTCTGGTTTATCTCTACAACCCTTCTTAAATAGCGGAACCACATTAGCTGTCCTCCAGTCATCTGGCATCTCCCCCGTGGCCAGAGGGAAATTGAAAATTTGGGTCAGAGCCCCTGGGTTGCCAGCTATGATGAGATGTATTCCTCGAGGTTTCATCACATGACCCGTCTCCCCCACTCACCCACCCACCCTGCAATATAGTTTGATATCTGGTAAAGAGAGATGTTCAAAGAAAATGAAGAAGAAAAAAAAATCCTTTTTGATGTCCCAATGACTTTTCCCTAGGATTGCACATAACAGGGTCCTGGAAATTGACCTTCAATTCCGGGAGACCCTAACCCCTAACCCCTTCTGCACCTGGACACACCACCAGGAAACAGCAGGGGGTCATCCCCATGCCTCCCCCCACCTTGACAGGGAACTAAACTGAGGATCTTCCCACTCAATTTGTAAATCCTGATCCAGGGAATGATGTGTGATGATGTTCACTGCTTGGCCGGGGAACACAAATATGTGAAAATAATATTCAACATGATTATCTTGATATAGTGACCCTGATTTTTCAATTAAAAATATCTTCCAGCGTCAGAGATGACAGTAATAGGTTGTGGTTATTCAACAAAAATCAATCATAGCTATACTTAAGGTCAAGACTTCCTCCCACTTCAAAGTTTTACTTTTAAGATGCTTTTTACTGTGTGTTTTATAAAAATAGAATCAAATTTCCTTGTGAAACTAATATGACTGGCACTGACTTCATAAGAGAAGGACATAGCTGGAGTGTGAAACCCTTATCAAGTTAGGATCTCCAGTCAGTGGTATGCCAACTATCTGCTCTCAGAGAGTATTAAAAGTCTCTTTAGCAGTTTAATCATTTGATTTGGAGTTTTTTTTCCCCCTCATTCTGAGAACGGAATGCTTCTTTTCACCTCAGGTGCACGGTCATCGACTTAATGGTTTGCTCAAAATGGACCAAAAACCCATCCTGTTGCTGAGGAATTTGTCAGATCAACTGCTGATGGGTGAACACAATTGAACAACAGAACAGGTACTAAGTTCTGCCTGGGCTAACGTACAACTGGGGGCAGCAGAAAGGCCAATTTCGAAAGCAAAAAAAAAGGTGCGGTTCTCAAGGTGGGTTTTGACTTTGTTCAAGGCTACATTAAACAACTGTTTTGAGTGCAGGGTTATGGGGGGACAGGCAGGAAATTGGAGTTACAACCACAGTCAGATTAGCCATGATCTTGTTAAATGGCGGAGCAGACTTAGGGGGATTAAATGTCCAGTTTTAACATTCAATCATGTTTTATATAAGACAGAGCTTAGTACTTTAACCAGGATTGAACCACATGAGAAAGGTGGGACTCAGTTTGCACTGTACTTTGCAATGGAGGATATGGAAGGAGTGAGGTGATTTAAATTCACTCTATGGTTACATCTTGATTGACAAGGAAGTCAAAGGGCATGGGGTTAGAGAGGAAAGTAGACTCTCATCAGCCATGATCAAATGGTGGAGCCACAAAAGACTCGAGAGGCTGAAAGGGCCATTTCTGCTCCTAATTTATATTGGACTGACTTCCACCTCTGACTTTTATTGACAGCATTTTATATTTATTTAGTCTGAAATGTCTAATTTCCTCTTCCTCTGATGAGTCAGTTAAGCAACAAGCCATGTATATATGAATAATAGGTGAGTTGACTTTAAGGGCCTACGTTTCCTGCTTTGACCTGCTAATTCTGGTTAAGCAATAGGTTAATGTCTTCTATAGGCACAGGGCCTGATTTCTGTCCTCACGGCTGGTGGAACAGGCACAAGAAAATCACGTCACATCCCTCTGCTTCTCCAGCTTCCATATTGGTTGCAGCCTTGTTGTAGGCCAGGGATCTGTCAAAATTGGACATATCCCTCGTTAGCCCCAACAGATTGGGGTCCTGTGTTGCCAAACAGGCTCTGATGCAATTCTGATGTACCAGTGTGCACACTCGCTGCAGCCATTGCTAACCATCAGTCTTTAAAGGGCTGCTGCAGGCTGCATAAATATCTTACATCAGCCTTTCCACTTACCTCTATTTGGTTCACACTTCCCACAAAACCTCCCTCTTTGACTCATCCTTTTTGGTCACCCTCCCTAATAAAGATGTATTTAATGGGGAATCGGTATGAACTCATGAGGGAGAAGGATATAGAATCATAGAACCACAGAACAGTTACAACACAGGAGGAGGCCATTCAGCCCAGTGTCTCCATAGTGACTCTCTGCAAGAACAACTCACCTAGTCCTAATGCCCTGTATTTTCCCTATAGCCCTGTGTTTTCTTCCTTTACAGATAATGATCCAATTCCTTTTTGAAAGCCCCAGTTGAATCTGCCTCACCAAACTCTCAGGCAGTGCATTCCAGATCCTAAATACTCGCTGTGTAAAAAGGTTTTTCCTCATGTCTCCATTGCTTCTTTTGCCAATCACCTTAAATCTGTGCCCTCTGGTTCTTGACCCTTCCACCAATGGGAACAGTTTTCTCTGTCTACTCTGTCCCAGACTCCTCATGATTTTGAATCCTTCTATCAAATCTCCCCTTAACCTACTCCAAGGAGTACAGTCCAACTTCTCCAATCTATCTACGTAACTGAAGTGCCTGGAACCATTCTCCTGAACCTTTTCTGCATCCTTTCCAGTGGCTTCACATGCTGTTGATAGGATGAATGGAAGAGGAGTGGGAGAAGGCCCATGTGGAACATGAACACCAAGCACCATCCTGTTGGACCAAATGACCTGGTTCTGTTATTAATTTAATAGAATTCCATGAAATATTTTCTTCTCGGGCTCGTTGTTTTTCTTAAGCTTCTGTAAAGTATCCACAGATGATTTTCCACATTATGGGCGGAATTCTCCCAAAAACATTCTAAGTGTTGAATTCGCAGGAAAGCTGGAGTAATGGTATTTTCAGTGGGAGTTCACACCAGTGTGAATTTCATTAGATTTCAGGGGCCTATTCCCACCCGGGAGGCTAAAACCAGCGGGCCTCTGTACATATGTAGTGGTCCCAAACTGTCAACCTCCCATTTGCTGGCCAGCTCGAATACTGCCCAGCCCGGGACCCCTGCAGTGCTGCCCCCCCCTCAACTCCTCCACAGCCTAATCGCGGCTCCCCCAACATTCCCAGCCCTCGTCCCGGCCCCCCGATCTCCAGCCCCCTCACAAAAGCTCGTTCCAATCGCTAGCCCCCCCCTCTGTCCCCATCAATCCCAATGCAGAGTGGCAGCAGAACTTCCCATCCCCACCGAAGGCCCCGCTCCCAATAGGCCCTGCCCCCATATGCCCCACCCCTGGGGCATTGCCACTTTGCCTCTTGGCGCACCTGCCACCCAACCTCCTGGTGGCCCCGATTGTCCTCCCTATATTCCAGTGGGGTCAAGCCACTAGTCCCTAAAGTGGGGAGCTAGTGTAATCCCTGTTAGTGTGAAACACTCTGGTGAGATGGGAGAGGCTAGTGGGCCTGGACACTTCAGTGCCGGGCTCACTAATAACTTTTAAATTATATGTAAAATATCATTTGGATCCTAGCCCCCCCTTCCCCGACGATTTCTGGCACGGTCTCCACCGCTGGGAGACGCTAGCAAGATGCGAACGCTCATGGGAATCCTGCAAATCGCCCCCTGTGCAATTCTCCTGGCCCACTGCACTAGAAAATTAACACAGCGGGATGGGAGAATTGACCCCTATAAGTGCAATAGAAATTTCAGTTTTTCTTGTATGATTTTCTTTCAGCAAAACATTTGTTTGATATTGAAGTTGTTTACCTTCCTCCTCTGGGTGATGTTGATCTGTCACACTCTGTCAAAGCGATAATTCTAATATTGAGCCAAGTGTATCAGATGCTGTCCAGTGTACATTCTGTAAAATGGAGTCTGGCACTGGAAGCACGTGGGGACTGCAGTGTAAAGTCACCATAGTCCTAGATGACCACAGGTTGCTCTCACTTTTGAAGGAGAGAGCTGACTGATGGAGATTTTAACCTGAGGGTCACCACACCTCAGGCAAAGGGCAAGGTTGAGCCTTCTTGAATAACCTCAGCTGGTACCCGAATTGAACCCACACTGTTAGCATCACTCTACATCTCTAACCAGCTGTCTAACCAACTGAGCTAAACTTACTGACTGCACAGTCACTTTGAACGTCTCCATCACACAGTAAGGGAGCAAATTGGCAAATTGATGGTGGTCCCAATCCCCCTACCTTCGAATCTACCACCAATTTGAACTAGGCAAAGCCAGTCAGCTTAATTTAAAAACTTACATTTCATGTCATGGGTTTAGAATCTGAGGTCATAAGACTTGATCCAACTGATCACTTCAAGAGAGAGTGCAGTCTTTGGTCATAATTCATTCCCATTAGTGGCTGTCAATGACAGGAACCAGGTACAACTAAAACTGAAGCTAACTCATTACTGTGGATGCCGAAGGGTTAAATCTCTGTTCGTTGATATTTGTGCTTGCTAAACTGTCAATTCTCTTTCACTGCTAATTTGTCTTTTATTTGTTTTGAGTGTTTAAATGAATTGGATTTTGTCATTTCTGTTGTGGTGGAATTAACCTTTTGGCCAAGTCGCTATTGTAAATGAGAATTGGTTCTCAATTGATTCACCTGGCTAAGTAAAGGTTAAAGAAATAAAATTAAAATAAACTGAAACATTCTAAGGGAATGATCCAGCACAGGAGGCCATTTGACCCATTATACCTGTGCTGGCTGTTTGGATGAGCTTTCCAATCAGTCCTGTTACCCTGCAAGTTCATCCACTTCGAGTACGTGTCCAATTGTCTTTTGACAGCGAAATTTGTTTTCACCACCCTTTTGGGTAGCAAGTTCCAGATCTTAACAACCCTCTGCATGAAAAAGGTTTATCTTCATTTCCACTTTGGCCCCTTTGTCAATTCTTTAAGACCTACGACCTTTCATTCCCAATCCACTTTTCTCTATCAAAATTGAGGCAGCGTTTGACCAAGAGCCTGTGCAGGCTGGCGAACACAGCAGGTGATGTGTGGACAGCTAGTTAGGACATGGGCATAGAACATAGAACAGTACAGGCCCTTCAGTCCTTGATGTTGTGCTGAGCTATGTCCAAACCCCAGATCAAGCTATCCCACTCCCTATCATTCTGGTGTGTTCCATGTGCCTATCCAGTAACCGCTTGAAAGGTCCTAAAGTGTCCGACTCCATTATCATAGCAGGCAATGCATTCCACACCCCAACCACTCTCTGAGTAAAGAATCTACCTCGGACATCCCTCCTATATTTCCCACCATGAACCTTATAGTTATACCCCCTAGTAACAGCTACATCCACCCAAGGAAATAGTCTCTGAACGTCCACTCCATCTGTCCCCCTTATCATTCTTATAAACCTCTATTAAGTCGCCTCTCATCCTCCTCCACTCTAAAGAGAAAAGCCCCAGCTCCCTCAACCTTTCCTCATAAGACCTACCCTCCAAACCAGGCAGCATCCTGGTAAATCTCCTCTGCGCACTCTCCAATGCTTCCACATCCTTCTTATAGTGAGGTGATCAGAACTGCACACAATATTCCAAATGTGGTCTCACCAAGGTCCTGTACAATTGCAGCATAACCCCACGCCTCTTAAACTCAAACCCCCTGTTAATAAACGCTAACACACTATAAGCCTTCTTCACGCTCTATCTACTTGAGTGGCAACCTTCAGAGATCTGTGGATATGAACCCCAAGATCTCTGTTCCTCCACATTCCTCAGAACCCTGCCGTTGACCCTGTAATCCGCATTCAAGTTTGTCCTACCAAAATGAATCACCTCGCACTTATCAGGGTTAAACTCCATCTGCCACTTTTCGGCCCAGTTCTGCATCCTATCAATGTCTCTTTGCAGCCTACAAGAGCCGTCCACCTCATCCACTACTCCACCAATCTTGGTGTCATCAGCAAATTTACTGACCCACCCTTCAGCCCCCTCTTCCAAGTCATTGATAAAAATCAGAAAGAGCAGAGGACCCAGCACTGACCCCTGTGGTACACCGCTGGTAACTGGCCTCCAGTCTGAAAATTTTCCCTCCACCACCACCACCACCACCTTCTGTCTTTTATGAGATAGCCAGTTACTTATCCAATCGGCCAAATTTCCTTCTATCCCACACCTCCTTACTTTCTTCGTGAGCCTACCACGGGGTACCTTATCAAACGCCTAACTAAAATCCATGTCTCCGGCATCAACTGCTCTACCTTCATCCACACACTTAGTTACCTCCTCAAAGAATTCAATCAAATTTCCGAGGCAGGACTTAACCATCACAAAACTGTGATGACTATCCTTGATTAAACTGCATCTTTCCAAATGGCCATAAATCCTATCCCTCGGGACCATTTCCATTAACTTAACAATCACCGAACTTAGACTAACTGGCCTATAATTACCAGGGTCATTCCTATTTCCTTTCTTGAAGAGAGGAACAACATTTGCCACTCTCCAGTCCTCTGGCACAATCCCCGTGGACAGTGAGGACCCAAAAGGCAGCAGCATGTTGGATAACCTCAAGTTTATGGAGGACAGGAGGTTCGAGAGCAGCCAGGAGTGCGGTAGAATACTGAAGTCTGGAGGCATTGATGAGAGTTTCAGATGCAGATGAGCTGTGTGCATTGGGGAGGGTGTGATGAGGTCAGGCAATATAATGGAGATGGAACTGAGAGATCGGCGTGGACATGTGATCAGGGTCAAATATGACATCATGAGCCTTGTGGATAAGATGAGCATGGAGAGGGTAGGCGGGGGGAGATGGAAGGCAAACTGGGCTAGGGCTAGCCTCCACCCCCCCTCCCCCGCAACACCCACCCTCCCACTAGGGGTGTTTCATTCTAGTGGGGTTTACAATAGCTCCCCCCAATGGGGAGCTGGCAGCCCAACCCCGCTGGAGTGAAGGGAGTCCATCAAGGCCCCCCAGGAGGTCTGGGATGAAGGCAGGGCCCCCTAGGCATCACCAGCTTGGCAGAGACAACCTGGCCCCCGGCACTGCCCAAGGGGCAAAGTGCTAATGCCCAAGGGGGCATCTTGGCACTGTCCACCGGGCATCGGTCAGTGTCAAGGGGCAAGGCCTAATACGGTGTGGGGTCTACTGGAGGAGGGGAAAGTTGGGCCTCTGGTGGCAATTGGTGAGAGTGGGGGTCCCGCCACTCTCAATAGGGATTGCAAGCAGAGGCCAGCGACTTGGGCAGGGCAGGGGTTGGCCTGTCAGTGGGGATCGTGAGAGGGGGGTGGGGCGAGGGGGGGGAAGATCATGACTGTCGGTGGGGAGATCAAGATTGGGGGGGGGCGGTCAAGACTGGTCCAGACATGTTCAGGGGGCCAGCAATCAGGCGGTTTGGTGGGGGGAGGTGCATGGCCAGCAATGAGGGGTCGCAGGGCTGGTCAGTGATTGAGCTGGCCAGCGATCAGAAGGCCGGCAGCGTGGGGCTACTGCGCATAAACTGATCTCAGCACTGACATTGGCGCATGCGCAATGGCCCACTCAGCACTATGCTGCTGCCTCTCCTGCGGGAATAGTCCCAGTCGCCTGATTTTTCGCATGAATCACAATAGTGCATTTGGGAGATTCATTTTGAAAATCCCACTGATAAAACCAGCAGGATTTACTCCAGTTTTTATGCAAATTTGACATTTAGAATCTGTTGGGGAGAACTGGCCACCCTGAAGTCATATGTAGGCCAGACCAGGTAAGGACAACAGATTTCTTTCCCTAAAGGACATTAGTGAACCAGATGGGTTTTTCCAACAATCGACTGGTTTTCTGATCATCAGTGGACCTTTTTTATCAAATTCAACTTTCACCATCTGCCATGGTCTTGCCCTGGGTTTCTGGATTACCAGTCTAGTGACAATACCATTACAACACTGCCTACTCCACATCCTTTCTCGTCTGCTTTCTTTGGACTTAAGGGAGTGGAGATGTGGCCAAATCAGGGTGGGAAGAATGGGCAGGATGAGAGGGAATAATGGTTATACTGGGGACTAGGACATCAAAGGTGGAGGGACAGGGGTGCAGTTGATCTGATTGGTAGCTGCAGAAATAAGAACATAAGAGCATAAGAAATAGGAGCAGGAGTAGGCCATCTAGCCCTTCGAGCCTGCCCCGCCATTCAATAAGATCATGGCTGATCTGTCGTGGCTCAGTTCCACTTTCCCGCCCTCTCCCCATAACCCTTAATCCCCTCTCTTATCAAAAACCCATCAACCCGCGTCTTAAAAATATTTAGCGAGGCAGCCTCCACCACTTCAACGGGCAGAGAATTCCAGAGATTCACCACCCTTTGAGTGAAGAAGTTCCTCCTCAACTCCGTTCTAAACCGTCCCCCCCCCTTTATCTTGAGGCTATGCCCCCTAGTCCTACTATCCTTTCTGAGCGGGAAGAGTCTCTCCACCTCTATCCTATCCATCCCATTCATCATCTTATACGTCTCAATGAGATCTCCCCTCATTCTTCTAAACTCTAACGAGTACAAGCCTAATCTATTCAGCCTCTCCTCATAGCTCAACCCCCTCAACTCCGGCATCAGCCTAGTAAACCTCCTCTGCACTCCCTCCAAGGCTAAAATATCCTTGCGTAAGTACGGCGCCCAAAACTGCACACAGTACTCCAGCTGCGGCCTCACCAATGCCCTATACAGCCGCAGCAAGACCTCCCTACTTTTATATTCAATCCCCCTCGCTATGAAGACCAGCATCCCATTCGCCTTCCTGACCACCTGCTGCACCTGCAAGCTGGGTTTTTGCGACTCATGCACAAGGACCCCGAGGTCCCTCTGCACCGTCGCCTGCTGCAGTTTTTCTCCACGTAAGTAATAATCCTTCCTACCATTATTCCTACCAAAGTGGACCACCTCGCACTTGCCAACATTAAATTCCATTTGCCATTTCCTGGCCCATTCGCCCAGCCTATCTAGATCCTTCTGTAGACTCTCCACACCCTCCGCACAATTTGCCTTTCCACCAATTTTGGTGTCATCAGCAAATTTCGACACCCTACACTCGGTTCCCTCCTCCAGATCATCTATATAAATGGTAAATAGCTGAGGCCCCAGCACCGACCCCTGGGGCACTCCACTAGTCACCATCCGCCAATCCGAATAGCACCCATTGACCCCCACTCTCTGCCTCCTATTTGACAACCAGTCCTCTATCCACGCTAACACCCTACCCCCAACTCCATGCCCCCTGACCTTCTGCAATAACCTCTTGTGAGGTACCTTGTCAAACGCCTTCTGAAAATCCAGAAAGACCACATCCACTGGCTCTCCTCTATCCACCGCCCTAGACACATCCTCATAGAACTCCAGTAAATTTGTCAGACACGACTTCCCTTTAACGAAACCGTGCTGCGTCTGCTCTATCAAGCAGTTCCCCTCAGGATGCCTCGCTATTTCCTCCTTGATGACGGATTCTAACATTTTACCTACAACAGACGTTAAACTAACAGGCCTATAATTCCCCGCCTTTTGCCTGGCACCCTTCTTAAACAACGGCGTAACATTAGCCACAGTAAATAGTATATTGAGTTTCAAATGGTGGAAAACAAAATAAGATGAAAGGTGTGGAGGTGATGGTGGCATTCTCAAATGTGGAAGATGCCTTATACTGGTTTCTGCCAAGTCACAAGTGGCCCTGGAGCTGTCTTAGCTATAGACAGGAAATAAGGAACCTGCCCAGAGGAAGATGGCTGCCATCTGGTGGCCAGTACTAATACCTACACCCCCCCCCACCCCCACCCCCCCCCCCCACCCCGACAGAAGGTTTTATCTTTACAGTATACTCCTGTCATTATAATCTTATTTTAGCATCAGCGAGCTATGCCATTTAAGTTTTGTAACTAAAATTCATATTGTCCATTTTTTGGCTGGATATTCTTTTTTCTTTCTAGTATCAGCTTTTGGTGTGCACCTTTGTATCGTGTCACAGTAAACATTTTTATTTGACTCGCTTTCTCAGATACTGCCGAATGGGGTACTGACCCATAGAGAACACAAAGGGTCAGGCATGATCCACAGTCTGCTGATTGCCTGACCTTGGCCAAGGTGACAATCAGGATGATGTAATTAGTCACAGCATTCACAGGCTATCAGTTTTTTTATTCACTTACAGGATGTGGGCATCACTGGCTGGCCCAGCATTTATTGTCCATCCCTTATTGACCTTGAGAAGGTGGCAGTCCTATGGTGTAGGTACACCCACAGCACTGTTAGGGAGGAGTTCCAGGATTTTGATCTAGTGACAATGAAGGAATGGCAATATATTTCCAAGTCAGGATGGTGATTGGCTTGGAGGAGAATTTCCAGGTGGTGGTGTTCCCATGTGTCTACTGCTCTTGTCCATCTAGATGGTGGTGGTTGTGGGTTTGGATCTTCTACATTTAAGAATGCCACCATCACCTCCACACCCTTCATTTTATTTTATTTGGAAGGTGTTGCCCAAAGAACCTTGGTGAGTTCCTGCAATGCATCTTGTAGATGGCACAAAGTGCTACTACTGTGTGTCGGTGATGGAGAGAGTGAATGTTTGTGGATGGGATGCCAATCAAGTGGGGCTATTTTGTCCTACATGGTGTCATGTTTCTTGAGTGCTGTTACAGCTGCATTCATCCAGGCAAATGGGGAGTATTCCATCACACTTGCACTTTGTAGATGGTGGACAGGCTTTAGATAGTCAAGAGGTGCAGGATTCCCAGCCTCTGACCTGCTCTTGTAGCCACAGTATTTATATGGCTGGTCCAGTTCAGTTTCTGGTCAATTGCATCCACCAGGATGTTGATAGTGGGGGATTCAGCATTGGCAATGCCATTGAATGTCAAGGGGAGATGGTTGATTTGTCTCTTGTTGGAGATGGTCATTGCTTGACATTTATGTGGCACAAAGAATTAGCTCAGACTGCTTGTCACCGAACTGGCCTCAATTACAATGCCCCTGGAGTCAAATAGCTATCTTAAAATAGCAAGGCTGAAAGCTGTAGTGAACTGTGAGCCAGAGTGAGTCAATATTTGCAGCAGAGGATGGGAGCAAACTGAGCACAATTGGAAGTCTCCTCATGAGATGATAATGTGCTATGAATATTACTGTTCCATTAGCCGATGGGTACAGGGACTTTGACTGAATCATTATACCTGTTTGACAGCATATCATCTGCATTACAAAACACTACCAGCCAACGGGGGTTACATTGAGTGGGCCCTGTTATGATGATGGAGAAAAAAGGCCTGGAATTATACACAGAAATGTTGGACTTTAAAAAACTCCTGAGTTTTATATTTGAGAAATGGACAAAGACCCCAGCTCACTGATAGAAATTGCTGCAGGGGCTTTCTCTAAGGGACAATGGAACCCCTTTCTGTGCTTCTAAACAAGGTACTTCTAAAAGAATCCAAAGACTGATCATCATCTCCATGTTCTTATAACAACTATCTCATCTCCACTGCCTCGATGAGACTAGTGTATCCTGGGTCTCCAGCTGGAATATACATAGGAAGAGGTTAAAAGCTTGCTTGGTACCAGACTGGGTGTCAGCCTGTGCGTGTATACTGTGAGAAACAGCAGTCAGAAGTTTGCCACACTGAAGGTGATACTGTAACCAAGGCAGGGCCCTGTATAAGTAGCCAGCTTCTGTAGGAACGTGTACAAACTCTCTCTCTCTCTGACTGTGAAAGTTGATCAGCCAGCAGGAGGTTGTATCTGGAAAAAATACTGAATTCACTATCTAACTACAGAACATCTGAACTGAAGAATCAACTGCTGGAGTCAATCTATATCGGCCCCGACATACATCATCTACTCCTCACTACTTGAGGACTACTCCATGTAACTTTTTACTTATATTTACTTACTGCTGGACTCAATTCTTACTTCGAATCTGAATGAATGTCAATGCATGTGTTTTATCATATCTCCTTAGCTTTTTAATCACTAGCAAACTTACTCAATCTTAACTCAAGAAAGCCTGGTTAAATTGGCTTCTTTTTAAACAGAACTATTAGATCTAGAAAAGGTATCTCAGGAAAAGAGAACTTTGTTAAATTAAACCTTTGTCACTCCCAGCAGAGGGTGGGTTGAATGAAGGCAAGGAGCTAATCACCCCTCCTCACCCGGGCTTATACAATTTGAGGTTATCCCAGCTGGACGGTGACAAAGCGAGGGGTTTTTCCCGCCCGGATCAACAACTTTTGGGGGACCTCACGTGGGGCTGGTCGTGACAGTCCTTCATTGGATATGAGCTTGTGTGCACTCTTGTCCATCTCATTAATGCCCATAATGGCCCCAAACCATCATGGAACTCAATGCCTCTTTGTAATTGACTCCTGACCAATGCCCAGCGATCGTTGTCGACATCTTTAAAGGCAGTCAAGGCATGTTGTACTCACAGGGTTAATGGCTTTTAAGTCTAAATGTCTCCCTTTGAAGCCTGGAGTGAGTAATGGAATGCCATAAACATGACACAAGGGCCCCAGAGGCTGTTCCAGCTCTTCCAGCTGTTTGATCTTTCCAACTTACCTGTGGTTAGGATCAGGCTCGCAATACTGTGGGAAAAGCCATCGTACAGACTGCTGGTTATGAAATACAAATTGCTTTTGATTATCAGTTGGGTGGGTAAAAATGTGAAGTTCAGCCCTTTGTTTGCAGCCAGTTCGCTCTGAATTTTAATGCTTGTTTTCAGTTTTGCAGGAAATTTGCAGATCGGAATCGCCTTCCCAATTGTATGGAGCGAGTTAATGATTAAAACGAACACAGGAAGCACTCAGCGTACATTTAATTACATCAAACTGCAGTATGTTGCTCGTAACGGCAGAATTAATAGCTCTTTGACAGGGCTGATACCTTTCCGGGGATTGATGTTATCTGCTGTACAAAATACCTACCTTCCAAAACCAGAAAGAAGCGTGTATTAATTGTGTTTGACTGACCAATTGCCCAGTGTCCCATTTTTTTTGTAGGCTAACTGTTTTCTGTTGATGGACCATTGTGTGTGCTCTGCTCTTCTCCACTGATTCAATCAATGAATCATCAATAAGTTAAATGAAATGGGGGAAAAAACTGTTCCCACTGGTAGGAGGGTGGGGAACCTGCAGACACGGATTTAATACAATTGGTGAAAGATGCAGTGGGAATTTTTTTAAAATGCAGTGAGTTGTGATCTGGAAGATGCTGCCCGATAGGGCAGTGGATGCAGATTCAATGGGAACATACAAAAGGGGGAATTGGATAAATGCTTCAAAAGGAGCAATTTACAGAGCCAACGAGGGAAACCTTTTTCAAAGAGCTAGCACAGACACGATTGGCCAAGGGGCCTCCTCCTGTGCTGTATCATTGTGTAATTCAATTGCCTTTCTTTTAGCACTTCCACCCATTGCATCCTATCCCAAAGAATTGTTTTACATCATTGTCAATAGGATTTTCACACAAAATCATAGCTGGTTCATTATATTTTCATACTTTTCCCTCAGGGACAATGGTCACTGTACTGTAGTAGTACCTTGTATTGGAAGTGATTCAGAATGTCCTAAGAGACATTTATGTTAACTGAAAGATCCTTTTCTCATTCAACTAAAACAACCAGATTCTGGAGAAAGCATTTTGTATTTTCTAACAGTGACTGTTTGCAGCTGCAGAGACGGGGGGCAATTTCAGGTGGTTAGCCAAGATTACAAAAGAATCACATTGATATAACATCAAAGTGCAACAAAGTTATTATTCCCATTGCATAGTTCTAGTTCTGTAACACCACTGGATTGTATGAGCATAGTAACATTTAACAATTATTATTCAGTGTACATGGGCTCTGAATTCTCCTCTTGTAAGATGATCCTGGGTTCAAGTCCCATTCCAAACACTTGAGAAATAAAATCTAAGTTGGCAACTCCAGCGCAATACTGACAGGATGCTGCACAGTTGGAGATGCTGTCTTTCAGATGAGGCATTGAAACAAGGTTGTCTTGGTGGGTGTAAAAGATCCCATAGCACTATTTCAAAGAAGAGCAGAGGGAGGTCCACCCTGTTGTCCTGGCCAATATTTATCCTTCAGTCAACATCATTAAAACAGATTGATCATGACCACATTGCTGTTTGTGGGAGCTTGTTGTACACAAAATGGCTGTCATGTTTTTCACATTAATTTTTATATTATAACAGCGGCTACAGGGGGAATCTTACCAAAAAATGGCAGCATGTAACGGAGAGAAACATGTGATTTTCTTTCCAGATTCTACCACATTCTGTCAAAAAAAGTCAAGGGGGCATGTTTCACATTGTCATGCAGGTGGACGAGGCCTCAAATCGCTGGCAAAGCCTGGCTGCACAGAGATCATGTATAAATCCACCCCCAAGCTCACCATGGAAGTTTCCTGTCCCCACCCCCTATCAGCATCAGCACTTCTCTACCCTCCCCGCCGTGCTAAGGGGCAGTGCCAAAGGGGATTGCCAGACTACAGCCTGGCCACGTCCCTCTGCCCTGGGGGGCTATACTCACCTTTACTCCCCCAACCTCCATGACAGGTTCACATCTAGGTGAACCTGTTGTAAACTGCAACCACAGTCACTTCAGCATGGTGTCAATATACGGTGGGGAATGGGTTAATCAGATGCAACTATATTAAGATGAATTTAAATCAGGTTTACACCCAATTATGTCAAAGAACAAAGAACAAAAACAGCCCGGGAAACAGGCCCTTCGGCCCAACGAGCCCACGCCGCCATCTCAACACCACCAGTCCCCCTCTCCACCCATGAAGCTTGTCTAATGTTTTATAGCCATCCACATTGAGGGAATCTGATTTAGGGACAATTTATTCCTGCCAATCAGCCTAACAGCACATCTTTGGGGTGTGGGAGGAAACTGGAGCACCTGGAGAAAACCCACGCAAGCATGGGGAGAATGCGCAAACTCCCACAGACACCGGCCCAAATCCATGTGTCTGCACAGCAAACAGCGATAGTCACTGAGCTGTCGTCTTGCCCAGTCTCTGGTCCAGTCTAGGCACACACTAACGACATAAAGCACTAGGCCAATCTCGAACAACCAAGAGCAGCCCAAGTACGACCCATCGCGTGTATGCCCCTCGTTGGGCACAAGGCGGACCGACTTAAAACCTGTGAATGAAAAGAAAAAAAAACATTATTATTGTACCATATCCATTTGCCTTACCAGGGATGCACCAATGCTAATGACCCTTAATAAAACAATCTCCTATATCCACCCATCTCCAACCCACTCATGTGCCTGTCTAAGTTACTCTTAAATGACTCTAGCATGTTTGCCTCCGCCACCTTACTTGGCAGAGCATTCCATACCCCCACTACCCTCTGTGTGAAAAACCTCCCTCTAATATCTGTGTTATACCTCTCCCCCCTCACCTTAAGTCCATGGCCCCTTGTCCTATGTGTCTCTATCATAGGAAATAGCTTACCTCTGTTTACTCTATCTATACCCTTCGTAATCTTATATACCTCTACTAGATCCCCCCTCAGTCTCCGTCTTTCAAGGGAAAAGAGCCCCAATTTCTTCAATCTTTCCTCATGCCCCAGTCCTTCCATACCAGGCAACATCCTGGTAAACCTCCTCTGCACTCTCTCCAGAGTCTCCACGTCCTTCCGGTAGTAAGGCGACCAGAACTGGATGCAGTACTCTAAATGCGGCCTAACCAATGTTCTGTACAACTGCAACATTAGACTCCAGCTCTTATATTCTATACCCCTTCCTATAAAGGCTAACATACCATAGGCTTTCTTCACCGCACTCTCCACTTGCACTGCCACCTTTAAAGACTTGTGCACTTGCACCCCCAGGTCTCGCTGCGATTCTATACTTCTTATGGGCTTACCCTTTATCATATAACTCCCCCCTACATTATTCCAGCCAAAATGCATCACCTCACATTTATCCGGATTAAACTCCATTTGCCATGTATCTGCCCAATATACCAGCCTATCAATATCCCGCTGTATTGCCAGACACTGCTCCTCACTGCCCGCCAATCCAGCCATCTTGGTGTCATCAGCAAATTTGCTGATCACACCACCTACTCCCTCTTCCAAATCATTTATATACACTACAAAGAGAAGAGGTCCCAGTACTGAGCACTGCGGCACACCACTAGTAAAAAGTCTGACAACACCAGGTTTTAGTCCAACCGATTTATTTGATAGTAAACTCACAAGCTTTCGGGTTAGTCCCTTCGTCAGGTGAATGACACTCCACTAGTGACAGACCTCCAGCTAGAAAAGGACCCCTCCACTACTACTCTCTGACTCCTCTTTTGAAGCCAGTTCTCTACCCATCTAGATACCTGGCCACGTATCCCATGAGCTTTAATCTTCTCTACCAACCTACCATGAGGGACTTTGTCAAACGCCTTACTGAAATCCATATAGACAACATCAACGGCTCGTCCTTCGTCGACCGTTTCTGTCACCTCCTCAAAGAATCCTACCAGATTCGTAAGGCAAGACTTCCCCTTTACAAAGCCATGCTGCGTATCCTTAATCAGATCGCAACGCTCTAAGTGCTCATACATCCTATCCCTAAGAATCGTCTCCATCAACTTGCCTACCACTGACGTTAAACTCACCGGCCTATAATTACCCAGGCTATCCCTCCTACCCTTTTTAAACAACGGTACCACGTTCGCTATCCTCCAGTCCTCTGGGACCTCACCTGTGTCCAAAGAAGAGACAAAGATTTGCGTCAGAGGCCCAGCAATCTCATCCCTCGCCTCCCTAAGCAGCCTAGGATAAATGCCATCGGGCCCCGGAGATTTATCAGTTTTAATGCTACGTAAAAGCCCTAACACTTCTTCCCTCATAATCGATAGATCTTTCAATTGGTCCCTTGATGACCATACCAGACATCAAGCCCCTCTCCTTCGTGAATACCGACGCAAAGTATTCATTCAGGATCTCCCACATTCCCTCTGCCTCGAAGCACAATTCCCCATGTCTGTCCCTGAGAGGACCGATTTTACCCCTAGCCACCCTTTTGCTCTTAAGATAGGAGTAAAACGCCTTTGGATTCTCCTTAACCCTACCTGCCAAAGCCATCTCATGCCCCCTCTTTGCTCTCCTAACTCCCCTTTTGAGATCCCTCCTACTCTCTCTGTATTCCTCCAACGCTCTCTCCGTTCCCAGCTGCTTAGACCTGACATACGCCTCTTGCTTCTTCCTAACCAGGTCTTCTATATCTCTAGTAATCCACGGCTCTCTAATCCTACCTTTCCCATCCTTTCTCCTGTCGCTGGCGAGAGACACCAGAAATTGGAAGTGGCGATCTTGCTGGCAAAATTTGTAACTTCCAGCTTTGCCAGATATTGAATACGCGTCGCTGATCACACGGATGGCAAATGTGGGTTCAAGATTTCACTCTACATTTCAAAAATACTTCATTGGCTGTAAAGTCCTTGAGGCATCCATTCGTTATGTACGTTGCTATATAAGATGCAAGTCTTGTTATCACTGTTATTGAGAGAAGATCTAATTGAGGTGTATAAGATGCCAAAGGGGATTGGTAGAGGTAGAGTGGGATGTTTTCCCTTGTTGCACATTCTAAAATGAGAAGCCATAGTTTTAGGATAAGGGGTGGGGATGGGGGGGCAGATTTAAAACAGAAATGAGGAGGCATTACTTCATTCAATGGGTGGTGAATATGTGGAAATCTCTAGCCCAGAATGCAGTGGATGCCAGAATACTAAACAGATTTAAGGAGGAGATAGATAGGTTCTTATTATTAACAGGAAGGTGGAAGGTGAAGATAAGACCAAGATGAGATCAGCCATGATCGTATTGAATGGCAGAGCAGGCTCGAGGGGCTGAATTGCCCTCTCCTGCTCCTAGTTCTTATGTTACTATGTGTGTTCTTTATTCCTGAAGTTATTTTCTTATTGAACTTAATTCCCTCAGGATTTCTTCTCTCCTTTCCAAAAGCACCTGCTGCCAGCTCCCCTTGTTTCTGGTAACTCTGCTTCCAGTGACTCCAGATCCACAGCAATGTGGTTGACTCTTAACTGCCCCCCTCTGAAATGGCCTAGCAGACCACTCAGTTCTCCATAGAACCCTATTGAGGTCAGTTAAGAATGGACAATAAATGCTGACCTAGCCAGTGATGTCCACATCCCAGAAACACACAAAAAAAGTGAGCCTAGACAGTAAGCGCTGGTAACTAATTTGACTATGGTGTGAATCACAACCATGCCTAATCCTGTCCTTAGCCAGAAAGGGCGGGTGGGGCCCTGAAGGCAATCTTTTACCTTCCTGAGCTAAGAGAAGAGATTGCAAGGAGTTGCAGCCATCTCCAACCTCCAACTACAGTATCTTATGACTGAGAGGGACTGAGCAATCATCCATCATTTCTGTCACAACATTGTCATAATCAAGTGACAAAGGAACATTTTGCAACATCAGAACACATTTCAACATAATTTGTGTTACTGTGTTGTGGTGTTTGGCACACACAGAAAACTTGCCTCGAGCTGTCTCATGAAAGCAATGTTCATTTAAATACATTTTGTTCAACAATTTGATGCTAGTTTAATGCTTATTTTTGCATGGATTCAGGGCAATAGGTTGTTGGCAACCTCGGATGTTTACCACAGAATCCGTCAGTGTACAAAGATAATCAGGGTGAATTGCAATATCATTTGAAATATTGGAACACTGAAGAAGTCAATTTATTAATAAACTGACCAAGTAGCACTTCTTTAAGCAAATGAACGTGTCCATGTATGTCTAGCGGCCACAGCTTGAGCAGCAATACTCCCGCATGGCTGCCCAGGAGATGTTCCTGCACCAATCCCTTTCCTTAGGCCTGCTGGAAGGATTTACGGGTTGATAATTCTATTTGGCTGCGTTATGAACACCTTCCTTGACCAACAACGGGATTTGAACCTGGAGCTTCTGGATCAGAAGTAGGGATCCACTGTGCCACAAGATGTCCCCTTTGTGAATTCTGCTGACCAGGCATTTATATATATGTACACATCTCTACAAATCAGCACCAAATGATTTGAATAATCAACCTTGATTATGGTAAGTGCACTATGAAGAAAAGAATTGCTTGCTCATTCCGCAGTGAAAGATGAGATCAGAATGTGAGCATGCCTGTGATGAGAACAGATACACCACGAAAAGTGAAAATATTTGAACTTATTCAAGGAACACGTTCAGCAAGCACAACACTTTGAGTACATGAATATACTGGTAATGATTTACTTACTTACTGGGATTTACTAGAATAGTCAAAGTGGCTGTGCTTGCACTACTAAAGCTTCAAAATCTGGTACTACATGCATGAGATTAATCCAGGTCGAAATGCATCTGCCTAATATCAATTGACTTTTTTGAAAGTCTTTTTTGAAATGTAGGGTGGGATTCTCCCAAAAAAATTCTAAGTGCCGAATTCACGTGAAAACTGGAGTAAATCCCATCTCATCTCATCTGGAAGGACAGCACCTCTGACAGGGGAACACTCCCTTGGTACTTGGAGGGTTGGACCAGATTTATGTGCTCAAGTCTCTGGGCGGTGACTTGAATGCACAAAGTTCTGCCTCAGAGACAGATTGAGACTTTCTTGAGTGTCTTTTGAGTTTTAAAACATTCGGACTATTGCACTGTAGCAGTGATTCCAGTCTCCCAGTTTTCTTCAGCAGGATTTTTAAAAGAAATCTCCCACACTCTGTATACTGCAGAGTTCACTAGCGTGAATCTTATTAAAAATCAGTGGGCAGGGCCAATTCCTGCTGGAGAGGCCGGCAGCATAGCACTGAGCGGGCCACCAGACACACTCCGATCTGTCATAGCGGAGATTGGCACACGTGCAGTAGCCCCACACTGGCAGCCTCCCGATCGCTGGCTGCCTTGATCACTGGCCGGAGGACCACCCACCCCACCACCACCACCACCACCACCAATGCCGCATCTGTGGCTACATGAACAGGTGGATTGTGGACCATACCATTATTTTCTGCCTCTCCAACATGGTCACATCATACAGAGGCTTGCCACCTCCTCTAAAATCTCCCCATTACTGGAGCTCTGAATGCCCCACTCACCCCAGAAAAGATGTTGGCCAAGTTTCCCAGAGACTTCAAATATGTTTATTGCAAAATAATTCAGTTATCATAAATGTAGGACTTTTGACGACCTTTCTTCTGCATTCAGTCATACTCTGCATAACTTCCACACAAAGCCTGAGTCCTCTTCTGACCCTGTCAATTCTGACCTTTTAACCTAATGCCCCCACCTCCTCTACATTGTGGACTGTACCATTATTTTCTGCCTCTCCAACAGGGTCACATCATACAGAGGCTTGCCACCACCTTCACAAGGGCAATTAGGCATGGGTAATAAATGCTGGCTTAGCCACATCCATTAAAAAATACAAAAAGATATAGGGCGAGAGTTCCAAATATTTCAATAATTTGCTTAATCATGGAATTATACAGTGCAGAAGGAGGCCATTTGGCTCATCAAGTCTGCACCGACCACAATCCCATCCAGGCCCTATCCCCATAACTCCATACATTTACCCTAGCTAATCCCCCTGACACTAAGGGGCAATTTAGCATGGCCAATCCACGTAACCTGCACATCTTTGGAGTATGTGAAGAAACCGGAGCATCTGGAGAAAACCCATGCAGACACAGGGAGAACATGCAGATGTCACACAAACAGTGACCTGAGGCTGGAATTGAACCCAGATGCCTGGAGCCATGAGACAGAAGTGCTAACCACTGTGCCACCGTGCCGATCCATTAATGCACTTACATGGGCCTTGTTAATTAAATCAATCTCTTGTTGAATTATTTTTTCTGACCTGCCAGTTGTAATTTTGAAGGATGGTGCTAAATATTTCCTAAAAAGACTTGCATTTATATTGTGCTTCTCACAACCACTGGATGTCTCAAAGCACTTTACAGCCAGTAAGGTACTATTTTGAAGTGTAGTCGCTGTTGTAATGTAGGAACCATGGCAGCAAGCTCCCACAGACTATATGGGACCTGATAACCGGCATTTAGTGATGTTGATTGAGGGATAAGTATTGGCCAGGACTCTGCCCTGCTCTTCCTTCAAATGGTGCCTTGGAATCTTGTACATTCACTTGAGCAGGCAGATAGATTACTGAATCATAGAATCTCAACAGCGCAGAAGGAGACCATTGAGCCCGTCAAGTCTGCACCGACTTTGACAGATCATCCCATGTATTTACCCTGGTAATCCTGACACCAAGGGGCAATGTCTTTGCATGGCCAAACAACCTAACCTGCACATCTTTGGACTGTGGGAGGAAACTGCAGCACCCGGAGGAAACCCATGCAGACATGGAGAGAATGTGCAAACTCCAACCTGACTGTCACCCAAGGCCAGAATTGAACCCAGGTCCCTGGTGCTGTGAGGCAGCAGTGCTAACCACTGCCACTGTACTGCGTATGTCATCATAGCAATAGGCACATGCCATACAGAACGGGACACCATAATAGCATCTGATTAATCACCACTCCATTTGTGATACATTAAATTTATAATGTATACCAGCTTCTTATTTGATCATCTTCCATGATTCTTGGTCATGCCAGCAGCTGCGCACTTCTACCACTGGATGGAGCTTTGGAAGCTGCAGATACTCCGAGCTTTTGCTTCCTACAATTTACTTTGTCCATGTTCAAAGCCAGGGGAGGTCCAGCCTGTCTGAGGCTAAACTGGTAATGAGCAGGACTGAAGGTCAGAAGGATTAGTCCAGGTAAGAGCTGATCAAATACTGCATGAAGCCCAGTGAAAGTGTCATCAAGGAAAGCAATTCAAACCACATTAGGATGTAGAAACAGCCGAGGGCATTATAGAGTATTAATGGATTAGCCTTTGGGAGAAGAAAGAAGTTTTACGGTGTTTTTCAGAATATTAAAGGGCTTGATTGGAATCTGTGATGACCTGTGGTTGGCCTTTTCTTAGTCTCTGTTTTCTTATATGTTGAAGACATAATTAGTGGCCGGATTGACACAGTAGATCAAAATGTGACCTTCCAGTTTCCTGCTATCTGAGCCATTGCAGCTTCTTCTGATAACAGGAACATATGCTGGAACTTTGCTGTCTAGAATCTGGTGGCGGGCACGGAAATGGGAGTGATTTCCGCTGTGGAGGGGAGGCATGGTTGACCAGGTGTGATCTTGCGCTGTTCAGCTCATTACATACATGGTGCTCACCGATTCTCACTGTGAGGGGCAGTGTCACCGTCACCATCCTTGCCATTACCTTATGGGGTGGTAAGTCTTGGTGCCATATTTTAGAGGGTACCTGGACAGCCTGCACTATCCGTTCTACCTTTGCCCGGCTACTGCTCAACCCTTCCCCGCTAACCCTTCCTTGGTCACCCTCCACACAACTTGCAATATCACCTCCCAATCTCAAACATGGACTGGCATTTACAGATACTCCCCAAATAGGACAATGCAGCAGCAAATCACCATTGCTCACTGGAGAAGCCTGCCTCACCAGGTACACACCAATTAGGTGTAGTTGTGATTATGAATGTCTAATTACAATGTGTTACCATTGACCAGAAGCTGAACTGGACCAGCCACAAAAGTACTGTGCCTACAAGAGTAGGTCAAGGATTGGGAATCCTGCAGTGAGTAACTCACCTCCTGACTCTCCAAAGCCTGTCCACCATCTACAAGGCACTCTCCACTTGCCTCGATGAATGCAGCTCCAACAACATTCAAGAAGCTCGACACCATCCAGGTCAAAGAAGCCCACTTGATTGGCCTCTCATCCACTACCCTGAACATTCATTCCTTCCACCACTGACACACAGTGGCAGCAGTGTGTACCATCTGCAAGATGCACTGCAGCAACTCAGCAAGGCTGCTTAGGCAGCACCTTCCAAACCCATGACCATTACCATCTAGAAGGACAAGGGCAGCAGACACATGTGTCAGAATTGTACCACCTCATCCACCATGGAATCGGAGCAGGTGAGGAGCGGAAAACGGAAATGTCCATTGACCTCAGGTGGGAATTTCCAGTCTTGCTCAAGTGAAACCGTAAAGTCCCGTCCATGGGAACACCACCACTGGAATTCCCCTCCAAGCCACTCACCATCCTGACTTGGAAATATATCTGCCGTTCCTTCATTGTCATTGTGTCCAAATCATGAAACACCCTCCCTAACAGCATTGTGAATGTACCTACACCACATGGACTGCAGTGGTTCAAGAAGGCAGCTCATCACCACCTTCTCAGTTCCGATTATTTGAAATGAATACTTTGTTTTTCACTGGAGGGCAGTGGCCCCTGTCCACAGATGGCCTATCCCTGTGGAAGGAGCAGGCTTAATAGGCTAAATGATCTTTTCCTCTTCCATCTTTTCTTATTGATTTGTTGCTGGTATCAATGCAACAGTTCAGAAAGACAGCTCATCTCGAAGGCAATTAGGGGTGGGCAATAAGTACTGATCAAGCCAGTAATGCCCACATCCTGTGAATGATTAAATAAAACAGAACCACCACCCACTTCTGAGTGGCAAAGTGTAAATCAGTCAGACGACTGGCCTTCCGTCTCTGAGGCAATGGAAAAAGACCTTGAAATTGGACATTTTCACCTTGCAGTGGACCAGGAGCCACAACACAAAAGCGCAACTTTGAATGTTGTTAATTGGCAATGGAAATATGTTTTAACCTCTGAGAAATCTGTGGAAAAAGCATTGGCAGAATCAAAGCTGATATCCACTGCTTAGAATAGTTGCTAACTGGGAATTGAAGTCACACAGCAGCTCATACCAAAGACAATGCCTGAGCCTTAGTGAGCTACAAAATACCCAGGGGTTTATTCTGACTGAGAGTCAGGTTGCAGAATTATGTAAGGAATGACCTCAATACCCAATACTGGAATTAAGCTGTGAATCTCAAGGTGTGACCTGCAGTGAAAGTCACTGATGTCTGCAGATGTGAGTGGCTTATCTTGATTGAAAAAAATTAGCATCTTGCATTTATACAGCACACATCGCATAGTAAAACATCCCAAGAAACTTCACAGAGATGTTATCAAACCGAATTTGACACCTGAGACACAAGGAGGTCTGAGGGCAAATGACAAAAGATTGGTAAAAGAGGTGCCTTAAGCACTGCCTTAAAGGAGGAGAGAGAGGCAGAGAGGTTTCGAGAGGAAATTCAGAGATTCAACCCAGGCAGTTGAAGGTATGGCCCCCAATGGTGGAGTGAAGGAATGATATGGAGATGCCAGTGTTGGACTGGGGTAAACGCAGTAAGAAGTCTCTCAACACCAGGTTAAAGTCCAACAGGTTTATTTGATAGCAAAAGCCACAAACAGGGCATATACAGACACAAGCTCAATTTATAAAATAATGGTTAGAATGCGAGTCTTTACAGGTAATCAAGTCTTAAAGGTACAGACAATGTGAGTGGAGAGAGGGTTAAGCACAGGTTAAAGAGATGTGTATTGTCTCCAGACAGGACAGTTAGTGAGATTTTACAAGCCCAGGCAAGTCATGGGGGTTACAGATAGTGTGACATGAATCTAAGATCCTGGTTGAGACCGTCCTCATGTGTGCGGAACTTGGCTATCAGTCTCTGCTCAGCGACTCTGCACTGTCATGTATCATGAAGGCTACCTTGGAGAACGCTTACCCGAAGGTCAGAGGCCAAATGCCCGTGACCGCTGAAGTGTTCGCCAACAGGAAGAGAACAGTCTTGCCTGGTGATTGTTGAGTGGTGTTCATTCATCCGTTGTCGTAGCGTCTGCATGGTCTCCCTGATGTACCATGCCTCGGGACATCCTTTCCTGCAGTGTATCAGGTAGACAATGTTGGCCAAGTTGCAAGAATATGTACCGTGTATCTGGTGGATGGTGTTCTCACGTGAGATGATGGCATCCGTGTCGATGATCCAGCATGTCTTGCAGAGGTTGCTGTGACAGGGTTGTGTGGTGTCGTGGTCACTGTTCTCCTGAAGGCTGGGTAGTTTGCTGTGGACAATGGTCTATTTGAGGTTGTGCGGTTGTTTGAAGGCAAGAAGTGCAGTTGTGGGGATGGCCTTGGCGAGATGTTCATCTTCATCAATGACATGTTGGAGGTTCCGGAGAAGATGTCATAGCTTCTCCGCTCTGGGGAAGTACTGGACGATGAAGGGTACTCTGTTCTCCATGTCCCGTGTTTGTCTCCTGAGGAGGTCAGTGCGGTTTTTCGCTGTGGTGCGTCGGAACTGTCGATTGATGAGTCGAGCACCATATCCTGTTCTTATGAGGCCATCGTTCAGCGTCTGGAGATGTCTGTCACGATCCTCCTCATCTGAGGAGATCCTGTGTATACGGAGGGCTTGTCCATAGCCAACGTTGTCTACCTGATACGCTGCAGGAAAGGATGTCCCGAGGCATGGTACACTGGGGAGACCATGTAGACGCTATGACAACGGATGAATGAACACCGCTCGACAATCACCAGGCAAGAGTGTTCTCTTCCTGTTGGGGAACACTTCAGCGGTCACAGGCATTCAGCCTCTGATCTTCAGGTAAGCGTTCTCCAAAGCAGCCTTCACGACACACAACAGCGCAGAGTTGCTGAGCAGAGACTGATAGCCAAGTTCCACACACATGAGGACGGTCTCAACCAGGATCTTAGATTCATGTCACACTATCTGTAACCCCCACGACTTGCCTGGGCTTGTAAAATCTCACTAACTGTTCTGTCTGGAGACAATACACATCTTTTTAACCTGTGCTTAACCCTCTCTCCACTCACATTGTCTGTACCTTTGAGACTTGATTAAAGACTCGCATTCCAATCGTTATTCTGTAAATGGAGTTTGTGTCTTTATTTGCCCCACATTTGTGGCTTTTGCTACCAAATAAACCTGTTGGACTTTAACCTGGTGTTGTGAGATTTCTTACGGAGTGAAGGAAACCAGAGTTGCTCGAGAGGCTGCAGGTGGGGGTACACAGAGCTCAGAGAGGGTTCTAGCACTGGTGGGGAAGTTGCAAGGAGGGGCAAACTCTTGAAGCGATTTGAACGTGAGAATAAAAAAGTTAGATTTAAGTGGACAGGAAGCCATGGTAGGGGAACAGAACTTAAGAATTGCTCAGAATGTTCTGAAATGTGACAAAGTAAAGTCCTTTTTAACTAATTCGGATTTATTTGTCATTAAGGATATAATGAAAAGGGAAAACCATATTGGCGTGTATATGTACAATGTTAACTAACAGAATGATATCTCATCTCAAGAACATAGGAACAGGAGTAAGCCATTCAGCCTATCAAGTCTGCTTCACCATTCATTAAGATCATGGCTGATCATCCACTTTTCTTCACACTATCCCATATCCCTTTACATCATTGGTAGTTAGAAATCTGTGTTCATTCTGCCTCAGACCCATTGTCCAACTGACCCATTGTCACATACTGATTGTTAGGGGAATTAACAATTCCGTGAAATCAAATTTCACTCCCACTTCTAATTGCTAGTGGAGATATGAGTGTTTGGACCACTGGTTTCAAGGTAGTCTTGATTTGTGTTGCAGTAAAGACTTAAAACAGAAGACAGAAGATTGGTGTATAAACAAACGTATGGAACATACAGCCAAGGAGCAGGAGCAGGCCATGCAGCCCCTCGAGCCTGTAATGCCATTTAATAAAACCATGGCTGATCTGATAGTAATCTCAAATCTGCATTCTGCCTACCCTCGATAACCTATCACTCCCTTGCTTACCAAGAACCTATCCACCTTTGCCTTAAAAGTATTCAAAAGGCAGGATTTTCTGGCCCGCTCCCATGGTGTGTTTTCCAGTGATGGAGGCGGCTCACCATTGGCCGTCACCAGGGTCTTCCAGTGTGCCAGAATCTATGGCGTTTTGTGTAGCTCTCCTGTCCCAACACTGGGGAACTCGCTAAGGAGGCTTGCCATCAGCGGAATCAGAAGATCTTGCTTGTGGGAAGGACTGGAAAATGTCACCCAAAGACTCTTTCTACCACGTTTTCAGGAAGAGAGTTCCAAAGACTCACCACCCTCTGTGAAAAAAAGGTCTCATCTCTATAAATGGGCAGCTCCTTATTTACACAGTGGCCTAAGTTATACCTTTAGCTCTAACATCACCAATATTCATTTATAGCCTCTAGTCTCTCTCATCCATATCTTAGTTACACAACTGATACAGGTATGACAGACTGAATTCTCTCCTCACTAACATTGCAGTGTTGGCCTGATCTTTAATCTCAGAGGGAGCTGATGGTCCTGGTTGTTCTTTCCTGAGAGAAGAAAAGTGACAAGTTGAGAGCATTTGAGGCTTTTTAAAAGTCCCCAAGGCAACAGCTGCAGCTACACTGTGACGGGAATGAAGTTGGACTGATAGGTTGCCTCACAGTGTTTCTCACCATTTAGTTAGCAGTCAGTCATTTAGATAGAATTACAGAGAGCTTACAACACAGAAACAGGCCATTCTTCCAATTGGTGACTGTTAGTGTTAATGCTCCACGCAAGCCTCCTTCGACCTCACTTAATTTAAACTCCTTCAGCATAACTTTCTATTCTATTCTCCTTCATGTGTTCTATCTTGTTTCCCCTTAATGGCATCAGTTCCATTCTACTCAACCATCAAGCCATCAATATCTACAACACAACTCCTTCAAATTACTGCAGAACACAGATTTAGAGTGAATACACGCCAGTGAAATACCCTCCCTATGATGTTAAAGGTACTTTCTGAATGCAAAGTGTTCCTCTCGTACATCTCCATAAACATCATTTATGGTCGCCAATTAATAAGAGCCGGTTTCCATTACGTACATGTATCTAAACTGTTGATCAGGCCCATGAAGGGAGTACTGTCATGATGCTGAAGTTCAGCTTGGAATAGAATGTTTTGCTTTGTTTTGAAAGGTTAATGGGCCAGATTCTCCAATTTTGTCTGCAGCTGGGATTCTCCAATTCTGCTGCTGTGATTTGGCTGGAGTGTCAGAGGTGCTGTCAGAGAGATGTTAAACTGAAGCCCCACCTGCCTACTTTATTTCCCACTGTTTTGAAGAACAGCAAGGGGAGTTTTCCCTGGTATATTGGAAATATTTATCCCTCAATCAATATTAGCAAAACTGAGTGTCTGGGTCATTATTACTTTGCTGTTTGTGAGATCTTGCTATGTGCGAATTGGATGCTGTGTTTCCTACATTAGATGCGTGACCACACCTCAACAGCTGTAAAGCACTTTGGGAGATTGGGTCTTGTGAAAGTCGCTATATAAATGCAGTTGTTTTTCATCTACTCCTGGCACACCATGAATACATACAATGGAACATCCACACATATACATATGCATAGTGCACAGAATTGTGCTACTTAATATCGTAACAACATTAGGGGTTGTGGGTTTTAACAAAAAAAGAACATGGTTTGCCCAAGTGGAATCAAAGTAACAACAGCAAGGTTTATTAAAAGAGATGTTCTTTGCCAGTAAAACAGCAGCGGCAACACCCTAATGACGTCACCATCAAATCATGTGATCATCTCTGAAAGCAACCTACAATCTTTTTAAATATTCAACAGCTACAAAAAGCAAAAAAGTTTGTCAGCTTAAAATCGCAGAGCACATGATTCCAGTTTAGACCTTGTGGTGTTAATTCCTTTTCCTCCAGTTGTCATAATTCCATTACATAACCTCTATCCAAACATTTACTTTTGCAACTCCTGCAGTTACTTTTTCACGGTACATCCAAGAATAAATGGTGTATTAAAAAAAATCTAGAATACATTGAGAGCCAGTGACTTTGCTAATTTGAATTCAGATGACATTCATAAACTGCCAAACCCTTGCACTCGACTAGTTGGTTATTGAAGTACCCAGTGCAGTGTTTTGGCTGGGCAGATAGGTATCTATTACCCAAAATTTTCGTGTTTGTATATGCACAGGCATATTTGTAACAACCTCATTGCACAAGAAGTACCTTCTCAAGTGCACAGTCTCATAATCTCAATGCACAGAGCTGTGTTTCTTGCCTTCAAACAGGTATTAAGAGATTACAAAACATACTACTCACTTCAGTCCTTGGCTATTAGCTGAAAACATTAAATCCCCTTTAATTACTATCCAGCCCCCAGCTGATAATGTAGCCTTCTTATTTTACCTGAAATTGAGAGAGATAGTGAGAGAGTAAAAAGTGCTCAAACAGTTTGACTTATGTGCAGCTCATTCTGGTGCTTCGTGTCCAAACAGGGAGACTCCCAAGGTTACCTGTAGTGTCTGGGGAACAATGGAGCCCACTGTCTCAAGCTGACAATCTAGGTCGGTGGAGAGCAGTGTTGTGTAACAGCCATTGGCAAGACAGGTATAAGTGAGCAGTACCTTTTCCCTCAGGCTGGTGGAGAGTATTCATGCACTCCCCCTGACCTCCAGCTGCAGTCATTCCAAATGCTGATCAGAGGGAGCTGGCGATGCCTTTAGGGGGGCCTAATGCCCCTGTTCCCAAAGAGCAGGAGAACAAAAACAGTTGTTAAACATTAACAAGCACAACTCTTAAAAACGGATAAGCTGTGGAGTTCAGTGAATATAGGGCTCTGAAACCCTGGTACTTCCTCTGACGCTCTCTCCTCATTGTCAGCATTAATCATGTTCTGCATGTCCTTATCTATAATTGATGCCAATTGCATTCTGAAGATGTCCTAAACTGGAATCGTGAAACGTGTACGGTTTAGTGTGTAAAATTCAAATAGTGACATATTGTTTTGAAGAATATAATTCCTCCGGGTGCTCCGGTTTCTTCCCATAGTCTGAAAGACATGCTGGTTAGGTGGATTGGCCATGCTAAGTTCTCCCTCAGTGTACCTGAACAGGAGTATGGCGACTCGGGGATTTTCAAAGTAACTTCATTGCAGTGTTAATGTCAGCCTACTTGTGACTAATAAATAAATAAACTTTATATCAATCATTGCTGAAAAGATGTTTCTGAAGCTTTTCCTCTTGCACTCATCAAGACAAATGCAAGAATGTCAAATTTCAAACTATCACGATTTTAACTGTGGGGGTAAAGGGTGTTGATTGGTTGGCAAGTCGACTGTGATTGGCCAAGGCATTGTCCTGGAGAAGGCATTGGGTAACTACAGGCTCCTAGCCAATTAGCACCCTTTTCACCTGTAGTATAAATTGCTACAATGGTTTGAAATTTGCCATTCTTGTGTTTGTACTGATGAATGTGAAATGAAAAGACTCAACAACCTGTCTCTTTTCAGCAGCATTCCAGTTCTGTATTACTGAGCAACTGTTAACATATAAATCATTAGCTTTACACAGAGAAGTGTAATTTTATTCCGTTTGCATGTTTTTTTTTCTGTGAAAGCAATGCCAGGAAATAGGACTGAGATTCACTGGGTAGCATTTTCGCTTCTGAGCCAGAAGGTTGTAGGTTCTGTGGCAGAACCCTTAAGAGTATTGATAGGCAGAGGGATCTGGGTGTACAGGTATACAGGTCACTGAAAGTGGCAATGCAGGTGGAGAAGGTAGTCAAGAAGACATACGGCATGCTTGCCTTCATTGGCTGGGGCATTGAGTTTAAAAATTGGCAAATCATGTTGCAGCTTTATAGAACCTTATTGAGGCCGCACTTGGAATACAGTGTTCAATTCTGGTCGCCACACTACCAGAAGGATGTTAAGAGGGTACAGAAAAGATTTACCAGGATGTTGCTTGGTATGGAGGACATTAGCTATGAGGAGAGGTTGGAGAAACTTGGTTTGTTCTCACTGAAAAGATCGAGGTTGAGGGGAGACCTGATAGAAGTCTACAAGATTATGAGGGACATGGACAGAGTGGATAGTCAGAAGCTTTTTCCCAGGGTGGAAGAGTCAATTACTAGGGGACACAGGTTTAAGGTGCGAGGGGCAAGGTTTAAAGGAGATATACAAGGCAAGTTTTTTTACTCAGAGGGTGGTGGGTGCCTGGAACTCGCTGCCGGGGGAGGTAGTGGAAGCGGATATGGTAGTGAGTTTTAAGGGGCATCTGGACAAATATATGAATAGGATGGGAATAGAGGGATATGGTCCCGGAAGGGTAGGGGGTTTTAGTTAAGTCGGGCAGCATGGTAGGTGCAGTTTGGAGGGCCAAAGGGTCTGTTCCTGTGTTGTAATTTTCTTTGTTCAACTCCCACTCCAAGACTTGAGAGTAAAAATCTAGTCTGACACTCTGGTGCTGCATTGTTGGAGGTGCAGTCTTTTGGATGAGATGTCAGACCAAGGCTCAATTTGCACACTGCAGTGGATGTAAAAAGACACCGGGGGGGGCGATCTTACCAGCTGTCCCACTGGTCGATGGGTGGGGTGAGCTGGTAAGATTGCGGAGGAGCTGAAAAATTAGATTTGCACCTAGTTTCTTGCCTCTCGCGATCTTACCGGCCCCAGATTTCCAGTGGGCCTGAGGCTGATTATAGTATTTAAATCTATTGAAATTTTGCTTTAAATATTATTAGTAAGCCTGGGATGCTATCATCCGGGCTCACTCGCCTTAGCAGCCTCTCCAGTGAAGCTCCTTACCGGTAAGGATCACGTATGGTACACATCAACGGGGAGTTGATGTGATGGCCTCGCCAGTAGGACTGGAGACCACTGAGACCCCACCCCCCCCCAAGGATATCAAGGGCAGGGGGCAGTGCCCCTTGGGCAGCATCAGCCTGGTACTGCCAACCTGGGACCCTGTTCATGCCAGCCAGGCAACCTGGCAATCTCTACTGGGCATGCTGGCATTTCCCACCAGGCAGTGCCAAGGAGGTGGGGAGGCATGGTGGGGGCAGGGCCTAAGGGGAGGCAGTTGGGGGTGGAGCTGGACACTTTTGCTTTGTTTTGAAGGGGATCGGTGAAGCTGCACACTCTGCAACCAGCCATCGGCCTGGGTGACGATTGGTTGATCAAAGCCAGTGGGGGTGGTGGGGAGGTGCCAGTGATCCACTGGGCCAGGCTGGGTGGGCAGCGATTGACTGATTGAGCTGGTGGGGAGGATAGGATTGGCCAGGTCGATATCCAGGATGTTGGTGGGGGCCAGGAGCCGACCAGTCCTGGAGGCCACTGATTGCGGCGAGTGGGGAGAGGCAATTGACAGAAAAGAGAGATCTGCACACGTGAAGTTGCGCCCTCTAGTGTGAGCAGATGGTTTTTAGACAAGCTGAGGCCCCGCTCCTCCTCTATTAATAGAAAACAGATTGTGCAGATGCACAAAGTGGTGTGAGATTTAATTTGTGGCCTCACCAAAAAAACGGATCTGAAACTCTCCCATTTTCACACTCATTCGGCACCAATTATTTCGTTAAGATCGCCCCCACCATGCTGAAGGACAGCACAGCAGTTCTCCCCAATGTCCAGTGACTATTTATTCCTTAGTCAGCATCCCAAAAGCAGATTGTCTGATCACTCAGAGAATTGTTATAGCACAGCAGGAGGCCATTCTGCCCTCCAAGTCGGTGCTGGCTCTATGCAAGAGCAATCCAACTAATCCCTTTTCCCGCAGCCCTGCATTTCTTTTCTCTTCAGGAGCTTATCCAGTTCCCTTTGAACAGCCATGACTGGATCATCCTCCACTATCAGCAATGCATTCCAGACCCTAACCACACCATTTTCTTGTCTGAGAACAGCCCCAACTTCTCCAATCCATCTATGGAACTGAAGTCTCTCATCCCTGGAATCATTCTGCTGATTTTTTTTTCCACACCCACTCCAATGCCTTCACATCCATCCTGATGTGTTTGCCCAGAATTGAACACAATACTCCAGTTTGTCATAACCTCTTTGCTATTGTACTCTATGGGCTGAATTTTACATGCCTCTGGTGGACATGCTTATTGTGGGGTTTTGGGGTGGGGGGGGTTGGTGCAGGCAAAATAGGACGGGTACCCACCCTGCCACTTTCCTGTCCACCCCTAAGCTCACCCCCATAATACAGGGAGTGAGCGGATACCAAAATCGGTGGCATGCCCACCATTCATAACTGACCAATCACAGGTCAGTTTGGCTTGTTATCAAACGACCCAGGTAATATGCTACCCATATAAAACAATTGGCATGGCCAGCAGGATGGGAGTGGGAAGCTTCTTTTTCACTGAAATACATAAAGGACTGGAAGGAAGCGGAGATTTGCTCTTTTGAACATAAGAACATAAGAAATAGGAGCAGGAGTAGGCCATCTAGCCCTTTGAGCCTGCCCCACCATTCAATAAGATCATGGCTGATCTGTCGTGGCTCAGTTCCACATTCCCGCCCTCTCCCCATAACCCTTAATCCCCTCTCTCATCAGAAACCCATCAACCCGCGTCTTAAAAATATTTAGCGAGGCAGCCTCCACCACTTCAACGGGCAGAGAATTCCAGAGATTCACCACCCTTTGAGTGAAGAAGTTCCTCCTCAACTCCATTCTAAACCACCCCCCCTTTATCTTGAGGCTGTGCCCCCTAGTCCTACTATCCTTTCTGAGCAGGAAGAGTCTCTCCACCTCTATCCTATCCATCCCATTCATCATCTTATACGTCTCAATGAGATCTCCCCTCATTCTTCTAAACTCTAACGAGTACAAGCCTAGTTTATTCAGCCTCTCCTCATAGCTCAACCCCCTCAACTCCGGCATCAGCCTAGTAAACCTCTCCCCTCATTCTTCTAAACTCTAACGAGTACAAGCCTAGTTTATTCAGCCTCTCCTCATAGCTCAACCCCCTCAACTCCGGCATCAGCCTAGTAAACCTCCTCTGCACTCCCTCCAAGGCCAAAATATCCTTGCATAAGTACGGCGCCCAAAACTGCACACAGTACTCCAGCTGCGGCCTCACCAATGCCCTATACAGCTGCAGCAAGACCTCCCTACTTTTATATTCAATCCCCCTCGCTATGAAGGCCAGCATCCCATTCGCCTTCCTGACCACCTGCTGCACCTGCAAGCTGGGTTTTTGTGACTCATGCACAAGGACCCCGAGGTCCCTCTGCACCGTCGCCTGCTGCAGTTTTTCTCCACGTAAGTAATAATCCTTCCTTCCATTATTCCTACCAAAGTGGACCACCTCGCACTTGCCAACATTAAATTCCATTTGCCATTTCCTGGCCCATTCGCCCAGCCTATCTAGATCCTTCTGTAGACTCTCCACGCCCTCCGCGCAATTTGCCGTTCCAATCTTGGTGTCATCTGCTGTTTGCTGATTGCAGGGTCTCCATCCCCTCTGCTTTGAACCCAGCCCTCTTCCTTTCTATCCAGCTCCCTGCCCCTCTCCCTAACCTCCTCAAACCCTCCAAGCCCTGGAGCCCGGCTTCCCCTGCTCAGGGAAACCATAGCCCTTGGCCTCCTCTGGCTTCTGCTGTCTTGGCAGTGACCACTGATGCCTCCCTAGTGTTGTTGGGACTGATCGAGCTGCTAGCCAATCTGATTGGCCAGCAATTTCTGGGGAAGACTTTATCCCCAAGTGAAGGATGGAATAAAATCCCTCTCAGTCCTTGCCAATCCACCCCACAGCACTTTATAGCTGAGTGTGCATGGAGCCTGTCAGTATGCTGGCTGTACCTCTCCCTCTGTTGTTCAGCCCTAGACATCTAAAGCCCAGAATCCCTTAGCCTTTTTTAACTATTTTCTCAAACTACCCTGCCACCTTCAATGAGCTCCTTCTGCTCCTGCACTCCCTTTAGAATTGTGCCCTTTATTTGGAATTGTCTCTGCACATTCTTCCTACCAACATGAATCACATCACACTTCTCTGCATTAAATTTCACTTGTCCATCCATTTCCCCAGCCTTGTGTTCTCTTAAAGTTGATCACTATTCCCATCATAGCTCACAATGCCTCCAATTCTAATGCCATCTGCAAATTTAGAAATTGTGTCCAGCACGCGCAAGACTAGGTAACTGATATGCACCAGGAAAAGTAATGGTTCTCGTACTGACTGCTGGGGAACTTTGCTGCGAACCTTTCTCCAGTCTGATAAAGAAACATTTATCATTACTCTGTTTCCTGTCAGTCATCCTTGCTATCCTTGCTATCTTTATCCCATGAGCTACAAGATGGCACTTCATAGTACACCATGTCAACCACATTAGCCTCATTAGCATATTGCTGTTCGTTGGAGATTGCTGTGTGTTAATTGCTGCTGTGTTTCCCACAGAACAACAGTGGCTTCACTTCAGAGCTATTTAATTGGCCTTAAAGCACTTTGGGAGGTCCTGTGGTTGTGGAAGGCACTATATCAATGCAAGTCTTTCAGCATCAATAACTAACATAGAAACATAGAAAAACTACAGCACAAACAGGCCCTTCAGCCCACAAGTTGCACCGAACATATCTCTACCTACTAGGCTTACCTATAACCGTCAATCCTACTAAGTCCCATGTACTCATCCAGAAGTCTGATTCCACGCACCCACCATCCTCTGAGTGAAAAACTTATCCTGACATCTCCTCTGTACCTACTCCCCAGCACCTTAAACCTGTGTCCTCTTGTGGCAACCATTTCAGCCCTGGGAAAAAAAGCCTCTGAGAATCCACCCGATCAATACCTCCCAACACCTTATATACCTCTATCAAGCCACCTCTCATCCTTCGTCTCTCTAAGGAGAAAAAACTGAGCTCCCTCAACCTATCCTCATAAGGCATGCCACCCAATCCAGGCAACATCCTTGTAAATCTCCTCTGCACCCTTTCAATAGCATTCACATCCTTCCTGTAATGAGGCGACCAGAACTGCGCACAGTACTCCAAGTGGGGTCTGACCAGGGTCTTATAAAGCTGCAGCATTATCTCCCACCTCCTAAACTCAATTCCTCGATTAATGAAGGCCAGTACATCATACGCCTTCTAAACCACATCCTCTACCTACGAAGCCGATTTGAGAGTCCTGTGAACCCGGACCCCAAGATCCTTCTGATCTTCTGCACTGCCAAGAGTCTTACCCTTAATATTATATTCCTTCATCCCATGTGACCTGCCAAAATGAACCACCACACACTTATCCGGGTTGAAGTCCATCTGCCACTTCTCCGCCCAGTCTTGTATCCTATCTATGTCACGCTGCAACTTCTGACATCCCTCCAGACTATCCACAACACCACCAACCTTCGTACCATCAGCAAACTTACTAACCCATCCCTCCACTTCCTCATCCAGGTCACTTATGAAAATGACAAACAGCAAGGGTCCCAGAACAGATCCCTGGGGCACTCCACTGGTGACCGACCTCCATGCAGAAAAAGACCCATCCACAACCACTCTCTGCGTTCTGTGGGCAAGCTAGTTCTGGATCCACAAAGCAATGTCCCCTTGGATCCCATGCCCCCTCACTTTCTCAATAAGCCTTGCATGGGGGACCTTATCGAATGCCTTGCTGAAGTCCATATAAACCACATCTACTGTTCATCCTTCGTCAATGTGTTTAGTCACATCTTCAAAAAACTCAACCAGGCTTGTAAGTTACAATCTGCCTTTGACAAAGCCATGCTGACTACTTTTGATCATACTATACCTCTCCAAATGTTCATAAATTATGTCTCTCAGGAACTTCTCCATCAACTTACCAACCACTGAGGTTAGACTCACCGGTCGATGGCATTGATGAGACAATAGTGGCAGGTTGCAAAGTAATCATTGCAAGCTGATTAAGTGATGTTGAGCAGTTTAAAATGAAATACTGTTTCAAATTTGCTGTAGTCTACCTTTAAATTTCAAATTGCCGATCTAAATTTTCTATACCATATCAGCCATGCTTCATTCTTCTAAAAAAATAAAAACTACTCTCACCTGCTCTCACTTACAGCAGTGTTACTAGGTAACCTAACAGCACTGGCTACAATCCAAATAACATCTTGATTAAATGCCAATCTCAGAAGTGTTGCAACACCCTGCAGCATGGAATGCTGGGATACAGCATACTTTTATTATGTCACATTGGCTTTTGCACTTTCCCCCCAGGATCAGGGAGACATCGATTGGAAGCAAAGTTTTATTCATTAATGCCATTTCAATTTGCCTCCACCTTCACTTGCTGTGTGGAGCTCGGAGGACACAACATTCCCTTTTCACCTTTCACTGGAAAGCAAGAAAAAGGCAAGGAAGCAATCCAGTGGGAAAGTCCAAAACAAGGTGGCATGAACTTAAAATTACCAATCCGGGGCAATGATGAGTAGTATTTTTCACAAAGGTTAGTGGAAATCTAGAACTTTCTCCCTCAAAAAGCTGGCGTGGGGGGATGGTGGGATCAATTGAAAACCTAAATGAATTGATTTTTATGGGGTAAGGACGTTAAGGGAAATGGAAACAAGATGGAGTTCTATACATCAACCATGAGTGAATTGAATGACAGCCAGTAGCAGCTGAATGGCCTCTTCCAATTTTTCTGTGAATCCCAGCTCAGTTTCCATGGCACAGCCAGGTGAACAGTGAAAGGTGTAGACTACAACTAGGCCCTAGGCCCTGTAATGAGTACCACTGCTGCCAATAAGGCTCAATGGAGAAAGGCCACAGTCTAAGGACCCTTCCGTCATTATATCATTCCATTCTGCTGAGGGGCTGGAAACCAGGAAGCGATCAGCCATAATCTGATTGAGTGGTGGAACAGGCTAGAAGGGCTGAATTGCTTACTTTTGCTCCTAATTCCTATCCTATGTTCCTATGTAAAACCCCAAGGGCTGTATGCTCCAGAGAATGTTTTACTTGATATATAAATCTATATTGTAAATATAACCTAAGTGTAGTGAGGCAGCTTGTGCTCTATTGAATTAAATTGATCTGTATTGCACTTAATGCAATGTCAAATTTGAACTGTTATGTAATGTACCTTTACAAATTTAATGAATAAAGCATATTTTGAAGGGGAAAAAAAAAAAGTGCTCCTGCTTGATCTACAGATAATCTCTTCACCTTGGCAGCTGCACCCTTATTCCTTCATTTCAGGGTTTAAAGTGGTTTTGGACTTTCACGGAACTACAGTGATTCCCAGATGAATGCATATCTGAATACTTTTCCTTTAGGAACAACTGTCACTTTTCTTTGTAGTTTTATTTTTACTTTACTGATGTCTTCAAACAGCCTTTGAAGGCCATTTATTTTAAAAGTGACAATGGTAATAGATGTAAGAAATAGGCCAAGGTTGAAAGTAGGTTTTTGGTGGCAAATTACGAATTCTTGAGTTTAAAGAAATGTTTGCCCAAATCTCCTGTCCTGAAGAATTTGGACAATCTCCTTAGCTGCCACAACAGCAAGTCACAACCCATCAGATGAAGGGTTTTTTTTTTGAATAACCTCCACAGTTCTACAAGATCATGGCCCCCATCCTCTTGTGAAATTATGAGCTTGTGAAATTGTAATCAATCTCCTATCCCATTTCCGTTCCATTAGCTGCTGCAGCATGTAAAAGGTGAAGGGGTTTCCTTGAGGTTTCTTTTTTGTTCTCGCTGCATGTTGGATGGTCTTTTGGCACGTTAGTGCTCATTCTTGAACTTGCCCAAGTGCTCTTTATTGGTCACTGAATGATGGAAAGTCCCACAGATTATCCAAACAATTTCAATTATCTTGATCACCAACCTCCAGTTCTGTGTAATTCACAGGACTTAACATCTGTGCAAAGCAGGCTATTGCCAAGAAAAAAAGGTTAGCCTTTGCGATCTTCTTCAAGATTTATTTATCCCAAGTAACTGTAAATAAATCCCAAGAACAACATTCCTTTAAATGAGGCAAGAAAACAAATTACAGTTCCTTGTCTTTCCTGAACGTGGGTTGTCTTGAAGTAACTGAGAAGAAAAATAAACTTAATGTTTTAATATTTTTCTTCGAGCAGAACAAGAGGCAGTTTCCTGGTTTTTGTTTCTGGGAATATTATTCTGGAACTTTAGACAAATTTCGAGGGGAAAACAATTTTGGAAGGTGATTTGTCTCTAAAGTTATTCTTGGCAGAGTGCACAGTGTCATAACCACCCATTGAAATGGTTTCCAACTTATCTGACACTTGTCTGGGATTACCCTGCCTTCTGTTAAATTATTTGGCTTGATATACTCATTTAATGATTTATTACAAAAAAAAATTGACAGTTCAGTACATGTGAACACACATTCCTGAGAGGACGGTGGAGGCAGAGACCCTCATAACATTTAAGAAGTATTTAGATATGCACTTGCAATGCCAAGGCATACAAGATTATAAGTTTATTTATTAGTCACAAGTAAGCTTACATTAACACTACTGTGAAATCGCCACACTCCGACGCTTGTTCGGGTACGCTGAGGGAGAATTTAGCAAGACCAATGCACCTAACCAGCACATCTTTCAGGCTGTGGGAGGAAACTGGAGCACCCAGAGGAAACCCACGCAGACCCCACGAGGAGAATATGCAGACTTCACACAGTCACCCAAGCCAGGAATTGAACCCTGGTCCCTGGCGCTGTGAGGCAGCAGTGCTAACCACTGGGCCACTGTACATGGGTGAAGTGTGGGAAAATTGGATTAGAACATTTGAATGGTTTGTCTTTGACTGGTGCAGATGCGATGGGCTGAAGGGTCTTTTTCTGTGCTGTATATCTCTATGACTCAACAACATTGCTATTGGTTCTAGCTCAGAGTTCGAGGACTGGAAACATTGAGGAGAATTTTCCCTTCTGAGACAACATCCTGTGGCAGGGAGGGAATGGGAAGTACTTCCAGCCACGAAGGCCACTGGGAATTTGTGCCTCATTATTTGCGCAGTCATATTGCAAGGTGGGGTGGGCTGGATGGCACACGCTCTGCCATCATATCCAGGTGCCATATTTAAAAGGTGCCTGGACAGTGCCGATTCGGGGGATTCGCGCGTGCATTCCCGACGCACGCACATCTCCCAGCGACGGAAGTCCAACACAGTCGGGACCACGCAGGAAACCGGCAGGAACACTAGATAAGGTTTCATGCCAATCTCTGGTGGGAATGGCAAGCCACTATGAAAGTCTGGGAACACACATCCCTGCTTTTTATGCTGAGAGCCATATCTAAATTTTACACTGACGGGAAACTGACTTTTCAGTTCCTACCACAATGTTCCCCACCACCCCCCCATGCCCACCATAAAATCTGACATGGGAATGGGTGGGAAATGGGAAAATTCCATCCATTGTTTTGGATGTGTTAGGATTCAGTTGTTGATTGAAAAAAGTGCTTTGTGGGGAGTAGGTGAAACCTGGCTTAAGTCCAGGGTTCAGGATTGAAAAGAGCAGGATAGGAGTCAAGGGGGCAACAGTCTTTGTGGAGCAGAGAAGAGAGGGCGCCAAAGTTGAGTTTTAGAAGACTGTAGATAGTGGAAAGTTGGGGCACTTAGGACAAAATGAATTAAAGTGGGGAGCGCAACCAGTCGTCAGATTACATGAATTTCTAGCTCTGAGAAACCATTCGTCCCATTGTGTCTTTGATGCTGGTCCAGTGTTCACTGAGGCTGTCTAATCTTGTTCCCAAATTGATATCTAATTCTTTAATGTTGTTAAATTGTTCCTGCTTCAGTATTCCTCTGTGTAGCAAGGCTTTCCAACATCCCTCTGTGCTCCTGCAATGGGAAATTCCATCTTTACTTCCTTACATCTAAGTTGGTGATGAGTGGAAATTTTATTTTTTCACTATTTAACCTCAAGGCTTTCCATATCTTTGAAAACCCTTGGACATTTCATCCTCCAACATCTCTGTTTAGTGAAATGAAGCCCAATCTTTCAAGCTTGTCTTCGAATTGGTAGTCCAATTGTCCCTGCACCTTTCTAATGCTGTAGATTTATTGCATCAAGATCAAGCTCGCTGATGCCAATGCCAAAGTTGGGGTGTAGAGAGCATGGGTTAGTGATGGAAATTCAACACCACAGAACTGATCCATCAAGCCATCTTCCCTTTTTTTAAAAAAAATGGCTCCCTGCTAAGAGCGGGGTTGATAAATTCACTCTCCTGTTTGACAGCGATAATGCAAGGAGTAAACTAAAACTTCCGAAAGAAAGCTCTGAAACCATCTCCTCATGTCCCAAGGTGAAAACCCCAGATGGCAGCTTAACCTCACAGGCTGAACATTGTGTGATCAAGTCCAATGGTCAGCTGTGGGTGACATGTCTATCACCAACAGGTTCTGATACCATAATGTTCCATATAATGTCTGATTGCCTGTGTCTGTACTTAACCTTGTGGCTTTCAGTTCTGTTGTTAACTTGATACTCATGGGGCCCTTTAAAGAAATGAATATGCACAGAGTTCACTGCTATTGAGGTAAATCTGTTCCACACTGTTGGCTAGGGGAAAAACGTCTTCTAATCTCCTATCTTGCTGAGGCTTGCCCAGGTTGCACCTATGTCCTCCAGTTCTATGATCTGAATTTAAGTTGAATAACTGGCTTTTATCTCTATTATCTCTGTCTGTCAGACTTGAAATATCTAGATGATGTCACCTCTCAATCTATCAACAGTGAAAACAAACCCAGTGCTCTGAATCTCTTCAATGACAGCCATGTGTTTAGCTCTGTGAAGTACTCTCTACCCTAACAGGTCCATCTTACTCCTGCAATACTGTTTCTGGTCTGTCAGTGAAAGTGTGAGGCTATCTGCTTCTTGCATTAATACAAATACATTTAATCTTGCCCCCTTAACATGGGGGAGGTGGTGGTGTTATGGTGTTATCACTGGGCTAGTAATCCAGAGACCCAGGCTAATGCTCTGGGGACACAGTTTCAAATCCCACCACATGAAATTTAAATTCAATTAATAAATCTGGAATTAGAAGCTAGTCTAATGGTGACACGTGGTTGATTGACAGAAATCCATCCGGTTCACTAATATCCTTTAGGGAAGGAAATCTGCTGTCCTTACCTGGTCTGGTCTACATGTGACTCCCGACCCTCAGCAATGTGGTTGACTCTTAATTAACCTCTGTAATGGCAACAAGCCACTTGGTTGTATCAAACCACTACAATCTCAAAAAGGAATGAAACTAGATGGCTCACCTGGCACCGGAAATGACAATGGCAAACCAAGCCCCGTTGACCCTAAAGTCTTCCCAAAATTGGGAGAGCTGTCTCATAGATTAGTCAAGCAACAGGCTCACATATTTGTACTTATGGAATCGTACCTTTCAGATAGTGTCCCAGAAACCACCATCACCTGGGCCCTCCAAAGCTGACAGCAGCACAGTGGTTATGCACTTGGCAGGGAATATGCTCAATATCAAATCCAGATTCCATGTAGTCCCTGGAAATCAGATTAAATATGGATAAGGAAACCTCAGCTGTTATATCAGTACTTCCATGTTGAACACTATTTGGAGGAAGCACTGAGGGCAACTGGGGAACAGAATGTACTTTCGGTGGGGACTTCAATGTCCATCACCAAAAATTGCTTGGTATAGCATAACTACTAACAGAGCTGGCCAAGCCCTAAAGAACATAGCTGCTTGACTGGGTCTGCAACAGGTGGGGAGGGAAAATACCCGAAGAAGTTCATTATTTTCATTTCTACCTGCACAGGTAGAGCACATCAAAACCCGACAAGAGGTTAAAAACCTATTTGACCACATCTTCACTAATCTACCTGCTGCTGATGCATCTGTTCGTGACAGCACTGGTAGGAGTGACCACTGTACAGCCCTTGTGGAGATGAAGTCCTGTTTTCACACTGAGGTTGCCCTCCATCGTGTTGTGTGACACTACCACTGCGCTAAATGATTTCAAACAGATCTAGCAACTGAAAACTGGACATCTATGAGGTTCTGTGGGTCATCAGCAGCAGCAAGAATTGTAGTCAACCACAACCTATTACCATGTAGCCCGACATATTCCTCACTCTACCTTTACAATCAAGCCAGGGGATCAACCCTAATTCAATGAAGAGTGTAGGAGGGCATGCAGGAACAGCACCAAACATACCTAAAAATGAGGTGTCAACCTGGTGAAGCTACAACATTGGACCATTTATGTGTTAAAAGGCATAAACAGCAAATAATAGTTAAGCAATTCCACAACCTACAGATCAAGTAGTCCTGCCACATCCTGTTATAAATGGTGATTGGCAACTAAACAACTAACTGGAAGAGGAGGCTCCACAAATATCCCCATCCTCAATTTTGGAGGAGCCCAGCACATCAGTGCAAAGGACAGGGCTGAAGCATTTGCAATTATCTTCAGCCAGAAGTGCCGAGTGGATGATCCACCTCGGCTGCCTCCTGAGGTCCCCAGTACCAAGCTGCCAACCTTCAGCCAATTCAATTCATTTCACGTGATATCAAGAAACGGCTGGAGACACTGGATACTGGAAAGGCTATTGGCCCTGATAACATTCTGGCAAGAGTGCTGAAGACTTGTGCTCCAGAGCTAGCCATGCCCCTAGCCAAGCTGTTCCAGTACAGCTGCAACACTGGCATCTACCCGACAATGTGGAAAATGGCCCAGGTAAGTCCAACACACAAAAAGCAGGACAAATCCAACCCGGCCAATTACTGCCCAATCAGTCTACTCTCGATCATCAGTAAAGTGATGGAAGGGGTCGTTGACAGCGCTATCAAGCAGCACTTACTCAGCAATAACCTGCTCAGTGACGCCCAGTTTGGGTTTCACCAGGGTCACTCAGCTCCTGACCTCATTACAGCCTTGGTTCAAACATGGACAAAAGAGCTGAATTCCAGATGAGATTGACTGACCTATACATCAAGGCAGCATTTGACTGCGTCAAGGAGCCCTAGTAAAACTGGAATCAATGGGAATCGGGGGAAAGACTCCATTGTTCAGACTCATACCTGGCACAAAGGAAGAAGATTGTGATTGTTAGAGCAATTAGGGATGGGCAACAAGTGTTCACCATCAACACCCAAATTACATGAAAGAAAAAAAAGACAAAGATATTGCTGTTCTTGTTTAAAACCCTTACAGTTGTATTTCTCTCTTTACAAGAGTATTTCATTCCTCTCTTGGTAATATGTCGACCAACAGCTTCGTCCTCAGCCCTCTGCATCTGGTTCAATCAAATGCCAATTTCCATCTCGTGTTTTGAGTTTTCACACTCTTTAAGTACATGTCTGTCTTCCTGCATAGGTTAACAAGTCTCAGAAACACTCTGCATTATCTGCAAAGTTAATCTACAAAGTCAGTTCCCTCCTACATGCAGATACACATCTCCATGTTTGCCACAAAATGTCGCTGGGCAATTTGTTCCACATTTACCTCTGGCCCATGGCAAACCTGCGCACAGCTTCACAGCTGGCCCTCGCATGACTAGAGGGCACTGGTTACAGTCACAGCACACTTGCGTCTTCAAAGAGCTCCGTACACAAAAGCAGTGTTATACAATCAGGCCACACGATGTACGGTTACTTAATGAAACACAGGATGGACCAAAGCTTTAGCTCAGGTCTGACATGTGATCCTTAAACTTACAAAATACCGACAGACAGACAGAATTTTGCCGGGCAGGGGTATGAAGGATGGCTCAACCAAGATGGTAATGTAGAAAGGGTTAAGATGCAGGACAACAATGACTTAACTGAATGGTGTAACAGGTATAAGGGGGTGAATCACCTACTTCTGTTCTTATGTTCTTCCTGTGTGAAGATTGCTGCTCTCAAAGCAGTGCAATGCATTACCTAAAGTGAGGGAGCAGACCCAATAAGAGAAGAATTCTAAGTCAATAAGGCCTTCAAGCCAATTGAGTCACCATTTTCCTGCTTCCCTCATCGCATTAACATCTCCTCCGTGGTTTGGTTCAGGAAAACTACTTAGAATCGTAGAATGGTTGCAGCACAGAAGGTGACCATTCAGCCCTTTCTGTCTGGGCCAGCTCTCTCTAAGAGTGACTCACCTAGTCCTGATCTTCCATAGCCCAGAAATTATCTTTCTGATCAGATAATTATCCAGTTCCCATGGCAGTCGGTTTAGCTCAGTTGGCTGGACGGCTGGTTTGTGATGCGGATCGCCGCCAACAACGTGGGTTCAATTCCTGTACCAGTTGAGGTTATCCATGAAGGCCCCACCTTCTCAACTTTGCCTCTCACCAGATCCTCAGGTTAAATCACCACCAGTCAGCTCTCCCCCTTAAGGGAGAGCAGCCTATGGTCATCTGGGACTAGAGCAAATTTAATCCAGTTCTCATTTGAATCTGCCTGCACCACACTCTTGGGTGGTGCATTTCAAATCCTAACCACTTACTGCATAAACAAGTTGTTTCATCATGTCACCTTTGGTTCTTTGGTGCCAATCACCATAAATCAGTGTCCCCTAGCTCTCACTCCTTCAGCCAATGGGAAAAGTTTCTCTCCATTTACTCTGAAGATGGTGTTGAACACCTTGACCAAATCTCCTCCAGTTTTCTCCAAGAAGAATGACCCCAGCTTCTCTAAACTATCTCTGTTCACTGAAGTCTCTCATCCCTGGAACTATCCTTGTGAATCTTTTCAGTAGTCTGTCAAAAACCTTCATCCCTCCTAAAGTGAGATGCCCAGAATCAGACATAATCCTCCAGTTGAAGCTGATTCAGTGTTTTGTAAAGATTCACCATAAAAACTTTAAATATGAGCTTCTTTTATTCTCTCCATCTTATCCCACAATTTAACAGGCCTTTAATGCAGATTATTAAAACAGAAATTACTGTTGGGATTGACTTCCAGACAAACATTGTAAATCTGAATGGGTCTGTTTATGGTCCTCATTAGCATGTCAAACACGTGGATAATTAGGATCCTGCTCTAGTGGATGTAAAGCCCCAAGACTGTGATCGCGATACATGTTAGGCTGGGACCAATTTCCCAGTTGCCAGTAATCCAGAGACCTGCGCTAATGGTCTGGGGACATGAGTTCAAATCCCACCATGGCAGCTGGTAAAATTTAAATTCAATTAATAAAATCTGCAATAAGAAGTGAATCTCTCAGTAATGGTGACATAAGAACATAAGAACATAAGAAATAGGAGCAGGAGTAGGCCATCTGGCCCTTCGAGCCTGCCCCGCCATTCAATAAGATCATGGCTGATCTGTCGTGGCTCAGTTCCACTTTCCCGCTTTCTCCCCATAACCCTTAATCCCCTCTCTTATCAAAAACCCATCAACCCGCTTCTTAAAAATATTTAGCGAGGCAGCCTCCACCACTTCAACGGGCAGAGAATTCCAGATATTCACCACCCTTTGAGTGAAGAAGTTCCTCCTCAACTCCGTTCTAAACCGCCCCCCCTTTATCTTGAGGCTGTGCCCCCTAGTCCTACTGTCTTTTTTGAGCGGGAAGAGTCTCTCCACCTCTATCCTATCCATCCCATTCATCATCTTATACGTCTCAATGAGATCTCCCCTCATTCTTCTAAACTCTAACGAGTACAAGCCTAGTTTATTCAGCCTCTCCTCATAGCTCAACCCCCTCAACTCCGGTATCAGCCTAGTAAACCTCCTCTGCACTCCCTCCAAGGCCAAAATATCCTTGCGCAGGTGCGGCGCCCAAAACTGCACACAGTACTCCAGCTGCGGCCTCACCAATGCCCTATACAGCTGCAGCAAGACCTCCCTACTTTTATATTCAATCCCCCTCGCTATGAAGGCCAGCATCCCATTCGCCTTCCTGACCACCTGCTGCACCTGCAGGCTGGGTTTTTGCGACTCATGCACAAGGACCCCGAGGTCCCTCTGCACCGTCGCCTGCTGCAGTTTTTTGCCACGTAAGTAATAGTCCTTCCTACCATTCTTCCTACCAAAGTGGACCACCTCACACTTGCCAACATTAAATTCCATTTGCCATTTCCTGGCCCATTCGCCCAGCCTATCCAGATCCTTCTGCAGACTCTCCACACCCTCCGCACAATTTGCCTTTCCCCCAATCTTGGTGTCATCAGCAAATTTCGACACCCTACACTCGGTTCCCTCCTCCAGATCACAGCTATCATTGATTGTTGGAAAAACCCATCTGGTTCACTAATGTCCCTTCAGGGAAGGAAATCTGCCTGGTCTACATGTGATTCCAGAGCCACAGCAATGTGGTTGGCTCTTAACTGTCCTCGGGAATGACAAAGCAAGTCACTCAGTTCAAAGGCAAATAGAGATGAGCAACAAATGCTCACGGCGCCAACATCCCATGAAAGAATAAAGGAAAATGTAGTGACACTGCTGATCAGAAACTCACTATAGCTGAATTGAAAATATGGCTTATACCTGGAATATGATGCAGTAATTTGAATTGACAGTGGTAACCGTACAATTATTGTTTTCAGCCTTAGTCACTATGCATGTTTTGCAAATAATCTATTAACTTTCAGAAGAAAATGTTCAAACGTAGGGGGAGCTGGAAATCTTGCAAAGGAACGGTATTGCTATGGAATTGTTGACAAGAGAAGTCATTTCCTCTCTTGTTATGAGAACAGAAACATATAGTAGACCAGGAAGTATCAGTGGAGAGAGAGAGAAAAACAGACAGACAGAGTCGATGACCTTTGGCAGAACAAAACCAGCACCTGCAGTTTTTTTTGCCATTTACAAGTTAAACTGGGAATTATGAGCCCTGCTGTTGTCCTGAGCTATGGATTTCTTTTGGGCAGAATTTCAAATGAACAATGTGATAATCTATGTCCACAGCTCTAGAATTCTACCTCCTCCTCTCCTTAAGAATCTCCCTAAAACCTACCCCTTTGACAAAGGTTTCCCTGTCCCTATTATCACTGTATGTGGCTTGGTATTAAATTTTGTTTGATAACAACCCTATGAGGTGCTCTGGTACGTTTTTACGACACGCAAGGTGCTATCGAATTACAATTTACTGTTTCTGTATACTGTTTCACATCCAGTACCTTCAGCTCCTTTGTTTTGGCAGTGAGAAGAATTAAAATGATTGCCACTGTTCGAGCTCAGGACAATTCTGCTTGACACACTTGTTTCGCAACAGCGTCCTTCGATGTAAAAGCAGTCCCTGGCAAATTAGGATAAGATGAGCCGCAGCTTCTGGTAGGCATAGGAACCCTGGCATTGGGGCCATTCATGGTTCCTGGCTCCAAGAGTGTCTTGTTGGCCCTTTTGCCTGCGCGACCTTCCCTAGGGCGGCCAATTAACAGACTGCATCTGGGAGCCCTGCCCAATTTGGAATGTGCTGGCGGGAAGACCAATTGGAGCACTTGAGGGTGTAGGCAGTTGGCAGCCCCACTGGGAGAGGTGGGCTCTGCCAAAGTAAATGCAAGGGCACTTCAAGCTACAAAGTTCAAAATAAGTGTGGCCACAGCTGCCAGACCAACATTGTGGACAGGAGGGGGAAGGTGAAGTATTGTCTCCATTGAAAAATGGCCAATAATTGGATCCTCAAGTGGTATAATTGGCTGCCCATCTTGTTGGAGCATGCTGTCAATTTTCTTCCCTGCCTGCTCCTCTGGGGCACAAATGCATCTGGCATCAAATCCTGATGAGGCTATTCCCTATTTTCCCAGTCACCCGTCCTTCAACCTAATCTCCTCAGGGCAGGGAAAACTCAGCCCAATGTGTTATCTGGTTTCAATTTGCATTCATGCTTTAACTGTCCCCTGCAAGTTGCAAGCTGTAGAATTTAATTCAGATCTGTAATTATACAAAAATATATTTCTTCAATTCATTAATGGGACATGGGTGTTGCTGGCAAGGCCAGAATTTACAGAATGGGGTGGCACAGTGGCACAATGGTTAGCACTGCTGCCTCACAGCACCAGGGACCTGGGTTCAGTTCTGGCCTTGGATGACTGTGTGGAGTTTGCATGTTTTCCCCATGTCTACATGGGTTTCCTCCCAAAGTCCAAAGAAGTGCGGGTTAGATGGATTAGCCATGATAAATGTGTGGGGTTACAGAGATAGGACAGAGGGGAGGCTCCAGACTGGGATGCTCTTTTGGAGAGTCAGTGCAGATTGTAAGATCCCGCCGGCATGAATGGGAGCAAGATTTTGGCACTCACTTTTGATATGCCTGGTGTGATTAAACATTCAGGAAACCATTTTGATCTATGTGACTCAGTACTCAGTACTTTGACCATATCATCTACTGATAAATTCTTCTTCATAATAATGCTATTAATTAATTTGTTAACTTTGTCTATGAAACCAGCAGTAAGAGGTTTAATTGTGAGCTCTAAGTCTCAGACTGTCATAGTGTTCTCTCTCACTCCATTTACAACTTCATTTTATAAGTTCCCCTATTTGCCACACTTCCCTCTTGACAAGATGAGTTGTCATCTCCTATTAACTTCAGTGTAATTTGATTGAAGCTGGTGAACCTTGTAATCCGTCCCCAGATAGATGTTTACTTACCTGTACCGATTGACATCTGGAGACATCTGGTGGAACTCTGTGGATCCTACACACTGTGCAGAATTCGCGAACCTCTGCAGACCTTCTCAGAACCAGTACTTTGGGGACCAATTTAATTTTGTGCAGACTGGTATAAAGACGGCAACAATCCAGTTCAAATAGCAGTGCATGGCATACTGGCTTGCTTGCACCTCTGTTGCAACTGCTGCCATTATGAAAGGGGCCTACTGCTGAGTGGCTGAAGCAGCTGCCTGGATCAAACAGTAAGCTCTTTTTAATATACAAATTGACATTCTATAACTTGGATAGAACCCCAAATGCCATTTTAGGAGAGAATTGATTAGTTTGTATACTCTGCACTCTTCGATTGAATGACGTGAAAAGAGGCCCAGTAAAAGTAGGTTTGACATGATTTTAGTGAGCCTAAGATCTGATGTAGGCCCCTTAGCGCTTCGAGCCTGCTCCGCCATTCAATCATGGTTGATGTACCAGCTCCGCTCTGCCTTCCTGCATTACTCCCAAATCCCTTAATTCCCCTTAGTACCCTAAAATGTATTGAATTTTCTCTCAACAATGGAGCATTTACACCTCTCTGGGGTAGAGAATTCCAAAGATTGGCAACTCTTTGAATGAAGAAATTTCTCTTCAGCTTAGTCCAAAATGATCTTGAGACTGAATTTCCATGTCCTAGAATCCTTGACCAGAGGGAAACAGCTTCTCAAAATCAACCCCATGAAGTCCGTTAAGAATTTTGTCTGTTTGAATGAGATCACCTGTTGTTATTGGAAACTCTCGGGAGTATAGGCCTAGCCTACTCAATTTCTCCTCACAGGACTCCCTTCATCCCAAGGGGCAGTCTAATGAACTTGTAGCATGTCCCTTCTTAGGTAAGGAGACCAAATTGTACATGGCGTGATATCAGTAAGGCAGAAATTTTGGTTTTAACACTTTTACATCAATCTGGCCTCTGCTTAATAAAATGTTTGGCACCCATTGTACTGCTGGAAGTCTTGGTTGGCACAGAAATGGCTGTGGCTGGAATTGCAATGCTCCATAGCATGGGAGCTTGAACCCACAAATCTGACCATAATCGTCCCGGGATGGGGTGTGCACGAGGCACAAGCTGAGCAGTTCTCCACACAAAAGGTTATAAATCTGTGTCTCTTAGTGACTGGCAATAGAATGGTATCATCAAGCTGTCAGTCCTCCCGGTGACGACAGGATGGTGAAGCAACAGCAAGAGACAGCAGGAGAAAATATCAAAAATCCAAAAACGTGGTTCTGATTAAACTATTATTCGACAACTGCTTGGGCCACATATGTCTCCTCCCATTTCAAACTTTTAGACAAGCATCATTGCCTTGTTATAATTTTTTTTAATTCATAAATTGGGTATCTTTAACAACATATTCTTTGCCAAATGGGAACAAACAATATTGTGGCGCAGGCAGGTTCAATAGAAGCTTTCAAAAAGGTATTGGACTGTTATTTGACAAACCTCTTTTCTCCCATACACCCACCATATAAACTCTCCAACCTAGAATCACACCCTCTCCTTGAGCTTCGAATCTCATCAGGCCTCTATATCCCCAATGTCTCAGTTCCATACAAGGCCATCTTTGATGGCTCACATCCCCTTAACCACTTCCAACCCTACTTACTTCTGTATCCATACCTCTCCCCAAGTCGATTATAATTGCTGCCAACTTTCAAGCTGCCAACTGCCTAGTCTTTTTACCTTTCATTTTCCACAGTGTTTCTGCTCAATGAAGCTGACATCCAACTTTGAGATCCTTGTGTGCCTCATACTCCCTCTGAGCTTATTGTGTCCATGAGACCCATTCACTGTCTGCTCCATGACCCTCCCCCCCACCCCATTCCTATTAAATTACCAACCTCCTGACTTCCCTATGTGACCCCCATGTAAATGCTTCTCTTTCTTTGAAAACTACCAGCACTGCACGCACCCCCCGCCCCTTGAAAAGAAAGCCCCCCCCTTTAGAAAAAAGCCCCCTTGACTGATTTGTCTTTGTAAACTGCCATTCCATCTCCAGTGTCACTTTCCTCTCCAAAGACCTTGGAGCTTCTTGGCTCTGGTGCCTTCAAGATCAATCAGTACACAAGCACTTCTAGTTTCTATGGGAAAGGGGGATCTGAATATTGAATTTGATGATCAGCCATGAAGGGCCGAATGGCCTACTCCTGCTTCTAGTTTCTATGTTACGTAGACACAGGAGGTGATTAATGTTGCAACTCTCTTTATTGCTGTCACAGTCAAACTAATGAGAAAACATGGATCCTGCAATCCTACAATACACTGGCTTGTAAAGTGTGACATATCAGACAAAATATACAATATATAACAGTGAATATTTGTCTCCCAACTCCATGTTTCAATCTCTTTGATTAGGTTTCCTCACTGGTCACAACACTGTAATGGCCCCCAACAAATGGCACCCTCTATGACTGTGAAACCTCTTCCCCCCAATCCTAAGCTCTGGAATTTCCTCCCTAAATCTCTCTGCACATCTCTAACTCTCTTTCCAGCTACAAGACATTCATAGGCACCCACCTCTTTGACCAAGCTTTTGGTCATTTGCCCTCATATCACCTGATGTGGCTTGGTATCATTTTTACCTTCTAACGCTTTTGTGAAGCACCTTGGAAGCCTCAAAATAAATACCAGTGATTGTTTTAAAGTTTATTTATTAGTCACAAGTAGGCTTACATTAACACTGCTATGAAAATCCCCTAGTTGCTACACTCGGACACCTGTTCGGGTACACTGAGGGGGAACTTAGCATGGCCAACGATGTGCAGGTTAGGTTGATTGGCCATGGTAAATTGCCCCTTAGTATCAGGGGGTTTGGCAGAGGAAATACATGAGGCTAAGGGGAAAAGGCCTGGGTGGAATTGTGGTCGGTGCAGACTTGATGAGCCGAATGGCCTCCTTCTGCACTGTAGGGATTCTATGAATGCACTTAACCTGCACATCTTTGGATTGTGGGAGGAAACCCATGCAGACATGGGGAGAACGTTTAGACTCTGCACAGACAGTGACCCAAGCCGAGAATTGAACCTGGGTCTCTGGCACTGAGACAGCAGTGCTAGCCACTGTGCCACTGCGCCACCCTTGTTGTTGACATAAATAGAATATACCAACAGTAGACATTTGCGTTACATACAACATATATACCATTCAGCCACATTTCTCGGAGTTTTATACAGTGGGGTGGTGTAATTAAAAACTCCAAAATAAATGGAAATGTGATTCCATGTGAATGATTTTCACTTTTGGAGTTGGCTGCTGTAATTATGCCCTTTTGGAGACTTCATTAGGAGAACAACAAGGGATTTATTTACAAGCCACATAGAGCAGCTGCATGTTTGCAGCTGATTCTAAAATACCTCTGTCTTAGGGGAACTCCGCCCCCCTGGGGTGATGCCCCATTCTGTGTCCCGATTGGTCACCTGGGTCAGATGCCCTTAAATGGAAAATCACCACAGCTGCCCATCCCAATTGTGAAGGGACACTCTTGACTTATAAGATCCCCCCTCCGTTCTTGTTTACTTAGCGCAATGCAGAGTGCCAGACAGCAGGTCATTATGCACCCCAACTAGCAGCAAGATAAATGCTGTGGAAGGTCCTGATCTTGCAAAGGACATGGTGGGTGCTGTCTGGGGTGGTGATGGGGTCTCAGAGTGACAGAAGCCCAGATTAATTTTGTGTTCATCTTGTGTCATGCTTACTTCATGACTACTTGCATAGAAGCAATATGCAGCAGTAAGGAGAAAAGGCAAGGGGATGGCATTAAGTCACGATGCTCATTTGGAGAACCAGTGCAGACACGATGGGCCAAATGGCCTCCTTCTGCCCCACAACAATTCTTGAGGTCATGAAAGATCCTATAAAAATGCAATATTTTTCATTATGAAAACAAAATAAGAGCAAATCCCAATGAGAGGTTTTGCTGGTGAAATATAAAGCAGGAAAACAAATCTTATGTTGCTGCAGGTAGTAGAAAAGGAAGAATTGTTAGAGGTTGGAAGGGTCAAGAAAGAGATTGTGCTTAACATCCTCCGGTTGTGGAACTGCTGAATGTGAGGGGATGGTGGCATTGTGGTTATGTTATCAGACTACTGCCAAGGCAGCTAGTGGAATTCAATTCGTAAATCTAGAATTAAAAACCAGTGTTGGATTTTTGTAAAAATCCATCTGGTTCAGTAATGTTCCTTTAGGGAATGAAATCTGCCATCCTAACCTGATCTAGCCTACATATGACTCCAGACCCCCCCTTAATTGTCCTCTGAAAAGGCCAAGTAAGCCACTCATTTGCACCAACCAACTGCAGAAAAGTCAAGAAGCAATGAAACTGGATGAAAGCCTGGCTTTGGCCTAGGCACCTGAAGCAGCAATGATGCACCATGCCCTGTTGACCCTGCAAAATCTTACTAACATCTGGGGGCTGTGCCAGAACTAAGAGAACTGTCCCACAGACTTGTCCAGTAACAGGTGACATTGATATTTCTTTCAACTGCACCTTATAAATCTGCAAACTCTACCACCAAAAGACCAAGGGTAGCAGACGCAAGGATTCACAGCGGCCTGCTAGTTCCCCTCCAAGTCACTCACCATCCTGACTTGGAACTATATCGCTACTCCTTCACTGCCACCAGATCCTGGAACATTCTCCCTAACAACACTGTGGGTGTACCTACACTTCCTGTGTATGAGGCAGGCTAGCATATTAGGTGGAAAGCAAAGGAAGCAAATCCTGAACTCTGGCCCCACTCCTGTGTTGGATGTCCTACCCCATGTGCCCAAAGATCTGTGGGTTGAGAATTGGCCTGTTAAGTCGTATGAGACCTATGGCAGAAACTCACAATTTGGGATAGGCAACAAATGAGATTGCCAACTCTGGCTGAATGTATTCCAGGAGATTTCACTACCTGAATGGCCCACCCAGTAACTGGCCATTTCCTTCAGGCTTCAATACTCTTATCACTGGGAAATAATGTTCAAAGAAATTGAAAAGGAAAAGTACAATTTTGTGTTTAGAGCTCTTATGATTTTTTTACCCTCCCAGAGTTGCTTGCAGACATGTATAGGAGATTAATCTGCCATTCCTGGAAGCTTCGCAGTGTGGCATGATGACACAGTGGTTAGTACTGCTGCCTCGCAGCACCAGGAACTTGGGTTCAATTCCAGCCTTGTGTCTGTGCGTGGAGTGTGCATGGGTTTAAATATATAAAAATACATTTAAGACATGGGTGGATAGGTTTTTGGTAGGTAAGGGAATTAAGGGTTATGGGGAGAAAGCGGGAAAGTGGAACTGAGCCACTTCAGATCCGCCATGATCTTATTGAATGGCAGGGCAGGCTCGAAGGGCTAGATGGCCTACTCCTGCTCCTATTTCTTATGTTCTTATGTTTCCTCCAGGTGTTCTAGTTTCTTCTCACAGTCCCAAAGATGTGCAGGTTAGATGGATTGCACATGTTAAATTGCCCTAAGTGTCCCAAGATATATATAGGTTAGGGGGATTAGCAGGGTAAATACATAGGGTTATGGAGATAGGGCCTGGGCCAAATGGCCTCCTCCTGCACTAAAGGCATTCTATGATTCAGGGCACAGCTGTTAGATTGGCAACCCTAGAAACCTATACTGGTTTATCAGTGATGATCACGTCCAGGGTTGCCAATTTTATATGTTCTTGGAGGTCTCATCACATGACTTGCCCCCCCATGCTCCAGCCATTAGTCAACCAACACATAAAAGAATCATAGAATCCCTCCAGTGCAGAAAGAGTCCATTTGGCCCATCAAGTCTGTACCAACCATAATCCCACCCAGGCCCTATTCCCGTAACCCCACATATTTACCCTGGTAATCCCCTTGATACTAAGGGGCTACTTATTGCAGCCAATCAACCTAACCCACACATCTTTGGACTGTGAGAGGAAACCAGAGCACCTGGAGGAGACCCACGCAGACACAGGGAGAACGTGCAGACTCCACACAGACACAAGCTGGGAATTGAATCTGGGTCCATGGCGCTGTAAGACAGCAGTGGCAACCACTGTGCTGCCCCTAAATCCATTCTTATGACGTACTGACCTTCCTACTCCAATTGGAAAGCAAAAAGACTCATTACACAATTGGGTGATGATCAACTCTCAGAAAGTCTTCCCCCACAATTTTCAATATTTTTATATCTGGTTAAGGGAAATGCTAATAAAAAAAACATTTTTAATGTTCCCTATGATATTTCTCCAAATCTGTGTCCTGGAGGGTGAGCTTGGGATTAGAGGGTTGGCAACAGCACTCAGAGCCCAGGAAGGAAGAAAGACAGCAGGAAGACGGGCGGCTTGTCACTTGGAATGATTGACGTGGAGATGATGGCATTGGACTAGGGTAAACACAGTAAGAAGTCTCACAACACCTGGGTGTGCAACATCTCACTTACTATCTATCTGGAGACAATACACATCTCTTTAACCTGTGCTTAATGCTATCTCCACTCACATTGTCCAGACCTTTAAGACTTGATTAGCTGTAAAGACTCACATTCTAACCAGTATTCTGTAAACTGAGTGTCAGAACTCCTCACTCACCTGACAAAGGAGCAGAGCCCCAAAAGCTAGTGGTGTTTACTACCAAATAAACCTGTTGGACTTTAACCTGGTGTCGTGTGATTTCTTACTCGGAATGATCGACAGTCAGGGGCACGCCTTAGGCGTGACGTCATTGCGGCGTGACGTGACGGGGCTGTAAATAGCTGGTCTCGCGCTGCTTGGAGTGGGTGAGTGACGTGTTTGCTGTGAGGAATGGGCGGTGAGTGAGGTAGGGGGCTGAGGAAAAAAAAATCAGGGTTAAACTCGCGGGCTCCCCCCCTCACCCCTCTCTCAGTGCAGAAAGGGGGAATGAAGAGCTGTTAAAAAGCTCCAGCCCGACTACATTCCGCCCCCGCCATTCGGGGGCGTCGAGTGAATGCGGCGGGGATTGCCTGGGCCTGTGTGGTGCAGCGGCCTGTCCTGAGTGACTTCTTCCGAGGAGGCAGGCAGATATGCCGGTCTGTCCTCTCGCTCGGCCCAGGGCCTCCTGCCTTAACCCCTATTCACGGGCCCACTTCCTCAATCTGTTTTTTTTTGGATGCACTCTGACTTGCTTTTCTTCACTCAAACTCCTAACCAAGCCGCCATTTCAGTTTTGGCGATGAGGGAAAGAATTCCTGCAGGCTTTAATTTCAAAAAAGGAAGTACCTTTGTGCTTGTAACTGCCGTCCCACTTGATGTTTTAAAAGGAACCTTCGATTAAACTTCTAAGGTGGAGCGCTGTTAAATGGATGCTGATTTATTTTTTAAGTTTTGAATGTTTTATGCAGTTTCAAGATTAGATAAATCACTTTTAATGTTTTTTTTCATGCAAAAAATATGCTAAGTACTTGGTTACTAGGAATTGGCTGCTACAAGCTTTGCAGCTTCTTTTGCGTGCAGGCTGCTGGTGGAAGTGGTGCTCTCCATTTTGAGTGTGTACACCTCCAGGAAGCTGTTTCCTGCAGTGTAGAATTGACTCTGAAAGTTGTGGTTTCTAAGATCTGAGAGTTCAGACTGGAAACCACTATTGTAAACCTGCTCTTTGGCTTCTCTTTGTCTTGTTCAGTTGGTGAGAAATTAAACTTTAAATAAAAACTGAAATCCACATCTCTTAACAAATGTTTATGGGGCAGTCATCTGTCATCTCATCGTTTCAGTGATGGAGAATTTGCTGCTCAGAAGGTCATCAGCATTTGAAAGTCATTGGAATATTTTAAAATTGCTCTTGTTGGAAGAATTATTGGGTTTTCAAGGCTGTAATGAGTTGTTACTTTGTTGAAATTAACTTGTGATACTATATAATATTTTTGGTTTTGCTTTTTATTAAACTATCTGCAAGTTATTAGTTTAAATAGTGATTTTTTTTTGAGCAAATTGGAGGTAGCTGTCTCTTCTGAACAAGTGTTACAATGTCTTTTTTCCTTGTGGAGTGGGTGCTAATGTCATCGCCAGGCAGTGACTATAATGTACAATTGGATTCAGAGCTGTGTGGTATTTGAGAACACAGTTCTGAATAGTTCATTCATAATTAACTGCAACATATTTGAGTGAGATTCTTCAGTGCAAAGACACCTGCAATAATAAACACAATCTGTGGTTATGATCACTTGTGTGCATCAAAGAAAATTAACTGAATGGATCTTGAGAGATTCTCCATTTTGAATATTTGTTTTATCATTTACTTGCTGCCTTCCTGTGAAGGATGCATTGCCAGTGTGTAATGGAGACTCTACTGGAAATCACTTTTAAAGAGCTGGCACAGGCACAGTGGGCTGAAAGGACAAAACAAAATGACCAATAATGCCTGTTGAAATATTTCAAATTGACGAAAGTGTACACCCACTATTTGTGTGGTGTTGTGTTGCTTTTATCTGTAAAAAGGCTGTTTTTTTTATCTATGACATTAGCCTTGTTTTCCAAAACACGTCACATTACATTTAACCTTATTCAAAAGGAGCTTAGGGACATCGAATTTGGCAAAGAGCAATTTGGTTAAATCAGCTGTCCTGAGGGATGCTTGCAGTTGGTGCTATTGTCCTTTACAGAGTGATATCTTGTTAGATGCTACAATTCAGCTAACCTAACAGTTTGGTTAGAGAATGCAGAAGGAAGAAATGGAGCAAGAGAAATTGCAGGATGTGAAAGGCAGAAGGAAGTGAAATTTAAAATGTCGGACTTGAGAAATCAGCATCTATGATCAGGTTAACATTTTGTTAGCATTAACATGTTTCATTTGGTTGCCCTGCAATACTTTGATTTTAGGTGTCCAGTGTTGTTTTACTTCTGGTAGATTGGCATGCTGATAGTAAAATTGCTGTCGTATAAATTCCAAGATCTCTCGTACTTGCTACTTGGATTTGACTGACAGTACTGTCCATCATGCCCCTGAATTTCTGAGGTGGATTAGATGTAATGTATCAAAAAGTGAAACTATGTACTGCTGGGAGAGGGGGGCAGTGTAGTTGTAGGAAGTTGGTGGGGAAGGAATGTGCTTAAAAATATAATGTGAGTAGACTAGAAGATGGATGAGGACAAGAAGGTTAGTCTGCTAAGATCTTGAGAACCAAGCTTGATGCAGTACAAAGGACAAAACCTATTTGGAGAGACTTTTTAAAATACTCTTAACCTTCTGGGGAACAGTGGAACCTGCTGAATTGCTTCAAATATAGATGCTTTAGCACCTGTTCAAGGAATGGCAAATATTCAATGATTTGAGGAAGTGATTGTGTCCGTACAGGGAAGTGGTTTAACTGCAGTCATGAGGAAAGACTGCAGGAGCTGGGAAAGAACACCCCCCCCCCCCCCCCCCCACACCCCCATGATCTTATTAGCAATCCTAAAAGCTAGAGACCAAATTCATGTCAAAATGTTAATGGTAACAGCAAATAGAATTTGCAGAGTTGGAGAGGATGAAAAGACAGTTGGATTTAATTTGAACTGTACTGAGTGTTGTGAATGGATTATCCATGGAAACTATGCCATTGCATCAGCGAGTTCAAGAAGATTGAATATCTGGCCAAAAAGAGGTGAGGTATCGTAGGATTTAGGCCACTTCCGACACTGGGTGTGTCTTTCATATTCATGTGCATTGCAGCATTACTGCTTCCCCAAATCTTGATCAAATTGCAAAATGTAAAGCCATGAATGTAATAGCAAGGGTCAATACACTTCAAATAGTGTAATGATGCTGGGTAAGTAAGACTTTAATGTGATACACAATTGTTTTTAAAATGTTATGTTGTGGTAGGTGTTTGTAGCTTTTGATGGAGTCATTGTTGTCCAGTGTCTTAATTTCAGGGATTGGTGGTTGAATTAGTATTTGTATATGGCCTTGTCACCACTGAACAAGTATATATTGAATGAAGTGACAGATGGAATAAGTTGAAATGGGTGGAACTGCTATTTCTATAGTGACAGTTCCTAACTCTTCAAGCTGAAGAGTAACATTGCAGCATTGTGGTTAGCACTGCTACATCAGTGACAGGGATCTGGATTTGATTCCAGCCTAGGGTGACTCTGTGGAGCTTGCATGTTCCCCTGTGTCTGCGAGGGTTTCCTCCCATAGTCCAAAGATATGTAGGTTGGGTGGATTGGCTGTGGTAAATGCATAGCGATAGGGAAAGGGGGTGGGATGCTCTTTCAAAGAATCAGTGCAGACTTAATAGGCTGAATGGCCTCTTTCCACACTAGAGATTCTATTTGGCAGAATGTTTGGCTTTCTTCTTGCTTTGATTTTTTGCTTTTCATTTTGCAGTGGGTGATATCTCCAATCAACTGTGACACCAGCCTATACAGAAAACATCTGTATGTTTTGTAAGTTTTTTGTTTTGACTAGTTTCTGTGAAACTTGCATTTAGTATAACTAAAGCTTTGTAAGATTTATCTCATAGTAGTTCTGGTTTTGTTGGTTCCATATTCAAACTGCATTTAACTGGAACATTAAGTTTATTGCAATTTATTTTTTAAGCTTGCAGTTGGCAGACTGAACCAAAATTCTAGTAGGTCATCACAAAATACACTTCAGGTAATCTAGCCCACTGATTTGGTGCAGGCTTTTGCAAGATTGAAGCCTTGGTAAGCATTTAAATTCAGTGTCTTTTGTATTTTTTTTAGGCTGTTGCATTTGTACATACAGAAACAACTGATACTAGGTTTTGTAATGAATAATACTTTCTGAATTTGAGCTCAATTGTGTCTTGATCAGCACTATGCTTTTGAATTACTAAAAGCAGCAGGCATATGTATGTACAGAACGCTGATCCTTAAATGCTAATTTTGTTAGAACATGGCCTCTACAGTTTGGCAAAATCCAGGGTTTTTGTTATGTTTGCACTCTGCAGTTCACAGAATCAAGTGCAGAAGAGGCCCTTCAGCCCATTGTATCTGCACTGATGTGTAAAAAAAAACATAGAAACCTGGAAATAGGTGCAAGGGTAGGCCATTTGGTCCTTCAAACCTGCACCACCATTTAATATGATCATGGCTAATCTTTTTCATCTGAAAGCAACTTAATCATCCATCTCCTTTTTGCCCCCCTCCCAAAAAGCCATCTATGTTAATATAGATAATAGGGGGCCCAGCACAGATCCCTGTGTTATGCCGCTGGGTGCTGGCTTCTGTCATTGCCCTCTTTCTCCTACAGCTAGCCCCAATTTAATACACCTTATCAAATTACCCTGTTTTCCATGTGTATTTGCCACCTTAAGTTGTCCATGTGGAGTCTTGTCAATGGCTTTTTGAAATCATAACAACTTTGTCAACTGCACTATCCTATGAGACCAATAGGACTGATCTTCAAAAGACTTAATGGCCTGAGTGATCCCCTTCTGTACTATTTTATGGTTACATCATGGAGAGTTCTTGAACATTTTCAAAATTGGTGTCTTTTCTAGTGCAGGTGAGAAATTTGAGGACTTTGAGTGGCCTTTCATTGTTATGCCATAAATACAAGACCATAGAATGCTTCTGTATTTGTGCTGTTAACATCCAAACGGGTTTTCTTTGCAGAACCATTTCTGCACTCAACCAGAATTTTCCATGTTTTTGCCTATTTACAATCCCCTTGCATGTTTTACCCCTGATTTCAGTGCATACTTTATTGCCACTTGTGTTTTCAAGAACATTGAAGATGTTAGCTCCTCTATCAGGTCTTATAGAAGTCCATTCACACTGCTTTTCATTCTAAAGCTTCAGTGACCCTGTCACTGCAGTGAGCAGCTAATGTGCCTTAAAAGTTGTCTTGCATGGTAGCTTAAGATATAAATTTGTCTCTTTACCATTTTTACTTGGAGTTCTGGAATCTTGACTATCACCTGAACATAAGGAAGTGATTTGTCTCCTGTGCTGGGTATTCTAGTCTCAGCTGATTATCCACTTTCCACCCCAAGCTATTAATCTGTTTCAGGTGTCTGTCATTTTTTTATTTGGGGAATATTGAAGAAGCTGATGCCAAGTTCTACAGTATCTTTAATCAGGAATTTCAGTGAGCCCATTGTCATATTGACTTTTGTCTATACAGGTGGAGGTTGACCTCTTTTGGAAAGTTTCTGCCTGTTTGTTGCCAACACTGATATCAACAGGTGATTGACCATGGGAAGCTTCTTATCTCTGTTTAAAGGCTTGCTTGGAAAAAAAGAGATGAGAATTTTGATGGTTGGTCTGGATGCTGCTGGAAAAACTACCATTCTTTACAAACTGAAGCTTGGGGAGATTGTTACCACAATACCCACCATAGGTATGTTCAGTTAATCTTCAAGTCAATCACTCTGACTTGAGTTGACGCTACATCAAGCTGCCTACCTGATATGACCTGAATAAGCAGAAAAGAATAATCTGTCTTGTTTTCTCAGGTTTTAATGTTGAGACCGTGGAATATAAAAACATCAGTTTCACTGTGTGGGATGTTGGTGGCCAGGACAAAATCCGACCACTGTGGCGCCACTACTTTCAGAACACACAAGGTAAGCAAGTGATTTTGCTTTTACCTCATCTTCCATCTGAAAAATAACCTTACAGTATCATTATCAAGAGTAGGGAAGAGGCATGTATATATTTGACCTCTTCTGTCGGATTTGGTGGTTTTATAGGAATATAAACTGAGTTTTAATCTATCTATTGAGTATTATGCTGGCCTCTTACTTCTGGGTCCTGGGTTTAAATCCAGCCAAATCTTCTTTGCAAGAGAAAGATGAAGTGGTCATTTTAGTTATGAATTTTTTATTTTGGCAGCCCAGTACACCTCACTAAAGCTGGTGGGCAGGTATTAAGAGTAATTGGGCCAATGTAACATTAACATTTTACCTCAATGGGGCAGGAATACAAAGGATAGGAAACTGTGTTTCTTACAAAGCCTTGGTCAGATTCTATCTGGAAAATGCTGCTTTTGGTTTTGGGCACCAGCCCTCCAGAGGGGATATATTGGCTTTGGACAAAATGAACATAAGAATAATGCATTGCATGTTCATCAAAATAGTATCAGGGCTTAGAGATAAATTGATAGCTTTCATAAGCTTGGCTTGTATTTCCTTTGAACGTTGAATATCTCAAGATTGGAATCTGTGTTAGATACTATTTCCTCTAATGAGGAGAATGCAGAGCAAAGGAGCACCATTTTCTAGTTGGAACTGGGCATTTTGGGAGTTAAATCTTGAAAGTAATCTAAGGTTGTGGATGCTGGGATAATTGAAATTTTACAGTTACTATCATTTAGTAAGGGTATTGAGAGTTATGGATCAAAGGTACATAAATGGAGTTGTGCAGATCAGCCATGATCTGGTTGAATAGCAGAATCAAATCTGGCTCAAGTGCTGAATGGCCAAGTCCTGTCTGTTTCTCTAGCTACAAGGTTCCTGTATGCAATAACAGTCCCATCTCTGTTCCTAAAGGGGCCCACAACAATTAAGCCACACTATCTCTCTTACTTTTCCATGTGATGAACCTTGTACATCATTAGATTTCCTACCTGCTCTGGGGAAGTTGAGATCCCAAGGATAAGGGAAAGAGTGGGCATGAGCAGGAGAAATATTAAACACTAGATGTTGAGCTTGCATTTTTACTTTTTCTAGGGTTGATATTTGTCGTTGACAGTAATGATAGAGAACGTGTGAATGAGGCACGTGAGGAACTGATGCGGATGCTTGCAGAAGATGAATTGCGTGATGCTGCTCTTCTCATCTTTGCCAACAAGCAGGTAAATGAGCCACCGTGGGAGGTAGTTCACTGCCTCATTGGACAGTGGCAGTAAGATGGCCCCAATGTCTAACATAGATTTTGCATGAAGTGAATAATCTCTGATCATGCCTGTCTGCCACAAATCTGACATGTATCCCACTTGGGTGAAATGAGCTCTGAACTTTAATGCAGTGGCCTGATATTTCATTGCAGATGCAGTGACTACTTGTGACAGCTGATGAGCCGGGCTTTCCCCATCGAGGTGGAAATGCAATGAACTGTTATGCCTATGGACCCACTTCTAATGTCTGTGGCTGCATCGCAAATACTGCATTCCAGAATAAGGCATTTGCAATTTGGCGCAATTTATAATCTGACTATTCTGATCAGCAAATCAGAAGCGGCATTTCTCTGCGCATTTGAGCTGATAGAACCAGCAAGTTAACTTTTCTCTTGCAATCAAGATATTTGAGTTAATTGCCTTTTTTTTGGGGATTAAAGATAAATGCATATCTAAATCTTGAAGCATTTCAAATAAAAGAAAAGCTTTTCCACAAAGGCCATCTGGCCTATTGTGTCTACTGGCATTTTGCAAGAACTGTCCAATTACCACTTCCCTGCACTTATCTTTTAACCCTTCAGTTTTCTCCTCTTCCAAGTATTGATATGATTCTTTTTGTTTGAAAATTGTTCCAGGTTCATCTTCCCAAATACTTTTTCAGGCAGTGCATTTCAGATCATAACTTGCGTTTAAAATAAATATTCTCCCCATCTTGCCTCTGGTTCTTCTGCCTACTATCTCTTAAAATCTGTATTCTCTGGTTCCATGGGAACAGTTTCTCATTTACTCTTATCAACCCCTCCCCCCCCCCCCCCCAATGAATTTGAACACCGATTGAATCATCTCCTCTGCTCCAAGAGGAGCAATCCCTACTTAACTGAGATCTCTCAACCTTACTATTTTTTTTGTAGATCTTCTCTCATTGCCCCACCTCTACTTGTGAAATCCTCATCCATGCTTTAGTCTCCCCAGTCTTGAGTATTCCAACATGGTATCTGTTAGTTTCTACACAGTCCTACAAAGCACTGCTATCCATGTCCTAACTTGCACCATGTCTAGTTTACATAAACCCTGTTTGCTCACCTATTGACTTATGTCAGACTCAGTTAAGCAATGCTTCAAGGATAAGCTTGCTCTGCCATTCAGTAAGATCATGGTTGAAGGGGCTGAATGGCCTACTTCTATTTTTCTGTGTGTGCACGTTAAACTTTGCATCCTTATTTCAAATCCTGGCCCCCTCTATCTCTAATTTATGCAATGCTCCAATTCTGGCCTCTTGAACATCCCTATGTACTTTTTTTTTGCATCTTTACTATATAAAAGGAGCTAAAATTGTTGCATCCAGACCCACTTCATGACATGAGGTGCCCAGAATTGTAACACTCCAGGTGAGGTCTAACCAGTAAATTGGAGATTCAGCAGCATTTCCTTGCTGTTACACCCTGTCTCCTATATAAAGACAAGGACCCTGTGTGCTATTTTAACCAGCCTTCACAACAAAACTTTGTGACCCCCCCCCCCGATATTTCTGTTTAAATTGTACAGTATTATAGTTTATATTGCCTCTTTATTCTGCCTTACAAAGTGCATCAGCAAATACTTCTGTGTTAAATTCCTTCAACTATGTGTCTGCCCCTTCTGCCAGTCTGTCTCCCCTGAACTCTTCTACTATTGCTACTATCCTCACTTTACTATTGTGTTTGTGGAGTTAAGCAAGGATTGCGGGGAGGGGATGTCATTTTTAAATTGGGCTTTTGGGAGCAGGGACGGTTTCGCAGGCTTCTCATGGAGCAATACAATCCTGAGGTATAAATGTTGCCTCTTCCTCCTAGGATCTGCCGAATGCAATGAGTGCGGCTCAAATCACAGAAAAGCTGGGCCTGCATAACCTGCGCTGCCGACTCTGGTATATTCAAGCCACGTGTGCCACCAGTGGTGACGGGCTCTACGACGGTCTGGACTGGTTATCTGGTATTTTGAAAAAGAAGTGATGACTGCTTTCCAAGGATTGTGTTTGGAAAGATTGACTGTCCAGATGAGGTGAATTTAGCCACACTGACTTTTTTACTTTCATCGTTTCCTTGGGGTGTGGTGTCTTCTGGTTATTGTCTTGAATCGGGGATGCAGGCAATAGCGTCTCTTTGACTTTATGTAGTCTCTCTTCCAAGACTCCTCCAAAGCAGCTCCTTTTGGCTTAATGTGAGAAACTGAAATCTGAACTGGACCTGTGCAGAAAGAGTTGATGAACCAACAATAAATACATCAAGATTTCATTCAATGGTCGTTTACCACATTCCAATAAGCGGACCTTTTTTGCTCTTGTTTTTGCATTGCGCTTTTTGAATACTGCTATAAGTTCCAACAGTTCTGTTCATTTCCCCATGCTTCATTGTTGCAGTCTTTCTGCTGTGGATTAGTAAATTTTTCTGGGTATATTTTAGATTTTTGTTTATTGCATAGCCAGTAACGGAATAGGTACTGTAAAATTGGCCTTATTAAACACTTTACCTGTCCACCTCTGCAAAACAGTCTGGTTTTGGTGTCTTTGCATGGTTGAAGTTGGAAATTGTGAATTCACTTTATAGTGAACACACCCAAATACAGTATAATTTGTTATCCAGAGTGTGCTTAATGGGAATTCTGGGTCAAGTCTGTCTTTTTTTGGATTTGGAGATACCAAACTGTCAATCGTTATTGGGTGGTTCTGATCTCAGCCTTCCATTAGTCCTTGGTGTCGTTGACTTAATTTGTGTGCTCCTGCAACTCTCAAGACCTCAACATGTGCATGGTCATCCTGATGCTTTCCCAATTGAATGGAAACATGGAACCCACTTTGCATTTCAGTTAACCTGTATCTTGCATTCTCAGAGCATGCCAAATAAGCAGGTCTTCCTCTCTTTCTCTTTCTCTTCCCCCCCCCCCCCCCCCCCCCCCCCCCTAGTAACCTGAGGTTTTCAGGGGAAAAAAAAATTTTCCTTACTGAGGGAAGGAGCATCTGGAGTTGGTGTGAATTCCTCCTCCCCACCCCAGCACCAATTCCAGTTTCTAATCAGTGGCACAGTAAGTTTTTAAAGTTTATTTATTGTCAAAAGTAGGCTTACATCAATGCTGCTGTGAAAATCCCCCTAGTTGCAACACTCCCGTGCCTGTTTGGGTACACTGAGGGCAAATTTAGCAAAGTCATGAACCTAACCAGCACATCTTTCAGACTGTGGGAGGAAACCCACGCACATGCAGGAACAATGTTTGTGCAGAGTGATCCAACCCAGGTCCCTGGTGCTGAGGCTGCAGTGCTAATCACTGCCACCGTGTTCATCCCATTCTTTCACTTCTTCTGGGGCCCAGATTTGATTTTTGGTGTTGTGAATGCTGCCTTCCTCTCTGGGTCAAAGGGCCGTCAGTGAGGAATTCCATACATGGTCTGATGACTTTCAGAAGTTGACACTTAAATTTGACATTGTTATCTGCTTCAAACATTTTAAATTAGCAGGAGGGATCTGATTTTGCGTTTTCTGTTTTAGAACCACACATCAGTAGCAGGAAATATCGTGTAACAGGAAAGCTTTTTTTGATCAATCACCCAGCCAACCCAGAACACTGCATACCCCAATATAGATCAGGTGGCCAAAGACGGCGGGGGGGGGGATTCTCTTTTTTCATCCAGAGGTTGAGTGGCAGTTACTTAAGTATTTACAGTGATATGGAGAGAGTAGATGGCAACTGGTTTTCAAACATGAGGTTTTTACACAAGGAGACAATAAAGTGGTGGAATGGATTACTGAAGTTGGTGATTGCTGTGTCAACTTCAAGAACAAGTTTAATAGGTAATTAAAGGAAATGGAGAGTTGGGGAACGGCACACACTTTGAGTGGAGGTTGAATGTAGTTGGGTTTAACAGCCTGTTCCAAGTGTGTATTAGAATTACAGCACTAAACAAATGTTAACTCCTGACCTTTGTCATTATAAGGCTGAATTATTTTAAACAGCTCAATCCTTTTTTTTTGCTTTGTATTCTATTTTAGCACCTCCAAGTATATGTGAAACATGTCTGAACTAAAATTCCCCAAAGCTGGACTTTTCTGTAATTGTCCTATAGTCAATTTCAACAAAGATCCATTCCATTTGGGCCATAAATGAAGGTAGTAATTCTCCTAACTTGCTTGCAAATTTATATTTGACTTTTTTATTTTGCCCTGTTGTACCCTTGCAAGGTTTTTTGTGGAGCAACTTGTGTTCAGTAGTCTGCTGCAAATCCCAGAGGGAGGAGTCATGCATCACATTTGCTTGTAAAGCACTCTTAAGATAGTAAGTGCTTCTGAGCTACAGCCTTGACAGAAGGCAAATTTCGATTGTAACATTGTCTGATTAAACAGCAATTATGCTGAGCCTTTCTTTACTTGACAGCAATTATGCTTTTGTGGATGTGACTTTCCTTGGGAGTTATGCTATATATGATATGCACAATATAACACCCTGGTCCTCATGTCTGACTTGCTGTGTGCAATGCTGCAGGGCATGATCTGGTGGCTTTAAAACAAAATAAATGAAATATTTCTTTTTCTCCTTGCTTCTCAGTGTACCTTTTACTGCAAGAAGCTCTCCAGAATGGAGAAATAATGGTGAGCAGGTCAACTATTTCTTTTTTCTAAATGGACTTTTTTTGATCAAGATACTTGTGCATTTTTTTTGAGCTGATTCTGGCACTGGTGTTTTGCTGAGTAGCTTATCAGCACCAATAGTGGGTAGTGAAGGAATTGTCTGGACTTCATTGGATCATTTATATAACAGTTTAATCCCAGTCCCTCAAGGAGAGGGAATTACTGCTTTAGTTTGCTCAGTTGGTTCTCGCTGTGCTGTGTGCACTTTAGCACAGCGGGACTGGGGAAGTTAAATAAAGCTAGCCTTGAGGAGCAGCGCTGAGTAAACCGGAAACCCCTTTTTGGGTGCTCATCGCCACTAATCCCATTCTCTTCTCTGCTAATCCGGCTCACTTTGCAGATGAGTGACAGGAGTGTTTGAAAGGCTGTGTGCCACACCAAGGATTTCTTTGGTCAGCTGTTGGGTCCCAGTGGTGCTCATGTCCACCCTTCTGGTACAAGTAGAGAGAGACTGAGCAGGAGTTTTGGGAGCCATTCTCAGCTGCGGTCTATTTGGGGGAGTCATCGCTCATCTGTCTGTCTCCCTCACTTTCAGCCTGTTCACATTGTTCCCTGTGCAACCTCTCCACATCACATGTCACATGTTGACCCAGGCAGTAATCACATTAAATCATGAGAGGATTCAGCCATTCTGTCTTTTCAAATGCACAGCAACTGACAGTGGTATGTAAGCAGGGAGAGTGGGGAAAGACTGCATTTTTTTAATTGAGGAAGAAGTGCACAAAAGACTGAAGGCTGGCATAATAGGCAGCAGCAGTCCCTGTGAAGAATTGTCCAGATTCTTCTTGTTACCATAGATGCAGAGCTCACCAACAGCCCTCTGACTTTCCTGAGACATTTCCAATAAAATGCAGATCTTGTATATTCAGATGTTGCTGAAATGTCTTTATTGATTAAAATGGAGCTTGCTTTTCATTTCAGATCTGATTTGTGTTACTACAAATGATGCAATAAGCTCCAGAAGCAGTTTCCATCTTCAATTTATTTTTTTGTTTTGTCGTTCTGAAGTGGAGATTCACATTCCTACATGCTTGCTTAGAGACATCTGACATTTTTCTTGTGGCTTGACAGGCAAGGAATGGTGTAACAGAACTTGATTTCCATCTGAACAAGCATATTTGAACTGCAAGATGCTTGTCCTGAATATTGCACTCGCATTTTTCATGGTTTTATGTGCTTTGGAAGTGCATTAGGCTTGAGTCCATCTATGGAAGGAAGAATATACTGTGGCATGTTTTAGATATTTTTCAGCATTTTTCTTCTCTCCACATAAAAGAAGCAAGTGGAGGACCAAAACACAAGTAAATAAGAACAATCCCACTTTTTACCTTGCTGTGCATGGCAACTCAGATTGTACTTGCGTTAAATATTTGTACACTCACTCTTTGCTTTGCATGCTCATTGTGGTGGCTAGAAACTTATCACACTGGCCCTTAGTGAGCTCCTTCTTTCCAAGAACATCAGGTGCTAATTCCTTGGCTTCATCAGTCAGGCACATTACTTTTTTTAATGATGCTATGCGCAAATTAGCTGCTGTGTTAACTTGTGCAACTGCGTGCAGTGCAAAAACCATTCCATACCTTAAAGCGCTTTTGGTCTTCTGAGGAAATGAAAGGTGCTATATGAATCCAAGTCCTCTGTCTTGTTTCCCCACGTCTCCAGTTGCAAAACAAATGTGGATTGAGCAAGGAATATCTTGTTTCAGTTTTCTGTTCATCCATGTTTGAATTGAGTTTTTCTAGAAATGGTCAGTATTAAAAGCATTAGTGGAGTTGCAGATTAAAAAGCTACTTGCTGTGCTGCATGTTATTGAGTTTATTCAGATTAATTTGAGCTTTTAAGCTGTAAATGTATTGTCTGCTCTTGATCAGCACTGTTCCCTTGTCAGATGCATGAATTTGGAAAAGGGAGGAATGTCCTTGTTGGGCTAATACATCCATAAACCAAAGCAGAGTATGGATACCTGTTTTGTCCAGTGTTCACAAACTGTATATGGATTATCACATTGCTGCAAAAAGCTCAAGTTCTTGGTCTCACGACTTCCCTGCTGTTTCAGCTGGCTAAAGAAATGAGGGACTACACAGCAAAGATCAGACAGAGCCCAAGTTCATTCCCTTCAGTGAATTGTGCATCTGAGCTAAAGTAATAATGTGGAAACTTAAGCTTTTGTGCCACTAGGCATTAACCAGCACTTTCATGCTGCTGCTTCCCTGACACCATTCATGGGGAAGGACCCCACTGAAACCATTCTGGTGAATTATAATCTCATAAATTTTAAAATACTTTTGAGCCCCTCCTTTATTTGCTGTTTACCTTGTATGATATTTCCCCCTGTCTTTAAATGCACAGGATGATTGTAACAAATGGTGACATGTATGTATGACTGTTGCTAAAATGCCTTTCTGTTCCTAAGGAGATGGCTGACTGGCTGCATTGTCTTAACCAAAGCGTCAGTTATCTCTTCTTGCTTTTAGACACAGGATTTGCTATTTCTTCAGGTCCCATCTGGAAGGGATTTCCTTTCAGGTTCATAATACAGGACTGTTTTTACCTGTTGCATTTACTTTGCTCCTTCATTCTAATGTGGAACTGTTGAAAAGTGAGTACCTTAATCAAGGATGTTTCATCTAGGCTGTTCAAATGTCAATCTTGCCTTCCACCATGTACTGACAGTCCAGGAGAAGCATCCGAATAACTGATTTTAAGGAAATGCCAGAATTGTTACAACAAAAGGAACTCCACCAGCTCTCTAAATGAGCAGTTCCCCTCATGCTGTTCCCTTGCCTCCTTTTTGGGATAATTCTCATCCCTTTTTTGAATGCCTCAGTCAAATCTACCTCCACCATGCTCCCTTTCAGACGGTGCACTACAGACCTTAATCACTTGCTGAAAATATTTCTTGTCACCATTGCTGCTTTTACCAATTACTTCAAATCAGTGCCCCCTCATTCTCGCTGATTTCATAAGCAGCAGCCATTTTTCCCCCTCTCCTGTTAAGGCCCACTTGTGATTTTCGATCTCCCCTCTCCTGCACCCCTTTTAGAATTGTCTGTATGTTCTTCCTGCAATTTTTTGGCGTCCAATCTTTCCAAGATCCTCACTCCTTTCCTCTGCTTTTAGCCCTTCCTCGGTGATTACGATCTCATCCTGCCTGTTGCCCTCTTCTTGTTCACTGACTTGCCATGTTATTAGGGTGGCAGTGGTTAGCATTGCTGCCTCAGCACCAGGGACCTGTGTTCAATTCCCACCTCAGGTCATGTCTGTCAGTTGGCACACTTTCCCTGTGTCTGCACAGGTTTCCTCTCTCTAAGACAATTTAGCATGGCCAATCTACACTTTTTTTGGTGTCAGGGGACTAGCAGGGTAAATATGTGGGGTTACAGGGGCAGAGTCTAGGTGGGATTGTTGCCAGTATAGACTCAATGGGCCAAGTGGTGGCCACCTGCATGCACTGTAGAGATTCTGTTCTATAAGCCATCACTCCTTGGCCTTACCATCTGAGATTGGCCCCCTTCCCCCTGTCACAGAAGCTCATCTGATTACTTGTGTTCCTCACTATTTACATCTCTATGCCTTGCAATTGCAAACTCGGTCACTTTTTGGTCCGCTGTTCATCTGTCCAGTCAAACTCAGTGTTTCCTTTTCATGCCCTTAACTCTGCATTCTCAAGTCTACATCTCTAACAAAGTCAGTTTAGCCACACCCAGATTGGGATGGACCACAGGGCAAATGCAACTGAGTGGTTGTGTCCCAGATTGGATTTGCTAATAGTACCAGGACATAGATTGGAGACTTGGGAACAAATAGCAGCTGGAGTTTAATCCAGGCAAATGCAAGGTAATGCATTTTAGAAGATCAAATTTGGGTGTGAATTATACTGTAAATGGCAGAACTCTTAGAACATTAACATGCAGAGGGATCTGGGCATGCAGGTCCACAGTTCATTTACAAGTGGCAATGTGGGTGGCCAAGCTGAAGGCAAGCATGCCGTATGCTTTCTTAATCAGTCAGGGCATCAAGTACAAGAGTTGGAAATTTTATGTTGCAATTATATACTCCAAATGTAGCCTAACCAAAGTGTTGTTTACATTGTGTGCAGTTCTGGCCACCACACTACCAGAAGGCCACAGGAGCTTTGGAGAGAGTGCATAAAAAGGTTCACCAGGGTGTTGCCTGGTTTCAGATAGTCTCTGAGGAGAAGTTGAATAAACTAGGATTGTTTTCACTGGGAAGATGGAGGCTGAGGGGAGACCTGAGAGAAGCCTACAAAATTGAGGCATGTACAGGCTGGATAATCAGGCTTTTTCCAAGGGTGGAACTGTCAATTACAAGCTCAAGGTGAGAGGGGGAAAGATCAAGGAAGATACGTGGAGGAAACTTATCATGCAGAGTGTGGTGGGTGTCTGGAACACTGCCAGAGGGGATAGATCATAGAACCCTATAGTGCAGAGAGGCCCTTCAGCCCATTGAATCTGCACTGAACGCAATCCCACCCAGGCTCCATTCCATATCCCTGCATATTTTACCCATAATTCCTCTAACCTACACATCCAAGGACACTAAAGGCACTTTTTAGGATGGCCAATCAACCCAACTCACACATCTTTGGATTGTGGGAGGAAACCCATGCAAACACTAGGAGAATGTACAAACTCCACACAGCAACCTGAGCTGGGAATTGAACCCAGGTCCCTGGAGCTGTGAAGCAGCAGTGCTAATGACTGTGCTGCCTACGGAAACAAGCACATTAGCAACATTTAAGAGGCATCTGGATGGGTGCATCTATAAGGAGGGAATAGAGAGATTTGGCCTGAGTAAAGACAGAAGGTTTTTAGGGCATCATGATGGGCACAAGCTTGTAGGGCCAAAGTGCCTGTTCTTGTGCTGTAATTTTCTTTGCTGCACAAGTCATACATGAGGATCCTTTCCTCTTGTGACCATCAATCTTCATCTTCACTAAACTGTTATCTTTATCCTAACCTGCCTATCATCCCTTTCCTTGTTGGCTTGTACTGGCTCTTGACCTCAATCTAAAATTTAAAATTCTCATGCTTGTACTCCAATCTGTTCAAGCTGTGCTTATTCACTTCCAGTCTCTTACTTGCCCTCGAATCCCTTTTCCTTTGTTGCCTGGATCATGGCTGCAGCCTAAACTCTGGATCCTCCAGCTATCACTCCTTTCTGTGGTATAAATTGCCTGATTTTGTTTCTGCAAAGCACCATGGGGGTTTTTCCTACATTTCAAGTGAATTTGTGTATCTCCAATACTGCTGCATGGAGGAGTTTGTGATCCTTGTTTTTCTCCCACCCCATTGCATCCATCTTGAGATTTGAAACTGAGATGGCTCTGCAGGCAGTGATTATTGAACACATTCTCTAAACAGGTAACGGGCTGGGGGGAAATTCATCTTCAACATTCAGCATCTTTTTCAAAACTGGGCAGCATTCTCAATTCAGCACAAGCTGCATTCCTGTTCCAGAGGAGCCTTTGCCTATGTTATCAGTGTAACCTTCTGTTCCTTTTTGCCTCATGATGCAGAAAGGTACTAGTTATACTGCTTGGGGATTGCAGAGCAATAAACTGCTGAGCTAGCTGTCACATTTAAGTGAGCTGAAAAATATCTACAGAAATGCAGGAAATATTCACTTGCTGCAGGAGCTAAATTACCCAGATGAATTTGTTACATTTCTGACCCGTCCCAGATTTTTTATTCATGGGATGTGAATGGTGCTGGCTAGGTGAGCATTGATTGCCCATCCCTAATTGTCCTCAAACTGAGTGGCTTCCTAGGCCAGTTCAGAGGGCATTGCTCTGGATCTAGGTTTGTTGGTGCAGATAGCAGATTTTCTTTCCCTAAAGGGTGTTTGTGAGCCAGGTGGCTTTTTGCAACAATTTATAAATAGTGAAATTTGAACAGTGTGAAGTCTTTTTATTTGTAAGACATGGGTTGTTGTTTCATGTGGAGTGAGCACAGGAGAGGCATGTTTTGCATCAACCATGTTCAAAAAGTGCAGTTGGAAGTACTTCAACAAATTGCTTGTATGGTAAGCAGCTTCTCGTGGTAAACCCAAGCTTGAGTTTGGAGTGTTCACCATCTGGTATACAATAATCCACATCTTTCAGCAATGAAAGGTGTAGGCCTAGGGGAAGGCACCTTTTAAATGTTCAGTATTTCTTTCAAAACAGGACAGCAAGGACAACATTTGACTTTCAATTTCAAATTTCACTACCTGTCAGGGTCTGGTCAGAATCTGCAGAAGTGTTTGAAAGTGCTTTTCACCTTTGCAGAACAGCAAAAATTAAAGGACCATCAAGCTGAAAAAGCATCTTGTTTGCATGAAGCAACATGGTGTTTGGTCTCTTCAATGCATTTAAAGAAAAATGTATCTCCCTGTGCTTTTATCACCCACATTAATATTTTGGATGCCCTTCAGTGCAAGTATACTGTTTCTTCCAAGTTGTATGTTTCTATTTCCGAGTAAATCAGTTGACTACTTCTGAAAAAATTCAACTTAGCTCTGAATTTCTTCAGGGCCTTTATAAAGGTTGATGCACCAGTAGGGGAGGACCTACAGGAATTTGCATACCACACACCAAGCCTGTTACAAACCTTGAAGGCAGGAAGTTTGCTGCAGAAACAAAAAGGCTACACTGACATTAAGGCAATAGCAGGTAAGTGGCTACTTCTGGCTTATTATCAACTTGTGTCTCCTGGATGCTTGAGCAAAGTTTGCTTGTGCTTCAAGACATGCTATAGAACATGCAACAGATTGGCACAATAACTGGGCACCTGAACATTCTCTAACTGCTGAGTCCATACACCAGGTAAGCTGCCCACCATCAAAAAAGGCGAAGTACAGAAACTCTGTTCAGATACAAGGTCCTCTCAACACAAATGAAGAAACATTGAAGGGGATTCAAGGTAGGGAGAAGTATGATCTGTGTGAGATGGAATTACTGATATCTAGAAGCTCACTCTGGATAAGGACCACTCAACAGAGCTGGTTGGGGTGTGGGCGTTCTGTGTAGTTAGGTGCCAATCCCAACTTCAGATGGGTCCATGCAAAAGTGGCTTTTGCCCCTGTTGAAATACCCAACCAAGTAGCCAGGGCAAAGCTGGTCTCCACCTTGACCCTGGCTGGAAATTCTCAGCTCCTTTCACCCTCTACCAATCAGTTAGAGCTGGGAGGTGGTTGCTGCCTTGGATAGAGGTAGCCAGTCATTCTGCCCTTTCACTTGGTCAGAAGATGCTGAGGAATCGGGGAGATGTACAGTAGGATGAAGCTGGAGAACTGGAAGAGGACTCTGCTGTCTACCAGCTGTGGAGATGGTAACCTTGGAATTGAAGGGGGCCTCATTTCACAAATTCTGCTCTAAGTCAAAGGTTGCTGGATGGGCATCACAATGCTAAGGCTGTATTACAGCAAACTGTTTCACCCCTCCCTTTCAGCAACATCAAGGGAGGGTTTTCTTCCTTGTGGGCAGCAGTGGGATACTTTGGCAGCTCCATTGCAGTCTGCAGTCAACCATATGTATTCCATCTGAGTAAATAGCTCAGCAATATTGATTCCTTGATGGAAGCTTGAGACTTGAGAGTATTGCATTGTAACTTTAAGCCACCTGTGGGCAAATTACAGGCGAGGTTGGGAATCCTTTTTAAATTATGCATGTGGCCATCCTGAGCCTGGACCAAGTACCCAAAGCATGGCTGGAGAGAGCTAACATAATGCTGCTAGTCTCCCAGGCCAGTAGTACATTTCCAGGCTCTCTTCCCCATTCTCTGGATTGACTGAAAAAAAACACACCGTTTCAACATTTAGAGTGCAGTCACTTTCCGATTAGGGAATTCAGTAGACTGATTTGATTATTGGTATACACTAAAAGTATTGTTTCCTTGCATGCTATACAAAGCATATCTTTCATAGAGAAGGAAACAGTGCAGAATGCAGTTTTACAGTCCAAGCTAGATCAGTTTAATGCAAGGCGAGTCTGGTGGCAGTAGGGAAGAAGCTGTTCTTGAGTTGGTGTGTACTCAGACTTTTCTATCTTTTTTTCCCAATGGAAAAAGGTAGAATGCCCAGGATGCGTGGGGTCCTTTTAATTATGCTGGCTGCTTTCCCAAGGCCATGGGAAGTGCAGATGTTGTCAATGGGTGGGAGGCTGGTTTGAGTGGACTGGGCTTAATTCACAATCTTTGGTTTATTGTGGTTGTGGATAGAGCAGGAGCCATACTAAGCTGTGATACAATCAGGAAGAATGCTTTCTATGGTACATCTGTAAAAGTTGGTGAGTCGTATCAGACATCCAAATTTCCTCAGCTGCCTGAGAAAGTAGAGGTGTTGGTGGGCTTTCTTCACTAAAAGTTGGCATGGAGGGATTAGGGCAGGTTGTTGGTGATCTGGACACCAAAAAAAAACTTGAGCTCTCGAACATTTCTACTTCATCCTCACTGTAGACAGGGGCATGCCCTCCATGACCCTTCCTGAAGTTGATGACTATCTCCTTTTGTTTTGTTGACATTGAGATATTATTGTCATTATACCAGTTTACCAGATTCTCTCTCCTTCCTGTACACTCTTTTATCATTGTTTGAGATCCAGCCCACTACAGTGGTGTCATCAGCAAACTTAAACTGATTTTGGAGGGGAATTTGGCCACACAGTCATGGGTATATAAGGATTATAGTAAGGGGCTGAAGACACAGCCTTGTGGGGCACTGGTATTGAGGATGATCATTGTGTTGCCTATTCTTGCTGATTGCGGTCTGTCAGTTAGGAAGTCTAGGATCCAGTCGCAGAGGGAAGAGTTGAACCCCAGGCCATGGAGTTTGGAGATGAGTTTTGTAAGAATGAAGGTGTTGAAGGCTGAGCTGTAGCCTATGAATAGGAGTCTGACATGGTGTCTTTGTTATCTAGGGTTGAGTGGAGGGCTAGGGAGATGGCACCTGCCGTGGACCTGTGGCAGCAATGGGCAAACAGTAGTGGATCCAGGCAATCTGGGATGCAGGAATTGATTCATGTCATGACTAATCTTTCAAAGCACTTCATGATGGATGTCAGAGCCACTGGACAATGGTCATTAAGGCACACTGCCTGATTTTTCTTTTTGGTACTGGGACAATGATTGCCTTCTTGAAGCAGATAGGGACATCAAATTGGTGTAAAGAGAGGTCAAAGATGTCTGCGACTACCCCCACCAGTTGGTCTGTGCAGGATCTGAGTACTCGTCTGGGTACCCCTTCCATGCTAATTGCTTTCCATCAGTTGACTTTGAGAATGCAGCTCTGACGTCTACAATAGTGACCTGGGATACAGATTTATCTGGGGTGGAGAGCATGCTCTCTCTGACCTCCTTGCTCAAAGCAGGCATAGAAAGGAGTGCTCATGATTTTTACATGCCTTCATCTTTATAGCCTGTTATGTCTCAGTGCAACAAATGCTATTAACTGCTTTGACCAGCAAAGTGAAATGAAGAATTCATGTGCCCTTATAATAAAACTTAATTGCTAATCATTTAAAATCATCAGGTTTTATTCACAGGTGGTGGATTGACACTGAACTTTTTGTGATAAATCAATTTTCAGCTGTATTCATCAGATTTTTTAAAATTTATTCATTGTGTATGTCGCTGCTTGGGCCAGCATTTATTGTGAATTGCCCTTGAACTGAGTGGTTTAGTGAACCAGTTGGGTTTTTACCACAATGAACAATGGTTTTGTGGTTGTTATTGGATCTTTTGAATTCAATAAAAGTCTGGAATTAAACTTCATCTGTCATGGTGGGATTCAGAGCATTACCCTTGAGTCTCTGGATTACTAGTCCAGTGATAATACCACTATACTATGCTCCAACACTCTCTAAGGGGGGAGCTGTACAATAAATGGCAGAACCACCAGGAGTATAGACACACAAAGGGATCTGGGTGTGCAAGTCCACAGATCCTTAAGTGGCAACATGGGTGGAAAAGGTAGTGAAGGAGGCATTGGTATGCTGTCCTTTATTGGACAGGGCATAGAGTATAAAAGTTGACATGTGATGTTGCAGTTATATAGAACATTGGTTAGGCCACATTTGGAATACTGTGGCCAGTTCTGGTTGCCACACTACCTGAAGGACGTGAAGGCTTTGGAGAGAGTGCAGAAAAGGTTTACCAGGATATTGCCTGGACAGGAGGTGAGATTGAGTAAACTAGGGTTGTTCTCCCTGGAAAGACGGAGGTTGAGGGGCGACCTAATAGAAGTTTTTCCCAGGTCAGAAATGACAAACAAGGGGGGCAAGGTTTGATACAGATATGCAGGGGACGTATTTTACACACAGGGTGGTGAGGGCCTGGAATGCGCTACCAAGCAAGATGATTGAGGCAGACACGCTAGGATCATTTAAGACTTAGCCACGTGAACAGACTAGAAATAGAGGGATACAAACGGATGGCCTAGATAGGAACACATGGTCAGTGAAGGCTAATTGTGCTGATTTCATGGCAGATTTTACATTCTGTATGCAAACAAGTGCAACGGGGGTGGGGTGTTTGCATCTGAATCAACAATTGTGTCCAAAGTGGGAATCCTGGCCTGTGACTTCTGAAATCTGCATGTGGATTAAGTTCATAACGGTCAAACCAAACTCCAGAAAGATTTGCATCTCTAATGAATAGCCAATATTAACACGCCTGTAAATGGAGGGAGCAATCATCTGTCTACCCTTTTTGTTTTCATGGTGGTTTTGTTGTGTGGAATGTCACCAACGTTTGAAAGTCATTCAAGCTGGAATTGTTTTTTTTTAGGCTTTCATTGAAAAATGATAGCATTATGGCTCAATACAACCTTGAAAACCTGTTATTTCAAATGGAATACTTTTTGTGTGCTATTTGCAGACTTCAATATTAGGTATGTAATAGAATTTGAGGATATCTGATCATTGACTGTAACTAGTTGGTTCCTTTTAACTGTCTGCAAATTATTACACTTCCATTTAAATATTGTGATTCTTGACTGAAGGTTGCTGTCTGAACAAGTGTTATAATGTCTTGAGTTTTTTACCCTTGTGGAGTGAGTGCTGAATGTCATTACAAGGCACAGTGACTACTATAATGTATGATTGAACTGAAAGCAGTGTGGTATTAGTGAGAATGAAGTTGAGTAGTTCATTCATAAATAACTGCAGCATATTTGAGTGAGATTCAGTGCAAAAACACCTGCAATAAAACTGGAAAGGAACACCAAGTTGTGGTTATGTTCATTTGTTGTGTGCACCTAGGAAAATGGACTGAATGAATCCCGAGAGATTCTTTTTAAATGTCCTGTTGTGTTATCATTTACTTGCCGCCTTCCTGTGAAGGATGTATTGCCAGTGTGTAATGGAGACTGTACTGGAATTCACTTTTTAAAGAGCTGGCACAGGCACAGTGGGCTGAATGGTGGCCTCCTCTGTTGTATTCTATAAAGCCTGTTGAGATCACTCATCAGCTATTTTAAGTGGTGTAGCATTGCTTTTATCTCTAAAGCGGATTTTTTAAACCTACTTCAGCACTGTTTTCCAAAGCATACCACATTTAGCCTAGGTTAAGCAGAACTACTGTTCTGATTAAAAAATCAATTCCTCCCACCTAATGGACATGTAAGGAATACATGTTTGGAAAAACTTTTGCACATAGACACATGAGCTACGGTATCCAATGCTACTCATAACTTTTGAGTCACTAATTATTTACTTTTCAGAATGTTGACATGGTTGGGTTCTTTGCTCTGGGTAACATTGCTTGTGGTTTGTGATGTGCTGCAGACCACCATCACTTCAAAGGTACGTCAGGTGCTTCCCTTCTTCCAATGCTGCAGCTGAAGAGAACACAGAGCATCAGCAACTTTTAAGCCCACAGCACTTCAAAGATGTCAGAAAAATAAGTGGTCATAAGACATAGGAGCAGAGGTAGGCCAGTCAGCCTTTCAAGACTGCTCCTCCACTCAATAAGATCAAGACTGCTCTGATGTGATAATCTTCAACTCCACTTTCCAGCTTTATCCCCCATAACCCTTGATTCCCTAACTGATTAACAATCTTGTCTATCTCAACCTTGAACATACTTAATGCTCTGCAATAAAGAATTCCACAGATTCACTATCCTCTGAGAAGAAATTGCTTCTCATCTCTATCTTCAATGGACAACCCTTCTCTGAGATTTATGTCCTAGACACTCCCACAAGAGGGGAAACAACCTCTCAGCATCTACCCTGTCAATCACCCTGAGAATCCTATGTCTCAAAGTCACCTCCCGTTCTTCTAAATTCCAATGAGCACCTCAAACAAAAAAAAACCCTCCATTCTTGGGATCAACCTTGTGAACCACCTCTGGATTGCTTCCAATGTCAGTACACCTTTCCTTTAAGTAAGGAAACAAACTGTTCACAGTATTCCAGGTGTGATCTAACTAGTGCCTTGTTTTAGTTTTAGCAATACTTCCCTATTTTAGTACTCCATTTCCTTTTGAAATAAAAGCCAACATTCCCTATTACCTGCAGAACCTGCAAGCTTTTTGCGATTTTTTTTTTTAATGCACAAGGACACCCAAATCCCTCTGTGCTGCAGCTTTCTGCAGTCTTTCCACGTTTAAATAACATTCAGCTCCTTTTTACTTGTTCTAAACAAGTGCATAATTTTAAATTTTCCTACTTTTATATTGCAATGTTAGTGTATCTTAAGTTTTTTTTTTAAACTTGATTTTTGCAGCTCACAGTTTGATGTCATTATTGTTGCTGGGCTGACTATAAATCCTTTGGTTGTTACTTCAATAGCTTAAGTAGGGGTTGTTTATGTTTACTCTGGGATTAGTTTTACGATCCTGCACTATTACGAGAGTGTGGATTTTTTTGGACCAGTTCTTTTTTCAGTGAGTTTAATGCATCAGTTTTGAGTTCTGAGGCTGCAGTTTAGTTTTTTTAGTTTTAGCAGGGGCATCAAGCAAGAAAGAAGCTGAAACATCTGTCTCCCTGTTCTATTTGGAAATTCTCAAGGCAACGTTTTGCCTTCCGGAAGGAAAGTTCAGGCTTTGAAAAGATTCCAGTCAAGTGAGATTTTAATCTCTGCTGTGTTAAGCATATGGAAAGGGTTTTGTCTATGAAAGGTTTTGGTTTGTTGGAACAGCTTTAGTATTCAATTAAGGATTAATACATTATTGTGGTTGTTTTTCTGTTTTGTTTACAATTGTATTACTAATTTTCTTTCATACATGTTAACTATATTCTTAAATAAACTTTCTTTGATAAAAGCTGTCTATTGGATTGTTGAATCATACCTGAAGTGAAACCTATCATGCTCATCTAGCCAAATTCAAGTTGCAAAACCTTGTTTGTTCAGGCAGGCCTCGTAAAACACTTTTTTTTGAGTTTCTAACCTGACCAATAACAATATTCCATCTGTCAAGTTTTTGCCCACTCAGTTAACTTGTCTAAATTCCTTTGTGGACTCTTGTGTCATCCACTCCACTTGCCTTCCCAGCTATTTTTGTATCCTCCTGCAAACTTGGCAATAATGCATTCACTTCTCTTGTCCAAGTCATTTTAATATATATTATAAATAATTGTGGCCCTAGCACTGATTCTTGTGGCATCCCACTAGTTGCAGGTTTCCATCCTGAAATTCCTGACTCTGCCTTCTATCAGTTAGCCAATCTTCTATATCCATGCTAATATACTACCCCTGACACCATGGGCTCTTATTAAGTATTTTTTTTCTTTGCAGTTATTTATCAGTGCTTTTTGGAAATCGAAGTATATTACATCTATTGGTTCCACTTCACACATCCTGCTTGTCATCACCTCGAGAAATTCTAATCCTAAAAGTGGCAAGCCAGTAAAGGAGAGGTGCAAAGAACTAACCATATATCTGGTCAAGGAGATATGGTGTTTTTTTTTAAAGAGACGGTGAGTGGGACATGTCCATGGAGGAACATAATGACAATAAGTCTCTCAACACCAGGTTAAAGTCCAACAAGTTTATTTGATAAACCCACAAGCTTTCAGGGTTTGCCCCTTTGTCAGGTGAGTGGAGAGTTCTGGTCTGAGTATATAAAGGCGTACACAGTGTGCAAACCCCAAAAGCTTGTGGGTTTACTATCAAATAAACTGGTTGGATTTTTAACCTGGTGTTGTGAGACTACTTACTGTGTTTACTCCAGTCCAACACCGGCATCTCCACATTGGAACTTAATGATGGCAGGGAGCCCATGTGTATATTCGAGTGGGGCAAGATATATTCAGAGTTTCCACGAAGTTGGAGAGGGCGAGAGTCCAGCAAACAGAGGATTGCAGTAATTTAGTAGGGAGGTGACAAAAGCAGGAATACGGCCTTTGGAGGCAGTTAAGCTGAATTAGCAGTAGAGGTGAGTAAATGTTGTAATGGTGGAAATGGTCTTGGTCTTGGTGATGGAAAGAATTTTAAAAAAAGGAACACTTGTATTTATGTTGTGACTTTTATGACCCCTGGATGTCTCAAAACACTTTGCAGCCAATGAATAACTTTTTTGAGCTGTTGTAATTCAGCAAAATTGACAGATTTAACACAGCCCCTTGGATGTCTGGTATGGAAAGTGTTCAGTTCTCCTGCACTAACATTCTTCACCTTCAAGAGCAGCAATTTCACAAAGCACCTCCCAATACCATTCCCACCCTGAAAATGCTAGCCTCTTGATAGTTTTAATGGCTTCCCTCCTTTTGCTCCCTCCAATAAAGAGAAGAAAGGACTGTCAGCAGGGAGGAATACACTTAATTGAGTCTGTCAATGAGTGACTCCATAAAATTGCCCATCTGTTGCATTGCTTTCTAGCCCTTCTGCCTTTTGTTTTGAGGTGGCTACTGACTGAAAGTAAGCATTGTGAGTTGGACACTAAAACCTGGATTTTACATTCGGCATTATTCCAATGCCAGCATCAATTTTAAACTAACCAATTGCAGCAATAAAATTATCCCAGACAATTGGGGCAAAGAGTATTTTGTATATTCTCTCCTTTACTGTTTGCCCCCCCACCAAGCGTGCACACATTTGCTTAATAAGGTACCTGTTCTGTGATGTTTAATTGGGTGTCAACTTCATTTCAATAGCAAGGTGTCTAAAACTGCTTACTGATGCTTCTACATGCACCAAATGAAGTATATGTCTCTCCATTGGTAACTGATGGGCTTGGGAAGGCAGTTCCCTTCATGGTGAGTTCCTCATTCTTGAGTTGAATGGAAAAAGTTGTGCCTCCTGGCTAATGGCCTCTTGGTGATAAATGGAGGCTTGCAAGAAAGTTAATTCATGTTCTGGGCCAGGAAATTGGTATGAAGAGGAGGCTGAGAGTGGGAGAGATATTATCTGTCTGGTTCACTACTTTTTATTTAATATTTGTTGTTGACAGTAATAGACAACATGTGAATGAGGCATATGAGGAACTGATGTGGATGCTTGCGGAGGATGAATTGCTGTTCTACTCATCTTCGACAACAAGCAGGTAAATGAACCACAATGTGGAAGGAAGGTCACTGCCTTATTAGGGCTATCTTTACTGCTCTCCCTGCCTTCCCAGAAATATTTCCACCCATAATATTATTTACTTTAGTATCAGGGACACAACTACCATTTTGGGTTTCTTAGTCACGCTTGCAAAACAAAAGGTTTAGTGCTCTGTGTTTTTCACCACTATCATTCTCCTAGCCTTGTGGCCCACCTGCCTTCCACCATCCAGTAACACCTTGTGCCATTATTGTTCAGAACTATCCTCTCCTCTGTTACAGTCACTCCCCACTTCACAATCTGTATCCGTTGGACTTATATTAGTGATTTCCACCAACTCCTGTCTCCCACTGCTGCCCTTGCAGATGGCCCCCACTTTTCTCTCCATTATTCTTATTCTCATTTCTAGATATGATTCTGGCACTGGGTTTCAGTGAGTAGCTCATCAGTGCCAACAGTGGGTAGTGAAGGAATTGTTTGGACTTCACTGCTCAGTCATTTATTTAACTCTGTTTTAATTCCAAGGAGAGGGGATTACTGCTTTAGTTTGCTCAGTTGGTTCTCGCTGTGCTGTGTGCACTTCAGCACAGCGGGACTGGGGAAGTTAAATAAAGCTAGCCTTGAGGAGCAGTGTTGAGTAAACCGGAAACCTCTTTTTGGGCGCTCGTCGCTACTAATCCCATTCTCTGCTAATCCGGCTCACTTTGCAGATGAGTGACAGGAGTGTTTGAAAGGCTGTGTGCCACACCAAGGATTTCTTTGGTCAGCTGTTGGGTCCCAGTGGTGCTCATGTCCACCCTTCTGGTACAAGTAGAGAGAGACTGAGCAGGAGTTTTGGGAGCCATTCTCAGCTGCGGTCTATTCGGGGGAGTCATCACTCATCTGTCTGTCTCCCTCACTTTCAGCCTGTTCACATTGTTCCCTGTGCAACCTCTCCACATCACATGTCACATGTTGACCCAGGCAGTAATCACATTAAATCATGAGAGGATTCAGCCATTCTGTCTTTTCAAATGCACAGCAACTGACAGTGGTATGTAAGCAGGGAGAGTGGGGAAACACTGCATTTTTTTTAATTGAGGAAGAAGTGCACAAAAGACTGAAGGCTGGCATAATAGGCAGCAGCAGTCCCTGTGAAGAATTGTCCAGATTCTTCTTGTTACCATAGATGCAGAGCTCACCAACAGCCCTCTGACTTTCCTGAGACATTTCCAATAAAATGCAGATCTTGTATATTCAGATGTTGCTGAAATGTCTTTATTGATTAAAATAGAGCTTGCTTTTCATTTCAGATCTGATTTGTGTTTACCACAAATGATGCAATAAGCTCCAGAAGCAGTTTCCATCTTCAATTTATTGTCATTCTGAAGTGGAGATTCACATTCCTACATGCTTACTTAGAGACATCTGACAAGGGATTTTTGGGCAGTGGGAGGGGTGCTTAACGCTTATTTTGTAAACTAGCTATGATATTTTATAGGAGGAGGACAAGGGAAGTATTTGTATACAATCACATTGCTTCTCCTACTGTTTTTAAACCCTTTGTACATAGTAAGGTAATGTTGGAGTGTAGTCATTATTGTGCGAACAAGCACAGCAGCCATGTTGCCAATAACAAAAGTGTCTCAGACACAAAAGTGAATAGTTTGTGATGAGGGAGAAATGAGTTAAGAGACCACTCTGCTCATCAAATTTCATTATAGTGCAAGAATGGCCTCTGTGACCATTTGTCGGTCATTAATTTGGACTATGTAATCTGAAATACCACTTCAAAATTTGCAGATGATGCTGGCTGGTGTTATTGGGTTGTTACTATTTGTTTGTTACAATACAAGTTGTTGAAATAATTAGTGAAAAATAAATCTGTAACAAAATAAAACATTAACCTTGCAGAATAGGTGCACAAATAGGTTCCACTATAGAGAAGTGTGAGGTGGTGCGTCCACTAGGAAGGACTAAGGAGACCACATACTCCTTAGAAAAAATTCAATGGAGGTGGCAGCAGACAAAGTGAAGCCCAAAGAGTCTTTGATGGCAGTGCAAGTGAGAGAAGACTGTCTCACTGGCTACAAAGGCATAAGCAGGCTGCAGTGGCAAAGTGGGCCCAGTCATTGTGGTTTGAAATGTCACCAAAATTTGGCCAACAAGCTGTCAAAATCATGTGGGCATTAAACAAAGTCCCTTACAGGCTTCAACCAGGGAAACTCCAGGAGGGGTGCCTCCCACGCGTCGTCTGGGTTCAATGGGAGGGTGATCAAACAAATGCTAGTTTCCTTCCTGAATAGTAAGAAGTCTCACAACACCAGCTTAAAAACTTCTTACTATGCTTGCCCTAGTCCAACAGCGGCATCTCCATATCAATTCCTTCTTGAAGCCAGCTCCGTAAGCACTCAGTGAAAACTGCACGATCAGTTTTAATAAACTGGATGCTGACAGGATGACTGCAAAGTCATTCCCCTGCTCATGTCTTGTTTTCTCAACTTTCAACTGGCCGGTGTTTCAGGGGAAGATAAAGGAAACACTGCAAGAGATTGTGAAGCACGGCAGCAGTGACATTAATGACTGGAAGGAGTTTGCTACCAGTCTTTCAAAACAGCAACAACCTGTCCATGAAGGTGGATCACGTTTTGTGTCCAAACACCTTAATGATGCTGAAGAGCAACAGCAGAGAAGGAAAGGGAACAAATCCTGCTCTCCAGATCCCACTGCCTCATGGAGCATATGGGCAGGACAGTCCAAAACCTGCGGGTGGAAAATTGACCTGCTCAGTCAGATGAAGACCCATGGCAAAAACCTGTGACCCTGCGTGGACATCATCCTCTAATGGAGGAACAACGGTGCTGCCGATGACTCCTGTGTCATGTGGAAGTTTGGATTATTGGGTTGGTCTTTGTTGACCATTTTTCTGTAAATGATTTGGTTCTTCCTTGGTTGCTGCTTATGTCAATCCTTTTGACTCCAATCTTGTTATGCTCATGTTATTTCTTCTGGGCATCAAAGAAAGCTTCTCACTTTGGAATTTGGTACTGTATAATTGTTATGTTTTGTAATGTATTCTGAATGGTTATGGCAGTATTTCTTCCTTCTATGAGGGTTCAAGAGAACTCGAAGCAATCCGGAAAAACAAGTTATTGATGCATCATACAACCACCAGGATGGCTGAAGGTGAATGAGATGGATCTCAGTCTGTCTTTATTAAGAGGTTCTGGGAGGGCTGTTACAATAATTTAAGTTTGGCTCTGAATAATAAAAGTCCTACATTTTAGGCATAATTATTTAAGCAAAAACCTTTTGGTAAAAAGGAAAGACTGAAAAATAAATTGTTCTTCTGATTACCATTCTCCCTAAGACTGGAATGAAAGTGAGAATTTTAATCTTGTGTAGCTTGCTTCAGGCTCGGGTGCTGCTGGAGGCTGGGCTGAGTTGTCACTAGATGGGACAGAGTGCCCACTAGAATGGTTACAGCATTGCTCCCTCTGCCATCACCCATTGGAGACTTGTATAGACTTAAACAACAGGAACTAATTTATTTACCTCAAAAACAGAAAATGCTGGAAAATCTCAGCAGATCTAACAGCACTTGTAAGGGGAGAGAGAAGAGAGCCAGTGTTTCAAGTCTGGATGCCATGGGCCCTTTAAGTCTTTTAGCACAGCAACTTAAAGGGACCGACTTGTGTTCGGCCTTTGTGAGAGCTTCTGTGTGGCTATAAAGCTTAGAGGAAACATTGTCCCAAGCCTTCAAAGAACAAGTTTCCAATGAGTGTTTACTATCTCTGGGGAAAAAAAAAGCATAAAAAAGTCGCTTCCAATAAGTTTCATGCTTTTCTTAAGGCTTCCAAATAATAATGGGAGATTTGTTTTGGGAGCTGATGGTTCAAGCTATACAAGCAAAATAGAGTAAATGTTCACAATTCTAATACACTCCTAGTGCATCCTTTCTGATGATTTATTTAATGTTAGAATTAAATACTGGATACACTGGAATCATTCATTTTCTGGTATTGCTTTTGTTGTTAATGGTCCCTGTTAATTTTAGAGAGACTATAATCAGGCACTGAGGATAGCACATTAAGAAGTGTTCACTATCCTTGTGGTGGGATGTCGCCACCTCTTGGCATGTTTCTGCCTGGCAATATTTTATTCACTAACTCATAGTTAAGGAAATGGGTATCACAATAGCTCTCATTTAACTGGCAGCCAGTTGAAACATGAAGGGATTCAAGTGTCCTCATATATTCACTCAACATCTTTTTCTCTAACTTGCAGGAAATGTTATTTAAGGGATAAACTAGATACGTAGATGAGGAAGAAATGAGTACAGGGATATGTTCATAGGGTGGGAGGAGGCTTTTGTGGGGCACAAACACTAGCATGTTTGCAGTGCTATGAATTGAGATTTCTCTCCTTCAGCACAATCTCACCAGCGACTGAATATTACAACATTGTGTCAGTCCATCTCAGTCAGTTACATCCAGTGGTATGTCATATTTGAGGGGTATTCACTGTATTACTCTACCCAAAAAAGGGGCCAGTTTGAAGGATGAAATCAACATGACTGATCTATTTCAAAAGCTGACACCCTTGATTTGATTGAGAAATTTCAGTTAAACAGTTTGATATGAATCCAGATGGGGATCAGGACATCTTAGTCATTTGACATTGCTACCGGTATCAAAATAATTTCACCAAGTGTAAACTTTGTCACTGAGGTGCCTGAAATTCCAACAAGAGCAGATTGTCAGAGAAAGTAAATCTTGCTCAGTGCCTGATTTCTTACTTATTTAGAATTATACTTCACTCACTTCGCCTCAGTGATTGCAAATGAATTATTTGCTTGCTCTGTACTTGGAAGAACCTCTGAGTCATTACAAAGGTTTGGCAAAAGGCCAAGAAATATGCACAATAGCCAATAATGGTGATGATTCTGTGCTGCAGAAAAGATAAAGTATTTTACCTGAGACAGATAGGTGGAAAATGATACATCTGACACATTATTTTCAATTAAAATAAACAATTTGATTAAGAACATTGGAGAAGTCAGGGATGAGGAGTTCCCACTGAAGCCCATCCCTTTAGTATATTAGTGCTCCCATCAAGGTATCTGAGTGGAGAATGGTTTTTTTCTCTTTTTGTAAATCCTGTTCAAGAATGTACAATTTAAATTGAATTTTTAAACAGTTCTTTTGACCATCTGAAATTAGTTTTGAACATCCTAAATCCTCCTGGGACATTTCCTCTTTCTGTACCTCTGACATTAATCCTGGATTAGTTTCTGCTTTTCAATTGTGAATGTTAAAACCACCTCCTCTACCTTGCATTGCTGCCCTCGCACTGAGTGGGAAAGAAAGTGCCTCCAGTATCAGCACATTTTTCTTGACGTGCTGGTTTAAAATGAATAAACTGGAGGTAGAATTCAGTTTAGGATACTGAAATCTGATTTCAACATGAAGTTAAAACTGAAGGATGAAAAATATTGCATTCTTTCCTTTTAGTGAAATTTTTATTTAAAGAAAGAGTCTAGCCCTTTCACATCAGCTTTGTGGAAGTATCTTTCCGTTTGTCACTTACTAAAACTTCAAGTTGCTGCATCGGTTTCACAAGACGTTCACCAGGAAGCATAGGCCTCAACCACAAGAGGAAGCACTGGGTTGGGGTGGGGTGCTTTGTGTATAAGTTTTAAGGCCAGCTCAAACATCATCTGCACAGCCCTATCTATTGAAGACTAGTTTATAGCATTCCTGGAAGGAACGTCCAAAAGGAGAAACCTAAAATATTTGGAGAGGGACAAAAAATAAATTTGGCAACAGAAGTACATGCACTCACTGTTATTCTATCCAATAGAACATACTCTTCAGACAATTGGAGATGTAAACAGATTTCAAATATAAAAAGATTGTGATTTACCAGACTTTTATAACATTTTTCAATCCCTTGTTTTAATGGAGGCATTAACTGTTTGTTTTAAATGTGCTAAGACTTAAATAGTTAATGAATGTCAACTGACACTTGAAAGAATTTGCCTGCTTGTTTGACCTACAGAGTACTTTCAAGACCATTATATGGAGTGCATTTAAAAAATTACTTGTTGAAATTCTGAACATAATACCATCAGAATCAATTTTGAAAAACTCTACTCTAACTTGCTAGCTTGTAACTTTGCAGCTTTGATTGTGAAAGCAATATGTCTATTTGAGAGTATAAAGTGCATTGCTTAAGTCTCTTTTCAGTATTTTCTGGTCTCTTTTTCTCTTGATGTCTTTGATTATGAGATATGTATTGCATTCCCTTGTTTCTTCTGTCCTAAAGGTCAAGTGGCAAGTTTTTGTTGAGTTTGTAACTTGTCAATATCTTTTTAAATTCCAGTACTGTGTGTACAGCTATGTATTGTATTAGTCAATGCTGTTTTTTTTAACTAATTCTGGAATTCAAATCAAACAGCTACATCAGATTAGATTACAAAATTAGATCAAGATGTGAGTGCTACAGTAGATTACAGTACTGTCCTTTTAACCTGGGCGCCTAACTCTGATTCACCCCAGACTCTTACTCTTCCCCCCGCCCCAAAAAAAAGAATGGCAGGGACTTTAAGTGGTGCCCACCAAGCTTCATCTAGTTGACAGTGCAACCTTGCACACTACTCACCCACTCCCTGTCCATACTAACTCCTGAAAGAAGCAAAGCAAACTGGAGTCAATTCAAGAAAGGTTCTGGGACCTGAGGGTAAGCAAACAAGTTCCCATACGTGAAAACAAAATACTGATGCTGGAAAATCTCAACGGGCCTGACAACATTTGTGAAGAGAGAATAGAGCCAACGTTTCGAGTCTGCATAACCCTTCATCAGAGCTGAAGACAAAATAGAGGGGGTTGTGTAATTGACCAAGATGTTATAATAAAAGGATTGTAAATCGTGGTGAAAAGGGCTGGGAATGATGCTAAAAGAGTCCATTAAGTGTTCGGAATGTGTAAATGGCAGGACAAAGAACAACCTGAAGCATACGGCAGATGGCCCTAGTGGGGGGAGGGCAGGAAGGAAGCAAGATTTAAAAGTGGAATGATGAAACAATGGAAGAAATTAAAAATAAGAATATAAAGTAATAAAAGTGGATAAATAAGATAGATAAAATAGAAGTGGAGGAAAAAGTTCAGACTCTTGAAATTTTTGAACTTGGTGTTCAGTCCAGGAGGCTGTAAGGTGCCGAATTGGAAGATAAGGTGCTGTTCCTCCAGTTTGCATTGGGCTTCACTGGAAAGTTGCAACAGGCCAGGGACAGATGTGGATGAGAGTAGGATGGTGTTGAAATGGCAAGTGACAGAAAGGTCTGGCTCCTGCTTGTGGGTGGACCAAAAGTGGTCACCCAGTCTGCGTTTGTTCTCTACAATGCAGAGTAGACCGCATTGGGAGCAGCGAATGCAAGTTCCCATAGATCACAGTTCCAAAGGGTGGGATTTTGCAGTCTCACTTGTCCTGAAATGGTAAAATCTCACCACCCCCCACCCCTCCAAGGTCAATGGACCTTCCCATGCTCTAGCCCTCTCCTGCTCTGATTCCCGTGACGAGCAAGGTGGTAAAATTCCAGCCAGAATGTTAACTCTGTTTCTCTCCACCGATGCTGCCCGACCTGCTGAGTTTTTCCAGCATTTTTTGTTTTCGTCCTGGAGATTGCAGTAGCCCTGACTTATTGCAACTAATGGCAACTTAATGCAAATTTGTTATCATTACTAAGTGGAACAACACAATGTTATTGTTAACAATATTGCTCAAATACTAGAGTTTATTTCAAAGCTATTTGATTACATTCAAAAGCACCTCACTTTTAACATTTTATCATAAGGTCACATTGAGAATGTTGGTACAAATGTGAGGTTTTATAAGATGGTTATGTTTTAAACTTTCCTTTAATTCAAGGTAAAATGTTCTGGCTGGAAACAAGCACTTGTGTCCTAATTGCTATGGGGTAAGCCAGTCCAAATAATGCCCTATTGAAAGCAAGGTGCCAATTTGTAACACCCACAACAGAAAAGGACTTTACTGCTGCCAGACTTATAGGATGGAATTTTACAGCCTCGTTTGTCCTAAAACTATAAAATCTCACCTGAGGTCAATGGTCCTTCCTATGGTCAGCACTTTGCTCGCTCCAATTCTTGTGGCAGGTGGGGTGGTAAAATTCCAGCCACCGACTCAGACTGGACAGAGAGGGGAGCAAATATTTGTTAGCCACCAAGCAGGATGCTGATGGGAGCTCATTCTTTGGTCAGGGAGATGGGCCTTGTGTTAAGGACCTCTGATGATTTGACCTGAAACAGAGTTAACATTCTGGCTGGAATTTTACCACCTTGCTCGCCACGGGAATCAGAGCAGGAGAGGGCTAGAGCTGGGAGAAGGAATCATTGGAATGGGTCTTGCTGTTACAAGTCACTTTGGGGATTCTCAGAAGATTAAGGGAAAATTACTTTGAATGGACACTAGACGTTGCAGCTCAGCGAAACCCAGAGAAACAAGCCTGTTAGGAGATGGGAGTAACTGAACTTGTTCCTGTGAAGACTAAAAATTTTGCAGGGTATAGTGTAATGTATAAACGTGGTTTGGGGTTTTCAGTTGTGTTAGGAAGTAAAGGGATAATACCTTCTGTAGTTTATTGATGTTAGTTTGTACAGTAACTGTCTTAAAATCTTAAGTGAAACGTTGAGCCAGTCACTGGAAATAAAATTATCTGTCTCTATGGGGAACAATATCTTGTGTTGTTTTGAGGACCTTATTGTCAAAAGGAATGAAGAGGCTCTGAGAGTAATGGATTTTTACAAGTGTAAATAAGGAGAAGTTGTTTCCACTGGCAGAAGGGTCAGTAATCGGAGGACTCCAATTTCAGGCAAAGGGTCTTTTGAAGTATTATAATGTATTGCAAGTGTGAGGTTATCCACTTTGGCAGGAATAATAGTAGGAAGGACTACTACTTACAGGGCGAAAAGCTGCAGCATGCTACGGTGCAGAGGGACCTGGGAGTCCTTGTGCATGAGTCGCAAAAACCCAGCCTACAGGTGCAGCAGGTGGTCAGGAAGGCAAATGGGATGCTGGCCTTCATAGCGAGGGGGATTGAATATAAAAGTAGGGAGGTCTTGCTGCAACTGTACAGGGCACTGGTGAGGCCGCAGCTGGAGTACTGTGTGCGGTTTTGATTGCCGCACTTGCGCAAGGATATTTTGGCCTTGGAGGGAGTGCAGAGGAGGTTCACTAGGCTGATACCGGAGTTGAGGGGGTTGAGCTATGAAGAGAGGCTGAATAGACTGGGCTTGTATTCGTTAGAGTTTAGAAGGATGAGGGGGGACCTTATTGAGACATATAAGATGACGAAAGGGATGGATAGGGTAGAGGTGGAGAGGTTCTTCCCGCTCAGAAAGGACAGCAGGACTAGAGGGCACAGCCTCAAGAGAAGTGGGGGACAGTTTAGAACAGAGTTGAGGAGGAACTTCTTCACTCAAAGGGTGGTGAATCTCTGGAATTCTCTGCCCATTGAAGTGGTGGAGGCTACCTCGCTAAATATATTTAAGACGCGGGTAGATAGGTTTTTGGTAGGCAAGGGGATTAAGGGTTATGGGGAGAAAGCGGGAAAGTGGAACTGATCCACTTCAGATCAGCCATGATCTTATTGAATGGCGGGACAGGCTCGAAGGATTAGATGGCCTACTCCTGCTCCTATTTCTTATGTTCTTACATAATGTGGGAAATGGGGCAACGAATTGGCACACAGCAAGCTCCCACAAATAGCAATGTGATAATGATCAGATGATCTGTTTTTAGTGAGGTCGGTTGGGAGATAAATGTTGACAAAGGGGGAGAGCTCCCTTGCTGGTCTGATAAGGCTATAGTCCTCGAGAAGACAGACAGGGAAAGTTCTCTTGGAACGACGGCAGTGTAGCACTCTCTGTGCACTGTAGCCTTGTGCTCAGAAGCAGGGCTTGAACCCACATCTGACCAACTGAGTCATGACTGTCAGAAAAAGTATAGAAATACGTTGGATGGATGGGTGAAGGAAGTTTGCGTTTCTTAGCTGGACGTTGCACCAGTTTGTAAGACCTGAGGTGCAGCAAAAATAACATTCACCAGTGGAGCTGGGCGGTGCTTACTGCTCAAAAGAGGGGGACAGAGACTGCCGGGATAGTGGAAGACTAAAATTTGCTTCCAAGGCTATTGAAGGGTTAGGTCGTGATCCAGGTGTGTGTTGACTGTTCACTTAATCGGTCTGCTGATTAGAATGAGCAGAGTGGAGCTCCTTTTTCTGATTATTGTCTCATTGAACGGAATCTGCAGCCAGGATGAAAAGGGGCAAGTTAAAATAGAAGTCTTGGTGAGATTTCTTTTAAAATCGCCTTTCCTGAATAGTCTTTCACTATAACATTAAAAGTTCATAACTATAAAAGAAGCACAGCGCCTGGCTGTATTTCCTTCTGATTCCCAAGTGCTTTATCTTTAACAGCTGAAACCAGAAGGCTGTCCCGAGCTGTCGACAGTTGGAGATACTCTTCACATTCACTACACTGTAAGAAAAAAGTTTTATTTTTCTAGGTGGTCGTGTCAGCTATAAATTCGAAGTGTGAGATTTGTACAGTATTTAAAATAAGAAACTTAGCAATTGTTGCATGGCTGGAGATTGTCGGGGGGGAGGTTCTGATTGCAATAACACGTCAGCATTAATGTTCCTTAATCCATTAGATATCCCCCCCCCCAACCCTCGTCAGTTTCCAGGAAAACTATTAAGCTGAGATGCATTTTCACTCGGAAATTAACGGTAAATCCGTCAGATTAAGGGAAATGTCGGAGTAGGAAAAGTTTGTAACCCGGTGATCAGAGGAAGTGACAAATGGACACGTCAGTGTGTGAAACTCGCACATGTAATCCCCCGTCCCCTTTATCCCTGGGTTGCACCTTGAATGACTCTAGACCCGGTAGCTAAATGCAATATTCCACCCACATTTAGTGGAAGCAAATTAGCATTTACACTTAGGAAGTTGGTTGTTTAATTTGTTTTTCTTTGTAAATTTTTTGCCTTTTAATTCTGAAACTCATAGCTAACTCGCTGCTTTTGCAGCACCCAAATAAATTTTATCTGGGATTATATGAAGGGCCTGGGTTCGGAAAGTCCACGCAAAGTGGCCAAATGCTGCCTCAAACTAGGAAGGGGAGTGAACCAGAGGAGGCAACTCCGAAATTGCAGTGGGTTGGGTAAAATAAATATGTAGGCAGCTTGATTTAGTTATAGCCAAGTGCTTATAGGATGGAAAATAACCAAGACGTATACTCCGCAAATGATGTAGAAGTAGCAACGCTTAAATTTAAGACTTAGGGAGCTTAGCCTCTATTCAAAGTATTCAACCAATGCAGATTTTCACTATTCTTAGGAAGTGGGCATTACTGGCAATACCACCATTCGTTGCCTATCCCAGATTTCCCTTGAGAAAGCGGTGGTGAACCGTCTGCTTAAGCCGCTGCAGTCCATGTGGTGTAGGTAGACCCATTGTGCTGTTAGGAAGGGAGTTCCAGGATTTTGACCCAGCCACAGTGAAGGAACAATGATACATTTTCAAATCAGAATGTGAGCATTGGAGGGAAACTTCCAGTATGTATTGCTATGTATTCCAGATGCAGAGGTTGTGGGTTTGGAAGGTGAGGTCGAATGAATCTTGGTGAGTTACTACTGTTGATCTTGTAGATGGTAAACACCGCTGCCACTGTGTTGGTTGTGGAGGAGCTTACTACAGTGTGTCCTGTAGATGGTGCACACAGCTGCCACTGTAAGTTGCTGGTGGAAGGAGTGAATGTTTACAGATAGTTATCGAGGAAGCCAATAGGATGTTGAGCTATATTACAACAGTGACTGCACTTTAAATAATTATTTATTAGCTGTAAAATGCTTTAGAATATCCAGAGGTTGTGAATTAGCATAAATAAATCATAAATATTCACATGAGCCTGAAATCCTTGCACGCAGTTACACTCAGCTGTGCCACACCTAGCTGCAGACATAGCTCACAGCCCTGTGAATGGTTACAGGAATTGCCGGCCACATTGAGTATGTGCATCATAGTACTCATGGATATCGGTCATTTTTCAAATGTTTATCTTTTGTGGATATTTAATGTCACTTTAAATGTCATTTATCAATTCCATTATTACTGACTCTGTAAAATCAGTGGTCTATTCTAGTAATATTCTAAATAAAGTGAGTATGTGTTACAGGGAATAGTTACAACTAATTTCTTTTGGCATGTTGACTGATTAGATTGGGGGCTGTGTTGAAGATCAGTGTGTTGGGCGATTTAAAATGTTGGGAGGTTACCCAGTGCAGCAGCGAGAGAACTCCATATGGGATACTGTAGTTTAGAGGATACTAATTGAAGGATTACTGAATGATTGAGTTGCTACGGATGTAAACACTGGAGAGTTGACGTACTTCCCTTTACAAACAGAAAATGCTAGAAAATCTCAGCAGGTCTGACAGCATCTGTGGGGAGAGAATAGAGCCAGTGTTTTGAGTCTAGATGACCCTTCATTTGAGATTTTACAGCATTTTCTGTTTTTGTTTCAGATCCCATTAGCCGCAGTATTTTGCTTTTATTTTATTCCCTTACTGTGTTTCTTAGGGCAAGCTGGAAGATGGAACCTTGTTTGATAATTCCTTAATTCGAGATCCTCTGGTGGTAGAACTGGGCAAAAAGCAGGTTATTCCAGGTAAAATGTGATGTTGGAATGAAACTATGCTGAAGAAATGCATCCTACATCCAGTTACAAAGATTGATCCAAGAATGAGTCTTGACCTCATTTCATACTATAAATTTTGACTCACGCTAAAATAAAAATGTTGACTTCAATCCATATACAAAAATCTTCATTGAGATCAAGAGCTACATTTTAATTCAGGTACTTTCATACCATTGGAAATCTGACACTATTAGTGCAGATGTGTTGAAAAAGAATTTGAATCTGACTTTATTTCTATTGACAGGTTTGGAACAGGGTCTCCTTGATATGTGTGTTGGGTAAGTCAAGTGACTGAAATGCGGTGATGTGAATTGGTTTCAAGTTCTACGGTGTCACTAATATTCTGTCTCGGATTAAGATTCTCCCCCAGCCTGTGTCCTCTCAAGTCCTTTTTTTCTAGATTATGGTCCAATTGGCACCAACAATTCTCCAGTTGTTGACTCAAATGCCTATTTCTTCATGTGATCCTGGACAGTTAGCGTCTGGGAATAGGTCCACCTTCAATTTTATTGTGGATGGTATTGCAGTCAAACTCAATTTTGTCTTTGCCCAACCCCCCCAACATACTCACTAATCTCTGGAAAGAGGGCAAGAGAAGGAAACCTGGCTGATTAGTTTCTATTCCTCCACTACAAAAAAAAAGAAAACTGCCATAACAGCAGCTTGTAGTAATTACACATCAGTGATCTTCAATGAATTTAATTATCATAAAGTATATATCACAGGTTCAAAACACCTGAAGTGTTGATATCTACAGCTGGCAAAAGGATGGATGCTATATAACTGTCCAAACCATAAGATCTTTGTGTGACAATTTTATTTCATTTTTAGTTGTAGGCAGTTCCTTTCCTATGCTGAAGCTGTTGACTCCTTGGTAGAGTTCCGTTCAGTTCCGTTCCATGGGCATTAGCCACCGCCGAGTGCATCTTCCATGTGTGAACCTAGATAGTGAGAAGCAGCAGGTACTCTAACCGAGTATCATCGTCATCCAGCATTTCCCCTTCATAGCCTAAAGCATGCTGAGAGTCCCATTCAGCACAGACCAGGGACCTTTGCACATTGATTGATAGTAAGCCAACTTTACCAACATGTTGTAACTAGTTGTAAAAGAACCTATTAATCTTGTGCCTATTAATAATCAATATACCATAGTATAATGGGGTAGTGATGGCCTCGTGGTATTATTGCTAGACTGTTAATCCAAAAACACAGCTAATGTTCTGGGGACCCAGGTTCAAATCCCACCACGGCAGATGGTGGAATTTGAATTAAATTTTAAAAATCTGGAATTAAGAATCTACTGATGACCATGAAACCATTGTCAGAAAAACCTGTCTGGTTCACTGTCCTTTAGGGAAGAAAATCTGCCATTCTTACCTGGTCTGGTCTGCATGTGACTCCAGAACCATAGCAATGTGGTTGACTCAACTACCCTCTGAAATGGCCGTGCAAGCCACTGAGTTCAAGGGCAACTAGGGATGGGCAATAAATGTTGACTAGCCGGTGATGCCCATGTCCCATGAACGAACTTCTATGCTTTGATGTAGGTGCTAACTAGAGCTTGATGATTGAATCATTTTGCCCACCACCTCCCCCCCCAATCATTACATTTTTATAGAGAACGATGAGATATATTTTTATTTACAGAGAGAAGAGGAAGTTAACAATTCCATCTAGCCTTGCATATGGAAAACGTGGCTTTCCACCCTCCATTCCAGGCATGTATTCTTATGTTTCTTTTCCTTTTGGGTGAGGGGAAAAGGTGGATTCTAAACCTGTTCCTCTCAGTTTCCTTCACCCAGTAGGGCAGAAATGGCAATCTTCCACCTCTTGGATTTGCACCCTCATCCCCTCCAAGCCATTCACCATCCTGACTTGGAAATGTATCACCATTCCCTTGCAGTCGCTGCGTCAAAATCCTGGTATTCCCTCCCTAATGGCATTGTGGATCAACACACAGAACATGGACTGCAGCAATTCAAGAAGGCAGCTCACCACCACCTTCTCAAGGGGCAACTAGGGGTGGATAATAGATGCTGGCCAGCCAGTGATGCCCCTGTCCCATGAATGAAAAAAAAATCCTCCAACACTAGAATCAGAGCAGACAGACTGACCAGTTTCTTTTCCTTGCTTCAATTGCCCATTTTCCTCAATCTTGAATAAGACCTGCCTCCTTACTCTACCTGTGGTGAAGGTTGTGGCACTGTGGGTCAGACCTGTTCTTGGGCAAAGAACTCAAGCTAGTGCTTTTAATAGAAATGATTATAATTGTCCTTGGAGGAAATACTGCTAGTCTACAGCCTTCATAATTGTGTCTAGTTATATCCTTAACTCAAGAAAACAAAGGTTTGTTAAATTATTTTGAGAAACAATGCTGGCAGTTGAAAAGAGAAAAAGGTTAGACAAAAGCAAAATATGTTGAAACAAGTTTGATATTGGAAAGGGTAAAGGAGGAAGATGTGATTAAGCAACAACAGGATTGGGTTTAATAATCTGTACACTGAAGGAGGGTGAACCGGTTAGGAGACTATCAAAAGTTTTCCTATTAACAATAAGGAGATGGGGAGAAGGGACAGTGGTGTCAGATGTCATAATCTGGAACGTAGCAGCTTTCCATGGAACAATCAGTTCGAAAAAGAGCCCGAATTCAGAACCTGTAAAACTACAAAGCAACCAAGAACATGGACAGAACGAGAACATGCCAGAAAAGACTCAAAGGCTCTGGGCTTTTGCTTTACACAGTTAAACATCGGTGACAAGGTAAGTAGTGTTGGGGGAATTGTGTTTGGCTTAACAGAGAAAGAGATGAGTTCTTGGAGATGTAGGAGTTTTCACTTGATGTCAAAGAAAGGCCAGATGAGTGCAACACCCCATGATCAAGCTAATGAACAAACTGCCCAAGCTTTACTCTTTACATTTATGATGATAAAATACATAAGTGAAATTCAAAGTGGTTCTGTGTTACTTCCTGTGGTTCAAGTGCTGCCATATCCAAAATGTGACTGAAGACTGAGTCTTCAAAGTTTGCTTTCTGTATTGCAGGAGATTCTGTCTTGTTGTTTGAGACAGAGTTAGTGACTCTAGTGAAATCAACATATTGGAAGAAAATGATGGACAATGTGATCCCAATTGCCTGCCTCCTACTGGTCCCTGGACTTCTGTGTCTAATTGGCTATTACCTTTATCTAAAAGCAAATGTGCCAAAAATCTCCAAACGGAAATTCAAAGAGGAGAAAAAGAGCAGAGCAAAAAATAAATAAGAGTTCTACAAAGCTGCTTAATTGTGTGTAGTTTTCTTTTGTAAGCAAGGAGAGTTAGTTTGATTTCTGCATAATGGCATGTGAATAATCACTTGGTTACAGATCATTACTGCTTTCAAGTAATTCCTCACCAGTTCAGCTTTGGGTCAGACTCCAGCCTGTTGTTTTAATTGATTGTTACATGTTCAAGCAGCAGGGCAAAGGTGAAAGAGAAGCAATACGAACATTAAGTAGCTGTGTTAATCAGCACAATAGTAAGCAAAACATCTATCTCATTACACTTCTGCCATTACTGAGGGTGTATTCCTTGCTTGCATGCTGGCCCTAACCAGGTCTCAATTATATAAGATTGTTATTGTAAAACATGCCTTTTGTGCTACTGTTGCATTTTGACATTTGGCAATGTGAGAATTTGTTTTCAAAATCATGTTGATAAGCAGATATATCTAAACCTATGGGCAGAAGATGAGAAATAGTTAGGGAAATGGGGTATATGAACACTACACCCAAACATCTTTGCCAGGATTCTCCCAAAATAAAATTCTAAACCCTCAATTTGCAGGAAAATGGGAGTAAATCCAGCTAGTTTTTTTTAAAATGTGATTTCCAGAATGAATCTCCAACACACTGTACATCACAGAGTGCTCTTGCATGATTCACTCTGGAAATCTAGGGATGGCCTATTCCTGCCCAAGCAGCCAGCAGCAGAGTTGCTGATTTTTCCATCAGGGAATAAATACAAAAATCTGAGGTCACGTACCAACTGACTGAAGAACAACTTCTTCCTTGCTGCCATCAGACTTTTGAATGGACCTACCATACATTAAAGTTGATCTTTCTCTACACCCTAGCTATGACTGTAACACTACATTCTGCACTCTTTCTGATGAATGGTATGCCTCATCTGTATAGCACGCAAGGAACAATACTTTTCACTATGTACTAACATGTGACAATAAGTCAAATAGCACTGAGCAGGCCACTGCGAATGCATCAATCTGTCAGCATGGAGATCAGGGCATGTGCAGTGCCCCTGCCCCCATTGTTGGCCTCCGAATTGGGTTGAGCTATGAGGAGAGGCTGAATAGATTAGGCTTGTACTCGTTAGAGTTTAGAAGAATGAGGGGAGATCTCATTGAGACGTATAAGATGATGAATGGGATGGATAGGGTAGAGGTGGAGAGACTCTTCCCGCTCAGAAAGGATAGTAGGACTAGGGGGCATAGCCTCAAGATAAAGGGGGGGCGGTTTAGAACAGAGTTGAGGAGGAACTTCTTCACTCAAAGGGTGGTGAAACTCTGGAATTCTCTGCCCGTTGAAGTAGTGGAGGCTGCCTCGCTAAATATTTTTAAGACGCGGGTTGATGGGTTTTTGATGAGAGAGGGGATTAAGGGTTATGGGGAGAGGGCGGGAATGTGGAACTGAACCACGACAGATCAGCCATGATCTTATTGAATGGCGGGGCAGGCTCGAAGGGCTAGTTGGCCTACTCCTGCTCCTATTTCTTATGTTCTTATGTTCTTATGAATTGCTGGCCTTCCACACCCCTAACACTGGCCTCCTGGACCTCCCTGAGCCAGCCCTAATTTTCCACCTGCCTAATCCCAATCACCCTCACTCCCTCCCTCCCCCACTGATCCTCTGGCACAGCCTGATACCTGGTAGGCAGTACCAAGGTGCCCCTTGGGTAGTGTCAGGCTCACCTCCAACCTCCTGGGGGGGCCTCAGTTGCCTATCCTCCTTCCAGCAGGGTCTGCATTAGTAGGGAGCAGTCATGAACCACTCGTGGCCCGGGGGAACAGGAGAGCGATGCTAGCAGGTCCAGATAATTCTGTCCTGGCTCACTAATCATACGGAAATGGAGATTTCCATGCGACACTCAGCTCCACGCCAAAAAAACCAAGTCCCAGAGGTGGGCGACACCCAGCACGAAGCCCGCAAAACAGCCCACTGTGCTACTCGAGCCCCCCATATTTTTAATCTGTGGTGCATGCAAACCTTTAATATGCAAGATATGTTGCTGTGTAAAAGACAATTCCCAAACTCACAACTGATCTACAATGCAAGGGTCGAAAAATGAGTGAAAGAGATATTGTACAAATACTTACCAAATTTCTCTTGGTTAGTTCCATGGGGGATACTGCCAGCCTTTTGCATGGGTTAAAGTCTCCAGCGACTGGGGAACTTGCTACAACCATGTTAATTATTTGCCGAGGCTTTGAGTTCTAAATTCAGTCATCATGTTCGAGTCAAACCATTTAATTGAACCAGGGAGTTACGGCTGTAGCCTAGAGTAATCTGAACCTGCTTCCAAACAGGTGTGAATACAAGAATAAAAACAGCTCATAATTCAGCACTAATTAGCACTGAATTGCAACTCCTATTTGCAAGAGGCCACATAACAGCTGGTGTGAGAAATGGAAATTCACACTCGTAGGGTTGTGTTTTTTGAGGTTACAGGAAAGCAAGGAGAGGGAGCTTTTGTTTGTGTTTGATGCTGAAATTTAAACTAGAAAGATATTTAATTTCTTCAGTTGTAATACTCTTTAATGTGATCACAAAAGTCACAAAATCAGCAAGCTGGTGCCAGTGCAATGAGGCCTGTATTACTGCGCACACTGTGTCAGCAGCACAGTGGCGAAGAGTAGAGGAAGGTGGGTAAGGGGTGATTAAAATCCTGTAGTGCAGAATAAATTTTGTTTCAATTATTTTCATTATTTGAACTGTGACATCTGTTGTCAGGTGGAAACGTTGGACTGAAGGTGAACCAGCTCACCATAGTTTGCTTCAAGCAATCACCATTAAGATGCAGAAGCCATCTACAAAGTTTACTATAATGTCACAGGGTTTTAGGACAAGTAGTGTTGAAGGGCAATAAACGCCTCAAGAACTTCAAATGTTTCTTGAAAATGGAGCTTGCAGTCAAGAGGACGTGACAAAGCCACAGCTAATGTTAATGCGAGCAGGCCCACTCAAACAAAACATTCCTTACCCTAGAGTAGAAAATAAGCTGCCAGGATCACAGGCATGGTTTTGCCGCCCTGCAACGCTGATCGAGTAGCATGGGTGTTAGCGTGGATAGAGGATTGGTTGTCAAATAGGAGGCAGAGAGTGGGGGTCAATGGGTGCTATTCGGATTGGCGGTTGGTGACTAGTGGAGTGCCCCAGGGGTCGGTGCTGGGGCCTCAGCTATTTACCATTTATATAGATGATCTGGAGGAGGGAACCGAGTGTATGGTGTCGAAATTTGCTGATGACGCCAAGATTGGTGGAACGGCAAATTGCGCGGAGGGTGGGGAGAGTCTACAGAAGGATCTAGATAGGCTGGGCGAATGGGCCAGGAACTGGCAAATGGAATTTAATGTTGGCAAGTGCGAGGTGGTCCACTTTGGTAGGAATAATGGTAGGAAGGACTATTACTTACGTGGAGAAAAACTGCAGCAGGCGATGGTGCAGAGGGACCTCGGGGTCCTTGTGCATGAGTCGCAAAAACCCAGCTTGCAGGTGCAGCAGGTGGTCAGGAAGGCAAATGGGATGCTGGCCTTCATAGCGAGGGGGATTGAATATAAAAGTAGGGAGGTCTTGCTGCAGCTGTATAGGGCATTGGTGAGGCCGCAGCTGGAGTACTGTGTGCAGTTTTGGTCGCCGCACTTACGCAAGGATATTTTGGCCTTGGAGGGAGTGCAGAGGAGGTTTACTAGGCTGATACTGGAGTTGAGGGGGTTGAGCTATGAAGAGAGGCTGAATAAACTAGGCTTGTACTCGTTAGAGTTTAGAAGAATGAGGGGAGATCTCATTGAGACATATAAGATGATGAATGGGATGGATAGGATAGAGGTGGAGAGACTCTTCCCACTCAGGAAGGACAGTAGGACTAGGGGGCACAGCCTCAAGATAAAGTTGGGGGGGGGCGGCTTAGAACGGAGTTGAGGAGGAACAACTTCACTCAAAGGGTGGTGAATCTCTGGAATTCTCTACCCGTTGAAGTGGTGGAGGCTGCCTCGCTAAATATTTTTAAGACGCGGGTTGATTGATTTTTGATAAGCGAGGGAATTAAGGGTTATGGGGAGAAGGCGGGAAAGTGGAACTGAGACACAACAGATCAGCCATGATCTTATTGAATGGCGGGGCAGGCTCGAAGGGCTAGATGGCCTACTCCTGCTCTTATTTCTTATGTTAACAGGGCAAGAAATTTAAGAGGGACACCAATAACGGGGATCGCAACTGGCATGCTTGGGTGGGGGTGGGAACTCAGCATCAGGGTGGGGGGCACGTTACGATTTTCCAATATACTGGGAGATCGGCGCATGCCTAATTGCCCCCTCAGTACTCTGCTGCCAGCAACTCCAATGGGTTTATGGCTTGTTACATAGAAACATTACAGCACAGTACAGGCCCTTTGGCCCTCAATGTTGTGCTGAGCTGTGTCCAATCCCAAGATCAAGCCTCCCCTGCCTATAATTCTGGAGTGCTCCATGTGCCTATCCAATAACCACTTGAAAAGTTCCTAAAGTGTCCGACTCCACTATCACAGCAGGCAGTGCATTCCACACCCCAGCCGCACTCTGAGTAAAGAATCTACCTCGGACATCCCTCCTATATCTCCCACCATGAACCTTATAGTTATGCCCCCGAGTAACAGCTACATTCACCTGAGGAAATAGTCTCTGCACGTCCACTCTATCAATCCCTCTCATCATCTTATAAACCGCTATTAAGTCACCTCTCATCCTCCTCCGCTCCAAAGAGAAAAGCCCCAGCTCCCTCAACCTTTCCTCATAAGATCTACTCTCCAAACCAGGCAGCATCCTGGTAAATCTCCTCTGCGCACTCTCCAATGCTTCCACATCCTCCTTATAGTGAGGTGACCAGAACTGCACACAATATTCCAAATGTGGTCTCACCAACATCCAGTATATTTGCAGCATAACCCCACAGCTCTTTAACTCAAACCCCCTGTTAATAAATGCTAACACACTATAAGCCTTCTTCAGGCTCTATCTACTTGAATGACCATCTTCAGAGATCTGTGGATATGAACCCCAAGATCTCTCTGTTCCTCCACATTCCTCAGAACCCTGCCGTTGACCCTGTAATCCGCATTCAAGTTTGTCCTACCAAAATGAATCACCTCGCACTTACCAGGGTTAAACTCCATCTGCCACTTTTTCGGCCCAGTTCTGCATCCTATCAATGTCTCTTTGCAGCCTACAAGAGCCCTCCACCTCATCCACTACTCCACCAACCTTGGCGTCATCAGCAAATTTACTGACCCACCCTTCAGCCCCTTTTCCCAAGTCATTGATAAATATTGCAAAAAGCTGAGGACCCAGCACTGATCCCTGTGGTACACCGCTGGTAACTGGCCTCCAGTCTGAAAATTTTCCCTCCACCACCACCCTCTGTCCTCTAATGATACAGCCAGTTACTTATCCAATCGGCCAAATTTCCTTCTATCCCACACCTCCTTATCTTCTTCATGAGCCTACCATGAACCTTATCAAACGCCTTACTAAAATCCATGCATACGACATCAACAGCTCTACCTTCGTCCACACACTTAGTTACCTCCTCAAAAGAATTTGAATTTGTGAGGCAGGACTTACCTCTCACAAAACCATGCTGACTATTCTCAATTCTTGTTGGAGTTACCTCATAAGTTTTTGCAATAGATGAAATACGAGTTATTTATTCAGTATATTTTGCATGGTGTCTGCATAAAATCAGAAAGTATGGATGGAAAATTTTCTCAAACATTCAAAGTGTGGAACAGGCAAGAAAACCTGTTTCCTCACCAGTTTTTCCAGCAGGGTAAAGTTATGTGAGGGGTGGGTGGAGTCTATTCATGAAGGAAGCCAGCTGAAGCTTTCCAAGGGTGCTGTTGCTCACGCGCCCTGATGAAAACTATCAAAAACCATCCTACCACGGACATCACCCTGCACACCTCCTGCCTTACCAGACCCCACCGCCGCCCCCCCAGTCGCTGACCTCCTGATTGCCAATCCAAGCCCCACCCCACCTGATTGGCAATCCTACTGACCAGCACCCACTCAGGATGCAGAGTTCCCTGCTTTCCAGGTTGGCACCATCCAAGGGGTGCTGTTCCTCTCAGTTACCCAGAGGGCCTTCAGTCCCACCAGTGAAGCCTTCACACCTGGTCCCCATTGGTGGGAACAATCTGTGATCCTCACCAATGAGGAGCTCCATCAGCAGGTTCAGAAACCTAAGTGAATCTGAACTATTGCGGCCCAGGCTTACTAATAACATTAAAATGAGCTAAATATTTAAATCAGCCTCACGCCCTTCCCGACAGAACAGACAGCAATAGCAAGAGTTGAGAGAAATTGGGTGCAAAAAGCTCATCTGATTCACTAATGCTCTTTAAAAGGAGGAAATCTGCCATCTGGCCTACAGCTAGTTGACTCTAAAATGGCCCAGCAAACAACCCAATTGTATCAAACCGATACAGAAAGGAATGAAACTGGACAGATCATCCAGCATTGACCTAGGTGGAAACAACAATGGAAAACACAGACCTGTTGACCCTGCAAAAGTGGCAGAGCAGTCCTACAAACTAGTCAATCAACAGCGTAACATTGTAAGGTACAATTGCAGGAGTACGACTAGATCTCAAACACCGTATCAGAGAGTATGGCCATTGATGAGCAAGGCAAACTGGTAAAATAGCGCGTGAGCAAAGAAATTAAGATTGCACTGGATTTTTCAGTTCTCAATCTTCCCAACATCAGATTATCGGCACAGTCAGACCCTCACCCATTTCTGGCAAGAGGCTGAAGAATTTATTTGATGTTACTTTATGTGACATTAGTGAGCCCACATTCATACTTTGTGGCCTTCATGGGAAGCATTGCCTTTGTGGCCGCGTCAGGAGAGATTCTCTCCAGTGAGGAAAGCAACTGCTTCCCATGAACGTGGAACAGTCGTACACCTTTGCACTGCCCAATGTGCAGGGCCTGCTGCACACTCTGCATCGCAATAAGTGGGGTGTGTTGGAGGAGGAGGGGCACTGCCACTCTGCATGGTGATCAGTCAGGGGAGAGGGGGGTGCATGATCAGTCTGGGTGGCAGGGAGATGGTGGGGGGCTGGGTTAAGGCAGACTGCAGCAGCAGAGGCCTGGCAGATATCTCTCTCAGGCCTCTGCTGTTGCCATTGTGCATGTGCCGACCTCTGGCTGCACATGCACAATATTTCCTTCTGCTACTACAGCAAGCTGGCTGGTGAGTTAACTCCACCCACTGCCCCAAGTAGCTAGAAACAGTCTAATCCCTTTTCTCATGCAATAAGATTGTATTGGTAAGATTGACCACCGCACAGTACTTGTGGAGACAAAGTTCCTTCTTCACACTGAAGATACCTTTTATTGCATTGTGTAGTACTAACTGTGCTAAATGGGATACATTTCAAACAGATCGAGCAGCTCAAGACTCAATGAGGCTCTCTGGGCCATCAGCAGCAGCAGAATTGTACTCAACCACAATCTGTGACCTCAAGGCCTGGCATATCCCCCACTCGACCATTACCACCAACCCTAGTTCAATGAAGAGTGTAGGAGGGCATGCAGGAACAGCACCAGACGTACCTAAAAATGAGGTGTCAACCTGGTGAAGCTACAACACAGGACTATTTGCATGTTAAACAGCAAGTGATAGACAAAGCTAAGCAATCCCACAACCAACTGATCAGATCTAAGCTCTGCACTTCTGACACATCCAGTCATGAATGGCATTGGAGAACTAAACAACTCACTGGAGGAGGAGGCTCCACAAATATCCCCATCCTCAATGATGGAGGAGCCCAGCACAGCATTCCAAATATAAAGCTGAAGCATTTGCCACAATCTTCAGACAGAAGTGCCAAGCGGATCATCTGCTTTGCCTCCACCAGTGGTCCCCAGCATCCCAGCTGCCAGTCTTTAATCAATTTGATTCACTCCAAGTGATATCAAGAAACAGCTGAAGGTACTGGATACTCCAAAGGCTGTGGGCCCTGATAACATTCCGGCAATTGTACTGAAGACTTGTGCTCCAGAACTTGCTGCTCCCCTAGCCAAGCTCTTCCAGTACATCTACATCACCAGTAACAACCCAGCAACGTGGAAAAATGCGCAGTTATGTCCTGTTTGCAAAAAGCAGGACAAATCCAACTCTAGTCAATCAACACATCAGTCTCCCCTCAATCAGCAGGGTGATTGAAGGGGTCCTCAACAGTTCTATCAAGCAGCACTTACTCAGCAATAATCTGCTCACTGACATTCAGTTTTGTTTCTGACAGGGTCACTCAATTCCTGATTTTATTACAGCCTTGGTTCAAACATGGACAAATGAGCTGAATTCCAGGTGAGAGTGACAGCCCTTGACATCGAGGCAGCATGTCACTGAGTAAGACATCAAGGAGTCCCAGCAAAACTGAAGTCAATGAGAATCAGGAGGAAACCTCTCCACTGTTTGGCATCATACCTACCACATAGGAAGATGGTTGTGGAGGGTCACTCATCTCAGTTCCAGGACATCTCTGTAGGAGTTCCTTAGGGTAATGCCCTAGGCCCAACCATCTTCAGTTGCTTTATCAATGACCTTCTTGCCATAAGGTCAGAAGTGTGGACATATTTTCAGCACCATTCGTGATGACTCAGATACTGAAGCAGTGTGCCCATATGCAACAAGACCTGGACAATATCCAGGTTTGGGCTGAACAAGTATCAAGTAACAGTTACACCACACAAATGCCTGACAATGGTCATCTCTAACAAGACAGAATCCAAGCAAGTAGGTAAAAATCTAGCAAATGGAGTATAATGTAGGAAAATGCAAAATTGTCCATTTTGGCAGGAAAAATAAGAAGCACTTAGCTGAACGGTGAAAGGTTGCAGAGCTCGGAGATCTGGGGTTAAGGTTACAATCAGATCAGTCACAACCTTACTGAATGGCGGAGCAGGCTCAAGGAGCCAAGTGGCCTACTCCTGCTCCTAACTCATATATTCACATGTATTCTCCACTTTCCTGGATGGATGCAGCTCCAGCAACACTTGAGAAGCTTGACACCATCCAGGACAAAGCAGCCCTGCTCGATTCCTACGCCGTCCACAAACATTCACTCCCTCCAACACCATTGCCCATTGGCAGCAGTGTTTGTACCATCAATATACAAGATACACTGCAGCAACTCACCAAAGGTCCTTCACTACTAGCTCCTTGCAAACTCAAGACTTCTACCAGCTAGAAGGACAAGGCGAGTAGATGCAAGGCAAGACACTAATGATTGTACATCACTGTGTCCATAATATTTAAAACAGCAATGCTTTTAGACAATAGGAAAATAAGCAGAATCCAAGTCTATAAGCAATAAAAGGTAGAGGAAAAGATACTTCTCTCTTTTTTAAGAGCATGGATTTTTCATCAGGGGCATAATGGTTCTACAAGCAAACCGAATTGGACTAGCCGTATAAATACCACAGCTACCAGAGCAGGTCAAAGGCTAGGAACACTGTGGCGAGTAATTCACCTCTCCAAAGCCTATCCATCATCGACAAAGCACAAGTCAGGAATGTGATGGAATACTCTCCACTTGCCTGGATGGGTGCAACTCCAACATTGTCCTGAACGGTGCCAAGAAGGGTGACACCATCCAGGACAAAGCAGCCACTTGATTGCTACCTCACTCACAAACATCCAATCCCTCCATCACTGACCAACAGTGGTAGCCGTGTCTACCATCTACAAGATGCACTGTGGGAACACACCAAGCCTCCTTCGACAGCATCTTGTAAACCTGCCACTTCTACCACCAAGGACAATGACAGTAGATACAAGGGGACACCAACATCTGCAAGTTCCTGATCCTGATTTGAAAATATATCACCATTCCTTCACTGTCGCTGGGCAAAAGTCCTGGAACACTCTAACAGCACTGTGGATGTATCTACACCACGGGGATTACAGTGGTTCAAGGCAGCTATTCACCACCACCTTCCCAAGGGCATTTAGGGATGGGCAATAAATGCTGGCCTATTAGCGATGCCCATATCCCACGAAGGGGTGTAAAAAACGTGCAGGTTTTGCTAAAATCAAGAGTGGTGACTTTTTTTTAAAAAGACAGCTAGCTATAAAAGTAGCAAAGGCAAAAGGACTGACTGCTGTTACTATCAGAACCATAGATCACCATGGTTAAAACAGCAATTTTCATTGCTTACCTTTGCCCGTGGTTGCTCCTTGGTGTATCTGTCAGCTGACTAAGTTGAGTGAGCAGCTCTGCTGCAATATTTAAAAAAGGTTTGCTGGAGGTGACAGAGAATGTTTTTTGCTGGCAACACCAGAATGCAAGACAGTGTGATAAATCCATTCGGGAATTCAGGAGAAAACTTTTTACTAAGAGTGCTAGCTGGGGCACGGGGAGCAAGATAAACACGAGGGAGAAAGGAATAGAAGGATATGTTGATGGGATCAGAAAAAGAGGGGGTTGGGAGAAGGCTCACACAGAGCAGTTTCTGCACCACTAATACTTGGTAATCTGGTCAATATGAATCTTGGACATTGCACCATGTTGCATAAACCCCTCTCTATTGTTATTATCCTCACATTAACCATTAGCAACAGATTGAATAAATCGTTTTCAATCACTCTGCTACTGGGTTAGACATTAAGAAATTTGTTTAAACAGAGGCCAAGAACATTGCGTCATAGAGGTTTACAGCATGGAAACAGGCCCTTCGGCCCAAGTTATCGATGCCGCCCTTTTTTTTAAACCCCTAAACTAATCCCAATTGCCCACTTTTGGCCCATATCCCTCTATATCCATCGAACCCATGTAACTATCTAAATGCTTTTTAAAAGATAAAATTGTACCCGCCTCTCCTACTACCTCTGGCAGCTTGTTCCAGATGCTCACCACCCTCTGTGCGAAAAAATTGCTCCTCTGGATACTTTTGTATCTCTTCCCTTTCACCTTAAACTTATGCCCTCTAGTTTTAGACTCCCCTATCTTTGGGAAAAGATATTGATTATCTATGCCCCTCATTATTTTATAGACCTCTATAAGGTCACCCTTCAGCCTCCTACGCTCCCCCAGAGAAAAAAGTCCTAGTCTATCCAGCCTCTCCTTATAACTCAATCCAAGTCCTGGTAGCATCCTAGTAAATCTTTTCTGCACTCTCTCTAGTTTAATAATATCCTTTCTATAATAGGGTGACCAGAACTGCACGCAGTATTCCCAGTGTGGCCTTACCAATGTCTTGTACAACTCCTGTATTCAATGTTCTGACCGATGATTTGGAAGACTTTTTTTAAAAAAACATATTGAATGAATTCTTCTTGTTTCAACATGTACATGTATTTATACAGAAAATTTAATGACTAGTTGGTGTAGTTGTGGATTCGTATGTTATTTATTGAATGTTAAATAACCAGGTGAGTAGATATTTAACTTAATAGTTAAAGAATTGTCATTTAGTAACACACAGTTTTAGTCACTTGTCAGTAAAATAAAACATAGACATTTTGACATGAATCACCTTGATTATTAGACTGTATGATTAATGATATGTGCAGCCTCAATCACATTGTAGACTGGCTTAGGGGCTGTAGATTCTATCACAGGTATACTCAATTTGACATTTGTTTTGTTATTGATGACAATGAGGGGGTTTAGATTTGACAGGATTTCCTCATTGACAGAGATTCCATCCAAGTACTGTTTCAGGAGTTGCCGGAGACGGCTATTCTCCTGCAATAAAGTCGACTTCTCTTGCTGCAAAACCATCTGATCCAAGAGAACCTTATTATAGCGTTTCCAGAATTGTTCCAGAGCCACATAGTCCATCATCACCTTTAAAAAAGACAAGAAATGCAAATTTGCTGTACTACAGAATCACTTAGTGTTAACCCTTCATTTCGTTACAACATGGTGATAGTCACAATGATGCAGAATTTAGTTTGCTGTCCATTCAGGAAGTGGTGAAATTCAACAAGGTTACACAAATTAAATGCAGCATGCACTCTGCTGAACCAAATCTAGTCCATAGTCTAGAAGACATATTCTTGGAGGAAAATCCCCCCCATCTACCATGCTTATTAATCTCACCCACCTTACTCTGTCCATTCCTACACACATCCAACTTCATCCACATCTAACTTGAGTCAATTTGTCTTGACAATGAGCAAGCCCTGCAATAGAACCCGTCCACCGCTCACCTCAGCAAGCTCTTCACATGGCCGCAACATCATCAGATGCTGAACTTTATTCTCCTCTTCTGGGGTCAGAGAGGAGGCATAGAACGGAAGGACTTTCTCTTCTTCCGTTTCCAGTTTCCTGCACATCTCTGCCATCTTCAGAATGTGTTCACCCTGAGCACATCAAAGGAGTCAACATTTACCACGACAATTATTCAAGATTTGACCCTAAAAGAGCTACATTCATAAGAATTCACTGAGATGAATGACAATGGTCAAAGCTAAAGCATTTATGAGTTACTATTATACAAGTATTAAAGAGTTGAAGCAAGGGTACAATATTGGGAACCAGGGCTGGTAATCTGCCAATGAAACAGAGAACAGAGCCTCAAGCAATGGAGCAACACTCGAACGTTTCATGTGGAGAGGATTGGTACATTGATAAAACAGAACCCATGAACATGTTAAATTACTGAGTTCTTCACACAATTTGGAACGATGTGGTATGCTGAAAACCTAGAATACACAATGAGACAGGTATCATCACACATCATGTAGCTGCTTCTAGAATATGTGACGTATAGGTGAGATTTTTCAGAAAGGACATGGAAATTCTTAAATTAGTTGATCAGAACAAAGCTTAGATAATGAGAAGTAATCTCACAAAGTGATTTGTGGCAATGTGCTGAATAAATAAATATTCTGGAGCTTTGCTGAATGCTGGAATCAATAAGAATCTATTTTCCTCATATGTTTCATTCAGGGCCCTGTCACTTTACCTTCTCACAAACATTCTTCAGTGTTTTGATTGCAGCATTACTTTCAAGGGTTAGCTTGATGAGCCGCTCATGTTCACGTGCTCGGAGATAATTCATCTGGCTTTTCTGCATCAGGAAATGCTGCTTAATTGCTTCCTTTTCATCTCGTAATTTTTTATTCTGCGCCTCACATTTCCGTGCATTAGCTGCCATCTTGACCTTCAGTGCTACTATTGTATCCTAGTAATAAAAAATAAAGCAGTCAAACTTTATACTGATTTTTTAAAATGAGAACAAGATTATTAGCACTGGCAATATCAAGTCAGACAACTGTAGGACTGAACACAAAGTACATCAAGAAATAGTGATTAGGTGATGTCAAGCTTGAGTTTGACAGTACAGAGACAGATGGCAAGGGCTACACAGTTTTGAGGTGATATTGTACAAATCATTCTCTAAACTTTTCCCGTTAGGAGTGTCCGGTGTTAAATCACAGGGTTTTTCCTCACAATGTTTAATTCATTCAAATAAATTTGCCTGTGACTTCCCAATGTGTTAATTTCCACACTAGCTGCACTCATTCATAAAATCCAACTCTGAGTTCATACAGTGAGGATTTATTGGGGAATAATGTTGTCAGATGGTAAATCTGGAGCTTGCAAGGCCCAAAGGAACGTTCAGAGGAGCTGCTATTCATAATGCTCAGAGACTACAAGAAAAGCTACAGCAAAGAGAAAGAGTGCTTTAGTATTCTAAACAATAACTAAGCAAAGTAGCATATAAATTCAATCCGAGGAAAGGTGCAGCTACAACAGTGCTGTTTATAACTTTTCACATCTTTGCTCAAATATGGTCAAATTACTAACTGTGGTACAGTACACCAGCTACTGTTGGTATTTAGTTTAACCTACTTGCATTCTCTGTAACTTTTTCATCTGCATTTCAATCTCTGTTGCGCTCTTCTCATCTCGTGCCTTCAGTGTTTCAAATGCAATTTTCCGATCCTCAGTTGAGTCAATATAGTTCTTCAGTGCATGTTGAAACTGCAACCACAGGTCTTCCACTAACCCCTCCAGATTAACTCTGAGCGAATGCTTCTCCTCCAGACTCTAAATACAGCAACATACACCACAGCTCTCATTAAGTTTAAAGGTGTTGTTTGCTTAAGCAATTTGGAAATATTAGAAATGACAAATAATTGTTTTTTTTGCAACCAGCCTTAGGTTCTACACTTAGGTTTGGATAGCAACTCTAATAAGATTCATGAAAATACAATAAACAGTCTTAATTCTGACAGTACAATATTAATGCTGATGAATCCGTGAGAATAGGAAAGTGACCGTGCGTCATGTTTTGCTCCATGTTAATTTTCATCAGAAAGCCTCTGTGTTAAACAGTAGGAAGTGTCATTGGACTTTAACCGTGTGTACTACACTGGACATCTTAGAATCCAAAGAATAAAATACCTGCTTGTTAAGGACAGCGAGGAGTCTTTTAAAGGCGGGGATAACAGAGTGCAATCTTACAGTTTAAATGAATATAAAGATTTTGTCACTTTCCCAGGAGTGAATAACAAAGGAGATTACAGTCCCAAAGCCTGGACGCAATGTCCATTGATATCTGAGTGCAGCAGAAGGACAGAGCACTCTGGACACATACAGGACATAGAATGAGTACAGCTATTACTTTAGTCACGTTCTTCCTCAACTTGCAGCTTTTTCCCAAAAAACACCATACTGGACCCCATTCCCAGCAGAAGATGTCCAAAGAGACTAGGGGGTTTAGGTGCATAGATCTTTAAAATGCCACTTACAGGTACAGAGAATAATCAAGGTGGTTAATGGAATGCTGATCTTTATATCAACAGGAACATAAGGACGCTGAAGTTATGCTGCAGCTATACAAAACCCTAGTAAGACCACATTTGGAGAATTGTGAGCAGATTTGGGCACCACACCTCAGGAAGGATATATTGGCTTTGGAGGGAGTGCAGCGTGGGTTTACAAGAATGATACCTGGACATCAGGGTTTTAATGAGCAGAGATTTCACAAATTAGAACTATTTTCGCTAGAATTTAGAAGGTTAAGGGGTGATCTGACCAAAGTCTTCAAGATACTAACAGGAAAAGAAGGTAGATAAACTATTTTCACTGGTTGGAGATTCTACAACTATGGGGCATAGTCTAAGGATTAGGGCCAGGCCATTCAGGAGAGATGTTAAGAAGCCCTCCATGTCCTAACCAAGTGGCTTGCTAGGCCAGTTCTGAGGGCAGTTCAGAATCAACTACATTCTGTGGGTCCGAAGTCACACGTAGGCTGTGGCCTGGAAGTATTATCGTCATTGTTGCTAGACAATTAATCCAGAAACTCAGCTATTGTTCTGACGGCCTGGATTTGAATCCCACCATGGCAGATGGTGGAATCTGAATTCAATTTTAAAAATCTGGAATTAAGGATCTACTGATGACCATGAATCCATTGTCAGAAAATTCAATCTGGTTCACCAATGTCCTTTAGGGAAAGAAATCTGCCATCCTAACCTGGCCAGGCCTACATGTGACTCCAGATCCACAGCAGCTCAACTCTCAGCTGCCCTCTGAACAAGGGCAACTAGGGAATAAATGCTGACCAGCCAGCAACACCCATGTCCCACAAATTATCATTTTTAAAAAAATGCAAGACCAGGTAAGGACAGCAGATTTCTTTCCCTAAAGAGCACTGGTGAACCAGATGGGTTTTTACAACAATCCAGTACATTCATGACCACCATTACTGGGAGAACTTTTTTTTGAAAATTCCAATTTTATCAGTTAACTGCATTTAAATTCCTCATCTATCATGGTCAGACTTAAACTCATGGTCCCAAATCTTCCTGAGACTCTGGATCACTGGTCCAAGAACATTATGCAGCAACTTCCTGCTGGAAAGTAAGTGCACACAGACATTGGAAGAACACAGAATTGGACTCCCACAGTCCAATAGCTTGCCAACCCTTGTTGGGCCCCACAAATGAAGAATACCTGCTTTTATTAAAGCAGTGTCTTAAGAGAATGGCAGTTTTAGTATATAAAAAAAACAGCATTTCCCACTAAGATATCTGTGATAATGTTCAGACCCAGAACACCCACAAATTTGAATTCTGTATGTTCTACAAAAGTCATAGTGAAACTTTCTAAATAATCTATTGTGTTGATAACCAATTATTTCCTGTATTTGTGACAGTACTTGGATTACATGGTGTCTGTAGTCTTTGCTTTACTGGTGGGGTCCTGAGCTTCTTACCTTGTTTTTAAGGTCATCCCTTGTGCTGTTGAATTCTTGCCGTGCTTCGTTTGCGACCTCACCAAAGATCTGATCCATGGCATACATGATATCCTCCAGATTGGTCATCTCTTGCTCATGCTGTACAATCATCTGCTGTCTACAGAGGCGGATTGAATTCAGCCTTTATTACAACAGCCACCTTCCTCGCCACAACATGTAAAACAGATTACACCATTACACTTGCACAGTTATGTCATTTGAAAAGATAATTTGGCAATTTGAGGATGGCACGCTGGCTAGCACTGCTGCCTCACAGCACCAGGGTTCGATTCCCAGCCTCGTGTCACCGCCTGTGTGGAGTTCGCACATTCTCTGTGTCTGCGTGGGTTTCCTCCGGGTGCTGCAGTTTCCTCCCACAGTCCAAAGATGTGTTGGTTAGGTTGACTGGCCATGATAAATTGCCCCTTAGCGTCAGGGGAACTAGGAGGGTAAATATGAGGGGTTATGGGGATAGGGCTTGGGTGAGATTGTAATTGGTGCAGGCTTGATAGGCCAAATGGCCTCCTTAACATAAGAACTAGGAGCAGGAGTAGGCCATTGGGCTCCTCAAGCCTGTTCCACCATTCAGTACGATCACAGGTGATCTTTTTGTGGCCTCAGCTCCATTTACCCACCCGTTCACCATAACCCGTAATTCCTTTACTCACCAAATCTATTTATCTTTGCCTTAAAAACCCTCCACTGCTTCACTGGGCAGGAATTCTCCTGCACTGTAGGGATTCTGTGATTCTAATTGAAAACAAATTTATTTTTTCCCAAAGTAAATATGCTCCACAAGTTCAGTGGCAAGAGCCACAACTTCTATTTCAGAGTTCAGCATCTGATGACACCTTGTTGCATCCCAAACCTATCAGGAAAGGTGCAAGTTGAACACTGACCTCTCAGCATCAAATTCTTCCTTCAGTGAGGCCAACTCTGCCTCAAATTCATTCTCGATTAAGAGCAGTCGACTGCGCTGCAGATCCACCAGCTTATCTACGTTCTGAATATGGTTCCGCAAAGCTGTTGCGTACTGCTCATCTGCCTCTTCCAAATCCTTTGTTAAAGCCTGGGAGAAGAGGCATTAGAAATACATTACTGGTTCCTCCAATGGCTCAGTAAATTTAAAGAGTTTGCTCAACAGCACCCTCTTTGACATAGCAACCTCAGAGTTTCACGTCACGACATTAGTCAGAACATGTTATTGTAATATGAGAGCTGCAGGCTGGACAAGATGCAGGTTTGGGATCCTGACTCCAAATCTCAGTAGCAGCATCTCTGCAGGTTCCTGAGTGGGCACAGTAAATGGTAAATCTATCTTGGGATGTTCTGGTGCCAGCAGTGCAAAAGTAGCCAAGGCTTTGCAGATGCCCAGTTAGCCCAGTGATTTGGATGTGTGCATAAATGTGAGCAGTTGAGGGGAGAATGTAGTGGCTTCAGCAATCTGAATGTGGACAATGGGGAAGCAGCCCACTGCCTCCAAGAGCACGGAAATCTCTCACTTTAACAGGGAGGCAGTCTGCCGACAGATGGTTCACCGTTCAAGACTTCATACAAAGAACAAAAGAACAAAAAAAAGCCCAGGAAACAGGCCCTTCGGCCCAACGAGCCCGCGCCGCCATTCCAACACCACCAGTCCCCCCCCTCCACCCATGAACATTGTCTAATGTCTTATGGCCATCCACATTGAGGGAAACTAATTTAGGGACAATTTATTCCTGCCAATCAGCCTAACAGCACATCTTTGGGGTGTGGGAGGAAACCGGAGCACCCGGAGAAAACCCACGCAAGCACGGGGAGAATGCGCAAACTCCCACAGACACTGGCCCAAATCCATGTGTCTGCACAGCAAACGGTGATAGTCACTGAGCTGTCGTCTTGCCCAGTATCTGGTCCAGTCTAGGCACACACTAACGACATGAAGCACTAGGCCAATCTTGAACAACCAAGAGCAGCCCAAGTATGACCCATCGCATGTATGCCCCTCGTTGGATGCAAGGCGGACTGACTTAAAACCTGTGAATGAAAAGGAAAAAAACATTATTAATGTACCATATTCATTTACCTTTCCAGGGACGCCCCAATGCTTAATGATCCTTATTTAAAACAGTCTCCTATATCCACCCATCTCCAACCCACTCATGTGCCTGTCTAAGTTACTCTTAAATGACTCTAGCATGTTTGCCTCTACGACCTTATTTGGCAGAGCATTCCATACCCCCACTACCCTCTGTGTGAAAAACCTCCCTCTAATATCTGTGTTATACCTCTCCCCCCTCACCTTAAGCCCATGGCCCCTTGTCCTATGTGTCTCTATCATAGGAAATAGTTTACCTCTATTTACTCTATTTATACCCTTCATAATCTTATATACCTCTACTAGATACCCCCTCAGCTGCCGTCTTTCAAGGGAAAAGAGCCCCAATTTATTCAATCTTTCCTCATACCCCAGTTCTTCCATACCAGGCAACATCCTGGTAAACCTCCTCTGCACTCTCTCCAGAGTCTCCACATCCTTCCGGTAGTAAGGCAACCAGAACTGGACGCAGTACTCTAAATGCGGCCTAACCAACGTTCTGTACAACTGCAACATTAGACTCCAGCTCTTATATTCCAGCCAAAATGCATCACCTCACATTTATCCGGATTAAACTCCATTTGCCATGTATCTGCCCAATCAACCAGCCTATCAATATCCCGCTGTATTGCCAGACACTGCTCCTCACTGCCCGCCAATCCAGCCATCTTGGTGTCATCAGCAAATTTGCTGATCACACCACCTACTCCCTCTTCCAAATCATTTATATGATCCGCCAAATATTCACATACACATCTGACCATCCTAAGCATGCACAACATCACATAATGTCAAGCATGAATTTTTAAATAACGTGGTTTTAAAGACACACAGTTCTCACTGACAAGGTGATGAGGATCAATCCTTGGCCTGGTGTATCCAACAGGTCACACATGCAAGAGGTGTCTTTGTGCCTGGACAGTTTCAAGCTGGTAGTTAGTCTGTCTCCTCAGAAGGGGATGAAAATGTGAAAAATGGTTGTGCCTGATTCCTACTTTCACTATAGTTATACCTCATGACTAAACCCAAGGACAATGGCAATTTCTCCTTATCTTACCCTGATGACACCATCTTTCCGGTCTACAATTCTCTCAAAGGTTTGGCTCAAGATCTCCAGGTCCTTATGTAGTTCGGCAGCTTTTGCTTCCCGCATCACAGTGCGCCACTTCTCATTTAGTTTCAGTGTGTTGAGACGGGTGTTGTGCTCCTCCTTGGACAGTTTATCCTGCAAGAACAACATTAGTATTTAGATAGAAAGAGTAAGATAAATCACACCACATGTGTATTAGTCAAACCATGAAATAAATAAAGGATAAACACAGAGGCTGGGAATTCTGCAGTGAGTAACTCACCTTTTGTCTCCCCAAAGCCTGTCCACCATCTACAAGGCACAAGTCAGGAGTGTGATGGAATACTCCCCACTTGCCTGGATGGGTACAGCTCCAACAACACTCAAGAAGCTCGACACCATCCAGGACAAAGCAGCCCACTTCATTGGTACCCAATACACTACCTTTAACATTCACTCTCTTCACTGCTGGCAGCAGTGTGTACCATCTACACAATGCATTCCAACAACTAAGCAGCTGGGAATGGAGAGAGCATTGGAGGAATAGAGAGAGAGTAGGAGGGATCTCAAAAGGGGAGTTAGGAGAGCAAAGAGGGGGCATGAGATGGCTTTGGCAGGTAGGGTTAAGGAGAATCCAAAGGCGTTTTACTCCTATCTTAAGAGCAAAAGGGTGGCTAGGGGTAAAATCGGTCCCCTCAGGGACAGACGAGGGGAACTGTGCTTAGAGGCAGAGGGAATGGGGGAGATCCTGAATGAATACTTTGCATCGGTATTCACGAAGAAGAGGGGCTTGATGTCTGGTATGGTCATCGAGGGAGCTGTAGACCAATTGAAAGATCTATCGATTACGAGGGAAGAAGTGTTAGGGCTTTTACGTAGCATTAAAACCGATAAATCTCCAGGGCCTGATGGCATTTATCCTAGGCTGCTTAGGGAGGCAAGGGATGAGATTGCTGGGCCTCTGACGCAAATCTTTGTCTCTTCTTTGGACACAGGTGAGGTCCCAGAGGATAGCGAATGTGGTACCATTGTTTAAAAAGGGTAGGAAGGATAGCCTGGGTAACTATAGGCCGGTGAGTTTAACGTCAGTGGTAGGCAAGTTGATGCAGAGGATTCTTAGGGATAGGATGTATGAGCACTTAGAGCGTTGCGATCTGATTAAGGATACGCAGCATGGCTTTGTAAAGGGGAAGTCTTGCCTTACGAATCTGGTAGAATTCTTTGAGGAGGTGACAAAAACGGTCGACGAAGGACGAGCCGTTGATGTCGTCTATATGGATTTCAGTAAGACATTTGACAAAGTCCCTCATGGTAGGTTGGTAGAGAAGATTAAAGCTCATGGGATACGTGGCCAGGTATCTAGATGGGTAGAGAACTGACTTGCAAAGAGGAGTCAGAGAGTAGTAATGGAGGGGTCCTTTTCTAGCTGGAGGTTTGTCACTAGTGGTGTGCCGCAGGGCTCAGTACTGGGACCTCTTCTCTTTGTAGTGTATATAAATGATTTGGAAGAGGGAGTAGGTGGTGTGATCAGCAAATTTGCTGATGACACCAAGATGGCTGGATTGGCGGGCAGTGAGGAGCAGTGTCTGGCAATACAACAGGATATTGATAGGCTGGTTGATTGGGCAGATACATGGCAAATGGAGTTTAATCTGGATAAATGTGAGGTGATGCATTTTGGCCAGAATAATGTAGGGGGGAGTTATATGATAAGGGTAAGCCCATAAGGAGTACAGAATCGCAGCGAGACCTGGGGGTGCAAGTGCACAAGTCTTTGAAGGTGGCAGTGCAAGTGGAGAGTGTGGTGAAGAAAGCCTATGGTATGTTAGCCTTTATAGGAAGGGGTATAGAATATAAGAGCTGGAGTCTAATGTTGCAGTTGTACAGAACGTTGGTTAGGCCGCATTTAGAGTACTGCGTCCAGTTCTGGTCGCCTTACTACCGGAAGGACGTGGAGACTCTGGAGAGAGTGCAGAGGAGGTTTACCAGGATGTTGCCTGGTATGGAAGGACTGGGGTATGAAGAAAGATTGAAGAAATTGGGGCTCTTTTCCCTTGAAAGACGGCGACTGAGGGGGGATCTAGTAGAGGTATATAAGATTATGAAGGGTATAGATACAGTAAATAGAGGTAAGCTATTTCCTATGATAGAGACACATAGGACAAGGGGCCATGGACTTAAGGTGAGGGGGGAGAGGTATAACACAGATATTAGAGGGAGGTTTTTCACACAGAGGGTAGTGGGGGTATGGAATGCTCTGCCAAGTAAGGTGGTGGAGGCAAACACGCTAGAGTCATTTAAGAGTGACTTAGACAGGCACATGAGTGGGTTGGAGATGGGTGGATATAGGACATTGTTTTATTAAGGGTCATTAGCATTGGGGCGTCCCTGGTAAGGCAAATGGATATGGTACAATAATAATGTTTTTTTTTCTTTTCATTCACAGGTTTTAAGTCAGTCCGCCTTGTGTCCAACGAGGGGCATACACGCGATGGGTCGTACTTGGGCTGCTCTTGGTTGTTCGAGATTGGCCTAGTGCTTCATGTCGTTAGTGTGTGCCTAGACTGGACCAGAGACTGGGCAAGACGACAGCTCAGTGACTATCACCGATTGCTGTGCAGACACATGGATTTGGGCCGGTGTCTGTGGGAGTTTGCGCATTCTCCCTGTGCTTGCGTGGGTTTTCTCCGGGTGCTCCGGTTTCCTCCCACACCCCAAAGATGTGCTGTTAGGCTGATTGGCAGGAATAAATTGTCCCTAAATTAGTTTCCCTCAATGTGGATGGCCATAAAACATTAGACAATGTTCATGGGTGGAGGGGGGGGACTGGTGGTGTTGGGATGGCGGCGTGGCTCGTTGGGCCGAAGGGCTGTTTTGTTCTTCTTTGTTTAACTCACTAAGACTCCTTCACTAGCACCTTCCAAGCCTGCGACCTCAAACACCTAGAAGGACAAGGACAAGGACAGCAGATATCTGGGAACATCACCACCTGCAAGTTCACCTCCAAGTCACTCACCATCCTGACCTGGAAACATGTCGCCATTTCTACATTGTTGCTGGGTCAAAATCCTGCAACTCCCAAACAGCACTGTGGGTGTGTACCTACACCACATGGGCTGCAGCGCTTCAAGAAGGCAGCTCACTGCCACCTTCAAGAAACTAGAAGCAGGAGTAGGCCATTCAACCCTTCAAGCCTGCTCCATCATTCATTTTGATCATGGCTGATCATTGAATTGAATATCCTGAGCTCCCTTCCTCCCATACCCCTTTAGCCCCAAGAGCTATATCTAATTTCTTCTTGAAATCCAATAACATTTTGGCCTCAATTCTGTGGGAGTGAATTCCACACATTCACCACCCTCTGGGTGAAGAAATTTCTCCTCACCTCAGTCCTTATCCTTAAACTACGACCCCCTAGTTCTGGACTCCCTCACCATCGGGAGGTGGAGAGGCTCTTCCCGCTCAGAAAGGACAGTAGGACTAGAGAGCACAGCCTCAAGATAAAGGGGGGGCAGTTTAGAACGGAGTTGAGGAGGAACTTCTTCACTCAAAGGGTGGTGAATCTCTGGAATTCTCTGCCTGTTGAAGTGGTGGAGGCTGCCTCGCTAAATATTTTTAAGACGCGGGTTGATAGGTTTTTGATAGGCAAGGGGTTTAAGGGTTATGGGGAGAGGGCGGGAATGTGGAACTGAGACACAACAGATCAGCCATGATCTTATTGAATGGCGGGGCAGGCTCGAGGGGCTAGATGGCCTACTCCTGCTCCTATTTCTTATGTTCTTATTATCGGGAACATTCCTTTCTGAATTTACCTGGTCTAACCCTGTTAAAATTTTTAAAGTTTCTATGAGGTCCCCTTTCACTCTTCTAAACTCCAGTGAATACAATCCTAACCGACTTAGTCTCTCCTCATATGACAACCTGCCATCCCAGGAATCAGCCTTTGCTGCACTCCCTCTATAGCAAGGACATCCTTCCTCAGATAAGGACACCAAAACTGCACACAATACTCCAGGTTTGGCCTCACCAACGCCCTATATAACTGCAGCAAAACATCCATTTCTCTATACACAAATCCTCTCACTGTGAAGGCTAACATATCATTTGCCGTCTGCTGTACCTGCACGCTTACTTTCAGCGACTGATGCAGGAGAACTCCAAGATCTCATTGAGTATCCAGCTCTCTCAATTTACCCCCATTCAAGTAATACTCTGTCTTCCTATTATTGCTATCAAAGTGGATAACCTCACATTTAGGGATGGGCAATAAGTGTTGGCCTAGCCAACAATGTTCACATCCCATCAACAAATAAAAACTATTCTTTGGAAAAACAGATTTTAAAAGGGAAGTACCTTTAAGAATTGATTCAACATGTCTTCTTTCTTCTTTTGCATCTCTTCCTCCTCCAGCATTTTCTGTTGCATGTACAGCAGTTGCTCCTCCTCAGTCATTTTGGCCATTTTCTTACCCTTCTTCGGCATGGTGACTCAATCTGTGGACTCCTAAAGAGATTTGCAAGTCACCAACATGGCAAAAGCAAGTGACCACCCATACTAGGTTAGAATGCAGTCATTTGTAAAGAAGCATCAGACCTAGACTTTTGACTTTTACAATTGTAGCATTTTGGAACATTCAATAATAAAAAATGGCTTCCAAGGCCCATCTTACAACGTCGGGGCGCTTGATTGTGACATGTAATGATTATTTATGCTATGATTAAACTACATCGATTTATATAAGCAAAATACTGCAGATGGAAATAAGATTTCCAACCCCCCGCCCCAACCACCCAAACAACCCATTCACCCCCAACTCAAACACCGCCCCCCACCACACCATGGACCCATTTCCTTGCCATACTCTCAAGGGTGGTGAATCTCTGGAATTCTCTGCCCGTTGAAGTGGTGGAGGCTGCCTCGCTAAATATTTTTAAGACGCGGGTTGATGGGTTTTTGATAAGCGAGGGGATTAAGGGTTATGGGGAGAGGGCGGGAATGTGAAACTGAGACACGACAGATCAGCCATGATCTTATTGAATGGCGGGGCAGGCTCGAAGGGCTAGATGGCCTACTCCTGCTCCTATTTCTTATGTTCTTATATTGACCATAAAACAGGAGGAAAGAACCGACTCACTGCCCCACCAAGACATCTTCATGACATATCCACTGGGAAAGGCCAGACAACCCACAACAAAAAAACATCCAAACAGACCAGAAATAAAGTAAACATCTCCAAACACACTCCCAACCCCCTTCAGTCTTTCCTCAAACATCCCCCCCCTGCCCCCAACCCATTCTCCCAAACCGATGCCAATGAGGGAGCCAGCAGAGCAGGAGGGGAAGGTATGGGGGAAGGTGGCACACAAGACCAACCCTGAGGACATAAGGCAAACAAACAAGGGAGAACAAGGAGAAACAGCCGGGGGGAGAGGGAGAACAAGGAGAAACAGCCGGGGGGAGAGGGAGAACAAGGAGAAACAGCCGGGGGGAGAGGGAGAACAAGGAGAAACAGCCGGGGGGAGAGGGAGAACAAGGAGAAACAGCCGGGGGGAGAGGGAGAACAAGGAGAAACAGCCGGGGGGAGAGGGAGAACAGAAAACCCAGCATTGTGTGAAGATAGACATGTAATCCAAATATGTGGAATCATTCATTTAGGGTGGCACAGTGGCAAGCACTGCTGCCTCACAGCACCAGGGACCCAGGTTCGACTCCTGGTTTGGATCCCTACCGACGTGGAGTTTGCATGTTCTCCCTGTGTCTGCGTGGGTTTCCTCCCACACTCCAAAGACGTGCTAATTAGGTAGTTTGGCCATGCTAAACTCTCCCTTCATGTACCCTTCCACAGTAAGTTCATTAGTGTTAATGTAAGCTTACTTGGAACACTAGAATAAATTGTCATAGTAATTTTTGTACTGCCAAAAGTTCTGGCCTCATGCCAAACCCACAAAGCATCTGGATAAACAAGGATGTTCCTACACCCACTTGCTCCGCCAGCTAATGCCCAATACATAACTACCCTAATCCACACCACCCTGTCCACCAGAACATAAAAACACCCACAAGGTCACTCCATCTCACCAGCTCTGGGAGCCCCCGCCCCACCACACCCGCCCTCCCCCTCTCCCTCTCCCCCTCTCCCCCTCCTTTCCCAAACGTCGTATGGGAGCTGGGGCCCAGGCTTGACACTCAATCTCACCCCGCTTCCCCTCTCTCTGTCTCTCGCTCCTGATTAACAGCCCCCTCCCCGCAGGCTCCTCGCCGCTGTTCGCCTGACCGTCCCCTAGCAACCGCTCGCCATGGCAACCACCAACAAGGAGCGAAATGAAACAAAGATAGTTGTTGACACCACCTCCTGCAGCAACACCCCCCTTCAGGCCGGAGGATTCGTCTTTTCACCGCCTTTTCAGGCTCGCTTTCAAGCCTGGCCGTGTGGAAAGATGTAATTTTGCAGATAATTTTGAAAAAGCGTCCGAATCTGAAATATAAAGATGAAGTGCTGGGAATCTTAAAAAAGTCATTTACGGGATGTAGGTGTCACTGGCTAGATCCAACATTTATTCTCCAAGCCTAATTGCCCTTGAAGAGGGTGGTGGTGAGCTGTCATGTTGAATCGCTGCAGTCCATGTGGTGTAGGTACACCCACAGTGCTGTTAGGGAGGGAGTTCCAGGATTGTTATTGGACATCAGTCAGTCCATGAGGTGTAGGTACACCCACAGTGCTGTTAGGGAGGGAGTTCCAGGATTGTTATTGGACATCAGTCAGTCCGTGTGGTGTCAGTACACCCACAGTGCTGTTAGGGAAGGAGTTCCAGGATTGTTATTGGACATCAGTCAGTCCATGTGGTGTAGGTACACCCACAGTGCTGTTAGGGAGGGAGTTCCAGGATTGTTATTGGACATCAGTCAGTCCATGTAGTGTAGGTACACCCACAGTGCTGTTAGGGAGGGAGTTCCAGGATTGTTACTGGACATCAGTCAGTCCATGTGGTGTAGGTACACCCACAGTGCTGTTAGGGAGGGAGTTCCAGGATTGTTATTGGACATCAGTCAGTCCATGTAGTGTAGGTACACCCACAGTGCTGTTAGGGAGGGAGTTCCAGGATTGTTATTGGACATCAGTCAGTCCATGTGGTGTAGGTACACCCACAGTGCTGTTAGGGAGGGAGTTCCAGGATTGTTATTGGACATCAGTCAGTCCATGTGGTGTAGGTACACCCACAGTGCTGTTAGGGAGGGAGTTCCAGGATTGTTATTGGACATCAGTCAGTCCATGTAGTGTAGGTACACCCACAGTGCTGTTAGGGAGGGAGTTCCAGGATTGTTATTGGACATCAGTCAGTCCATGTGGTGTAGGTACACCCACAGTGCTGTTAGGGAGGGAGTTCCAGGATTGTTATTGGACATCAGTCAGTCCATGTGGTGTAGGTACACCCACAGTGCTGTTAGGGAGGGAGTTCCAGGATTGTTATTGGACATCAGTCAGTCCATGTGGTGTAGGTACACCCACAGTGGTGTTGGGGAAGGAGTTCCTGAATTTTGACTCAGTGACTGAAAGAACGGCTGATATATTTCCAACTCAGTATGGTGAGTGATTTGGAAGGGAACTTCCAGGTGTTGGTATTCCCACATGTCTGCTGCGTTTGTCCGTCTAGGTGGAAGAGATCGTGGGTTTGGAAGGTGCTTCGAAGGTGCCTCGGTGAGTTGCTTGTGTAGAGAGTTAACTTTTCAAAGTTCATTAACTTGAAATTCATGACGGAATTTTCCCATCTTGCCCGCCATGGGAATTGTAGCGGGCATGACAGAAAATTCAGCAGATCATTTAAAGGTCCGTTGACCTCAGGTGGGAATTTTGGGTGTTTGCACGCACATGGTTGGAAAGTCCCATTCTTTGTTTCGCTCACTACAGATGCTGCCTGACCTGCTGGCTATTTCCGACATTTTCTCTTCCTCCTTCGGATTTTCAGAATCCATCGTATTTTCCTTTTGTGTTAAAACCTGTTTCATACAAAATCAATGCCCAATTTCGTTTCTTCAAGCGTATCAATAACGAGAAGACTTCAGTTAAATCCAAATCACAGACACTGTCCCAGGTAGGACGTTTTTTTTAAATGACATCTGAGGGGTAAGCATAAGGCAGCAAATAATATTGTATTATATGCCTGAGGAAAATATTTGGCAAAATTGTGTGAACTAATAATATCAAAAACTCTAGAGCTGTCAACATCGAGTAAATCTTACAACTGAAATATAGAAAGGAAGCAAAAGTTGTCAAACTGCTTCAAAGCAAACACTACAACCTCAAATACAAAAATTAATTATTCATAAAGCAGCCTGAATTTAGGCCTGTGGCTTATAGACTGCCTTATGGTGATGGAATAAACTAAATTCTATTTTCATTCAATCATGGTTTGAGACTCACATGTGGCACAATCGGTTTGTTTTTCTACGAAAAAAAACTTACCAGTAAGTTACCGGAGTTCAGAAGAATGGGGGGGGGGAATCTCATCAAAACCTATAAAATTCGAACAGAACTGGACAGGGTAGATGAAAGAAGGATGTTCCCAATGTTGTGGGGGGGGGGGGGGGGGGGGGAGTCCAGAACCAGGGATTACAGTCTGAGGATCTCGGGTAGATGGTTCAGGACAGAGATGAGGAGAAATTTCTTCACTCAAGCGTGATCAGCCTGATGGATTCACTACCACAGGAAGTAGGCCAAAACATTGATTGTTTTCAAGAGGCAGTTAGATATAGCACTTGCGGCGAAGGGGTTTGAAGGATATGGGGGGGAAGATGGGATCAAACTATTGAGTTGGATGGCCAGTCACGATCGCAATGAATGGTGGAGCAGGCTCAAAGAGCTGAATGGCCTCCTCCTGTCATAACTTATCCAGAGGCCTAGGAATTTGGCTGTTGGCACAATTATTCAGGTGCTAAATGAGGTATTAAGCTCAGTATGGCTTCCAGGAAGCGTGCACATTCCCAGTTGGAAGTGCTCACCATATTGGATGCTGTTGAGCCGATGTCAGGTGTGCACATAGGGAACATTTGATTTAAATTGGGGTTCTGTGCTTTGTGCAGGACCCACTCTTTATGCGTGAAAGCCTGACGCTGCACTCACCACTTTCTGAACTCACACAGCAGGAAGCACCTCTGACTTAATCTAAATGCGGAGCTGGGGGGGAGCAGGATTACCCACCAACTGCTCCCTCACAGCCTGAAGGCCAATTTCCCTCCCCCCGCACCCCATCTAACCCTCAGCCACAACCCAAAGAGCTGCTGCAATTAGAGAGATTCCTCTGTCGTTTGCCCCTATTTGTGGATAGTGAGCACCACTATCAGAGCCGTGTGACACAACTGTTGGAAAAAAAAGCACCAACTGCTGTCTATTGGAACTGGGCTGTGCTTCAGTCAGTAAATGTATTCCCTCTGGTGATTCTTTTAACCTTTTTTTCCAAACTTGCCTCTCCAGCCTGCTTAATGAGCATCCAGAGTCTGACACCAAATCATTTCCATCTAAGCAGTCCTCCCTATGTCTGAGTTAAGAGCAGTTTAACCATGCCAAAGATTTTGCTTCAGATCCTGCCTACAGAACAGGTTCTGAGATACATCTATGATTCCTCAGAGGGCAGTGTCCAAGGTTGTTCTTTACAACAGGAGTCTGATTGGATGCTTGAAGCAAAAGGAATGTTATAAACCTGTCTTCATTCTGACAGTGCAGAATGTAACATCAGATTAAATTGCTCATCAGCCATGCTTGCTTTTTTAATGGGAGGTTTGATGCACCGTGGGGCATTAGAGTTCAATGGTATTGATTTGTTCTGGTAACAATTTCACCTTTTTCTGTTCTGTTTATCGATTCTTTTTTGTTCAAGACAAGTTGGAAAAATCTAGTGGAAAAATAAAGTTACATTAAAATTATGAATCACAATATAAAGTAAGAAAGAAAACATTATATTAATCGGGAACACTTTTCACGAATACCAGACTTCTCAAAGTGCTTTACAGACAATGAAGTTCTTTTTGAAGTGTGGTCACTGTCGTAATGTAGCAAATGCGGCAGCTGATCTGTGCACAGCAAGATCCCACAAGCAGTGGTGCAATAATGACCAGATAGAATTCGTTTGGTTAGATTACCCCCAGACTAAATGCCAACGAGCGTGAAAATGGGAGAGTTTCAGATCCGATCAGAGGAAAAATCTTATCACACTTAGTAAAAAAAAAGAGGCAAAGTGTGATTCTTGCCAGTAGGGGGTGTGAACAGAGTCTATTCACACCGGGAGAGCTGCCTACTGACTGCTAGACGGCGCTATTGCACATGTGCCCGATCGCCCAGCGCACTAATATAATAGCACATAGTGCACTGGGAGATTTTCACCCCCCACTCCACCCCCACCCCAGACATTGCCGCCCCCACCACCACCATAGTGGCCTGCTGAGCTAGTAAGATTGCACCCCCCCCCCCTTCTTTTTTTACAATGTTGATTGAGGGATAAATATTGGACGGGACACGAGGGAGAACTGCCCCTGTTCTCTTTCGAAATAGTGCCGTGGGATCTGTTGCAGAGTTCTCTGGAGGTTAGGTATCGCCAAAACTTCTGCGGACACAAAGACTCACGAAAGCCAGTGTCCTGGTTAAACACGTATCTTTATTAACCAACGATCAATGGGAGAATGAGCATTGGGCAGTCTAATGCCTCACTACAAGAGAAGGTTTTGAGCTTTCCAATACTGCTCTGAAGTTACAATGCTTCAAACAGGCAATTATACATTTCTCAAATCAAATGTTCCCGCCTTCCGTTAGTTCTGATCGAATCATCTTCAATATAAATTCATTTTTGTTAACACTTGTCATATACTTTAGCCAATTGCATTCTACTCTCTGACATCATGGGACTTCATTGGTCTGCAGAATCTGGATGCTTCCTCCCCCAATTGCTGATGCTTCTTCCTCGATTGCCCAGTAAGTCCTGGTGTTTAGCTACAAAGGTCAAAGTTAAGATTCCCACCAACACTTGCTTACGTTAATGGCCGCACCAGACAGATGTAAAACGAGCTGTAGTCCAAAAGCCAGTGTTGAGGGTAGTGAGGTACTGAGGAAGGTATCAAGGTTGCAGGAGTGTACAGGCAGACAGGATGGTGGGTTGAAGTGTATCTACTTCAATGCAAGAAGCATCCAGAATAAGGTAGGTGAACTTGGAGTGTGGATTGGTACTTGAGACAATGATGTTGTGGCTATTAAGGAGACACGGTTAGAACGGGGAGAGGAATGATTGTTGGCAGTTCCAAGGTATAGATATTTCACTAAGAGTAGGGAAGGTGGTAAAAGAGGTGGAGGAGTAGCATTGATAATCAAGGATAGTTTAACAGCTGCTGAAAGGTATTTTGAGGGGGATCTGTCTACTGAGGTAATATGGGCTGAAGTTAGAAATAGGAAAGGAGCGGTCACATTGTTAGGAGTTTTCTATAGGCCCCCAAATAGTAGTAGAGATGTGGAGGAGGAAATGGCAAAGCAGATTACGGATAGGTGTGGAGGTCACAGGGTAGTTATCGTGGGTGACTTTAACTTTCCAAATATTGATTGGAACCTTTATAGGTCGAATAGTTTGGATGGGACACTTTTTGTACAGTGTGTGCAGGAGGGTTTCCTGACACAATGCGGAGAAGCTGACAAGAGGTGGGGCCACATTGGACTTGGTACTGGGTAATGAACCGGGCCAAGTGTTAGATTTGTTTGTGGGAGAGCACTGAGATAGTGACCACAATTCGGTGTCCTTCATTATTGCAATGGAGAGGGATAGGGTCACACGGCGGGGCAAGGTTTATAATTGGGGCAGGGGTAATTATGATGCGATTAGGCGAGAATTAGGGAGCATAAGATGGGAACAGAAACTGTCAGGTAAGGGCACAAATGAAAATTGGAGCTTGTTCAAGGAACAAACAGTGCGTGTCCTTGGTAGGTATGTCCACATCAGGCAGGGAAGAAATGGCCGAGTGAGGGAACCATGGTTCATAAAGGAGGTGGAATGTCTTGTCAAGAGAAAGGAAGTGTATGTAAGGATGAGAAAACAAGGTTTAGTTAGGTCACTTGAGGGTTACAAGGTAGCTAGGAATGAGCTAAAAAAAAGGGCTTAGGAGAGCTAGGAGGGGGCATGAGAAGTCCTTGATGGGTCGGATAAAGGAAAACCCCAAGGCTTTTTACTCTTACGTGAGAAATAGAAGAATGACCAGGGTGAGGTTAGGGCCAGTCAAGGATAATAGTGGGAACTTGTGCATGGAGTCAGAAGAGATAGGTGAGGCGATGAATGAATACTTTTCTTCAGTGTTCACTCAGGAGAGGGGCCATGTTTTTAAGGATGAGATTGTGATACAGGCTGATAGGATGGAGGAGATAGATGTTCTGAGGGAAGATGTATTAGCAATTTTGAAAAACCTGAGAGTTGATAAGTTCCCTGAGCAGATGGGATACATCCTAGGATACTTTGGGAGGCAAGGGATGAGATTGCAGAGCCTTTGGCTTTGCTCTTTGGGTCCTCACCGTCCACGAGGATAGTGCCAGAAGACTGGAGAGTAGCGAATGTTGTTCCTCTGTTCGAGAAAGGAAATAGGAATGACCCTGGTAATTATAGGCCGGTTAGTCGTCGGTGGTCGGTAAGTTAATGGAAAGAATCCTGAGAGATAGGATTTATGACCATTTGGAAAGATGCAACTTAATCTGGAATAGTCGGCACGGATTTGTGAGGGATAAGTCTTGCCTCTCAAATTTGATTGAATTCTTTGAGGAGGTAACTAAGTGTGTAGATGAAGGTAGAGCAGTTGATGTCATATACATGGATTTTAGTGAGGAGTTGGATAAGGTTCCCCATGATAGGCTCATGAAGAAGGTAAGGAGGTGTGGGATAGAGGGAAATTTGGCCGATTGGATAAGTAACTGGCTGTCTCATAGGAGACAGAGGGTGGTGGTGGAGGGAAAATTTTCAGACTGGAGACCAGTTACCAGCGGTGTACCACAGGGGTCAGTGCTGGGTCCTCTGCTCTTTGTGATTTTTATCAATGACTTGGAAGAGGGGGCTGAAGGGTGGGTCAGTAAATTTGCTGATGACACCAAGATTGGTGGAGTAGTGAATGAAGTGGAGGGCTGTTGTAGGCTGAAAAGAGACATTGATAGGATGCAGAACTGGGCTGAAAAGTGGCAGATGGGAGTTTAACCCTGATAAGTGCGAGGTGATTCATTTTGGTAGGACAAACTTGAATGCGGATTACAGAGTCAACGGCAGGGTTCTGAGGAATGTGGAGGAACAGAGAGATCTTGGGGTTCATATCCACAGATCTCTGAAGGTTGCCACTCAAGTGGATAGAGCCATGAAGAAGGCTTATAGTGTGTTGGTATTTATTAATAGGGGGTTTGAGTGTAAGAGCTGTGGGGTTATGCTGCGACTGTGAACTTGGTGAGATCACATTTGAAATATTGTGTGCAGTTCTGATCACCTCACTATCAGAAGGATGTGGAAGCATTGGAGAGAGTGCAGAGGAGATTTACCAGGATGCTGCCTGGTTTGGAGGGAGAAAAGGTTGAGGGAGCTGGGGCTTTTCTCTTTAGAGCGGAGGAGGATGAGAGGCGACTTAATAGAGGTTTATAAGATGATGAGGGGGATTGATAGAGTGGACGTGCAGAGACTATTTCCTCGGGTGAATGTAGCTGTTACTAGGGGGTATAACTATAAAGTTCATGGTGGGAGATACAGGAGGGATGTCTGAGGTAGATTCTTCATCCAGAGAGTGGTTGGGGTGTGGAATGCACTGCCTGCTGTGATAGTGGAGTCGGACACTTTAGGAACTTTCAAGCAGTTATTGGATAAGCACATGGAACACACCAGAATGATAGGGAGTGGGATAGCTTGACCTTGGGTTCGGATATAACTCGATGCAACATTGAGGGCCGAAGGGCCTGTATTGTGCTGTACTGTTCTATGTTCTATGTACATTCTCATGTCTGAAGAGGCCTGCATTATCTGGATGGTGTGAAAAACCCTATTCGTAAGTGGCTCTGAGACCCTTACAGCTAGCAACTTTCGTTGATAAGAACTTGCACATTCTGCGGTTTCATTGTTTCCAAAGAATTTGGTTCTGTCTACTAAGGTTCCTTCCCATCATCCTTCACAGCAGCCTGCCTTTGGCTAAAGTCTACAGTTACATTTTAAAAATGCAGTTAATACATTTTAAAGTACCAAAATATGTGTTTAAATCAGTAATTTTTGTTCAAATCTCATACTGAGTTAAATCTCTTACTGTATTCATAATGTTTTCATGTAGACAGTTCCCCTGTTTGGCTGTGAGTCTGATCTGAGGTCATTTCACTTATTGCTAATATTTTATTAGTGACTTAAATCCCTGATTATTTGAAATTTCTCTAACCTACTAGGAATTTCTCTCCAACAGAATCTTTTATACCCACCTGAGCACACAGATGCCTGTAATACCTCATCTGAAAGACAGCACCTCTGACAGTGGCATATTCCCTCAGTACTGCACTGGGACTGTCAGCCTTGATTTTTGTGCTCAGTGTCCTGGAGTGTGGCTTGAACCCACCACATTGTAATTCAGAAGCACAAGTGGGACCAACCAAGCCATTGTTGACACAAGACAGATTTGCATGTGTACATCATGTAAGCCATGCATTGTTAAGGGATGGCCTCCACACTGAGTGTCCAGGTGTCCATTTTATGGTCAGAAGGAGAGCCTGGCTGATGATCCCGGGTAGTCAGAAGCCTGGGGCTACTTGTTCATTCAGAGTTGCTGGTGGTAAGAGTCTGGGAGACACTGTTTTCCAATCGTTGCAGGGTTCCAGACAGGTCAGAGGCTGGGAATCCTGCAGCGAGTGACTCACCTCCCAATTCCCCAACGACGGTCCACCATCTACAAGGCACAATCATAGAATCCTACAGTGCAGAAGGAGGCCTTTCGGCCCATCGAGCCTGCACCAACCACAATCCCACCCAGGCCCTATTCAATTTACCCTAGCTAGTCCCCCTGACACTAAAGAGAAATTTAGCATAGCCAATCCACCTAACCCACATATCTTTGGACTGTAGGAGGAAACCCACACAGACACAGGGAGAATGTGCAAACTCCGCACAGACAGTGACCCAAACCAGGAATTGAACCCGGGTCCCTGGAGCTGTGAGGCAGCAGTGCTAACCACTGCCACCCCAAGTCAGGAGTGTGATGGAATACTCTCCACTAGCCTGGATGAGTGCAGCTCCAACAACACTCAAAAAGAGGGGTGGCATACAGCAGCTGGTGAATTCAATAAAAATCTGGAATAAAAAAATCTACTGTTAACCATGAAACCATTGTCGATTGTTGTAAAAACCCATCTGGTTCACTAATGTCCATTTAGGGAAGGAAATCTGTTGTCCTTACCCAGTCTGGCCTACATGTGACTCCAGAGCCACAGCAACGTGGTTGACTCTTAACTGCCCCTTGAAATGGCCCAATAAGCCACTCTGTTCAAGGACATCCAGGGATGGATAACAGATACTGGCCCAGCCAGCAACAGCCACATCCCGTGAAAGAATTTTAAAAAAGCATCCAAGTCAAAGCTGCCTTGCTTAATTGGCACCCCATCCACCACCTTCAACATTCACTTCCACCACCACCAACGCAGTCATGTGTACCAAGACAGGAACTCGCCAAGCCTACTTCGACAGCACCTTCCGAACCCGAGACCCCTGCCATCTAGAAGGACAAGGACAGCAGATACCTGGAAACACCAAGTTTCCCACCAAATCATTCACCATCCTGACTTGGAAATAAACCACTGTTCCTTCACTGTCGCTGGGCCAGAATCCTGGAACTCCCTCCCTAACAGCACTGTCAAACTGAGGTCAGGTGATGAAGTTTGAAGTGAAACTCCTTTTCTTAAGTCACCATTAGCTTTGGGCTAGAGTAATTGTGAGAAGTGTGTATGTTTTGAAAACCAGGCTTTTCAAATAATAATGTATATTAATATTTAGAAGCTTGGAAAAAGCACTATTTTTATTCGGTGGTATCAATTACAATGAATAATGCAGAGTAATAGATAGAAAAGTGCATTAAAAGATTCTGTTAGATTTTTATTATTTACCTTCCAACTGCAGCAGCAGATTAACTTCAGTTGATTCCAAGAACCTCGGGGACCACTTTGTGAGATTTATTCTGCTAATAAAACACCAAATGAATCCCAACCTCTGAGGAAGTGTGACTCAGATGCCCCAGTCCACGTCCTCCAACTCTTTAGCACTCCCAGTGCACAGCTTATCTGCTTTAAATCACTTAATGGCCACATGGTTCCAGCGGTTTGCACCCACTTTGGCATTTAAATCATCCCCTTAAATGCTGAAAGAAGCTTTCCTGTGCTTGCGTCGCTCCTTTGCTTTATTGCCTCTTCCATTTGCAAACTTGTCCCTGCAGAGTTGAGGCACTGTTTAAAAAGGCAGGGCTCCGTGGGTGAATATACCACACCTCTTCCCCAGCATTCGACAGCGGTGTGACGATGATTGGTAAAGTGCTTCTGCTGGTCTTTTCCTTCGTGCTGGGCTCGGTGCAGGTGGTCACATGTGCTGAAGAGGGGCAGTTCGAGGCCATCTACCAAGTAGATCATGAGGATGGTGTCCCTGGGAGGATTTTGGCTGCCGTGGTAAGAAGCCTAACCCCTTTCGAGCCTCCAATGAGTGTAGTCTGCCTTGGTTTAAATTCTAGCAATGCTCTGAATGTAGGAACACGCCACTTCTCTGCATGTCTTATTCTGGGGGTATATTGTCCAGGTACCAGCTGCCCCCTCCATTCACCCCCTCCACCAACAAGTCACCATGGGGCAAATGCACCCATTGAGCCCAATATTTATCCCTCAGTCTGATGAAGGATTGCCTATACTCAAAACATTAGCTCTATTCTCTCTCCATAGATGCTGTCAGACTTGCTGAGATTTTTCAGCATTTCCTGTTTGTTTCAGATTCCAGCATCCGCAGTCATTTGCTTTTATTTATCCCTCAGTCATCTGATTTATCTGGTGTAGTGCTGTTTGTGGGAGCTTACTGTGCCTAAATTGGCTGTCCCATTTCCTGCATTACAACAATGACTACACTTTAAAAGAATTACTTAATTGGCTATAAAGAGCTTTTTATACTGTCAGGAATTGGAGGATGGGGGGAGAGTAGCCCCCCACCCCCCCCCCCCCCCCCCCCCCCATCACCCAATTGTCCTGGATACTCCAGGAATGAAAGATTAATCTCATGGGCATTGCTGTGAATAAATCCGGGAGGAAAAATCATTGGGGTATTACAATGTTGTGTAGGTTTTGTTTTTCCTTTGAACATTTTCTTTTATTCATTATAAATGTAATGGGAATATTTTAAAAGAAAAAAGTTTGTATGATTGGCAGGTGTGGTTGTAAGTGGAGGTCACCTGATAACACCTCCAGGAATTCATCCAATGAGAGTTGGCAATCATACATTCCAGGATTGCAAAAGGTGCTACAGAAATGCAGGTCTTTTGCCAAAGGGAGCAGAGATTGAGAATTGGCTTTTTGCTGCGGTGTCTCAAAGTCCAACTGATGCCCCTCCTCCTCAGTGTGACTCCCTGGAATGTGTCAGTGATAATTAAGCTCAATACTGTATGACCCAGTGATAAGAAACTTAGGTACACATCATCACAGGAAGTGACTCAATGTCTCATGATCTTGCTCTTGGCAAGGAAAGCCACGATAAGAGATTGTTCTGTTAAAGTTAATGTTCTCTTTATCTCAGGAGACTCAAGAAATATTCTGTGTTAGTACGACAAATGGGTGTCCCCTCTGCATAATAATTCTCAGCATGCAGCCTGGCTGATTGTCCTTCTAGCCAAGGGAACATAGGAGTTAAGAGGACACCCATGACAAATGTTACTGTCCAGTAAGCGCAGTTAATCCAGCACAGTCCTAGAATTGCCACTGGGTCCATGGGTCTCAGTGCTGCATTGGGCAGGAGATCTATTTCTGAAAGTGTTAGGCGTGCTGTCTAAATTAGTGCCCTGTTGTCTGTGTGGAGTGCAGCGCAGTCTCTGGTGGCACGGTGGTTAGTACTGCTGCCTCACAGCACCAGGGACCTGGGTTCAATTCCAGTCCTGGGTGACTGTCTGTGTGGAGTCTGCACATTTCCCCATGTCTGCGTGGGTTTCCTCCAGGTGCTCCAGTTTCTTCCCACAGCCCAAAGATGTGCATGTAAGGTTGATTGGCCATGGTAAATTGTCCCTTAGCATCCAAAGATGTGTAGGTTAGGTGGATTGGCCATGGTGGTGTTACGGGGATAGGGTGGGGGAGAGGACCTGGATAAGATACTCTGAGAGTTGGCACAGGCTCGATGGGCCAAATGGCCTCCTTCTGCACTGTGGGGATTCTATGAATGTGAGTCTGTCCGTGTGCAAATAAAAGCAGAATTTTCTACTTGCTTATGTTTATTATAGTTGAAGCTCTTTCATCTTACAATTTGAAACTTCCTCGGGTGGATGTAGCTGTTAGGTTCATGATAGGAGATATAGGAGGGATGTCCAAGGTAGGTTCTTTACTCAGAAAGTGGGTGTGGAATGGACTGCCTGCTGTGATAGTGGAGTCATTTATTGGATAAGCACATGGAACACACCAGAATGATAGGGAGTGGGATAACTTGATCTTAGGTTCAGACATAGCTCGGCACAACATCGAGGGTTGAAGGGCCTGTACTATGCTGTACTGTTCTATGTTCTATGAAACCAGTTGTTTACGCTGCACAATGGTCAGGACAAGTATGTAAATATTTCCAAAAAAGAATTGGGGCAGCGAAACACACAAGCTTCTTACTGTCTTGTGAATTATTATAACACTGTGGCAACACTCAGGTGTCACTGTGATGTTTGAGATGTAGTGCAGTCATGATGTATTCCATAATATTCCTAATGCCCCTATGCCCGTAAGTACAGTAGCATATTGCAGACTCCTGTCCATACTGTTTTAAATACAAGGATTCCACTGGTATCTGCAGTGTTGCAGACAGACTTACATTTAATTATGGGCTGGCTACAAGTTATGCTCAGCATCTGTATTGAAAGGGCTAATCAAGCTATATGTATTCTTCATTTACACATTACAATATAACATTGAATTATGTCATGTGTTTGTTCAGTGAGGCGGGGGAATGCTGAGCTTATTATTCTGGAAAGCATTGAGCAGAAGGTGCTTCCTCCCCACAACTTCTGCATCACAACCCTCCCAGAGACAATCCCCAATATTTAGACATCAGTGAATGTGAGGAGAATATAGTAGATTGCTGGCCCTGCTCCTGCTGTGGTTGGTAACTGCTTGGATTTGACCCCTTGACAGGATGGGGAAGGGGCCAGTGCAAAGAGGATGAGAAATGACCACACAATGAGCTGGCTGATCAACTCAATCGTGCACCTTCCAGGAAAATTTGGCAGAAGTTCTTCCTTCGTATTGCAGCCGCAGCGGTAAGTGTCTGCGAGGATGGCACTGGAGTGCTGTTGGATTTTTGTGTGTGTGTGAGTCTGTGTGTGTGCACGCGTATGTGTTAGTGAGTCTGCCTGTGTATGTGTGAGAGCCTGTGAGTGTCTATGTATGTGTATCTATTTGTGAGTGAATGTGTCTGTGTGTCTGTGTGTGAATGAGTGTGTCTGTCTGTGAGTGAGTGTGCCTATGTGTGTGTGTCTGTGTGTGAGTGAATGTGTCTGTGTGTGTGTATCTATGTGTGTGACTGTGTCTATGTGAGTGAATGTGTCTGTGTGTGAATGAGTGTGTCTGTGAGTGAGTGCCTATGTGTGTGTGTCTGTGTGTGAGTGAATGTGTCTGTGTGTGTGTATCTATGTGTGTGACTGAGTGTGTCTATGTGAGTGAATGTGTCTGTGTGTGAATGAGTGTGTCTGTCTGTGAGTGAGTGTGCCTATGTGTGTGAGTGAATGTGTCTGTGTGTGTGTGTACCTGTGTGTGAATGAGTGTGTCTGTCTGTGAGTGAGTGTGCCTATGTGTGTGAGTGAATGTGTCTGTGTGTGTGTGTACCTGTGTGTGAATGAGTGTGTCTGTCTGTGAGTGAGTGTGCCTATGTGTGTGAGTGAATGTGTCTGTGTGTGTGTGTACCTGTGTGTGAATGAGTGTGTCTGTGTGTGAGTGAGTGTGCCTATATGTGTGAGTGTGCCTATGTGTGTGGTGTTGTCTTTATTGGGTCCAGAGTTATTTTCAGCAAAAGACCAAAGAGCTCATTGACACATAAGCAAAACAAAACACTTCAACTTGATTTCCAATCAAATCAGAGCCACCTGTGTGACTTTTTAAAATTACCATAGAAACCCTCCACTGACTGTCCGAGAGAGCATCTTACCCAGGCCCCCATCCCCATAACGTCGTGCATTTAGCATGGCCAATTCACTAACCTTTGGACACTAAAGGGCAATTTAGCATGGCCAATCCACCTAACCTGCACATCTTTGGATACTAAGGGACCATTTAGCATGGCCAATCCACCTTTTTTTTATTCGTGGGACATGGGCATCGTTGACTGGGGCCAGCATTTATTGTCCATCCCTAGTTGCCCCTTGAGAAGGTGGTGGTGAGCTGCCTTCTTGAATCGCTGCAGTCCATGTTCTGGGGGTTGACCCACAATGCCATTAGGGAGGGAATTCCTGGATTTTGACCCAGCGACTGCGAAGGAACGGCCAATATATTTCCAAATCAGGATGGTGAGTGGCTTGGAAGGGAACTTGCAGGTGGTGGTGTTTCCATGTATCTGCTGCCCTTGCCCATCTAGATGGAAGTGGTCGTGTGTTTGGAAGGTGCTGTCTAAGGATCTTTGGTGAATTGCTGCAGTGCATCTTGTAGATGGTACACACTGCTGCTACTGAGCATCAATGGTGGAGGGATTGAATGTTTGTCAGTGTGGTGCCAATCAAGCGGGGCTGCTTTGTCCTGGATGGTGTCGAGCTTCTTGAGTGTTGTTGGAGCTGTACCTGTCCAGGCAAGTGGGGAGTATTCCATCACACTCCTGACTTGTGCCTTGTAGATGGTGGACAGGCTTTGGGGAGTCAGGAGGTGAGTTACTCACTGCAGGATTCCCAGCCTCTGACCTGCTCTTGTAGCCACTGTGTTTATGCGGTGAGTCCAGTTGAGGTAACCCCAAGGATGTTGACAGTGGGGGATTCAATGATGGTAACACCATTAGACCATTAGGCTGTGGTTAGAGTGTCTCTTATTGGTGATGGTCATTGCCTGGCATTTGTGTGACATGAATGTTACTTGCCACTTGTCAGCCCCAACCTGAATATTGTCCAGATCTTGTTGCATTTAAACATGGACTGCTTCAGTATCTGAGGAGTGGCGAATGATACTGAACATTGTGCAATCATCAGTGAACATCCCCAGTTCTGACCTTATGACGGAGGGAAGGTCATTGATGAAGCAGCTGAAGATGGTTGGGCCTAGGACACTACCCTGAGGGATTCCTGCAGAGATGTCCTGGAGCTGAGATGACTGACCCTCCACACCCACACCCATCTTCCTATGTATCAGGTATGACTCCAACCAGCAGAGAATTTGTCCCCTGATACCCATTGATTCCAGTTTGGCTCGGGCTCCTTGATGCCACACTCGGTCGAATGCAGCCTTGATGTTAAGTTAAGGGCTGTCACTCTCACCTCAGCTCTGGAATTCAGCTCTTTTGTCTATATTTGAACCAAGGCTGGGATGAGGTCAGGAGCTGAGTGACCCTGGCGAAACCCAAACTGGGCATCACTGAGCAGGTTATTGCTGAGCAGGTGCTGCTCGATAGCTCTGTCGATAACCCCTTCCATCAGTTTACTGAGGATCGAGAGTAGACTGATTGGGCGGTAATTGGGTTGGATTTGTCCTGCTTTTTGTGTAGAGGACATACCTGGGCAATTTTCCACATTGTCAGGTGGATGCCAGTGTTGTAACTGTACTGGAAGAGCTTGGCTAAGGGAGCGGCAAGTTCTAGAGCACAAGTCTTTAATTCTATTGCTGGAATGTTATCAGGACCCATTGCCTTTGCAGTATCCAATGCCTTCAGTTGTTTCTTGATATCACCTAGAGTGAATCGAATTGGCTGGAGACTGGCATCTGAGATGCTAGGGACCACCGGAGGAGGCCGAGATGGATCATCCACAGCTCTTCCAGCTGAAGATTGCTGCGAATACTTCAGCCTTTTGCACTGATGGCTCCTCCATCATTGAGGATGGGGACATTTGTGGAACTACCGCCTCCACTGAGTTGTTTAATTGTCCATCATCATTCTTGACTGGGTATGGAAGGACTGTAGAGCTTAGATCTAATCTGTTGGTTATGGGATCGCTTGGCTCTGTCTATCACTTGCTGTTTGACACGTGCAAGTAGTCCTGTTTGGTAGCTTTGCCAGGTTGACACCTAGGTTTGCCTGGTGCTGCTCCTGGCCTGCCCTCCTGCATTCTCCATTGATCCCCTGGCTTGATGGTAATGGTTGAGTGGGGGATATGACTGTGCAGTGGTCACTCTTACTGATATTGTCGTGGACAGATGTATCTGCAGCCAGCAGATTGGTAAGAATGAGGTCAAGTATGTTATTTCCTCTTGTTGGTTCCTTCATCACTGCTGCAGACCCAGTCTAGCAGTTATATCCTTTAGGACCCACCAGCTTGATCAGTAGTGCTGCTGCTGAGCCACTCTTGGTGATGGACATTGAAATCCTCCATCCAGAGTACACTCTGCACCATTGCCACCCTCTGTGCTTCCTCCAAATCGTGTTCAACATGGGGGAATATTGATTCACTGGCTGAAGGAGGACGGTACATAGTAACCAGTAGGAGGTTTCCTTGCCCTTGTTTAACTTGAATCCATGAGACTTCATGGGGTCCAGAGTCGATGTTAAGGACTCCCAGGGCGGCTCCTTCCTGACTGTATACCATTGTGCCACCACCTCTGCTGGGTCTGTCCTGTTGGTGGAACAGGACATATCCAGGAATGGTAATGGTGGTGTCTGGGGTGTTATCTGTATGATTCTGTGAGAATGACTGTCAGACTGTTGCTTGACTAGTCTGAGAGATCTCTCCCAATTTTGGCACTAGCCCTCAGACGTTAGTAAGGAGGACTTTGTAGAGTTGACAGGGCTGTTTGTTTTTTTGCTGTTATCTTTTCCGGTGCCTCAGTTAATGCCAGGTGGTCTATCCGGTTTCATTTCTTTATTGAGACTTTGCAGCGATTGTTACAATTGAGTGGCTTGCTAGGCCAATTCAGAGGGCAGTTGAGAGTCAACCACATTGCTGTGGCTCTGGAGTCACATGTAGGCCAGACTGGGTAAGGACAGCAGATTTCCTTCCCTAAAGGACATTAGTGAACCAGATGGGTTTTTACAACAATCAACAATGGTTTCATGGTCATCAGTAGGCTCTTAATTCCAGATTTTTTTTTTACTGAATTCAAATTCCACCACCTAATACTCACCCCTTTGGAACTAAGGGACAATTTACCATGGCCAGTCCATGTAACCTGCACATCTTTGAACTTTTAAATGAGGGAAGGGAAATACTCAATTAACCTACTGCTAGTGCTAACACTCACAATTGAAATATGGGGTGCCACATGTACACAGCGGTTCTCAGTTCTTGGAGGAAGCTGGAACACTTGAATCCAGCCTCAGTTTTTTAAATCATAGTGTCATAGAGATTTACAGCATGGAAACAGGCCCTTCAACCCAACTTGTCCACTCCACCCAGTTTTTAACCACTAAGCTAGTCCCAACTGCCTGTGTTTGGCCCAAATCCCTCTATACCCATCTTGCCCATTCACTCTCTAAATGCTTTTAAAAGACAAAATTGTACCCGCCTCTACTACTGCCTCTGGCAGCTTGTTCCAGACACTCACCACCCTCTGTATGAAAAAAATTGCCCCTCTGGACCCTTTTGCATCTCTCCCCTCTCACCTTAAACCTATGCCCTCTAGTTTTAGACTCCCCAACCTTTGAAAAAAGATGTTGACTATCTAGCTGATCTATGCTCCAGCCTTGTTTTCAAATCCATCCATGGCCTCGCCCCTCTCTTAACGCCTCCAGCCCTTGAACCCTCCGAGATCTCTGCATTTCTCCAATCTTGCACATGCCTGAGTTTAATCGCTCCACCATTGGAGCGTAACACTCAGCATTCAGTTGCCTGGGGCTATAAGCTCTGATATTTTGGCCTTGGAGGGAGTGCAGAGGAGGTTCACTAGGCTGATACCAGAGTTGAGGGGGTTGAACTATGAAGAGAGGCTGAATAGACTGGGATTGTACTTGTTGGAGTTTAGAAGGATGAGGGGGGATCTTATTGAGACGTATAAGATGATGAAGGGGATGGATAGGGTAGAGGTGGAGAGGTTCTTCCCGCTCAGAAAGGACAGCAGGACTAGAGGACATAGCCTCAAGATAAGGGGGGGGCAGTTTAGAACGGAGTTGAGGAGGAACTTCTTCACTCAAAGGCTGGTGAATCTCTGGAATTCTCTGCTGGTTGAAGTGGTGGAGGCTGCCTCGCTAAATATATTTAAGACGTGGGTTGATGGGTTTTTGATAGGCAAGGGGATTAAGGGTTATGGGGAGAGGGCGGGAAAGTGGAACTGAGCCACTTCAGATCAGCCATGATCTTATTGAATGGCGGGGCAGGCTCGAAGGGCCTACTCCTGCTCCTATTTCTTATGTTCTTATATTCCCTAACCTCTCTCCCCACCCTCTCTCTCTCTCTCTCTCATTCAATAACTTGCTCCAGAAAATCTTCCCCTGTGACTGAGCTGTTGGTAATCTGTCCTAATTGTATGACTTGGAGTCAAATTGTGTTTGCCAGCACTCCTGGAGAGAGCCTTGGGATGTTTGACAATGCTATATAAATGTGGGATGTTTGACAATGCTATATAAATGTGGGATGTTTGACAATGCTATATAAATGTGAGATGTTGTTGTTCAGATTATATTTAATGCAGTTCAGTGGTGGCACCCAGTCTTGGGTGATCATTTTTCCAGTAATCCCACCTACCTACTTGCGCTTTGGAAAGAACAAAAAAAAGTTTATTTTTGTTTCCACCTTCAACTGTTTTTGTTCCAGGTTTGGCCGTGAAACCCAATCAGACTATGGCACCAAAGGTCGGATACATTCCCGAGGTTGGGAAGTCATCCCGCCTCAGTTCTGGAGCATGGCCGTACCGCAGCGTTTCGGAAAGAAGTAAAGGATCTGAAAGGAGCTGAGAAGCAGAACTCCTCAGAGAAACATGCACACCTCAATCATGACCAGTTTTTGTTCAGATCTGCCAAAGGAACAAGGCTACTTGTCGCACTGGCCTGAAAAGGCTACATTTAGTTAAAAAATACTTGAGTCAAATCAAAAGCTCCAAACATTGTATTCTTAGAAATGAATTCATTCATTTGTGACACTTACAATCGTCTTGACTAATAAAGGAAATATTTAAAGAATCAACGTCATTGTCCTAATTTTATTCTAAAAGCAATCCTTGACAGACTTTTCATTTGTACTTTTTTAACTTTGTGCTTTACAAAAAAAATCTTCAAGCATTTGATTCAGATATGTGGCTAGTGATAGATCACTACAAACTATCACAGTTTAGGGTTTTAAAACCACAACTTTCTTCATTAAATGAAAGCTTGAATCTGCATCTGCCACTTTTCATGGAGGTCAGCCTAACCCCAGGCCAAAAAAGTAACCCCTGATTTTGATAAACAATAAAGTGGAATTCACATATGATGCCCTGTCTTGACATTTTAGTCAAGTTCCTACCAAAACTCTCACTAACCCTTCTCGAGCAGATAGAGCAGTCTCTTGAGATTAAACCATCTAGTGGAATAAGCCAATATCTTGCACCAGTTTGAGGGCTTTGTATGAAACACATGAGACTCAAGAGTCCTGTGTCTCAACAACAGATATTTCTCTTAACGCCTTTAACGTAACGAAGTACCTCAAGGTGCTTCACAGGAATATTAACAAACATGGCCCCAAGCTACCAAACGTAATATTAGGACCGGAGTATTGTGCGGCTGGAGGAGATCACAGAGATAGGGAGGAGAAACTGAAACCTACTCTGTGCCCTCAACTTGTCAGGTTCTCAGAATGGATTGCTTGGGGTTTTCCAATCTTGAAGAAGAACCATCTCCAGCCACATCCCTCCTCCCAAATGGACCAAGAGCTCACCAAGTTGGCAAAACCAGGTTCAAATCTCAGCTTATCGTATGTTGGTGCATAGCCGAACACCCATCACCACACCGCAAATGTAGCACAATGCTGCCTGGAAGGGCATGCAATTCTCAGTTATAAACTAACAAGAGTTGAGAATAAACAATCCTGCACTTCTGTTTTGGGGTGTCCATTTGTAGAGAGTTTAAAAAAAGCCAGCACAGGAACAATTAGAAACCTCTTCCAAATGATACCAGGGAGATACGTACATAAAGTCACAGGGAGGAACTTTCCTGTCCTGCCTGCCACAGGAATGGTAGCGGACCAGGGCAGGAGGGGAAACCATGCAAAGGTTTGTTGACCTCAGGCGGTATTTTCTGGTTTTGGAAAATCCCATTCACACAGTTATTACAGGACAAAAGGACGTCTTTCAGCCCAACAAATCCATGCTAGCTTTCAGTGGAGCCATCCCAGTCAATCCCATTTCCCCATTCTGTCCCCACAACCCTGTGAGTTTATTTCCTGCAAGCACCCATCAATTTCCTTCTCAAATTATTCATTGCCTTCTCATCCCCACCCCAAACCCTGGTAGGCAGCAAATTCCAGGTCAACGCCACTCGCTGTGTTAAAAAAAAGTTCTTGTTCACATTCCCTCCTGCCCAAGAACTTAAATCTGTGCTCTGTGGTCCGTGTACCATCATCCAATGGAAACAGCTTTCCTGTGTCTACCTTATCTAAACCTGTCATAATCTTGTCCACTTCGATCAAATCTCCCCTCAATCCCCATTACTCCGTGGAGAACAACCCTAGATTCTCCAACCCTAACCTTGGAGCTAAAAATCCCTGAAACCACAGAAGACTAAACTTTGAACTTTCAAATATTATCCTGGCTCTATTAGGGATACAGTTTACAACTCCAAACTGCAGCCTAACTGAATTCTTCACTGTTCTGGACCTGTTGTGACATTGCTATATATTTACTCTATTAATGTAAGTGGGAACCTGGCTTGAACCATCTGTCTCACTGTTTATCGACTTACAAAGGCTCAGGGAAGCAGATCGTCTGTGACTGATCAACAAATGAATATGACATTTCCCAAGGTACCACTGAACATTAAAAAAAACCTGCCAGTAAAATACATTCAACAGTGAATAAGTTAGAGCCACACTCACTTTTTCTTTCACAGACTTTAAAAAAGGTTCCCTGAGCAGCATATTAATATGAACACTGCAGATGGTCCATGCTTGGATCTCAGGCGAGCTCTTAAATGGATCCACTCTCAATACCTCACTAAAAGCAGAAGGGAGACAGTATTATTTTTGCCCTATTAGAATGATATTGCTACTTATTAGATGTGAACACAAAAGGTTTGAGGTAAACCTTACTGTCAAGAAGCAACTTGCATTTCTATAGCACCTTTCAATGTAGAATCATAGAATCCCTACAGTGCAGAAGGAGGCCATTCAGCCCATTGAGTCTGCACTGTCAACAATCCCAACCAGGCCCTATCCTTGTAATCCCACATATTTACCCTGACACTAAGGGACAATTTAGCATGCCCAATCAACCTAACCCACACATCTTTGGAGTGTGGGAGGAAACTAGAGCACCCGGAGGAAACCCACGCAGACACGGGGAGAACTGCAGACTCCGCAGTGACCCAAGGCCGGAATTGAACCCGGGTCCCTGGCACTGTGAGGCAGCAATGCTAACCACTGTGCCACCCTTATATAGGACCTTCTAAGCTGCTTGACAGCTAAAGAGGTAGTTGCTGTAATGTAGAAAATGCAGCATCCAATTTGTGCACAGCACAAACCATGCTTTTGTGATGTTGATTGAAGGATAAATGTTGACTCAGGGCACCAATGAGAACTGTGCTGCTCTTCCTCAATGTAGCAAGACAGGATTCATGTTCTGGTTCCACATGCCATCCAACTAACAGCATCTCTGACAATGCAGCACTCACTCACTGCCATACAGCGGAGTATCAGTCAGCATCACACACACTGCCACAGCAGGACTTGAACCTCCAACCTCTGCATTCAGAGGCAAGTGTGCTCTCACTGAGCCACAGTAGACAACTGGTGTATAAGTGTGCCAATATCAAGATCTCAGGGTGAAGCACGATGGAATAGGAGCAAGAGATCTCAGGATGAAACACACCCTCCCCAACACTCTGCTATATGGTTTGAAATGGAAACTCAAGGCACTGGAACTGGCCACACCATGTGGTCAGTGAGTCAGTCTGGTAGCACTATGTGCCAGCCACATTTGGAAAGCTATGTGGAGTGAACCAATATCAGCTGAGGTCAAGACAGAAAATGCTGGAAAAACTCAGCAGGTCTGGCAGCATCTGATTTGATGTAATTTATTATTGTCACATGCATTGGGATACAGTGACAAGTATTGTTTCTTGCGCGCTATACAGACAAAGCATACTGTTCACAGAATAGGAAAGGAGAGGGTGCAGAATGTAGTGTTACAGTCAGTTTGAGTGTAGAGAAAGATAGAGTGTAGAGTAAAAGATAGAATTAGAAGGTATGCTGAGCACAGCTTGCAAGAAATTACCACGCTCCATGGAGAGAGAAACACAGTTAACATTGAGAGTCTGTATGAGTCTACTCTCAGTTTACCAGCTTTCAGTTTGGACTGAGAAGTGCCACCGTTTTAAATAAATGATATAGAAGTCAGGCCACACCTAGTTGGAAAATACATTTCACCCTCAGGACTGGATTTTACATGTTCCCCCAAGAACAGGACAACTTATCCAATTTAGTTTGACACTGTTTTGATTTCTTCAGAACAACTAACAGGCAGATTAACCGTGTTATTAATTTTCTAACCCTTCCTGAGGAACATTAAACAAACCCATTATAACAGTTGTTTTACCGACACATCCAAAGACACACATAACTCATTGGGAAAGCAAAGTCAATTGACAATCTCAATTGCTTGTATAAAGAAGCTGCAAAATCTTATTGAAAGCACAGTGATATAATTTGCTGAGAACAGTTGATTTTCTAGCAGATCAGAATGATAGAGGACACAGAGGATTAACACATTTTCTACCATTAACATCCTAGGGATTACTATTGACCAGAAACTGAACTGCAAGGAGATGGCAGATGAATTGAATAGACATTTTGCATCAGTCTTCACTAGAGAGGATACAGGTAACATCCCAGGAATAGCTGTAAGTCAGGAAATTGAAGGGAGAGAGGAACTCAGTTGCCGGGGGTGGGGGGGATTACAATCATCAGGCAAGTGGTACTGAACAAATTGTTGGGGCTATAGTCTGACAAATACTGACTCCCGATGGATTTATCCTAGGGACTTAAAAAAAAGTAACTAGTGAGATGGTTGATGCATTGGTTTTAATTTTCCAAAGTTCCCTAGAGTCGAGGAAGTTAATTAGATTGGAAAACAGCAAACGTAGCTTCTTTATTCAAAACAGGAGACAGAAAGTGGAAAACTACAGGCCAATTAGCTTAACATCTCTCATAGGGAAAATGCTGGAAGCCATTATTAAAGATGTTCCAGTAGGGCACATAGATAAATTCAGGGTAATCAGGCAGAGTCAACATGGTTTTGTGAAAGGGAAATCACGCTTAGCCAGTTTATTGGAGTTATTTGAAGAAGTAACATACTTAACATAGAACATAGAACATAGAACACTACAGCACAAACAGGCCCTTCGGCCCACAAGTTGCGCCGACCACATCACCTACCAACCTACAGACCTATCTATAACCTATCTATAATGATCTTAAAGGGAAAACTAAGTCTGAATTGTGACAAGAAATAAATGTAACCCTGAGACCAGAGATGCCCACTCAAGGTCAACAAACCTTTAAACGGTCCAACAAATTTTCCATCCCTGCCCACAACAAACCCCGCAGCAAGCAGAACCAGAAAATTTACCTGATTTTGTTTTTTTAAGCTGGGCTTCTCCTTCGAGAAGCAGTTTAAATTAATTTGATCATTTTATACATGGCTCTCTTGTTCAAAGTGCCATATGTAAATTTAACAGAAGTTTGATGGGAAGTGGGACATTTTTGAAAGTTAATTTGTGAACAGTTCTTGTTGATCATGCAATACATTTTTTTGATTTGATCGGGTAATCTGGCTGCATTGCCCTGCAATTGAAAAGAAGTTGGTGGCAATTCCTGGGCCTTGATGAGTGCAGTTTTGTAACTACCCATCTAGGATCGGGCGCGAGTGGTTTTTGGTAACTCTTTCTCTCTTGCCTTATGGGAAATGGCTTGACCACTTGCATCTTCAGACAGAGGTGAGAGCTGAGAAACACAAAGTACAAAGTCATAGTCAACTGCTCTGCACAGTGCATTGATGCCACCCACAGGAAAGAGTGGATATGACAGTCAATACTTTCTCAATTTCCTTCCTACGCACTCGGGGTCTCACCTCACCTGCACATTGGCCTGGAGGTGACTGTGGAGAGGAACAGACTGTTGTTCACCTCCTTGTGCAATGCACCTTTGTAAAGAAGGTCTGGCGAGAGATAAGGTGGGTTTTGTTCAGGTTCATCCTGAGCAGCTCCATGATGCAGGACTCTGCTCTACGGGCTACTCCCAGGAACGCAGGACTCTGTGCTCTACGGGCTATTCCCGGGAACGCAGGACTCTGTGCTCTACGGGCTATTCCCGGGAACGCAGGACTCTGTGCTCTACGGGCTATTCCCGGGAACGCAGGACTCTGTGCTCTACGGGCTGTTCCCGGGGATGGGGACTCTGTGCTCTACGGGCTGTTCCCGGGGACGGGGATTGTGTGCTCTACGGGCCGTTCCCAGGGACGGGGACTCTGTGCTCTACGGGCTGTTCCCGGGGATGGGGACTCTGTGCTCTACGGGCCGTTCCCGGGGACGGGGACTCTGTGCTCTACGGGCCGTTCCCGGGGACGGGGACTCTGTGCTCTACGGGCTGTTCCCGGGGACGGGGATTCTGTGCTCTACGGGCCGTTCCCAGGGACGGGGTCTCTGTGCTCTACGGGCTGTTCCCGGGGACGGGGACTCTGTGCTCTACGGGCCGTTCCCGGGGACGGGGACTCTGTGCTCTACGGGCCGTTCCCAGGGACGGGGACTCTGTGCTCTACGGGCTGTTCCCAGGGACGGGGACTCTGTGCTCTACGGGCCGTTCCCAGGGACGGGGACTCTGTGCTCTACGGGCCGTTCCCGGGAACGCAGGACTCTGTGCTCTACGGGCTGTTCCCAGGGACGGGGACTCTGTGCTCTACGGGCTGTTCCCAGGGACGGGGACTCTGTGCTCTACGGGCCGTTCGCAGGGACGGGGACTCTGTGCTCTACGGGCCGTTCCCGGGGACGGGGACTCTGTGCTCTACGGGCCGTTCGCAGGGACGGGGACTCTGTGCTCTACGGGCTGTTCCCAGGGACGGGGACTCTGTGCTCTACGGGCTATTCCCAGGGACGGGGACTCTGTGCTCTACGGGCCGTTCCCAGGGACGGGGACTCTGTGCTCTACGGGCCGTTCGCAGGGACGGGGACTCTGTGCTCTACGGGCCGTTCCCAGGGACGGGGACTCTGTGCTCTACGGGCCGTTCGCAGGGACAGGGACTCTGTGCTCTACGGGCCGTTCCCAGGGACGGGGACTCTGTGCTCTACGGACTGTTCCCAGGGATGGGGACTCTGTGCTCTACGGACTGTTCCCAGGGATGGGGACTCTGTGCTCTATGGGCCGTTCCCAGGGACGGGGACTCTGTGCTCTACGGGCCGTTCCCAGGGACGGTGATTCTGTGCTCTACGGGCCGTTCCCAGGGACGGTGATTCTGTGCTCTACGGGCTGTTCCCAGGGACACACACCGAGATAAACATCAGCTGTTGTTGGAGAATCATCAACTCAGTGAAAGGCTCTCTTTGGTCTGCCTGAAACCTGTTGATCTTCCAGTGCAAAGAATTGTCCCCGACCGAGTGTTGCAGACTGGCACATTCCAAGGTCCAGGACTATATGCTGAGGGATGCACTAAAGCTTGGGACAGCCGCCACAGTGGTGCAGTGGGGAAAGGTCACTGTCTAAGGCCTTTCAGTCCTAGCACACTGAGGGATTGGAAAATGTGTACCAATTCTCAGGCTATATGTCTAAATGTGCTTTTCAAATTCAATGGTATTGAAATTGTATTGAGGCATCTTAGAGATGAACATGTTGTATGAAGGAAAGTCGAATTCTATTCTATTTTATGTAATTATTTGATTTGAAACATTTTACCTTTGGGCTGTATGCCTGACATAGAAAATATACTGTAGCAGCATCTAGGAGTGGCACATACTGTATGAGGACAAGTTGAATTTTATTCCAAGTTCATAGAATCCCTGCAGTACAGAAGGAAGCCATTTGGCCCATCGAGTCTGCATTGACCACGATCCCACCCAACCTCTATCCCTGTCAGCTCCATGTATTTACCATGCTAATCCCCTGACACTAAGAGGCAATTTAGCATGGCCAATTAACTTGTTCCGCACACCTTTGGACTGTGGGAGGAAACTGGAGCACTCGGAGGACACCCACGCAGACTGGCAGGCTGGTGCAAAAGATTATGACACGCAAATTTGTGAAGTGTTCCATATTTTTTGTGCGGCATGGTAGCACAGTGGGTTAGCACTGCTGCTTCACAGCTCCAGGGACCTGGGTTTGATTCCCGGCTCAGGTCACTGTCTGTGTGGAGTTTGCACGTTCTCCTCGTGTCTGCGTGGGTTTCCTCCGGGTGCTCCGGTTTCCTCCCACAGTCCAAAGATGCGTGGGTTAGTTTGATTGGCTATGCTAAGAAATTGCCCCTTAGTGTCCAGGGATGCGTAGGTTAGAGGGATTAGTGGGGATAATATGTAGGGATATGGGGGTAGGGCCTGGGTGGGATTGTGTTCGGTGCAGACTTGATGGGCCGAAGGGCCTCTTTCTGCACTGTAGGGTTCTATGAGTCTATGATTAAGTGTCATGGGATCAGGGGTGAACTAGCTAGGTGGATTCAGAACTGACTTGGCCATAGAAGACAGAAAGTAGTGGTGGAAGATGTTTTTCTAAATGGAGGTCTGTAACTAGTGATGTTCCACAGCGATCAGTGCTGGGACCTCTGCAGTTTGTAACACGTATAAATATAAAAATGTAGCTGGTCTGATTAGCAAGTTTGCAGACGATACTAAGATTGCGGAAAGTGAAGAAGATTGTCAGAGAATACAGCAGGATATATACATAGGCTGGAAAATTGGGCGGAGAAACGGCGGATGGAATTTAATCCCGACAAATACAAAGTGATGCATTTTGGCAGATCCAATTCAGGTGGGAGCTATAAAATAAATGGTAGAACAACCACTTAATCGCAAACTTAAATCATTTGTGGTGTACTGGGGACCTCTAGTGATGGAGAATCTGCTACTACAAGGGTCCTAATGATTTTTTTATCGTAGCTCTACTGTTAGACTCAAATTAATCCTACTCCCCCTGCCTGTTCTCCAGAGATAATTCCTTTTTCAAATGTTCCCTATGGGCAATAGCTTTGAACGTAACAATATCTCAGAATGCTTCACAGAAGCATTTACAAACCAAAATATGACATTGGGCCACATAAGGAGATCTTCTGTCAAATGGTCAAAAACTTGCTATTAGAGATAGCTTGTAAGGAGTGTCTTAAAGGAGGAAAGTGAGGTTTCGAGAGGGAATTCCAGGGCTCGGGGTGGTGAGGTGGAGGGGAGGCTAGGCAACTGAAGGCAAGACTGCCAGTGGTGGTGATGAAACTTGGAGATGCAGGTATCGCAGGAGGACTTTGAGGCTACAGATTACAGAGACAGAGGAACCAAACCATCGAGGGATTTGAAATGAAGGATGAGAATTTGAAAGTTAGTGAACATAAGGGGTGATAAGGGAACGGGGCTTGGTACGAGTTAAGGCATGGGCAGCAGAGTTTTCTGATCAGGTTTTAGAGGGGAGAATGGGGGATGTATGGGAATAATCCAATCTAAAGGTAACAAAAGGGATGGCTGAGATTCCAGCAGCAGATTAGCTGAGATGGGACAGAAGTAGGTGATATTATGGAGGTGTAAGATTTTGATCGGTAGTCACAGAGTTACAATCGACTTGGGTCGATTGAGTTCCAATCTGATCAGGGTCCAAAATGTTCAGGGCCTATTGTAGAGCCAGAGGTAACCAGGCCTGTCCCGAGTTTGTCAGTCATCAAGCTTTCTTCACAAGAGAAGGCTGGGCACTCCTATAATATTCCATTCATTTCTTAGTGGTGAAAATAGGTGTTCTTATTGGATATGTGGTCAGATTGGGATCAAATGTGACACAGAGGTTGTGAACAGTCTGATCAAGCCTCAAATCAGTTACTAGGGAAGGGGTTGGAATTGGTCCCTCGGAAATGGAATTTGAGGTGGGGCCAAAGACAATGGGCATGATCTTCCCAATATTCAACTGAAGGAAATTTTTGCTCAATTAGCAATAGTGGAGGTCAAAGGATGAGCAAGAGGTGATGAGGGCTACAATATGCATGACAGGTTTTGGATAATGTGGCACCATTCACTTTAAAATTTGCTGCCATCACATTTCCAGATCATGACTTTCGTGTTATAAAGCAACAATCACATTTCCAGCCTGGTTCTTTGGCCAATTACCTTGAATCTGCGCCCTCGCCTTTCTTCATCCTTGGTATCTCTGAAAGTGAGGTATTCCCTCAGCGCAGCAACGAAACTTCAACCAAGATTATCAACCCAAATCCTGGATTGAACCCACAACCTTTAGGCTCAAGAGAGTGCTATCATGCTATCGACTGTGCCAAGCTGGTAAGAATTTGGGGGGGGGGGGGGGGGGTGAAAGCCTTTAAAATGGCACATTATTCAATTGTATTTTACCCTGTTCCAACGGCACATGGAAGTTTACAGATTGGGTAGATAAAGACAGATTTTTCTTCAATCCACACCAAGGCAAATTATAATAAGTTAATGAAGATAGCTTGGCAAGGGTGGGCAGGCTGTAAGTTCTTGTCACATTTGTATTAATGAGGGGCAGTAGTAATTTGGGGTATCCTATCCTCAAGGTGAATTGGCTACACTGTCAGCAGATGACACATTAGGATCAAACTTTTAGTGAGGCTATTGACTAACTGGAGGCCTTTTGGTTAAGATCAAGCATGAGATCAAGTGTAATACCTGTTCTGGTCAGCTTGGATCTAGTATGAATCTCTTATGAAGACCATGAATTGGATTCAATTTGAATTGTTCTTTGGAGCAAGAAAGGAGATGGATTAGGGGCTTGCTCTGTCCACTCTGCGCACTTACCTTGTGACTTTGAGAAAGGATTTTTTTTTAAAAAAACCACCAGAGTTGGACGACTAGGTCACGCTCTACTTGTCCACGGTTCTGGCGAGATTGCACCTGGTTTACTGTGTGTAGTTTTGGTCTTGGTTTCCATATCTAAGGAAGTCTTGGAGGATGTACAGCGATGGCTCCTGAGATAAGAGGGTTGTTGTCTGAGGAGTGGTTGAGTAAATCTGGCCTGTGCTCTCGAGTTACATACAAGATTCTGAAGGAGTAAGACTGACATCTAGAACATTGCTCCAGGATAAGGGGTCAGCCATTTTAGACAGAGTTGAGGAGACATTTCTTCAAAAGGTTATGAATCTTTGGAATTCTCAACCACAGAGGATGCTTAGCAATTGAGTATGTGCAAGGCTGAGATTTTTGAACACTCCAAATCAAGGCAAATGGGGAGCAGGTGACCAAGTGGAGTTGTGGTCAAAGGTCAGTCACACTCATTGATTTATTATTGCACATGTATTAGCATATAATGAAAAGTATTGTTTCTTGCGCGCTATACAGACAAAACATACTGTTCATAGAGAAGGAAATGAGAGGGTGCAGAATGTAGTGTTATAGTTACAGCGTGGGTGTAAAGATCAACTTAATGCAAGGTAGGTCCATTCAAAAGTCTGATGGCAGCAGGGAAGAAGCTGTCCTAGAGTCTGTTGGTATGTGACCTCAAACTTTTGTATCTTTTTCCCGATGGAAGAAGGTGGAAGAGAGAATGTCCAGGGTGCGTGGGGTCCTTAATTATGTTGGCTGCTTTGCCGAGACAGTGGAAATGGAGACAATGGATGGGAGGCTGGTTTGATAGGACTGCGCTTTGTTCACAGCCCTTTGTAGTTCCTTGTGGTCTTGGGCAGAGCAGGAGCCATATCAAGCTGTGATACAATCAGAATGTTTTCCATGATGCATCTGTAAATGTTGGTGAGAATTGTAGCAGACATGTCAAATTTCCTTAGTCCCCTGAGGAAGTAGAGGCGTTTGTGGGCTTTCTTAACTATAATGTTGGCACAGAGGGACCAGGGCAGGTTGTTGGTGATCTGGCCACCTAAAAACTTGAAACTCTCCACCATTTCTACTTCATCCCCATTGGTGTAGACAGGGGCATGTCCTCTACTACGCTTCCTGAAGTCAATGACTATCTCCTTCGTTTTGTTGACATTGAAGGAGAGATTGTCAGTGCATCAGTTCACGAGATTCTTTTTCCTGTACTCTGTCTTGTCATTGTTTGAGATCCCACCCAAAACAGTGGTGTCAAACTTGAAAATCGATTTGGAGAGGAATTTGGCCACACAGTCATAGGCATATAAGGCGTATAGTAGGGAGCTTGGAACACAACCGTGTGGGACACCAGTGTTGAGGATGATTGTGGAGGGGGTTTGCTTATCCATACTGACTGCAGTCTGTGGGTTAGGAAGTTCAGGATCCAGTCACAGAAGAAGGAGCTGAGCCCCAGGCCATGAAGTTTGGAGATGAGTTTCATAGGGATAATAGTGTTGAAGGCTGAGCTGTAGTCAATAGTTTTTGAATGGTAGATCTGGCTTGGAGGAACTGGATTGTTTACTCCTGCTGCTAAATCTTTGTTTTTTTTAAGAAGAGAATATTCCAATTTATTGGATCGATATTAATGGAAAAAATATGCCCACAGTGGAAGCAGCCAAGCCTTGGATTTCATAATTTTCTGTAAGAATGGTATGAGATCTTGTAAGCTATTTGTGCCACTGAGAAATAAACTTTAAAAACACATTCCAAGGGAGTTGAAATGCCAATTTTCTCTCCTCCCAAAGCCATTCATCCCTTGCTTGGATGCAGTTTCACAAGCTCCTGGACCCTATCCAAATGGTTTTCCTTCACCCGCAGGCCTCAATTGTGTCAACACGCTGTGACCGTGGGGACAGCTTGATCCCTCCTTCAAGTTTTGCATCTCACTAGACATTGGTATTTAGCAATCAGGAGCAGGGAGTCAGAGACCATAAGATGTAGAGGTAGACCATTTGGCCCATCAAGTCTATTCCACCATTCAGAGATCATGGCTGATTTGATAATCCTCAACTCCACTTTCCTGCCTTTTCCCTGTAACTGTTTATTCCCTTACTGGTTAAAAATCTGTCCATCTCTTAATGACCCAGCCTCTACAGTAAGGAATTCCACACATTCCCTGCCCAATGATGGAAGTACTTTCTCATGTCTTAAATGGGCAACCCCTTACTCTGAGATTATGCCCCCCCCCAGACTCTGCCACAAGATGAAACAACCTCTCAGCATTTACCCTGTCAAGCCCCCTGAGAATGAGAATCTCAAATAGCTTCTCATTCTTCTAAACTCCAATCAGCACAGGCCCAACCTACTCAATCTCTCCTCACAAGAAAATCCCTCCGTACCCAGGATCACCCTAGTGAACCTTCTCTGGGCTGCTTCTAATGTCAGTATATCTGGAGGGCAACTGAAAAAGGGTGTTAGCAGTACCCTGGCTGAGATCAGCCAAGTGGTGTCAAACTCTGGAGGCTCCAGGCCTGAACAGGTTAACTACTCTCTGGCTAATACCAATGAGCCTAAGCTGGCTGAACAAGTTGCCTAAAGATTTGCAGCAGACCAATTCTGAACGTGTGCACACAATGAGTGTTCTCACCTCCATTATTTTAAACAGAGATATCTGGCTGAAATTCTCCAACCTCACCCAGGGCTGGGATTCTCCAGTCCCACTGCAGTGCTGAGAGCCAAATTCTCCATTCTCATTGGTATCAGTGGCAGAGCGAACAATACCAGAGAATTCCAGCCATCATCTCATCGATGATGAACAGCATGTGTTAAAACATTGGACAAGGGGGCTGACGTATGGATTTTTTTCTTTTATTCACTCAGATTGGGCCCTCCTAAAAATATTTCTTCAGATTAAAAAGTTAGAAATGCATCAAAACATTAACTTACCTGTTTCTTCCACAAATGCTGATAAAGCTGTTGCGTATTTCCAACGTTGGTGTCCTTTTAATGCAGAAATTGACTTTCCTTTGTCCCAGACTCAGCAATCCTGGGATGAGTAAATCAAGTGTACTGAGTATCACTGAATAGATATATTGCAATTTCTGGAAAAAAGGGCACTAATTCTACTTGCCACGCAAGATTATATACGCTTCAAATATTAAATCGTAACCCAGATACAACATTCTGAATTGCTTTCAATGAAAAAAAGACATTTGATTCCTATATTTTTCAAAAGTTTTTTTTAATACTCTTCCAACTTGGTGTAAAGCCTCTGTTCAATGTTTCATCCGGAATCACATTTGCTGGATGATTTGTGCGCTTATTGCAAGGTACGGAAGAGGGGGACACTTCAAGTCAAGTCAATCTGGAGACACACCCTCTGCTCCCCCCAGTGCTGGGAAGAAGAGTTGCTATACTTCAGCAACATTGTAAACATGATTTTCTTTCTCTACAATAGGTGGGCAACCGAGAAACTCCCTCTTCCAACAAGCCTTCATGCAAAACTCAGGAACACTCTTGACTGCACTTGGGTGATTTTACCTCCACCGCCTTTCACAGCAGTCTCCACAATAGCCTCAAGTGAGTCTGCCAGTTTTGTGCCATGGCCTTGCTCACACCCAGTCATTTGGCATAGTGCCCTCGTAGCAAGTCAACAGAACCTTGTTTGCACTGGATTGGGCTAAATGAGCTCAGAGCTCCGGAATGAAGTGTCTAACTTGTCACGGAGTCTGTCTTTCCTTTCCAAAAGACACCAACCTCTGTCAGGGTAGTGCCCACTCTCACTGCATTGTACCAGTATAATGGGCACAACAGTCAGACCCAGTCCTAGCCAGGGGTTCACATGTGGTACATGTTTGGCAAAGAGTCATTCAATAGTAAAGAGGATAATTTGCCACCCCACTAATCGGAACACCTTTATGCCCTAGCACAAGCTAAAGGGCAACTTGGAGGCTAGCTGGTTTTGTGCCAAACTGGGGCAATGCCTCCATGTAGAGGGCACTGAATATGTGACTACAGTTCAAAAAGTACTTTACTGGGTGCAAAGCACTTTGGGATGTTCAACAGTTGTGAAAGATGCTAAATAAATAGCAATTCCTATTTTAACTGGAGGAGCTCTTAGTGCATTAAGAAGCTCATTTCATTGCAGACAATTGCAACGTTTAATAATGTTGGACCCTGGTAAAGGGTTGGGCGTCTGACATGGATTCCCTGTTGAAAGATTTCAGGCTCATCAAGGAGGTTATTTCTAAAGTCCTGTAGTAGCTACAATCTGTTTCAGCTAAGTAGACAGCTGTCTGCAATGTTAGTATAAAACAAATGACTCTTACTGCTAAACCACAGAGTGACATACTGTTACTTGCAATAGCCTGTATTGTAATTATTGAATTGGAGTCCCAGGCCTGGGAAGCACATTGTTCCAAAAACTAACAATCAATAACTTATTTCAAATAAGCTTCATGATACTTGATAATAAAAACTTCATTTTTAACCTCTGTACTTATCCCAGTTGTTAGTAAACCTCCAAGCCTGCCTATTCCCGAGGACACTGCAAAATGCTACTTTGGGCTGGGTGGGCAGACCAGAGTCTTTCCTGGGGAGTTAGCCCATTGCCCTTTCAGAGACAGAGGCGCCCATCTACTGCTCAACATCCTTCCCACTGCTCACCCAGGATCAAGGATCAACAGACAGATAATGCCACGTCACAGGAGTGAGTAATAGCATGTCACCTTGAGATAACAACTCCCCCACATGACTGACCCTGACATGGAGAATATCCCAAATCCGTTACACAGATCAAAACGCCACATTTTGCTGGGAAATTCGGAATACCACAGCAGATAGCCAATGGCACTGCAGCAATTCCACTAGAACAACAGTAAGTAGGGCCGAGGACACTACTCACAACCACAGTGGGTTTCTAACTACCTGTTTCAGTCAAACTCCATGGGAAAAAGTTTGCCAATGGCCAGTGAGTTAAATATATGCGGGTGGCTAGGGTGGAAGAGCACCACTTTAAAAATATCATTTATTTAACACAAACCTTCAGATCCCTTCCCTGATCCACTTTGCACCCCCCCCCCCCCTAAAAAAAATACAAAGACACCTCCCCTAGGCACTCTGAACTGTAAGAAACCTCGACTTTCAATCAAGTGCACGACTTGGCAGATTCAAGTTGTTGATTTGAAAAAGTACGATTTCAGTTTGGGAAGGAATGAAAACAGTGCCAGTCAGACTCAAGAATGAGAAGCATTCTCCATTGGACTCATTTCCCTCCAGCCATGATTTTCAGATACTGCAGTGCATTGTGCGCTGCATTGGAACGGGCGCCATCCCGCGCCGTGGCAGAGCCATGGCAGACGGTAGTGGGCTGCGTCGATAGCTCCACTAGACACTGGTACAGGCCACTCAAACTCAACTCTTCTGGAAAAACAAAAGCAGACACAAAAAGATACAGGAGATTAGTTAGCAAACATCTGGAGAAGCCGGGTCGACCAGAAATTTGTTCAATCTGCTTACAATCTCCCTCTCCCTTGTGACGATACTGTGCCTTTAAGAAATATATTTGTCATGTTTCTTGTGCAGGATTGTTTTAATAGGTTTTTTTATTACTGATGCCGTTTTGTCTATATCCAGCAGTCCTGTTACTGTAGCAGCATAATTGCTGGAATGTTAGTTTTAACCTGGACTAATGCTGTTCTGCTGTTTTTAGTGAGTTCCCCTGGGGTTTTGCAGAGGATGACTTGATTAAATTGTTGACAAGTAAGGTCATATGACTGAGCGGAGCTAGACTTACACAGAGAATTCAAGCTTAGTTGCTGTTTAGATGCTGCTTTGAGTTGTTAGAGTGGTGCCTCTCTTCTCCCCTCTCTGAAGTTGGAGACTGGAATCTGCCAGAGACTAGGTTTACTTCATAGAATCCCTACAGTGCAGGAGGCGGCCATTCGGCCCATCAAGTCGGCACCGACCACAATCCCACCCAGACCCTATTCCCGTAATCCCACATATTTGCCCTGCGAATCCTCCTGACATTAAGGTCAATTTAGCACAGTCAATCCACCTAACCCACACATTTTTTGGATTGTGGGAGGAAACTGGAGCAGCCGTGAAACCCATGCAGATACAGGGACAACATACAAACTCCACACAGTGACCCGAGGTCGGAATTGAACCCGGGTCCCTGGCGCTGTGAGGCAGCAGTGCTAACCACTTTGTCAATGTGCCGCAACTTCTCTGGGTTCTGCTGTTTGAGGATATATCCTTCTCAGAAACTGCTGTCTGGATCTCTGTCCAGAGATGTTAAAAGGTCGGAAATCTGGTAGCCACGTTAAGCATATCTGTTTTTGGTGCTAACTGGTTTTAAAGAAAGGATTTATGTCTGGGGGATACTGCTAAACAACAGAGATAGCTAGCTGTTAAGAACTATACTTTGAAATGTTTAAGTATTTTAATTGGTAAAAGTTATGCTAACTCGTTTTGTTATATTCTGATTGTGTTCTTAAAGTTTGTTTGATAAAAGCTTTCTAATGGGTCAATATTACATCATTCCTGGAGCAAAACACCTTATGCTCACCTTAATACCAAAATCAAAAGTAAAAGTTGGTCTCTGCTAACTTCACAATATATCTTAGTGGTCCCTAACACCCTTAAGCTGGATTAACAAGCTTCATTCATCACCAGATTGCTGGAGTGTGAATCCTAGGCACAGATATTAACCATAACTGCAATCATGGGTGGGATTGAAAGGTCTATATCTAAAAAGATCAATAAACATCTACAAGAGACCAAATGGAGTTGTAGAGCAGAACAAGAGACAAGCAATTGCAGTGTCAATAACGGACGCCAGTTTCTTGTTGTCAAAGTGGCATGAAAGATTGTGTTTAACCTCTAGGATTTGAGCACATAATCTAGACTTGCAGTACAGTGCAGTACTGCTTCATTGCACCATACTGGCACTATGTTTCAGATGCATGTTGAAATGGAGGATCCTCTTAGGTGAATACAAGGAGGTGTCACGGTATCAGATAGCAGACAACACCAGATTAATTGGTCAGCCATCTCCGTCAACGTCTGTGGGATCTCCACAGGTATAAATTGGCTGCTGCACTTAGACATGTCAATGACAGGATTGTCATTGATTATACAAAGAGCACTCTGGGATGTTCTGATGTCACATGGCATGATACAAATACAAATACTCTCTATCACATCACAGCTCCTAGAATGAAGTGCTTCCTCAGCTGATCAGAAGAGGTTTCACTCCTCAACTCCCTCTCAGTATTCCAAGCACTGGCTTCAAGGTGATCTAGCAGATGCCCGTTCCTTCCGCAGTGCCACAGAATGGTCCTGGCACTGCGAAATGTGGAAAGCATTCACTGCGAGAAAAAAGTGGTTTCATTCACACCAATGTTCAGCCAAACGTGACTTACCAATGTCAAAGTAGCTGACATCAAACCGCTGCTCCTCTGCCAGCTCCCTCAGCATCTGGCAAAAGTTGGAGTTAGCAACACCAAGCGGGTGCTTCTTGAGGTGCAGAATTCGCTCCCCTGCAGAATTCCGCAGCGAGTCCCACGTGCAACCCGTACTCTTGCCTTTTGGACCATCTAGCTTACTACCAACCATCTGGAGAGAAAGAGAATAGACACAATGGAGGAAACATTTTCTTTCCAAATACCAGTCTCGTTTTAAAACGCTGTTTCACTTCCTTTCTTGTACTGAATGGCCTGTATTAATCTGCCGGGTACCTCATGGCCACACTCTCACTTCCAGTGTTGAAGTTGCCACACTCCACACAGTGGGATTTGGTGATTGTCCCTCTTTGCACAGTGGACTCAAAATCCCAGTGCAGTGCTGGGCGTAGACAAGATGCTCTGTTGGTGAGCTGGTGCTAACTCGATTGGCCTAACAGCTTCCTTCTGCACTTTAGGGATTCTATGGTTCTATGGAAGGAATTTTGCTCCAGTGAGGCAGAACGGACGACTGTTTCTTTTAAAAAAGCAAAGCTCAACTGATAAGACGACCATGAAGAATTCTTTACAAATCACTTGGTCTCAGTCCCGAATGCAGGATTTGGCCTCAGTCCCGGTCTAGGAATATTGGAAATGCATGCAGGGGTAGGCCATTCAGGCCCTTGGCATGCTCCGCCAGTCAATACAATCATGGCTGACCCTCTACCTCAAAATCCACTTTCCCACCCTCTCCCCATTTCCTTCGGTTTCCTGAAAGATCAAGAACCTGTCAATCTCAACCTCAACCATATTCAATGATGTAGCACCCACAAGCATCTAGGGTAAAGAATTCCCAAGATTCATAACACTGAATGAAGAAATCTCTGTTCTCATCTGAGCCTGAAACGGCCAACCTTTATCCTGAGCCTGCACCCCCATGTCTTAGCTTCCCCGACCAGTGGAAACAACCTCTGTGTCAACACCAGCAGGCTCCTTCATCACTGTGTATGTTTCAATGTAGTTTTGCAATCAAAAGGTGATGTTGTGCTCCTAAATCAAGGGGAGGATGTCCTTGTTATCCAGGATTCTCCAATAATCCTCACTTACCTCAGAACAGGAACTCGGAAGACGTTTAACTCATGTACGACTAGCAGGGGCTGCAAAGAGTTGCGGAGGTCATCCAAAATGCTGTGGTTTGTGATGTTCGTAATTCATCACAAGAGGTAGTGTGGTAGTTAGCCAACAATGGTAATCTAGAATTCAAACCCCACCAAGGCAGGTGGGAATTTGAATCGAGCTGGAATTTGAAAGAGTTGGTATTAGTGAAAGTGCTACTGGGCTAGTGAAAAGCCAAGTGCCTTCACAAATTACCTTTACAGAGAGAAACCTGTTGTCTTTACCCACTCTGTGGGCCTACAGGTTCCTTTGGTTGCACATTAGCGGGGAACTGCCCTCTGGAATGGTCTATCAACTTACTCAATTGCACCAAATCAAAGCAAATGGAGACGGGCACTCCAACAACACCCATTCCCAAGAATGAATGAATAAAGGAAACTTCACATTGCTCCCTTTAGTGACAAACCGGCAATTAACAGAACAGCATCCTCGAGAGCTGGATTGCACAAAGCACTTTGTTTTTCACACTTTAATTAGACCTGGTGTGAAGATTTCTCCCACCCATTTGCTTGACTGAACTGCTCCAGTGTTAATGCTGTGATCTTTCTTTAATACCTGTAACTACAATCCAGATGGTTCCCATGACTGGCTCCGCTGACTCCAGTTGCAGCTTTTTGGATAGAGGTGGGTGTGAAGCTACAACTCCCTCCCCCATCTCACTGTGCAAACTGGCCCACTCTCAGCAAAAGCTGCAATTTACCCTTTCACACACTTACAATTGAAAACTGGTCATCTTCCGGCTCAACCTCGTTCCCATCCCTCTGATCGACAGGAACGTCGTGGATTCGTGCCAACATCTTTGCTGCCGCATTCCGTTTTGCCAGTTTTTTCGACGTCCCACTCCCTACAACAGTCAAGACACCACAAATGAAATGGATGGATCACATGCACAAGCCAGTATACGCTGGCTTCTTCTCAATGTCACCAAAATCAGTACAGTACCCATATTTTAGACACTGTCATTAAATATTTTTTAAAAATCCCCTCAAATTTGGAGAATGTTTTCATAAATCGGGATGATGCAGAAAGAACTTGTGCCCCCGCAATAGCCGTCCTGTAGAGAAACAGCTCACCTCCTCGGAGTGGAATAGCCAGAATGCAGGACACTCAATATTTCTAAGAAGTGCCTGCAGTAGCAGTGCATTTTTGATGAAGGTTATTGAACCCAATCCAAGGAAATCACAAAACGAGGATATAGAATATTCGGCATATGCTTGTAATGTGGTTTAACATGGTTTCAAGGCATTGCCACCATGTGCTCCCCATCGACGCTGGACATGCACCACAAAGACAAAACAAAGAACAGTACAGCACAGGAACAGGTTGTTTGGCCACCAAGTCTGTGCCGACACAGATCCCTCTCTAATCTAATATTTATTTCTTCTACGTGGTCCATATCCCTCTAATTTTGCTAGACAAGAGGGCCAGGGGGTTTGGGGGGGCAGACAGGAAAGAGGAGTTGAAACTCAGATCAGCCATGATCTCAGACTTGAATGGTCTACTCCTGCTCCTAAGTATAGAATCACAGAATCTGCAGCACGGAGACAGGCCCTTCGGCCCAAACTGGTCCATGCCAACCAAAAAGCCCACCTAAGCTAACCCCATTTGCCGGCATTTGGCCCATATCCCTCTAAACCTTTCCTATCCAGGTATCTGTCCTTTTAAATGTTGTCAATGTCCCTGCCCCAACCACTTCCTCCGCCAGCTCATTCCACATAGCTACCAGCTTCTGTGTAAAAACATTGCTCCTCAGGTTCCCATTAATTCTTTCCCCTCTTAACTTAAACCTATGCCCCCGTTCTCGATTTCCCCAACTCTGGGAAAAAGACAGTGCATTCACCCGATCTATACCTTTCATGATTTTATACACCTCTATAAGATCATCCCTCAGTCTTCTATGTTCTAAAGAAAAAAGTCCTAGCCTATCCAATCTCTCCCTACAACTTAGTCCCTTGAGTTCTGGCAATATCCTTCTACACTCTCTCCAGTTTAATAACATATTTCCGATAGCAAGGCAACCAAAACTGAACACAATGCTCCAGGTGCGGCCTCACCAACGCCCTGTACAACTGCAACGTAACTTCCCAACTTCTATACTCAATGCCCTGACTGATGAAGGCCAGCATGTCAAAAGCCTTCTTCACTGCCCTATCTACCTGTGACTCCACCTTTAGAGAACCATGCACCTGAACTCCAAGGTCCCTCTGTTCCACGATTCTCCCGAAGGTCCTACCATTCACTGTGAAAGCCCTACCTTGATTTGACTTTCCAAAATGCAACACCTCTCATTTATTTGTATTCAACTCCATTTGCCATTTCTCAGCCCACTTCCCCAACTGATCAAGCTCCTGCTGCAATTTTTGATAACCTTCCTCACTGTCTACAATACCATCTATTTTAGTGTAATCTGCAAACTTACTGATCATGCCTTGTACATTCTCATCCAAATTATTGATATACATAACAAACAGCAATGGGCCCAGCACTGACCCTGCGACCACTAGTCACAGGCTTCCAGTCTGACAAGCATCCTTCCACCATTAAACCCTCTGCTTCCTACCATCAAGCCAATTGTATATTCAATTTTCCAGCTCTCCCTGGATTCCATGTGATCTAACTTTCCAGAGCAGAATACCATGAGGAATGTTCTCACTGAAGGCCACATAGACTACATCTACCACCCTACCTCTATCAACCTTCCTGGTCACTTCATCAAATAACTCTTTTGTAAGACATGCTCACTACTCCTAATCAAACCCTGTCTTTCCAAATGCCTGTATATCTTGTCCCTCAGAATCCTCTCTAACTTACCCACTTCAGATGTTAGGCTTATCGGTCTATAATTCCCAGGTTTTTCTCTGCAATCCTTCTTAAATAAGGGCACATTTGCTACCCTCCAGTCTTCTGGTACCTCACCCATAGCTAACGATGATGCACTCACCTGACAAAGGAGCAGCACTCTGAAAGTTTGTGGCTTTTGCTACCAAATAAACCTTTTGGACTTTAACCTGGTGTTGAGAGACTTCTTACTGTGCTTACCCCAGTCTAATGCCAGCATCTCCACATTATGGCAAATATCTCATCAGGAATTCTCCAGCTCCCACATCGTACAGGAGGAGCATATCTCTGTCCTCATTGCCATCCCAACTGCCCCAGGACTAAAGAGGAAAGTTAAGAGATTACTGCACTCTGCCGAGAAGCCAAATGTCATACAGCTTCTCCGAACCTAGCTAAACAATCAATTGGACACCAGCGTGGCTCAGCATGCACCCATTACAGATAATGTGACTTGGAGCCAGAACATTGAAGAAAGGCAGCAGAGGCACCCCACAACAGCAGCAGTATCAGAGGAAAGCACACAAGACAACAACACTGAAGGACTTGGCATGTCTCTACCTATCTCCAAGAATCTCTCAACCCGGCATGTCATGGTGAACTCTTTCCTGTGGGCAGGACCGGATTCCTGAGTGACTGTATACTCTGGGAGTCTCCATCCTTTCTGAACCACCAGCTCCTGGAAAGAAAGAACACACACTAAATAGAACATCACTGATAGCGCAGCAACAATCTGCCTAAAAGCACTTTCACACAATTGCCTCGAGAGTATAACTCAAATCCATCACAGGACACTCAGCCTCCCAAAAACCTAAGATGATTAAGTTTCAAATAGAGTAGATATTAAAAAAAAGCTGCTTCCACTGCTGAGAAGAAGCAAAACAAGGTAATCCCCAACAAATCCAATTCAGGAAAAACTTCTTTACCCCATAGAGTGGTGAAAATGTGGAACTCGCTTCCACAGGGAGTGGTCCAGGTGAATAGTATTGATATATTTAAGAAGAATCGGGGTAAACACATGAGGGAGAAAGGAATGTAAGGATATGGCATTAGGATGAGATGAAGTAGGGAGGAGGAGCATAAACAGCAGCATAGATCAAACGCCTGTTTATGTGCTGGACATGAAATAAAGGACCCAAAGCCGCACTGGGTAGCTTAGGCTTGTGAGTGGCCCTCCTTCATCTCAGTTGGCTCTAAGATTGAAACTGGTTGGGCATGTTCATTAATTACCACCCTTGAATAAGATTAAATATGTTTGTTACATGCTAAATCTTTCATCACAAGTTATAGGAAATGATTAATCATTCATATATTAATAGAACTATCAACAACTTTAAATGTTTAAAACAAAAGAAATATTGACATTTTGGGAACAGAGGGAGTGCACGGCTCTCACACTCAATGTTGTGCGTAGTCAGTATACACCTCATTTCACTTACCCTTGCTAACACGTGAATCACTTCAGTTACAGCGGTAGGAAAAAAACTACACAGACGGGAATCAGTGCAATGTGGCAACCCAGTGCCTGCGGCAATGGTCAACCAATGTCTCGTGGGGCCGCAAGTTGCAGGTTTCCCACTGCTGACCATTACGTACATCTACCCTGAGCCTTGGAAAATGAATAAGAACACAATACCTGCAAGGCCCCCACAGGGTTGCACTCTGCCAGCTGAGCAGAGCTGGAGCTTTTAGATTCAGTACTAGAGATCCTGAAGAGAAAAGAAAGAGAGAAGAATAGAGCAATGAGAAGCTGTGATTTTAAAATATTTTTCAGTTACTCAGAGGCTCTTTTTCTTTGGCCAAAGGATCATCGAGGAAAGAGTCGGGTCACTTACCCCTTGGTCTCTGCTCAATTCCTGTCTGATAACCCTTCCACACAGACACATGGGCCACTGTGCAAGCCTGCAATGCACTCTTCAACTGTGCAGACATGCAAACAAATGGCTCCACAGTGGCATAGCTTAGGATTGGGGATGGGCGGGGAAAGCAGGTAGTGAAAAGAGGGGCAAACAAGGTACTTCAGAGAATGATTCATCACTCAACCCACAGCTCCTGAAATGCCAGAGATCACACCAGCGTGTGTAAGGAGAGCAGATGGAGGGCCTTCACACCTAGTCTCCATGGCAACTTGGCTGGGATGGGTATTATGGCACGGCTGCTTAGTGGGTCAGGTACGAGACTAGGAGGGTAAGGAGCTCAGACCCCACTGTGGCAGATGGTGGAACTGAATTCAATAAATCAAATTAATTGTAACCAGCAAAGATCTCAAATGCTGTTGCTGTGTTGTAAAAATCCAATTGGTTCAACTCTATCCTTCAAGGAGGGGCCTAACATCCTTACCTGGTTAGGGCTGATAGATGATACAAGTCTACACTATGCCCTCTGGCATTTATCATCAATAAATGCTAAATAAAGGCATAAATTGTCCCTCCGCTGTGTGGCACGGGTACTTTAACAGATATGGTTTGAACTGTTACACAGCATACTGCACATTTAACTGGGTCTCACTTCAGTATGGGTAATCCACCAGCTGATCTTCCCCCTTCCCACTTGAGGCAAGCACTTCCAGTTTCCAATCTCAGCACAATGCAGATTGGAGCTGGTCTGTGTGGAAAGACTAGGAGCCCACATTCTTCCAATGGTATGGTACAGGCCCAACGCACTGAATCCCTGTCTTATTGGACAACTTGGGAATTAAACGGGCAGGAAGTTCCTTTTAATTAAAAAAAAACGTTTTTGCATAGTGCCTCATCACACCTCTCAAAAACGTTTCTTCAGCGCTTCGCACGTGAGGAATTACTTTTTGAAGTTTAGCGATCATCAGCGTGCAGGCAAACGCAGCAGCCATTTTGCGCAAGCAAGATCCCACAAACGGCGATGAGGGGAATGTCTGTGGTGGTGGAGAGAGAAATGTTGACCATGAGCACTGGGAAAGTCCCCCAGTCGTCTTTCATCTTTGTAATCACCACATACTTTTATTTTAAAAAGGCAACTCGAAGCTTCGATTGGAGAGTGGGACCTAAGTTTTCCAGATTGGAATGCCAACATTTGAACCTGCCCGTTCAAAGGACAAAAGTGCAGGGTTACAGGAGAAGGGCACTAAGTGAGCTGCTTGTTCGGTGAGCCAGTGCAGACATGACGGGCCAAATGGACACTTTCTGTGCTGCAAGAATTGAGATCAGAAAATCTAGACCTCTGAGTGTATTGTGAATCACCACTTTTCATATCCATCAGTAGCTATCACTATCAAGCTTTTATGAGTTTGTATCAATAGACATACTGCCTTAAAATATATCTCAAACTAAATGATGACTGCCTTTATAATTTCCAATAAATTGGTTATTTTTGAAAAACAACAGTGCATAAGAGATTCCGTGTGTTCTGGAATGCACCAAGGGAATAGGTGGGTCAGATGGACTGAGGGTCTCCTACATGCAACTGTTAATATGTTTAGTACCAAATAGCAGAACTTTTCCAATCATGCTTAACCCACCCTTCTTACTCCTGATGGGACTATCCCACTGAATTTCCAACATGTCACCTGTACTGCCAGTTCAGATTTCCAAGATGTAGCAGAGAAATCTGGGAACAGATTTGGACATGTTCAGGGTGCTGGGTCCAGTACCATTCTACTTTAAAAGCATGTGGGTGCCTGGAGTCTTTTGTCAAAGCCTAACTGCTCCATTAACATATCACATACCAACATACTGCACAGATAGCAGTTAGGTTTTCCAGCCAAGTTTAATCGCTGCTCTCTGAGTTAGCTCTAAGAAAAAAAGGAATTTGCATCACATAGTGCGATCGTACATTTTTCAGAAACATCTCAAAATGCTTCACATACAGTGGCTTGCTTTGAATCGAAGTGCAGTGACTTATGTAGGCAAATGTTGCAGCCATTTTGCGCACCGCGATGTCGATAAACGGGAACAAGAGGAGTGAACTGGGCACCAAATTTTGGAGGGACAAGTTAACTGAACAACATTGGCCTAAACATTGTTTTAAAAAGCAAGCAATAGTATCAAGGAATCTTTCACACCCAACTAAACCAATTGGAACATGCAGATAGATCCTTGGCTTGCTATCTCATCACAACATTTGATTGGCACTGCATTATCAGTGGGTTACAATTGGGACGGTTGACGTCCCTGCCCTTGAGCAGTGTGGAGTGGGGAGGAAGAGAAAACAGCCCCACTGGGGACAGCTGCAATGACCCACTTGGTTCAGCAGCATGCCAACACTCGCCACCTTGAAGGACCATTTGGTGGATTACCAGGAAGCCGACAGCCCCTGTGGAATGTTTCCCTTCATATGTCACTGCTTTTTGGAAGAGATGGAGGAGGGAGGGGGAAGGGCAGAAAAAAAGAGTTGAATATCACCATTTGAAGATGGGATGGAAAGATCTTTCTAGGTGCAGTTAAGCTATTCACGTACTTGACTCCATCCAACATGGGCTCCAACATGTTTCCTCCCTTTAGTAATTTCAGGGCAGCTTCTGCTGCCTTGTGCTTTGCTGCCTTTTTGCTAGGCCCCTGACCTGAGGGGGGAAAAACATCAATTAAAACACAAATTGAAATCAAAACCATGAAGCAGCTGCTGACCATAAAATAACCATTTTAAAATGGCCACCAACTTTTCTTCAGCCCCGAAGTGAGGGCTAAACGGACCCTCAACCAGATTTGAACAGTCATGCTCAGATCAGATCTGTTTATGTCAAACGTGCACTGCAGTCCCTTCATGTGTGAAACTTTTCAGACACGTTAGTCTGCCTCCATTGCTTATAAGCTAGCAAGCAAGCTCACCCCAGGCCAGAGGATGTGGGTTCAAGACCCACTTTAGGATGCTCACTACTCAAGATTAGCAACATGCTAAAGAACCAAACTGCCTTTTCGGGTGGGAAAGAGCCCAAGACGTCACTGAAAGTGCAATACAGCTCACTGAGTGACCTGGTTAAGACATCCCCACAACACAACACCAGTTTAAAAAAAAGAGTAACTGGCCATTCATCGCAATATTCAGAGGGATCTTGCTGTGCACAAAACGGCCACTATGTTTTCTCCTTAATTCATGAAGTGTGGGTGTTGCTGGCTGGGCCAGCATTTCTAACTACAATTGCGTTGGCACGCAAGGCCATTTAAGAGTCAACCATATTCTTGTGGATCTGGCTTCAGAGGATAGACGTTAGTGAACCGGGTGGGTTTTTGTGGCAGTTGACATCAGTTTCATGGTCATTATTAGGCTTTTAATTTCCAGATTTCTTTGAATTCAAATTTCACCATCTGCCTTGGTGGGATTTGAACCCGAGTCCCCGGATTACTAGTCCAGTGACAATACTACTACGTCACCACCCCATGTGTTTACCTACTATAAACAGAAACAGTCACTCCGCTGCAAAGTGAACCTCGTAAGATTTTTTTTGTTCTTTGCTTGCAGTTATCAAGTTGTTTGCGCTTGCGAAAATCAGTAAGGGCGTCATGACACATTGATTTATTGAAGATGGATCTGGTAGGCCCAGATCTAATGTAGTGTCACCTTGTTTTAAAAGGGAATGTCACGCCAGGGTTCGGAGAGGCTGGTATATTCCCCACTGATCGGGTCGACACACAAAGGAGATTCAAAGTTTTCCTCCGAGAAAATCCAATGGGGAATTCAGGAGAAACAGCAGTGGGAATGTGGAACTCACTACCACATGGAGCAGTTGAGGCAAATAGCAGGAATGTACTGAAAGGGAAGTCAAATGAATATTTGAGGGAGAAAGGAATAGAAGGTTACACTGATAAGAGATCACAATGGTGGGGAAAGGTTCTAGTGCAGCAGAAACACCAGCACAGAGCAGTCATATCAAAGAATCCATTTCTACACATTCTAAGCAAAGATTCTGCCCACCAAAAAGCATTTTGCTGGAGCCCATTTATTTCACATTTTCTGTCTTGAAGATGACCCACTTGCACTGTTCATCATGTGGGTCTGCTGGTTATTACATTAGTAAAATGTCTGACAACACCAGGTTTAAGTCCAACCGATTTATTTGATAGTAAATTCACTAGCTTTCGAGGTTTACCCCAGTCCAACGCCGGCATATCCACATCATGGTTATTACATTAATCAGCACGGCTATCCTTCCCAGCCCTCACTGTTGATGCCAGTGCAATAATATCCTTAAAATATCCCGTACTTGCCCGCATAAAGCAGGTACAAACACTGCTGCTTTGCAACAGGTCCACATAGACAGGAGCCTTGCCTCAAGTTGCCTCCTTAAGTGGCTTCGGATAGGAAGTAATTCTTGAAAGGTTATCCCATACTACAAACTAGCTCGGAAACAACATTAATCTCGAAATGAAAGCAAAATACTGCAGGCACTGGAGATCGGAAGTAAGGAACATAAAGTGCTGGAAACACTCAGCAGGTCTGGCATCTGTGGAGAGAGAAACAGATTTAACGCTTCTAGTCTGTGTGATTCTTCTGCAGAACGAAAAGCAGGCAGAAACGTGGTGGGGTTTCTGTTTGCTGGGAAAGGGGGGAGGGTCAGTTGGAACAAAAGGGAAGGTCTTGAAATGTCTTTTGTTAAAGCCAGCAGCATCATTTGATCACACAGATGGTATTAAGTCCCTGAGCAGCACTGCACTGTATTACTGTGCATTGCAAAAGAAAACAGAAAAAATAGGAAGGGACCATTATAGGAATTTGTTAAGGCTATGGGTTTTTAAATTATCACAAACAGAAACATGGAGTGCGATTCCCATAATACTGCTTAATACAATGGAAGAAAAACAGAAATGTGACCCAATTAGTCATAAGATTGTGTCCTCATTGTAAAAGGACATGTGCAAAGATACTTTCATTTTAAATTTCTGCAAAAATAATTGCAGATTGTGATAAGCCAATGTTTAGAAAAAATTCCAGAAACATCCATCAAAAATTAAATGTAAAGTGGAGCTATCTGACACCACAATCAGCGGTGTCTCGCTCAACCCATCAGTGCTCATCATGGTATCAGATCTCCACAGAAACAGGAACCACACCAGTATCTAATGCCAGCATCCCATTAGAATTAAATGGGACAAAACTAGACACAAAACATTGAAAGTAACAGAGAGAGGTTTTTTCTTTTAAGTTTTAACCACCCCCCCCACCCCACAATAATGAAGAAACCGATCATATTGAAGAATGAGACACACAAACCTGTGCAGTTAATATCTCCGACTGTCACTCGGAAAGTGAAATTAGGTTGATGGGCTTGGCCCTCAGCTTTCAGTAAATCATACACCGGTGTTTTTCCAATCCTTGTTCCATATTCCTGCAGTAAACTAATAGGCGTCTTCCCAGGGTTTGAGGCCAGCATTTGCTCAATACTGTGTTAGAAACAACAAAAGCAACTATTACAGCATTTGGAAGAAAGAAGTTCTTTTAAACTGACCAACTGTAACAGCGTTTTGAGTATTGCAGGGAGAAAAAAAAGATGTTTTCTCGAAGTTTTTCATCTTGCACTGATCAGGTCAGTTCACAGGAATACCAATGTCAGGGAAAACAGCAAATTCATACAGTATGGCAACAAATTTATACTTTGTATTTATACCCCTACACTTTGTAATTTATACCCTTATGCAGCTGAAGAATGATTAGATGACACACCGAACATCGCAACTACTCATTTTGTACAATGTGAGCAATGAATCAACCAGGTACCATCCCTAGATTTATTTTAAACAGTTGTTTGATGTTACAGCACTTGAATATTTCCGGGGGATATACTATCAAAGTTTTTCATCTTGCACCCATCAGGATAGTTGTCAAGAATTTTCCAACCCTACAATTTCTACTGCTTGAAAAAAGTGCTGATTGGTTGCAAGTGGAGGTATTAATGTTGAGTCCATATGACTTCCTCAGAACTCTGCCTCCCCTCAAGGTTGCTCTGGGGTACATTTGGAAATTAATCAGTTACAGCAACAGCTCACCAGAACCAAACTCTGCCCAGGTTTGCTGTATTTGTCCAAGCCAGTGTCACCCAGCATCTGCTTGCTGGGTTATTTAGAGTCAAGAGAGAAGGTTCGGATATTTTGGTAGTAGCTTGATTTCATCCGGCTTACTTGGTCTTCTTACCCACCTCCTCCTAAAATAGGGTGGATGACATGCATGGCTCTCTCGCAAATTTTCTTGCGCTAATTGTTGACACTTTCACTACTCCAAGTACCTAGGTTCGTTTCTGGACTTGGGTCACTGTCTGCGAGGAGTTTATACATTCTTCCCGTGTCTGTGTGGGTTTCCTCCCACAGTCCAAAGATGTGCAGATTAGGTGGATTGGCCATGCTAAACTTCCCCCACCGCGTACAAAGACGTGTACGTTAAATGGATTAGCAATGGTAAACATGTGGGGAGAAGGCCTCTTCTGTACTGTAGGGATTATGTGATCCTACGAAATACCAGAGGAATCAACAGTGCTCCTCTTGTATGTGTCAGCCTCAACTCTGTCTGTACACTCTCAACTTCAAAGTCATAAGATTCCAGATTTGATGCCCACTACAGGGGCCCCAAAACGCTGAAGGATCAGGACCAGAAAGACCACATTGTCAGTCAAGCCTGAGCTACCATTCAGTATGGCCATGGCTGATCTTCTCTTAGGAAGGGAATGTTGCACTGTCAGAAGTAGCCGGATGCACCACTAAAGCAAATCTGCCCTCTCCAGTGGGTCCAAGGATCTGGAAAAGGAGCCAGGAAGGTACATCCAGCACCTTGGAAAATAATGCATCTCTCACTCCCTCATCTCAGATGCCCTAGGAAATTGGCACAAACTTGTGGGATCTTGCTGGGCGCAAAGTGGCTGCTATGTCCCACTTTCCAATCGAGGCGACACTTCAAATAAGCTCCTTCGCTGCCTGTAAAGTGCAATAGGATGTTCAGGGGATGGGAAAAGCGACATATAAATGCAACTCTGCACACAATAAGGGAGCCTGGTTCTTGTTCTGCAGCTAAATGAAAGGCGAGGGACAAAGAACTTTTAATGCAAAAAAGTCGGTATCCTCCGACTCCCTCCATACCTGGGACAGCTGGAATTCTTTTTGGCTGCAGCAGCGGCCCGATCCTCCGTCATCCCAGATGACAGTGCCGGTGATGGTGGCTCAGACAGCGACGGCAGCGGCAGCGACTCGCTCCCTGCAGAAGCATCGGCGCTGAATGACACTGCGCAGGCGCCGCGACCGCCGCCATCCCCATTTCCGGGGCAGGGGTCAAACTGCCCAAAGCGCGGGAAAGGCGCGAGTCTTCAAAATGGCGGCGAGCGGCGAAGAACTGCAAACCAGGTCCCGCTTAGCAACCAGGTAGAAAGAGCCTCATTTCACATTCAGACTCGGCGGAGTTCAGCACACAGAATTGATTGGCATCACTTAAAAAAAAACAGATTAATTCCTACAGAGACACCTCCTCCAGACACACAGACACCCCAACTCCCCCCCCCCCCCCCAAAGACAGACATACACTCCACTCCTATCTCGCCTCCCCCCCTCCCTAGCTTAAAGAGGCAAACACTCCAATCCCACCCCACCCCACCTTAGGCACAGGGACACAATCTTCTACCCCCCCAACTTAAACACAGACCCACGCTCCAAATCCCCATAAACCCCAGACACACACTCCTACCCCCCCAAACACAGACCCACACTCCGACCATCTCCCCCATAAACCCCAGACACATGCTTCTACTCCCCCAAACACAGACCCACACTCCGACCATCTCCCCCATAAACCCCAGACACATGCTTCTACTCCCCCAAACATAGACCCACACTCCGACCATCTCCCCCATAAACCCCAGACACATGCTTCTACTCCCCCAAACACAGACCCATTCTCCGACCCCCCCCTTTAAACCCCAGACACACACTCCTTCCCCCCAAACACAGACCCACGTTCCGACCCCCCCCTTAAACACCAGTCAGTTTGACAGCAATTAGGGATGGGCATGGTAGCACAGTGGTTAGCACTGTTGCTTCACAGCTCCAGGGTCCTGGGTTTGATTCCCAGCTTGGGTCACTGTTTGCGTGGAATGCACATTCTCCTTGTGTCTGCGTGGGTTTCCTCCAGGTACTCTGGTTTCCTCCCATAGTCCAAAGATGTGCGGGTTAGGTTGATTGGCTATGCTAAGAAATTGCCCCTTAGTGTCCACGGATGTGTAGGTTAAAGGGATTAGTGGGTATAATATGGAGGGATATGGGGGTAGGATTGTGTTCAGTGCAGACTCGATGGGCCGAAGGGCCTCTTTCTGCACTGTAGAGTTCTATGATTCTATGAAATAAAAATAAACACACCCACCTATCTCCCAAACACCTTTAAACCTTGGGGATACATGAACTCACTTATTAACAAATAACTTATTCATTAATGTAATACCTTAATTATGTAATTTGTAGATCGAGCTGCACAGCAATTTTCTCTGGCCCTGAAAATTGTGCCGCACAGTTGGAGTATAATTCCAAGCAGCCACTCCATGGTCTTGCCTCCTGCACAACATATTACCACGCACAAACCCAAAGGTAATACCACAGAAAAATTGTTGTAAAATCATCTGATCTGTCTAAAAGTGTGAGTGACTTCAAACTAATCATCATACCTCATGTCAGCTCCATGTCATCTATTAAGTAATGCAAGGCATTGAAGGGTTGTGAAAACAAGGATGAGAATTTTCAAATTGAGATATTCCTTGACCAGGAGCCAACGTAGGTCAGTGAGCACAGAGACAAACAGGATTTGGTGTGAGTTCAGACATGGGCAGCAGTTTTGGATGACGGAGGCTAGAATGTGGGGACCCAGCCAGGAGTGGGTTGGAGTAGTTGAAATCCGTAGCCAGTGGCTCCCACTGAACCAAGTTTGGTTATCATTTGTGATGTTAGTACTGTGAGCAACAGGTAAAGATGCTGTTAACACATATCTGTACACCATAGAGAAATAGCTTAAAGTCAGGTAGACTGGATATAGCCAGGCACATTGATAACCCACATTATGGAAACAACTGTGAGTTTAGTCACAAACATAGGGCATAAGATTCGCTGCTGCTAACAGAGCAATAGTTAGGGATAATAAAAAGACTGCCTGTGGTGTAGAAATAACACCACATCTTGAAGGAATGTACGAGGTCCAAGTTACAAAAAGCAAATGGTCTGCAAGATGTGTTGTTTCTACAACTAAGCAGAAAAGGGGGAAAAAGGTCACTGAGATAGTCGGGACAGCAGTGATTAAGTTGGCAAAGGATTGATTACCGCCAATCTGAACTGGACATGTAACAGTGTTGGATAAGATGGATGAGTTTGCTAATGCACTCTTGTGATAACAGGAGACATTGTTAGATGGGGAGTAGAGGGGATGGAAACTTGGGGCACCTTGAGCCAATAGGGGAATGACAACACATAGATGGGACAGGGACCACCAATTAGGGGAGAACAACACATTGCAAAGCCATTACAATGCTTGTAAAAAAAAGTATAAAAATGTGCTGCAAATCGATGTAGTGTGTGCCTATTTTATTGGACACCCGGTCTTGCAAGAACGTGAAATAAAATATCTTGCTCCTTCAGAACTTGACTTGACTAAATTGTTTGACTGTGAGCTGCGTTTCTCACAGTACACAGAGTCATAAAGTCAGAGGTTTACAGCATGGAAACAGGCTCATTGGCCCAACTAATCCATGCTGCCCTTTTTTTTTTAAAAAGCCAATCCCAATTGCCCGCATTTGGCCCATATCTCTCTATAACCATGTAACCGTCCAAATGCTTTTTAAAAGACAAAATTGTACCCGCCTCTACCACCAACTCTGGCAGTTTGTTCCAGACACTAACCACCCTCTGAAAAAATTGCCCATCTGGATCCTATTGTATCTCTCCCCTCTCACCTTAAACCTATGCCCTCTAGTTTTAGACTCCCCTATCTTTGGGAAAAGATATTGACTATCTAGCAGATCTATGCCTCTCATTATTTTATAGATCTCTATAAGATCACCCCTCAGTGAAAAAAAATTCCAGTCTATCCAGCCTCTTCTTATAATCAAACCATCAATTCCCGGTAGCATCCTAGTAAATCTTTTCTGCACTCTTTCTAGTTTAATAATATCCTTTCTATAATAGGGTGACCAGAATTGCACACAGCATTCCAAGCGTGGCCTTACCAATGTCTTGTACAACTTCAACAAGCCGTCCCAACTCCTGTATTCAATGTTCTAACCGATGAAACCAAGCATGCTGAATGCCTTCTTTGCCTCTCTGTCCACCTGTGACTCCACTTTCAAGGAGCTATAAACATGCACCCCTAGATCTCTTTGTTCTGTAACTCTTGACCTTGCAGTTGTAAGCAAACCTTTTCAGTTTGTTTTTCTCAGTGTTGCTGAGCTTCTACCAGATGCCCTTTTATTGCTACTTAAACGGGGTTTATTTATTTTTACTCTGGGATATTTACGATTCTGCATTGTTAAAAAAACTGTCGACAGATCAGGTGATAGGCGTTTTCTTCATTTTCAGTTTGGAGCTGCTCTTTAGTTTGAGTTTTAGAAAGGGCATCAAGCTGAAAAAGTCTCTTCCTGGCTTTGGAAATTCTGTTGGTTATCTGAAAGAAAGGTCTTGCTTTTTTGAAGTGGGGGAAAAATCTGCTGTTGGTGACTTGCCTAGAGTCCTGGAATTTTGGGAAGCTGTTCTGACTTCAAACTGCCCCAAGTCTATCCAGAGAACTGCAGACTTCATCCAAGGATTCAACTCCAGTATTATGTGAGCATTAGTCTATGCTGTATTAAACTTGTTTGGATGGTCTTATTTATTGGGTTGGTTTGATTGGGACAGCAAGGGTTATACATTGTAGTGGTTGTTTTGTCGTTTGTAATTGATAGAACTTATTGCTGATTTTCTTACTATACATATTAACTATAATTCTTAAATAAATTTTATTTGATAAAAGCTTCCCAGTGGGCCATTTGAATTATACCTGAAATGAAACCTATCATGCTTCTCCTAGCCAAATTCAAGATGCAAAACATATGATCCAGGCAGACTCTAAAACACTTGAGTTTCTGACCTGAACCGTAACACTGCCAGATCAAAATACCAAGTGGCTTTTTAATCACCACAAAAACAAACACCAGGTCGAGTAAAAAAAAAGGCTGCAAACTGTGAAAAATGTTGGTCCAAAACAGCAACTTTATTTATGAAATTTACAATGCTATATTAAAGTAAATAGGCAAGCACATTAAATTTACAAAGAATACCTTCAGAAAAGCAGAGGTATATTCACGTGGATGCTGTGTACAATTTTGCTTTAGTCTGTGGTGAAAGTGGATAAATGTTGACATCAACAATTCCAAGAAACCAACTGTTTCCAAAGTTAGTGCTTTGTGTCAATTTCAAAGTTGTTTCACTGCATCCACTTGCTGGTCCCACAGCGAGTACAACAGTGATACATAGAGATGTCCAGACCTCAGGAAAGGTACCATATAAATGCAATGGAATGGACAACAAGTCTTCTGTTGAGCCATTTTACCCATCTGGCTCACTTTAGGGAAGGAAATCTGCTACCCTGACTCAGTCTGGTGTACATGTGACTCCAGACTCACAACAATGTGGTTGACTTAACAGCCCCTCTGAAATGGCCTAGTGAGCCACTCAGTTCAAAGGACAAATAGGGATGAGCAACAAAATGCTGGCCCCACCAGCAACACCCACATGCCATGAAAGAATTACACTGAAAAAAAAATTTAGTGTTCAGAGGTGTACAGTCAGCTTGATACTGGCCTTTCACCAGAAAATGGGGTTCCAATCTGTCCCTTACTGATATGGTAAAAGTCTGCCAGTTCCAATGGCCTTATGCTAACTTGGTCAGTTTTAAAATGTATTTATTGGTGTCACAAGTAGGCTTACTTTAACACTGCAGTGAAGTTACTGTGAAAATCCCCTAGTTACCACACTCCAGCATCTGTTCAGGTATACAGAGGGAGAATATAGCATCGCCAGTATATCTAATCAGCACATTTTTGGACTATGGGAGGAAACCAGAGCACCCAGAGGAAACCCATGCAGACACAGGGAAAAAGATGCAGTCTCCACACAGTGACCCAAGCCAGGAATCGAACCCAGGTCCCTGGTGCTGTGAGACAGCAGTGCTAACCACTGTGCTGCCCAGTTCGTAATGGACCCAGAGTCTAAAGCAACCCCCAATTTAATAACTAGTTGGCAGAAGGAGCCTTCCTCTACATTTAACTGTGCAGCCCTGGGCGTGCTTAATGCTGGATATTGTATTCTCAAAATATAAAGTGGTCTCTCCCCAGCATTAACAACCTTCAAGAGTACAGATTCACTAAAAAATTAGTTTTAACTACTTCCACAATAATGAATTTTAAGGCCCTTTTCACAAAATTAATAGAAACTTGCAACTAATTTTGACCAGCTCAGTCAGCAACCCATTATAAACAAAATGTTACCACAGCCTAACACAACATTGTAACAGAGCAGAGCAACCATCTCATACTTTTCTTGCATCCTCAAGGAGGACAATGACTTCAGGAATTTGGTTCCTTCAAATGTTACAAAAAGGCATTGCTACATTGTTCATTTTTACCTTCATTTTTACAAAGTTAATATTGCTGAGCAGTGTGGTGCCAGTATTAAAATAGTCAAAGAAATAAACTGGTTCAGTACACAAAATACTGCCTACATTCCCATTTGAGCTTCTCCTTAAACCAAACTAGGTTGGTCTCTTTGCTTAAGAAACAACACAGTCCATTCTTTGCTGGAACACATTTATTTGAAAGGTGACACTTTGTCACCAATCACCACCATCGCACCCCCCCCCCCCCCAACCTTTTCAAAAGTAAATTTTTTGTGCTCGCTTCACCTGGTTACATCACTAATTCGAAATCTGATATATTGAAGAACACAAAGTGATGGATAGGACTTTTGAGAGTAGCCACATTTGATGCATCGTCTCCCTCTCCTGTTTTCATACAATGGAATAATATTTGACAGACCGTCTGAGAAAATGGTACGCTTTCAGTGTCCGTTCAGAAATCAAAGTCAGATTTTATTGGCACATTCAGAAACAAGCAATCCAAGGCCTCTTTTCATTTTCAAAACTAACTTTGGGCCAGGCTCATCCAGGAAGGATGTGGTGTTGCTAAAGGGGTGCAGTCCAAATGGGGAGATGGCACAAAAGTGGAGATCAGCCAGGACTTTATTGAATGGTGGAGTAGGCTCAATATTGCCAACTTATGAGGAGACACGGTCCAACTTGAAAATACAAGCAATGCTACACACTGCTGTTAAAATTCTTTGTACCAGTGCTTTTAATGGGAAATCCATTTTAACCAACTTAGAGTCAAATTAAGAAATGCATCTCAGATGCAGTTTATCTCACGTGGTCAAAAGACTCAAAGGGGACACTGCAACCCCTGAAGAGCCTTTTAAACATTTATTTTTAAAAGAAAGAATCTCCACAATGCCAAGTTGATTTTTACATCATAAGTAGCTAGCAAAAACAGAAACTACACTACGTTAAATCAAAAGAACAGCTTGCTTCATATATGTGCTTGACCACCCTACAGGCAGGCTGGTAAATTTAATTTCTTTAACAGTTGAATTTTGATAGTGAACAAAGACTATAATCACCAGCTGAGAAAGTCAGACTGGAGGTCATTAATTAAAAAGAAAAAGGAGAGAGAGCGCGCGAGAGTGAGGAAAGCGGTTCAGACAAATTATTTTGCTCAGGTGGTGGTGTTCTCTTAAGTATGGAATTCCTTGTTACTGGAAGCATCTTGGAAAGGAAAACCGGAGGACGTTGCAGAGCTGGGGGGGTTGTGGAACAAGACAATGGAGTTAGAGCTAGCATTGCTACTATGGGCAGAATGGCCATGCTGTAAACTTCAGTGGTCTGTTCAAGTAGTCTGGACAGAAAGTTACCGATTGCTTTCTCCCATATTAAATAAATTTGAGTACAATTCCAAAATACTCTGGATTCTTCAGAGTGAACCATTTTCATTTGGGTTTGTTTTAATTACCTTGCACCATCACTGTCAAATATTACACACACACACACACACACGTGTAAATAAAATTACTCTTCAGAGAATGAAGTCAGTATCTTTCACTTACACAAGATGTGTTACGTCTACATTCAAACCTGTTCACATTCCTATGTTAAGAAATAAAACAAATATATAGCAAGATATTAGTTTATCATTTCGTACCTCAAGAGAGCTCGTGCAACTCAACTGACCCGAGAGAAAGGTTAAATAAGGAACAAAGATGACAACATAACTGCAGCATAAGTTAGAGCAATTGGATATGTGGTAAGGAAAGTCAAATACCAATACAACTTAAGGTCCTAGATTTAGTCAAGAAAATGTTAAAATGAGTGTCTACTAATGATAAACTATGAGAAACAACTAATCCTTCCTTAATCTAGGTTTTAAATCCATTTTGGCTAACTTGCAATTTGTTTTGGAAAAAGCCCAATCAGGGGGTGGATAATTTATGAACACTTCACAAGTAGTTTGACCTTGCATCTCCAGCTGAAAGTAATGTTAGTGTAAGAGAATACTGGCAACAGATTCTATTATGAGAAGGAAGTGGCACAGAACTTGGTTTTGGCTTATGTAAACTGAACTCTAAATGACCACTGGAGAAATAGGAGGAAGGGGAGGCAAGCAACAAATCATAGCAGTGTTTTTCAAATCAGTATCAACTTGAAACCATTGACTATCATCTGGGTCTTGTAGTGCAGTGGGTAACATTTCTGCCTCCGAGCCAGAAGCTCTGAGTTCAAGTCCCACCCCAGGACTTGGTAGCTAAAGAAAGTGCATTCATAACCCAGCCGAACAGGTTGCGTGTCAACCTGCAGATCCTTCCAAACACACCAGTGGCTGGCAGTAAGAGTGGGAGAGATTTCTGGTCAACCATGCAATGGAAAGAAAGTTGGAACTTCTACCATCATGATCCATAACCCCAGAGGACAACATTAATGTAAAAGTGCATGTTACCATAACAACTCTGACTCCAAGTCTGTAACATACCACTACACTATGACCACAATTCCCTTTTTAAATAATCACCGGTTAAATTTGGCAGTTAGTTTGACTAAGTCTTCAATCCAATCTACGGGCTGGACGCAGCAGCTGGGGAGATGTCATACGAGTGGTAGAGATGGTATTTATGGAACTATGCAACTACAAATGCAAGTATTTTTGGTGTCACCATTACTTAAATAGCATGACAGCTACCTTGAGCACAGTAATTTAGGCAAATGAGATTAAAATTACCCATTGTAAATGCGGCAGAGACAGTTTGCATCACAGTAAGTGTAATTTTAGTGGTAAGTGAGGTGACTTAACATGGCAGGAGGAGATTGGCAGTCTCCACACATTCCTAATTCAACTGTGGAGCGTGACATGTTAGTGTAAATACCCCAAAGCTCCCCACTTAGTTTTCAAAAGCAAATGAAAACTATTCAGTTCCCATTGTTGATGTTTGAAATTGTGACTATTGGCCATGAAACTATTTGCTGAGGAGATGTTGTATTAATTTACAAAGAGGTATTGCTTCTTGCACAGGAGGAGTGTGGGGGGTGGGGGTAGTGAAATAGATTGTGGTGTTCCTCCCCTTAGAGGATGCTCTCCCCCTACTGCTTCATTAGATAAACAGGACTCAGGGTTCAAGCCAAGTATAAAACAAGGATGGTAATTCAGTTAGGAAACTGCCTTTAAAAAAAAATCAAACATGCAGTCCACACTATCCTGCTCAATACTCAATGTCATTCCAACCAAATACTAATGTGTGAGTGGAGACTCCAACACTAAAGATTAGTGAATTACCAGCATCTTCTGTATTGCAAGTTTCCATTCCTTGATCATTTCACAGGAGATCTCTGGATGATTTTCTGATGGCAATGTGGAAGGAGTTTCTCTTCATTTTCTTTGCTTCCTCTTCTGGCGAGGAGATGTCCATTTCCCATGTGTCGGGGAGGGCACTATTTTCCCGACAACATTATTCACCATTGGCACTGCTGGCAGACTGATCTTGGGCATTTTGGGGAGGCAGTAGTGAATCTGTGAAGTTTGAAACCAAATTAGTCAAGTCATTTCCAGCCCAAACCACCCCACTCCAGAGGTAACATCAGATTCCAAAGCTATATCCAGGAGATAATGTAAGACATGTTTCTCCTTATTGGACCAACACAGGTAATTGCACCAATTTACTTGAGCTACAGCACATTAAGGAGGGCGAGGAGGTAGAGACTAGCTTCTGCACAGACTAAAGTGGTATTTGCACCTCTGCTGTGGAAATAGAGACAACAATTGCACACAGCAGAAGAGAGGGAGAAAAATGGGACAATGGACAGGGCTGCTGATCTTCATAGAATGCCTGCAGTGCAGAAGCTACTCTGCAGATGGGCAAGATACTCTGGGCCAACTGGCCTCTTATGCACTGTAGGAATTCTAAGAAGATCAGCCACCCCACTGAGAATCTTTGTCAAGCCCTCTCCTCCTCGCTATGCCTGTAACCCCACATATTTACAATGGCTAATCCACCTAACCTGAAAAATTTTGGACTGCAGGAGGAAACCCACACAGACATGGAGAACGCCACACAGACAGCCACCCAAGGCTGGAATTGAAACTGGGTCCCTGGAGCAGTGAGGCAGAGTGCTAACCACTATGTCCCTTCTGCTGTGTGGGGGAACCAGCCGTTGTAACACCAGCACTTGACAGAAACAGCAGCTTTTTGTTGCATTTGCTAATGCAGTATTACTTGTCCACTTCACACTAAGGGGAAGTTCAGTGCAGGTTGGTTGAAGAATACAGAGATGAGTATACTTCTCAGGGGGTCAAGTTGCCTAAGCAGTGAAGAAAGAAATTCCGTTCCTGTCCTTGCACATGCCTACGGTATACCTCAGATAGACACAGATACTTCACCACCGTGTCTTGGGGCCGGGGTGTGCAGAATTGAATAATTCCCCTGGCATTGTCTGCAATCTTTCCATCAGTCAAATTCCAACATTATTCCTGGAGCAGCAAAGCAAAAGCTCTGCATATACACAAAGTAAATTGTCAGTGACTGCTTAGGGCAGGGACACAGTTTCAACCGTCAGCAATCAAAAATTATTATGAATACTTGTCCAATGAGCCCAACAGCTCTCAGGCTGCAGGATTTGCAATTGGGCCTGCGTTTTGGTGAGCAACTAGCTAACAAAATGAAGGATATTGATAAATGACACCAAACACAATCTTCTCGAAGGCAGGACAGCAGACTGGGTGGAGAATTCAATATCACAGTGTCCAGCATTAAATACTTCAGCCCCCTGCCCAGTTCAACATTCTGTTCACACATTTTGCAATCGGTGACAGAAGACTAAGTTGTAGTACCACCTTGCACATAATTCTTTCATGGGATGTGGGCATCACTGGCTTAACTAGCATTTATTGCCCATCCCTAATTGCCCTCAAGAAGGTGATGAACTGCCTTCTTGAACCGCAGCAGTTGATTAAGGTAGGTACACCAACTGTGCTGTTGACCCAGCAATGGTGAAGTATTGGCAATATATGTCCAAGTCAGGATGGTGAGTGACTTGAAAAGGAACTTGCAGGTGGTGTGTTTCCAAGTATCTGCTGCTCTTGTCTTTCTAGATGGTAGAGGTCATGGGTTTGGAAGGTCCTGTCAAAAGTGACTCGTTGAGTTCCTGCAGCACATCTTGTACACACCGGTGCCATGTGTCGGTGGTGGAGGCAGTGGATTCTTAAGGTGGAGGACGTGGTGTCAATCAGATGGGCTGCTTTGTCCTGGATGGTGTCATGCTTCGAATGTTGTAGGAACTGCACTCATCCAGGCAAGTGGAGAGGATTGCCTTGTCGATTGTGAGCAGTTTTGGGAAGTCAGATGGTGATTTAAAGAATTCCCAGTCTATGACCTGCTCTTGTGGCCACAGTATTTATATGGCTGGTCCAGTTCAGTTTCTGGACAATGGTCACCTCTGAGAGTCAGGACTCAAGTGAGCAAGTAGCAGAACAAACAGGATGTCTGTCAAACACAAACTCATCCCCAATCATCAACCAATTCAAGAACAGCTTCTTCCCTGCTGTCATCAGATTTTTGAATGGACCTACCATATATTAAGCTGATCTTTCTTTACACCCTAGCTACGACTGAGGAAGGAGGGAAATCAGGACATTGAATGCAATGATCAGCCATGATCAAGATGAATGGCAGAGCAGGCTCGATGGAGCCAACTCCTGCATCTAGTTTCTATTCTGCACCCTCTCCGTTCCTTTTCCCCTATGAACGGTATGTTTTGCCTGTATAGCGCGCAAACAATACTTTTCACTGTATCCCAATAATAAATCAAATCAACACCCACACTATTTTGACAGCACACAACTGCTTCACTTCTCAGTCAGATAATGGAGAAAAAAAACAAAAGGATTTGACCTGAAATTCAAGACCAAAGTTACACATTAACCAGACATATCTGTAAAAAAGTTGTTCAGAGCACGTTTTCGCTAACTGGAATCCACCAGGTAGACCCGTCATTTACCTGATGGCATCAGGTGAATTTAGTCTTGTTCCAGAGAAGGGAGTTCTTCAGATCTCTCAGCGAATTCAAAGGGTGCCAAAATACAATTCAATTCACCATCTTGCTCTCATGCCCACATGTCTGTCCTCAGCCTACTACATTGCTCCAGTGAAGCCCAACGCAAATTGGAGGAACAGCAATTCATCTTCAGGTTCAGCACTTTACATCCAACTTGAACTCTCTCCTCCATTTTGATCATATACCACTATTAACAGCTGCTTTATTCTTTAACACTCCCTTTGTCTTGTGTTCATGGATCCCTGACCTCTTTTGCTCTACCCCCTCTCCTCAAAAGTATAAAACTCATTCAGTTCTGAAGAGTCTAAACATTAGCTCTTTCTCTCCCCAGATGTTGCGAGACGTGCTGGGTTTTTCCAGCATTTTCTATTTTGTTAATGCCAAATACAAGTTCATCAAGGTATTCTAGAGTTTGCACTTTCCAATCCATTTTAAAAAGGGGTCTTTTCACCAAAAAAAAATGGTTTGGGAATAACCAGTTGGACAGCAGCACTTGAACCTGAAGTGTGTTAGATTGTTCTTTCACACCATGTTCCCTGTTTCAATTACTGAATGACTATCGTTGGCTGACCTTTTGTGGGTTACACAAGCAAAGGACATGTTTTGCTAGGACAAGCTGCACATTACTTACTTCCTGGCTGCACCAGGGAACTGTTTTCTGGAGTCTTGCTTTCCATGGGTGGTTTTGTCCACCTGCTGGCTCGATGGGTTACCATTTCTTCCAGATTTCTCATTATTGTAACAGAACCCTTTTGCGGCTGGTCCAGATTGTTCATTTCTGCACTTCTGCAGCCAAAGAGAGAAGAATTAATAAAGGCAGCTTGGAGCAGAGTAGGCCATTCAGCCCCTCAAGCCTTCTCCATATTCATTAAGATCGTGGCTGATTTGATGGTGGCATCAGCTCCTTTGCTGTCTGCCCCCCATCACCCTCACTGATCAAAAATCTGTCTCACTCAGCCTTAAATAAATTTCAATGACCCCAGCCTCCAGCGCTTTGAGGAAGAAAATGCTGCAGAGTAAAGACCATCAGAACAAAAAAATTCTCATCTCCATCTAAAAAGGGCGAGACGCTATTTTAAAACAGTGTCCCCTAGTTCTAGTTTCCCCAACAATAGGGTGGGGATCCAGAGAATTGCCACCTATCAAGTCCCCTCAGGATCTTGTATGTTTTAATAAGGTCACCTCTCGTTATTCAAAACTCCAATTAGTATCAGCCCAACTTTCCTCAAACATTTCATCCCAGGAATGAGTGAATCTTCTCAGAGTTTCTTCCAATACAATTAGTGTAAGATTCACTATCCAAGACTGTAACACAATCTTAGGTAACAGTAATTTACAATTGATATTATATACCAATTGAGTGACATTTAGGAGAAAAAGTCTCTGCACGAATAATTTTCTGCAATACGAAAGGATGGGGAAAACCTACTTCTATTTGAGGGCATCAAAAGTGGACTTTAGTGCTCTTTAGATAGTTGCACCCCGACTCAATTTTTTTTAAATGACGTAACTCATGGAATGTCCCTTGAGGTGGTGGTGGTGACCTGCCTTCTTGAACTGCTGCAGTCCATGTGGTAGGTACATGCCCAATGTTGTTAGAGAGGGAGTTCTAGGATTTTGACCCAGCAACAGTAAAGGAACAAAGGTATTAGTTCCAAATCAGGATGGTAAGTTGCTTGGAGGGGAACCTGCAGGTGGTGGCGTTCCCAGGTATCTGCTGCCCTTGTCCTCTACTATCTAGAGGTCGTGAGTTTTGGAAGGTGCTGTCTAAGAAGCCTCGGTGAGTGGCTGCAGCGTAGATGGGCACACTGCTGCCATTTGTGTGCTGGTGGAGTGTGTTTAAAAAGGAGGAATGGGGTGCCAATCAAGCAGGTAATTGTACTGCTTCTTTGCTCTAACCACTCATTTAAAAGGGAAGGCACTGAGCAGACAAGACACCTACCTGTCAGGTGAAACCACACCACTGTGACTGACAGAACGTTTCACCTGGAAATTTAAAGAACAAACATAAAAAGTCAAGATCTGAAATTCTGAAAGCACAACTCTTTGCCCTGAGGTTTTAGATTATGTAGGTGCGCATCCATTATACCTCCAATAATATTGCAGTTCCTTTTAAACATGCAGCTCAACTGGACAAATGAAAGTTTTAGCATCAATTGCATAAAGTTTCATTCCAGTTAAATTGCAAGTTTATACAATTCAAAATACAGCGTTCACTGAGTGAAGGCAGAAGCTGGAGTCAGTCTGTCTTTCAAGACACAAACTCCCTTTTCCACACAGGTAAAAACCAGTTCTTAGATATACTTTAGATTAATGCCCTAATCTTTTCCCCAGTTAGTAACATCTGCTCTCACTTACAACTTGAGCATACACTTCGATTGTGACAGGATTACAACGTTAACATAAAAGGGTGATACTGTGTACACAATAGATTTGTAACTACCACTCAGACAGTCCTAATGCTTCTGATTAGGAACGGCGATGGCCTTCCCTGCTATTAAATTAGATTGCGTAGCGGCACTAAGAAACAGCAGATCTGTGACATACGTTGGGGGGCAGGTACCGGTCCAAAGAAAAGGGAAGGTCAAACAATATCTGACACATCACAGGACTGTCCAAAACTTGCCCTTGCCTCAACCAGGGAGCCTGCTATAGAATGAAAATAAAAATTGAGATATTTCAAATCACAGCTTACCCTGTGAAGGGGTGTGGAGGTAACATGAGCAACTGGGGACTCTGGGGGTGAAAGTAGCTCCGGGGATATCTTCACACTTGCTATCTTCATACAGTCCTCCAGGGTATTTATAAAGGTATTGCATGTGGCTTTAAGTAAGGATGAAGCCTCATTCATTTTCTGAAAGAAAGGCACACACTTATCAATGAATACGCACAGGAGCGCAATTTTTGTTACAGCCAAGATACAGAAGGCAGCCATATTCCCCAGACATACCACAGCTAATCAGAGTGAAAGTATTAATAGAGATTCATATGCTAATTAGCTAATTGGTTAATTAGGAACACTTCTTTCCCAAAATTAATAACTCAACGACTCCACCAGTTGTGTCTCACCTCTTTGGGACCTAGTCCAATTTGTCACTCCCAATGTGCGAACTCTGCCAGCAAGGTTCAAGCAGCTATTCGACTGCAGGTGGCCTCACAACACAAGGCCAATCAGCTCTCATCTGGTGTCCACCTACCTGCTCTGTCCAGCACACATCTTTGAATAATCAGAAACAGGGATCAAAATTTGTGTACCTTCCCTTGCCACATGGCTCAACTGCATGTCAAATGCCACACTGTCCCATCCTGAGTACCATGCAGCCCAATTTAACCTGCACACTTGGAGCAGGAGAAAAAAGATGATGCAACATGAGATCTCAAGCAGAATTCAGTTGCAATCGACTTCAAAAGTAACTCGAGCAAGATTGATTCAAAGACATGTTTTCAGCAATGTTAATTCAAAGGTGCGGGTGGACATCTTTATAAGTGCAAGGTGCTTCATTTTGGTAGGACAAACTTGAATGCTGATTACAGGGTCAATGGCAGGGTTTGAGGAATGTGGAGGAACAGAGATCTTGGGGTTCATATCCACAGATCTCTGAAGGTTGTCACTCAAGTGGATAGAGCTGTGAAGAAGGCTTATAGTGTGTTAGCGTTTATTAACAGGGGGTTTGAGTTTAAGAGGCGTGGGGTTATGCTGCAATTGTACAGGACCTTGGTGAGACCACATTTGGAATATTGTGTGCAGTTGTGGTCACCTCACTATAAGAAAGATGTGAAAGCATTGGAGAGAGTGCAGAGGAGATTTACCAGGATGCTGCCTGGTTTGGAGGGTGGCTTTTATGAGGAAAGGTTGAGGGAGCTGGGGCTTTTCTCTTTGGAGCGGAGGAGGATGACAGGTGACTTAATAGAGGTTTATAAGATGATGAGAGGGATAGATAGAGTGGACATGCAGAGACTATTTCTTCAGGTGGATGTAGCTGTTACTAGGGGGCATAATTATAAGGCTCATGGTGGGAGATATAGGAGGGATGTCCGAGGTAGATTCTTTACTCGGAGTGGTTGGGGTGTGGAATGCACTGCCTGCTGTGATTGTGGAGTTGGACACCTTAGGAACTTTCAAGCGGTTATTGGATAGGCACATGGAACACTCCAGAATTATAGGGAGTGGGATAGCTTGATCTTGGGTTTGGACATAGCTCAGCACAACATTGAGGGCTGAAGGGCCTGTACTGTGCTGTACTATGTTCTATCTAGCGGCAGCAAAAGGAACTTCCCAAACACTTGCAGCTGAAGCCACAATAACAGCATTAAACTTATGCAACTACTGTTGACAAATAAGAGAGCAGAAAATGGATCCATAGTAGCATTTCAGGATTGTTTACTGTTATCCACTAGATTAAATAAAAGCTTTGACTACACAGAAATAAAAAATAGAAGAAACAGGGCTTAAAGTTACTTTGTAGCATCTAGCACACAGCTATTTTTAAAAAGTTGCAGCGCATTTATAAAAAATTACTTCAGCATTAAGAATAACCAACATCTTTGAGAGAGTAGATTTTTTAAATTTTAATTTTTAGTGATCTGGGCCAGCATTTGTTGTCCATGTTGGTTGTGACTTCGGAATGATTGTGGAAACTGAACAATAACTGGTTTATTGGATGAACATAGCCAGGTGCAACAATACAAGACTATCTGTTACTCAGTCTAAGCCATGAGTATTCTCTCTCTCGATTCTTGGTTCTGTGTGCTGCACATCATCATGTGAACAATCTCCAATCCCACAAGGTCCCTGAACACTCCATCTCTAAGTGCCCTTGAACTGAGTGGCTCACTCCAGTTAAGAGCCAACCATGTTGCTGTGGGCCTGGAGTCACATGTTGGCCAGATCAGGTAAGGATGGCAGATTTCCTTCCCTAAAGGATATTAGCAAACCAGGTGAGGTTATGGCAACTGATGATAGTTGTCATGATCACTATTACTGAGGCTAGTCTTCAATGCCAGATTTATTAATTCAATTTAAATTCCACCAGCTGCTATGATGAGAATTGAACCCGTGTCTCTAGAGAGGGGGAAGACAGAGAGAAAGGTGGGGGGGGGGGGGGGTGAAGGCTGGAAAAAAAACCATAAAGATGGGTACCTGGCATAAAAATAGCTGTCTGGCACATAAGGGGTTAAAAGGCATTAAACCTGCACTGATTTCCAGCACAGACACTGACTTTCAAACACAGACACAGACAATCACTTAAAATTTAACCCACAGGACAGACAGTTAATTGAATTAAAACAGGGAACAAATGCTTCAGGAAGCCAGGCACCTTAAAAGAGATAAAGATAGTCCTGGGATAATGGGGAGGAATGCATAAACACAAAGGAACCATGTACTACAAGAATAGAATAAATTAAGTCATTGATAAGAGGAAATGTACCCATTCATGGAACAATGCGATATTGAAGCGATAATGGCTGTACCTGTCCATAATAATGAGCTAAGAAACGTTGTACCCATTTGACTATAATGATGTGATAATCGTGTCCGGTCCACCTATTGTGTAAAGGATGTAAAGGTGGATTGTTTCTGTTGTTTCATGGAGAGAAGGTAGCTGTCCAGTCGTGCAAGGTGCTGGTGCCTTTTCTCCACGAAGCTCCGTTAAATAAACTGTAATGCTGCTCCTCTAGTCTGACTCCAAAGTGGTAATTTTTCCCACAACAGGGGGAAGAGAGACTTTTCAGCTATGCTTCTAACACTGCAGCCAAAACAAAGCTAAAAACAACCCTTTTACCTGACTGGCACAGTTTGTTTCTCTCCTCCCACCAATGACATCACCCAAGGCTATCAACTGCAGAGATGAATTTAAAAAAAAAATCGCTTCAAAGGGATGCTAATGTCACACCCTTCAGACTATGTCACAGTGGGAGGGAAGGGGAAAGCAGCAATGCATCAGCATTCAGGATGGGGTGGTTAAAGGAGCAAATTGTAATCACATTATCTCCCCTTATTCACGTGTATATTATGGCAGCACAGTGGTTAGCACTGCTGTCTCACAGCACCAGGGACTCGGGTTCGATTCGTGGCTTGGGTCACTGTCTGTGTGGAGTCTGCATGTTCTCCCCGTGTCTGCGTGCGTTTCCTCCCACAGTGCAAAGATGTGCGGGTTAGGTGGATTGGCTGTGCTAACTTGCCCTTTCGTGTCAGGGAGAACTAGGTGGAATTGTGCTTAGTGCAAATTCAATGGGCCGAATAGCCTCCTTCTGCACTGTAAGATTCTATGATTTTTTTTTGAAATGAAAACATTTGTGGGGGGTGGGGGTGGTCATGAGCATGGGAGTGGCTGCGTTTTTGCAAGCTCTGCACTACTCATCTTTTAATCCCCTTTGTCCGGATGCACGACCTGTAATGAGTTCATCCTATATAATCTGTGCAAATGTTTGTGGAAAAAGCTGATTAACTTTTTTTGACTGTGGGGACCTGAATTAAAGAGAAGTTTTTGTCCGTGTGATGTGGTCAGAGCTGACTTGGTTGGGGCCCAGTTCACCAAATTGATGTTACTGATGACCAGGTGGTGCTGTTGGCACCAAGGTGAAAACTGCTTTTAGCAGCGAAAATGTGGATGTATTCTGCTCCCCAGCGCAGATCGAGTATTCACCATGATGAAATGCGAGATATCCTGCAGAGAATGAACGATGCAGAGACGATGGTCCTTTGAGAGGGAGGTTTCCTTGATGAAAGACCACCTTCGATCCTTGGAAGCCCTGCTGCATTGTGTGTCGAACATCCATGAAGTAGGGTTTCCAAGGATCAAGATTCCCGGTCAATTTTAAGGGCTAGCTGCCACACTCTTGCAATCTCAGTTGGAGGGCTGGGCAGAGTCCCAATGTTCCTCAGCAACTTGCTCATGGCTTTGACATTTTCTGGCTCTGTGGTTTATCATTGCTCCTGGATTCCCTTCTGATTACGTGATGTTGTCTGTGTATCCTTGCTGCTGGCTCTTCGTCTGGTCTGCCCTAATGGTGGCAGGGCGGGGGGGTGCTTTGTTCTCTGGCTGGGAGCCCTCTCCTTTGTCAGGGATTGCTCCAAGTAGGTTGTATCTTGGGAGTCATACGATATATATTAGGTTTTTTTTTTGTGTGCAGCATTGTAATCCTTGCATTTGCATGGAAGGAGTATGTTCTTTTGCAGTACCCATTGCTTTAGATAGAGAAAAGATGAGTAGAACCACAGCAGGGTGGGGGTTGGATGCATAGACGTAGAGGTGGTTGGTGCAAGGGTGGGAGTTGTGGTGGCACATGCTTGAGTAGTTGTTCCCTGGAAGGGCACTAAAGTGCCATCTTTCCTTGCCTTATCCTGTTGTTCTGATTCCTCACACACTTTTTTTCGGTGTTCTTTCAATATCCGTTCTGGAGAAGGCACTGACGGTAATGGCAGTGATTGTGATCTCTGATTCTTTGAATTATTTGAATTATTTAGCATGGCCAATCAACCTAACCTGCACAGTTTGACCATTTTGTTATCAGCTCATTTATTAGGTCTAAATTCCTTACAGTGGTGCAACTTGTATGTTAGTTTGCCGCAATTTTGTTCCTGAATACTCAGTCCAGAGAATGCAATTTCAAGCAGCAGGTTAAGAACTTCAACTCAGTTTAAAAGAGGCACCAGAGTGAAAAGCTGACCCAAGGAAAAAAGTGACCATAAGACCATCAAAATCAAATTTGAAACAAAAAAGCTTCACAGATGTCATTGTCAGGAAGAAAGCCTGCCATTACCCAGTCTGGGAAGAGTGTACCTTCAATCCCAATGGCAATGTGCTCCAGCAAGCAACTCACTTACATGGAGCTGACTGACCACATAACAATTAAATGAAAATTAAGTGCTATGGAATGTGGGCATTGCTGGCTGGGCCAGCATTTATTTTCCAACCCAGAGGGCACTTAAGAGTCAACCACATCACTGTGACTCTGGAAATCACATGTTGGCCAGACCGGATAAGGATAGCAAATTTCCTTCCCTAAGGGACATTAGATGGGTTTTTACAATTAACAATAGTTTCATGGTTATCAGCAGATTTTATTCAATTCAAAATTTCACTACGCTATCACCTCCCCTGTTAAAGGTGGACTTGTTCGGGGAGGGGACGGTGTTGGCAGTTTGAGAATTGCAGCTTCTGACCACTGCCCGCAACATGGCTCTTCATTGAGGGAATGATCAAACATGATACCCACGCAGTTGAACTGTTTCTGGAATGCGCAGCCTTGACTAATTGTAGACTTATGTGGACATGAATTCATGATAGATGAAAGCTGTTCTTAAATTAAAATTGATGCGGCACATTCTTGTCAGAGTGGATTCACTCTCAGATACAGTGAAGCACCAGACTGCTTAAACTGGAGCGTTGCTATTTACACAGAAACCCAGGTTGGCATGTTACCATTTCCTGGTTTCCAGATCAATTCAGCAATGCCTTCCGCCACTCGCAGGCAATAACAATGTCAAACCTATATCCCACAATCATCTCTGGTTTCAAAAGCAAAAGGGAATGCATTGAAAATAATGTTCAAGTAGACTAAAGACTATTAGCTCAACCTCCTGCATGTATATCACTCTTCTAATGTAGCATAATACTTCATGTGCCCGTCCCAGCATCTCCATGTCAAAATAATTAAAAGCTTGGCTAAAGAGATAGGCTTTAAAGGAGCATCTTATCGGGGGAACGACAATGTAGGGAGGCGGAGAGAATCCCAATGTTCAAATTCTTAGCAGCTGAAGGCACAGCCACCAACGGATTACAATTAGGAATGCGCAGGAGACCATTATCAGAGGAGTGCAAATATCTTGGAGGGTTGTTGGGGCTGGAGGAGATACAGAGGTAGGGAGGGTTGAGGCTCCAGAGGGATTTGAAAACGAGGGTGAGAATTTCATTTTAGGAAAGTGAGGTACTGTCAGACTGGGAGCAAATGGAAGTCAGACAGCACAGGGGTGATGGGTGAGTGAGATTCATTCTCAGTAGCAGACAGGCTATTGTTCCACCCCCCGCCCCCAAATATGCACTCTGGTTGTAAAATTCCGAGCAAGCCTATTACTCACTGCAGAAACCCGAGGGTGAGGCTTAACACACCCAAAAGCCTGCAGAAGGAAGTAGTGCGCACATGCAGGCCTCTGATGCTGCAGGCAGCCTGAAGCAGCTCCCACCCCCCCACAATTGCAGACGCCCACGGCCATAGACGCAGTCCCAGCCAACCCCACCCTCCCCGATTGCGGCCCCACTGACTACTGCAGAGTACCAACAGGCCCCCTTCTCCCTTTAGCACTCCCCAGGTACTGCCCAGGTGCCACTGCCTGTGGGGCACCTCCCTTGCCCTCAGCAGCCACCGGCGAGGCCAAGTTGAGTGCTCCCCGTTCATGGGGAGCATGTCTATTCTTCACCGGCGAGAATGTCTCCGGACAAGGTCAAAGGAGAGCCGAGCCCAGATGATTCAGTGCCAGGCTCACTAATGACATTGAAATACTTCTTTAAATAAATTTGAATACATTAACCTGCCTTGTACTTATTCCCAGGAACAGGCTGACTGCACCGGAAATCCGGCGCTCGTAAAATGGTGCTGGTCACTTTACGACCGCATCACGTCCAAAAATGGGCACAATGCGATGGTAAAATCCCAGTCTAAGTCTCCAAGGTTGATCTCCCACAGGACTGCTTAGTATTTGAAAACTCTGCGATCAGCGATCAAAGAAAAGGCCAGGCAGCGCTGCCTTAATGACTATCGTTCGATGGCTCTGACATCCATCATTGAAGTGCTTTGAGAAGTTAGTCATGGCACGAATCACTTCCGCCCTCCCAGATTGTAGTGGATCCACTACAGTTTGCCTATTGCCACAACAAGCCCACAGCAGACCTGGCCCTGCATTCAACCCTGGAACACCTATATAACAAAGACACCTATGTCAGACTCCTATTTATTTATCGACTGCAGCTCAGCCTTCAACAACATTATTCCTGCGAAACTCATCTCCAAACCCTGTGGCCTGGGACTCAACTCCTCCCTCTGTGACTGGATCCTAAACTTCCTAACCCAAAGACCTGCATTCCAGGTCAGTAAGGATAGGCAACAACACCTCCTCCACGATCATCCTCAACATTGGTGCCCCACAAAGCTGTCTCCTGAGCCCCTTACTCCTTATACAACTATGACAGTGGGGCCAACTTGATTTTCAAGTTTGCTGATGACACCACTGCAGTGGATTGGATCTCAATGACGAGATGGAATGCAGGAAAGAGATAGAGAATCTGGTGAACTGGTGCGATGGCAATCTCTCCCTCAAAGTCAACAAAACAGAGATAGTCATCGACTGCAGGAAGTGTAGAGAGGACATGCCCCTGTCTACATTAACAGGGATGAAGTAGAAATAGTCAAGAGCTTCAAGGTTTTAGGTGTTCAGATCACCAACAACCTGTCTGGGTTCCCCCATGCTGACACTACAGTTAAGAAAGCCCACCAATGCCTCTACTTTCTCAGAAGACTAAGGAAATTTGGCATGTCAGTTACGACACTCACCAACTTTAAACAGATGCACTATAGAAAGCATCCTTTTTGGGTGTGTCACAGCTTGGTATGGGCTCCTGTTCTGTCCAAGACTGCAAGAAACTACAAAGGGTCATGAGCAAAGCCCAGTCCATCACTCAAACCAGCCTCCCATCCATTAATACTGTCTACACTTTTCACTGCCTTGGAAAAGCAGCCAGCATAATCAAGGACCCCATGCACCCCGGACATATTCTCTTCCACCTTCGTCCATTGGGAAAAGATACAAAAAAGTCTGAGGACATGTACCAATGGACTCAAGAACAGCTTCTTCACTGTTGCCATCAGACTTTTGAATGGACCTACCTCGTATTAAGTTGACCTTTCTCTACGCCTTAGTTGTGACTGTAACACTACATTCTGTACTCTCTCATTTCCTTCTCTATGTACGGTATGCTTTGTCGGTATAGCATGCGCAAGAAACAATACTTTTCACTGTATACTAATACATGTAACAATAATAAATCAAATCAGTCTCCCAACATTAATATGCAGGAATCAGTTGCCTTCAGATTTCCCCAACACCCATGATGCACAAGATCCAAACATCCCACAGCTCAAATTACCACATCCAATTGCAGGAAACTCTGCTACAGTTTTGGTAGAACTGGAACAACCACATTTCTTTAGTTAAAGAAGTAGCCAAACAATCTCAACAAAGACTCAACAAAAACATTTTTTCTTGATATCCTTCCCCTCAAAGAGGCAACTCTTTGTTTCAGGCTACAGTTTCCCCCTCTGGCTCCTCATTCCCAATCCTGGATAGTGAATGTTGGAAGGCAGTGCAACAAGACCACAAAACAGGCAACGTTTGGATGAAGTACCATCTTAGCCTATTGGACCAGACCTCCATTCCACCATCTCAACATCCAACCCATCTTCAAACGAGTCAGCCAGATTCTGTTCCACTACCCAACACACCGGCTTTTCCCAAGTGTGGGCCATTCTATACACAAAGCCTCCCTCAGAGGCTCACACAGCAGAAGATTTACAGGTGCTAATGGAGGAAGTTGTGAAAACTTATGAAAAGGAATGTCAAAAACACAAAGGGTTATGAAGATTGGAAGAAATATTGGTGGGAAGTAGAGGCCAAGATAAAATGGTCAGTAGCTGGAACACATTTCACAAGTTAAGAACCTGGTCAGAAAATGGTTACTGCCACCACTTGTCAGCACCTTCCAAACCCACAACCACAGCCATCTAGAAGGAGGGAACACCACTATCAGCTGCAAATTCTCCTCATGCCACACATCCTGATTTAGAAATATATTGACCATTCCTTCACTGTCGCTGGGTCAAAATCCTGGCATTCCCTCCCTAACAGCACTGTGGGTGTATCTACACCACAGGGACTGCAGCGATTCAAGATAGCAACTCACCACCACCTTCAGGGGCAATTGAGGATGGGCAATAAACGTTGGCCTAGCCTGTGAAGCCCACATCCTGTGAAAGAATACAATTAAAAAGAAATCCAGGTAGAAGGGCAATGGCGAAGAACACATTCTCCAAAACACAAAGAAGTGCCCAGCAGAGGAATGGGTAGCGATCTCAAGGAAAGAATGATCAAGACTGTGATTCGGGAGGTCTTGTTGAACAGGGACTGAAATGTGCACTTTGAGAAAAGCAGACATCCCAAGACTCGAATTGTGAAATGTGATTCTGGAGAAGAATGGAATGGATCAGTTGGAGAGAAGATGAGAGTGAATGAAGATGTTCTCCAGATGGTGGAGGGGGAAAGACTGTCAAAATAAATTGAATGTACAATCAGGCAGTGGCTTTACAGACTGACCATATGGGAAAAAAGTGGTGGATGTTTAACACCAATCAGCAGTAAGTAGTTACCAAATCAGATGCAAGCTCATTGCCCTGGCTTTGTACTCATTAGCCACTCAAAATGACAGAAAGTCCTGGGTACATTACCTCGACATCTGGAGTTGAAGTGGCCTGGACTGGCTGTGCAGACTCCTGGATCTTATATACCTGCTGTATCAGCAAATCACAATACAGTCGAAGCTCAGACATCTTGGATTTCAAGGAATCCTCAGTCTCATTGATCTCTGCAGATTCAAAACACTTCAAAATGTCACACAGAAAAATAAGCAGAATGCAAGAAAAGGGCTCGTTATTAAAATATCCCTAAAAAAGATCCACCTAATAGGATGGCTGTTTCAAATAGCTAGCATGAGCCAATGGGCTGAATGGCTTCCTTTCCTGTGCTAGAAAATTCTGCGATTCATTCAGTCTATTTCTGTGCTGATTGGAGTTATAAAAAGAAGTTTATACAGAGCATGTTAAGCAAAGGAGTGCAGAGTGACCTAACAGGAGTAGAAACAATCCTTTACAAGCACCCCACAATGTTAGCCTTCCCAGAATACCCTAGGAAAACAAGGAATGCATCCACAAGCTGAACTTCCAGGAATCGCTGGCAGCAGTTACTAAGATCATAATGTCACACTATTGTGAAGCTGGGTGACAGACACAGCTTATGGCATTAAAAAGACTTGCCCCATTTTCAACCCCCTCAGCGTCCCAAACTAACAGTTGTTGAGTTCCAGCCATCTGGAATCATTCTGATCCCAGGAAATCTCTGCTTCGTCCACCCCCATCACATAAACCTCCAAAGAGCCCACTAACACGTGTGTTCAGAAATTAACTAACTGCTTGCAAATGTCCAAGCAAACCAGCTGCATAAATCTCCAACAGTGTTCAGCCTAATCACAGTCGTCAACTTGCAAAGGTTCTCATAGTCACGTCCTGCTGTTCTTGAAATGGTTGCCCTTGCACTGGACACCAGTACTTCAAGCAGGCCACACATTTTCTCAGCTAGCCCCATGTTTCTGAAACAGATGCTAATCCCCCCGCAAAATTAGAGCTATCTTCATTCAAAGTGTTGAACTCCCTAACACCTCAGATCTCTGGCTGGACAGAGAGCACAGTGCCAGAATATACGCGAGTCAGGCTGACTGTAATAGGATGGGGATTACAGTTGGTCTTGGTACCTGTGGATTGGGGCAGGGAAAAAAATTGTCAACATTCAACCCAAGGTGTTCCTAGTTGAAGTGACTGGAACCTGGGACACAGTTTAAAAATACAGTCTCCCATTTAAGACAGAGATGAAGAGAATATTTTTCTTTCAGAGGGTTGTCTGTGGAATTTTGTTCTCTCGGGAGCAGTGAAGGTTGGGCCATGAATATATTCAAGGCAGAGTTAGATTGACACCCTTATTGATCAAAAATCTAAGGATATAAAAAAGGGACAGACGCTAAAAGTAGAGTTGAAGCCACAATCAGATCTCATTGAGGGGCCGAATGGCTTACTCGAGCTCCTAATTCACATATTTGTTTGTAAATGTGATTCTTGTATGTGAAGTGTTTATGTTTACTAGACTCATACCTGGAATTGGCGGGTTGTCTTATGAGGAAAGGTCGAACAGACTTGTATTCACTGGAGTTTAGAATTGCAAGAGGCAACTTGATTGAAACATACAAGATCCTGAGGGGGTGCAACAGTTGCGGGGGGGGGGAGGGGGGGGAATGTAGAGAGGATGTTTCCTTTTGTGGAAGTATCTAGAATTCAGGGTCAGTGTTTAGACAGAGATGAGGAGATGATTTTTTTCAGAGGATGGTGAGTCTCTGGAACTCTCTTCCTCAGAAGGCAGTGGAAGTAGCGTCTTGGAATATTTTTAAAGGCAGAGTTAGATCGATTCTTGATTAACAAGGGGGTGAAAGGTTGTCAGGGAGCATCAGGAATGTGGGGTCGAGGTTATAATCTAATCAGTCATGATCTTATTGAATGGTGAAGCAGGCTAGAGGGGGTGAATGGCCTACTTCTGCTCCTAATTCATATATTCATGTGAAGTATTTGTGTGATGCTTATGCAGAGATATCCAGTGCACTGTCACAGATGATGATCAGATGCAGGAATTACACAAGGGTTACAGCACAGAAACAGGCCATTTAGCTCAACTGATCAATGCCCCACACAAGCCTCCTTGAACCCTAATTTCTCTTTACATGTATTTGTGCTGGTCACCAACTGTGACAGCAACTTGGGGTTAGGGGGTTAGTGTTTTGCACATTCTCACCACTGGAATAAATTATTTCCTCCTGCAATCTGTATTGGATGTCTTATTTAATATTAATCGAATATCCAATTTAGGAATCCTGAAGAGGCACTAAGTGTTCCTATAGCTTTCTCACTGGGAATCGGCAAGTTCAGCACAAAGGAGATTTGTACCAGTCAATGCATTTATTAGCCAAGTTATCAGGAGGGTGACAAGAGGAGTATCTCCAGGTGCTTTTTACTGTCATGTATCGCAGAATATCTGAGCACGTGGATCAGTAGCACCGAGAGAGAAAAATAACAGGAAGGATAGAATAAAAGCATTACCTCTTTCTTTCTTGCTCCTGCTGTCAGCCAGGCAGGCTTTGGCACTGCCAAGTGCGACCAACCATTTCTGTCTCTCTGCAGCATTTACGGCCTTGAGATAGAAGTATTGCTCTCCCGGGATGATCAAGTCCATCCGGGTGAAGTCTGCTGTGTGCACTAGTAAGAATATATTTTTTTAAAAACTTTAAATGAGGAGAAAAGGCTCCTTGGTGTACGATCTGTGCCTGTGTCACTCAGCAAAAACCAATGGCCATAATGTACTAACAGTAAGACAAGGGCAAGGAAGTCCAACAAATGGCAAACAGGAACACGGGAAAGCATTGTTGAAGCAGGAATAAACCATTTAGCTGCACAAGACTGTTGTTATGCCAAGAAAAGATCTGCATTTACATAGCGCCTTTCATAGCCACTAGATGTCGCAAAGTGCTTTGCAGTCAATGAAATACTGTTACAATGCAGGTAATGAAGCAGCCAATTTGCGCACAGCAAGATCCTACAAACATCAATGCTATGACGACCCAGATAATCTGTTTTGTTACAGTGTTGATTGAGGGATTGATATTGGCCAGAACTCCCCTGCTCTTCATCAAAATAGTGTCCCGTGATTGTTTACATCCACTCAAGTAGGCAGATGGAGCCTCGGCTATAAAGTTTCATTACAGTGCTCCCTCAGTTCTGCACCAGGGCGTCACCCTTGATCTCTGGGCTCAGTGCCCTGGAATGGGACTTAAACCCAAAACCTCATGACCCAGAGACAGGAATGGCATCAACTGAGCAACAGGTGATACACAATTAGATCATGGCAGACCTGGTTCCCAAACTCGGCTCCATACTCGCTTAATACCTTTGGCAAGCAAATATCTCCAATTTAAAACCATCAGTTGAGCTCATGTTTGCTGCCTTTTGTTAGGAGAGTTCCCCACTTCTATTACTCTGTGAGAAGTATTTCCTAACTTATTGGCCTGGCTCTGATTTGAAGGTTATGCCCCTTTGTCTTCAACTCTCCCACGTCTCAGCAGCTTTGTTCCATACATCATGTCTGTGTATTCTAAACTACCTTCATGTAAAATAATTGCATTGGGGAAATACGAAAATACATTTCTGAGTCACCTTTACCTGCCCATGGACCCAGGTACTGCTGGTATTTTATTTTAAAACCTTCATTGTATTTGATTCCCTGAGTCATCCTGATTAACATGTAGCAATCCCTCCCTAACGTTTCTGTGTAAGCAGACCAGTTCACACTGGTCAGACCAGAACTGCACCCTCCCAGGCATATCAGTGAGGAAGCATTAACCTTTGGCACAATTCCAAACATTTTATGAGCGTGTTTCCCCCTTACTTTTGCATGGAATGTTGGTGAAACTGGATGGGCCAGCTTTTATTGCCCATTCCTAACTGCCTTTTAACTGAATGGCTTGCTAGGCCATTTCAGAGGGTAGTTAAAAAGCAACCACACTGCTGTGGCTCTGGAGTGCAGGCCAAACCAGGCAAGCACGACAGATTTCCTTCCCTAAAGTAAACTAAATGGATTTTTATAACAATTGATAGTTGTCATGGTCACCATTACTGAGACAGCTTTTAATTCCAGATTTATTAATTGAATTTAAATTCCACCAGCTGCCATGGTGGGATTTGAACCCAGGTCTTCAGAACAGAGATTAATAGTCCAGTGACATTGCAACTATGCCACCATCTCCCCTAAAGACTAAAAGCGCTAAGGAGGGACATCATTCCAGACATGGCTGTACCAAACTGTGAGGGTGCTTCCCAGAAGGGTCCCACATGAATCTTCAGCAACTCCAAATGCAAAAACTGCTTTCACATTCCTACCTTTTATCTCACACACGGCCATTTTGATGCTCCCTTTACTTCCTTTGCCAACATCTTCTTGTGAATCATAGTATGACAATACAGTGCCATCCAGCACAAAGTACCGTGGCTGCCAACCTGCCAAATGAAAGATTGGGATGATAGATAAATAACAAAACAGGAGATTAAAAAGAGCATTGCCAATTCCCATTGTTCAGGGCACCCTGCAAGCAAACATCTCGAATTCCTACCTGACTGCTCAAAAATCAGAGAAACTGTTCATCTCCAGAGACACTTATTCCCCTCCCTAGGGCCAAATCCTTGTATTATGTATCCACATAAGTGGCAACTGCTCCTTCTTTTACACTCCAGTCAAGATCAGAGCCCTACATTCCCACACTAATGCAGATTCAGTTACCTCAGCTGGTGCCTCAGAGCCAACCTCAGACACATTGCAAAGCTCAGCTTAGTTTCTGAATCTAAAATCCAAATTAAGCTTTGCAAATTTATAAACTCATCATCACTAAGGCTCTTAAACCAAAAGAAGCCAAAATCCTTACAGAATTCCTTCAACTTATACAAGTAACACTTGAAACCAAAGAACACAACCCAGAAACAAATTGAGTTAAGGTATGGGCAAAGACGTTTTGTTCCAGTATGATTTGGAGCATTGGGCTTCACCTATGTATATTGGAGTGCCTAGCAGTGGCAGATGGCATTTAACCCTGGTAAGTGTTAACACTTTGGAAGAAGAAACAAGATGGAAGGCTCAGAAGGATTGGAGGTTAATTATTCACAGATCCCTCAAATCAGCAAAGCATGTGAATAGGATAGTTAAGAAGGCAATTGTGACACTTGCTTTTATCAATCGTGGTATACAGTATAAGAGCAAGGTGGTAATGTTGGAGCTGTACAGAGCATTGGTTAGGCCACAGCTGGAGTACTATGTGCAGTTCTGGTCACGTCACTATTAGGAAGGATGTGACAACACTAGAGTGGTACAGGGAAGGTTCACCAGGACATTGTCTGGGATGGAGTATTTGAGCTACAAGGAAAGATTAGGCTTGGATGGTTTTCTCTGGAGCAGAGAAGGCCGAGGGGGGACATTATTGAGATGCATTAGATTACGAGGGGTATATACAGGGTGAGTCAGGAGCAGCTGTTCCCCTTAGTTGAAGGGTCATCTCAAGGGGGCATAGTTTTAGGGTAAGGGATGGGGGATTCAGAGGGCATTTGAGAAAAAACTTTTTCACTCAAATGGTGGGAATCTGGAGTGTGCTGCCTGGGATGGTAGTGGAGGCCAGAAACCTTACAACTTTTAAAAAAAAATTTGATCGAACACTTTAAATGTCTGAATATTCAAGGATATGGGACAAGTGCAGGTATATGGGATTAGCACGATTTAGTGGTAGACGTTGTCAGGGCTGACTTGATGAGCTGAAGGGCCTTTTCTGCACCGTATGACTCTAGAGCACAGGATGTGGCTGAGCGAGCAGAACAGCCAGAGCTAGTAGGGGTTAAGATAAGGTCCACGACTGAACATCTCCAGCCTGCCTTTTGCTCAGCTGATCAATTTGGCCAGTTTCATGGCTTTTGGCTGCTATGCTAATTGGCATCCAACACCCTCAGCTTCATTCTGGGAGCCATTCAGTTCCCATCAGTATCAAACTGTTCCATTTGACCCAAAACAGTATCCAGCACCAAGGATGGCAGTGCCCTCTGAATATGCCAGCCAACCAAAGACAGATCTATACACAGATCATCCAAGTAGCTCTTTTCAGGGGGAAAACAACAGTGTAACCAATAGGCTGTTTTTGAGCCAGTAAAAGGAAGAATATTGCTGTTGTGTCCTTATTGGCTTACTGTCTGAAAGGTACAAGAATAAGGAGCAGGAATAAGCCACTCAGCCCCTTGAGCCTGCTCTATTGGTTAATAAAATCAGATAGGGCTTGAACTCCATTTCCCACCAATCCCACAATCCTCAACTCTCATCAATCAGAAATCTGAATCTATTCAGAATCGAGTTAGACGATGACCCAGCCACACTACTCTCTGGGGGAAGAGAATTCCACATGCTAACCACTCAGAAGAAAGCTCTCCTCACTCCATCTTAAATAGGAGACCCTTTATTTTGAAACTGTGCTCCCTTCTTCTAGAAGTTCCCCCCCACCCCCCCACATTCTCTCAGCATCCATGCTGTCAAGCCCCCTCAGAATCCTATATATGTTTCAATAAGATCATCTCTCATTCTTCAAATAGGCCCAGCTTGCTCAACCTTTTTTACACTTTCAGCCCAGGAATCAACCAAGCAAACCTTCTCTGAACTGCTTCCGACAGAAGTATATTCCTCCTTAAATAACGAGACCAAAACCATACACAGCACTTTAATTTGTTCTCTCATGAGGTGTGGGCTTCATGGGCAAGGCCAGCATTTGTTGCCCATCCCTAATTGCCTTTTTGTGGTTTTCAGAGGGCAGTTAGAAGTCAACCACATTGCAGTGGCTCTGGAGTCACATGTAAGCCAGACCAGATAAGGACAGCAGATTTCCTTCCGTAAAGAGCATTAAGTGAACCAGATGGGTTCTTACAACAATCAGTGCTAGCTGTCATGGTCACTGTCATCAGCTTTATATTCCTGATTGAAACTCCACCAACTGCTATGGTGGGATTTGAACTCATGTCCCCAGAACATTAGCCTAGGCCTCTGGGTTACTGATCTAGTGACATTACCATGACCCCACCGTCTCCCCCAGATGTGGTTTCCCCAATGCCCTGAACAGTTTACAGTCTCATCACATTTTATGGAGTCCATGAGCCTCCTCCCATCCCCTATCATCTATCCTTTTCTCCCTCGTGTTTGTCCAGCTTCTCTCCACGCACCCCCCCCCCCACCTTTAAATGCATCTATATAATTCACCTTTAGGACTCCAGTGGGAGCACATTCCACATTCTCATCGCTCTATGTAAAGAAGTTTCTCCTGAATTCTTAATTGTTAGTGATGAGTTTATATTACTGGCTCCTAGTTTGGGACTCATACAAATGGAAATATATTCTATCATAGGATAGATGCTTCATAACCTATAATGCTCATTTTGTCAGTTTCCCTCTCCCTCTGTATTTGAATTAGGATTTCTCGTATCAGAGGAGAGAGCTCACATCTATTCCGATTCAACTCCACGATCAGATATCTGGTAGTAACGCCCGAGCAGTTCCGGTAACTATGCCCACCATCCAAACACTTAAACCCTCATTTACTCATCACTCTTATTCCCTATACAAATGACCAGGCAAATGATTTCCCATCATCAACTCACACTACCACGTTTTCAACCCTTGGCTTCGAAACTTGTACAACACTCTGGCGCCCCGAGTATCTTCAAGATGTTGAGGAATTCAAAGAAATGGGGCTCGCTTGCATGTCTCAATTGACACATGCACCGGCTCATGTGGTAGGAAACCAAACAAAGCCAGAAGGTCCCACGTTCAATCTGTGCTGAAGTGGCCACTACTAACTGTGGTTAGAGAAATTACAATTGACTTCAGCACCCTACGTTAGGGGGCTGGGGATGGAATTCAGACTGGAATTACCCCTCCTGCGAGCTATGCAACAAACCCTGCAATGCTGCAAAATCTACTGAAGAGAGGACAGATAAAAAATTGTCAATGGCCAGTCTTTTGCTGCTTCTTTAAGCTGCAGCAGGCTCAGTGGCAGGTTGACTCGCATGGATAGAATTCCCAATAAAGAAACAGTACAATACCCCCACCAAGCTCACCACTCAGATAGTTGGTCCACTTGTGCAACACCCCCTCCATCAAAGCGGAGCGGATTCCCCGTCTACTTCAGCTGCAGGAAGCAGCGGGCAGCCTTTGTTATTGACAGCTCTGGGACAGCCAATCCGACAGCGCCCCCACCACCGTCTCCCTGACAACTGCATTCCTACATTGTGCCGTCACCATCGGCCCCCCCACCCTCTTCTGGACAAGCCAATCCGCAGCGGGGAAGGAGCGGCTCCCGCCTCGGATTGGAGGAGAGCACATTGCGGGGGGCGGGGGAGGCAGTGCGATTAACCAATGGAACTTTTTTTGCGGCCGGCTTTGGAGCAGCGGAGCCTGATTGGGAGAGAGAGAGGGGCCAGGCGGAGCATGGCTGTGTACATGACACAGACTGGAAAAAGGGCCAGTCACTGGATGTGGCAGGGTGGCAAAGTTTTTCAATTTGTTAAAGGAAAACAGCTCTGTTTAGGTAAGCAAATAAATCATGTTACACCTTTATAAAATACTGGATCCGCCTCAACTGGAGTATTGTGCCCAGTTCTGGGCACCACACTTTATGATGTGGAGATGCTGGTGTTGGACTGGGATAAACACAGTAAGAAGTCTCACAACACCAGGTTAAAGTCCAACAGGTTTATTTGTTAGCAAAAACCACGAGCTTTTGGAGGGCTGCCCCTTCGTCAGATGAGTGGAAGTTGTGTTCACAAACTGGGCATATAAAGACTCAAACTCAATTTACCAAATAATGATTGGAATGTGAGTCTTTACAGGTAATCAAGTCTCAAAGGTACAGACAACGTGAGTGGAGAGAGCGTTAAACACAGGTTAAAGAGATGTGTATTGCCTGTAGCCAGGACAGTTAGTGAGATTTTGTAAGCCCAGGCAAGTCATGGGAGTTTACAGATAGTGTGACAGGAACCCAAGATCCCGGTTGAGGCCGTCCTCATGCGTGTGGAACTTGGCTATCAGCCTCTACTCAGTGACTCTGCGCTGTCGTGTGTTGTGAAGGCTGTCTTGGAGAACACTTACCTGAAGATCAGAGGCCAAATGCCTGTGACTGCTAAAGTGTTCCCCAACAGGAAGGGAACACTCATAAGAACATAAGAAATAGGAGCAGGAGTTGGCCATCTAGCCCCTCGAGCCTGCCCCACCATTCAATAAGATCATGGCTGATCTGAAGTGGATCAGTTCCACTTTCCCGCTTTCTCCCCATAATCCTTAATTCCCTTGTCTGTCAAAAACCTATCTACCTGTCACTTAAAAATATTTAGCGAGGTAGCCTCCACCACTTCAACGGGCAGAGAATTCCAGAGATTCACCACCCTTTGAGTGAAGAAGTTCCTCCTCAACTCCAATCTAAACTGTCCCCCCCCCCTTTATCTTGAGGTTGTGCCCTCTAGTCCTGCTGTCCTTTCTAAGCAGAAAGAATCTCTGTACCTCTACCCTATCCATCCCTTTCATTATCTTATACGTCTCTAAGATCCCCCCTCATCCTTCTAAACTCCAACGAGTACAGACCCAGCCTATTTAGTCTCTCTTCATAGTCCAACCCCCTCATCTCCGGTATCAGCCTAGTGAACCTCCTCTGCACTCCCTCCAAGGCCAAAATATCCTTCCTCAAGTGCGGCGACCAAAACTGCACACAGTACTCCAGCTGCGGCCTCACCAGTGCCCTGTACAGTTGCAGCAAGACCTCCCTGCTTTTATATTCTATCCCCCTCGCTATAAAGGCCAGCATCCCATTCGCCTTCTTGATCACCTGCTGCACCTGCAGACTGGGTTTTTGCGACTCATGTACAAGGACCCCCAGGTCCCTCTGCACCGTAGCATGCTGCAGCTTTTCGCCCTTTAAATAATAATCCCTCCTACTATTATTTCTACCAAAGTGGATAACCTCACACTTGCTAACAGTATGCTCCATCTGCCAGGTCCTCGCCCACTCGCTCAGCCTATCCAGATCCCTCTGCAGACTTTCCACACCCTCCGCGCAATTTGTTTTTCCACTCATCTTCGTGTCATCAGCAAATTTCGTCACCCTACACTCAGTCCCCCCCTCCAGATCATCTATATAAATGGTAAATAGCTGAGGCCCCAGCACCGATCCCTGCGGCACTCCACTAGTTACCAACCGCCAATCAGAATAACACCCATTGATACCAACTCTCTGCCTCCTATTAGACAGCCAATCCTCTATCCACGCGAACTGGATCTGGAGGTGGGGCGGGCTATAAACGCGCAAATAAGTGCGGCGTGCAGGAATGGAACGGTGATAATTATGGGGGATTTCAATCTACATATTGATTGGTTGACCCATGTTGGACGCGGTGGGCTTGAGGAAGAGTTCTTGGAATGCTGCCGGGATAGTTTCCTTGAACAGTGTGTGTTGGAGCCGACGAGGGAGAGAGCTATCTTAGATCTGGTGTTATGTAATGAGGTGGGTAGAATTAGGGACCTTGTGGTGAAGGATCCTCTTGGGGAGAGTGATCATTGTATGGTGGAGTTTCTGATGCAGGTGGAGGAGGAGAAAGTGGGATCCCGGACCTGTGTCCTTTGTTTGAAGAAAGGGAAGTACGGTAGGATGAGAGAGGAATTGGCGAATGTTGATTGGGGGAGTGCGTTGGAAGGTAGGTCTGCTGAGGAACAGTGGAGGATCTTTAAGGAGATCTTTCTTGGTGCTCAGCAGAAATTTATTCCGATGGTTAAAAAGGACCGTAGGAGGAGAGGTAATCAGCCGTGGATAACGAAGGAGGTGAAGGAAAGTGTTAAATTAAAAGCGGATGCATTTAGAGTGGCTAAGAGTAGTGGGCGAGAAGAGGATTGGGAGAGGTTTAAATGTCAACAAAGAATGACAAAGAAGTTGATAAAGAAGGGTAGGAGAAACTATGAAGCTGGGCTAGCGCTAAATATAAAAAAGGATAGCAAGAGTTTTTATAAATATATAAAAAGGAAGAGGCTGGCTAGGGTGAACGTTGGGTCCCTTAGAGGATGAGAGGGGGGACTTAGTGGTAGGGGATGGGGAAATGGCTGAGGCCTTGAATAACTTTTTTGCTTCGGTCTTCACGGAGGAGGACGTGAATAATTTGCCGGGTGTTTGCGATGGAAAGATGGTAGGAGTGGAGGGCCTGAATGACATTATTGTTACTAGAGAGGCAGTGCTCGACAGACTGGAGGGACTGATTGTGGACAAGTCCCCAGGACCAGATGGAATGCATCCAAGGGTTCTGAAAGAAATGGCGGAGGTGATAGTGGATGCCTTGGTGATTATTTTCCAAACCTCGCTGGATTCCGGAGAAGTGCCGGAAGATTGGAAAACGGCTAATGTTACGCCGTTGTTTAAAAAGGGTAGCAGGCAAAAGGCAGGGAATTATAGGCCGGTTAGTTTAACGTCTGTTGTAGGAAAAATGCTTGAATCTGTAATTAAGGAGAAAATAACGAGGCATCTTGAGAAGAATTGTTTGATAGAGCAGACGCAGCATGGATTTGTTAAGGGGAAGTCGTGTCTGATGAATTTATTGGAATTCTATGAGGATGTGTCTAGTGCGGTGGATCGAGGGGAACCAGTGGATGTGGTGTTTCTTGATTTTCAGAAGGCGTTTGATAAGGTGCCTCACAAGAGGTTATTGCAGAAGGTCAGGGGGCATGGAGTTGGAGGTAGGGTGTTAGCGTGGATAGAGGATTGGCTGTCAAATAGGAGGCAGAGAGTGGGGGTCAATGGGTGCTATTCGGATTGGCGGTTGGTGACTAGTGGAGTGCGCCAGGGATCGGTGCTGGGGCCTCAGCTATTTACCATTTATATAGGTGATCTGGAGGAGGGAACCGAGTGTAAGGTGTCGAAATTTGCTGATGACACAAGGATTGGTGGAACGGCAAATTGTGTGGAGGGTGTGGAGAGTCTGCAGAGGGATCTAGATAGGCTGAGCGAGTGGGCAAGGACCTGGCAGATGGAATACAATGTTGGCAAGTGTGAGGTTATCCACTTTGGTAGGAATAATGGTAGGAAGGACTATTACTTACATGGCAAAAAGCTGCAGCAGGCGACGGTGCAGAGGGACCTCGGGGTCCTTGTGCATGAGTCGCAAAAACCCAGCCTGCAGGTGCAGCAGGTGGTCAGGAAGGCTAATGGGATGCTGGCCTTCATAGCGAGGGGGATTGAATATAAAAGTAAGGAGGTCTTGCTGCGGCTGTATAGGGCACTGGTGAGGCCGCAGCTGGAGTACTGTGTGCAGTTTTGGGCGCCGCACCTGCGCAAAGATATTTTGGCCTTGGAGGGAGTGCAGAGGAGGTTTACTAGGCTGATACCGGAATTGAGGGGGTTGAGCTATGAGGAGAGGCTGAATAAACTAGGCTTGTACTCGTTAGAGTTTAGAAGGATGAGGGGAGATCTCATTGAGACATATAAGATGATGAAAGGGATGGATAGGGTAGAGGTGGAGAGGTTCTTCCCGCTCAGAAAGGACAGCAGGACTAGAGGGCACAGCCTCAAGATAAGGGGGGGCAGTTTAGAATGGAGTTGAGGAGGAACTTCTTCACTCAAAGGGTGGTGAGTCTCTGGAATTCTCTGCCCGTTGAAGTGGTGGAGGCTGCCTCGCTAAATATATTTAAGACGCGGGTAGATAGGTTTTTGGTAGGCAAGGGGATTAAGGGTTATGGGGAGAAGGCGGGAAAGTGGAACTGAGCCACTTCAGATCAGCCATGATCTTATTGAATGGTGGGGCAGGCTCGAAGGGCTAGATGTCCTACTCCTGCTCCTATTTCTTATGTTCTTATGAACACCTTACCCCCAACTCCGTGCACCCTAACCTTCTGAAGCAAACTTTTGTGAGGCACCTTTTCAAACGCCTTTTGAAAATCTAGAAACACCACATCCACCGGTTCCCCTCTGTCTACCGCACTAGTCACATCCTCATAGAAATCCAACAAATTCGTTAAACACGACTTCTCCTTAATGAATCTGTGCTGCGTCTGCTCTATCAAACCATTCCTTTCTAGGTGCCTCACTATTCCTCGTTTGATGACGGATTCAAGCATTTTTCCAACTACAGACGTTAAACTAACCGGCCTATAATTCCCTGCCTTTTGTCTGCTACCTTTTTTAAACAGCGGCGTAACATTAGCCGTTTTCCAATCTTCCAGCACTTCCCCGGAATCCAGTGAATTTTGGTAAATAATCACTAAGGCGTCCACTATCACCTCTGCCATTTCCTTCAGAACCCTGGGATGCATTCCATCCGGTCCTGGGAACTTGTCCACCATCAGTCCCATTAGTCTATCAAGCACTACCTCTCTAGTGACAGTAATCGCATTCAGGCCCTCAACTCCTACCATCCTTCTATCTTTAATATCCGGCAAACTATTCGCATCCTCCTCCATGAAGACTGAGGCAAAAAACTTATTTAAGGCCTCAGCCATTTCCTCATCTCCCACCACTAAATCCCCCCTCTCATCCTCTAAGGGTCCAACATTCACTCTAGCCAGCCTCCTCTTTATATATTTGTAAAAACTCTTACTGTCCTTTTTTATATTGAGTGCTAGTTTAGCTTCATAGTCTATCCTTCCTTTCTTTATCAACTTCTTAGTCATTCTTTGTTGATTTTTAAACCTTTTCCAATCTTCTAATCACCCACTACTTTTAGCCACTCTGAACGCATCAGCTTTTAATTTAATACTCTCCTTTATTTCCTTCGATAACCACGGCTGGTTATCCCTTCTCCTACATTCCTTCTTTACCATCGGAATATATTTCTGCTGAGTACCAAAAAAGATGTCCTTAAAGATCCTCCACTGTTCCTCAGCCGTCCTACCAACCAATCTGCACCCCCAATCTACATTCGCCAATTCTGCTCTCATCCTATCATACTCCCCTCTGTTCAAACAGAGGACACAGGTTCGGGGCCCTACTTTCTCATCCTCCATCTGCATCAAAAACTCAACCAAACTATGATTGCTCGTTCCAAGAGGATCCCTCACAATAAGATCGCTAATTCTACCTGCCTCGTTACACAACACCAGATCTAAGATAGCTCGCTCCCTCGTAGGTTCCGTCACAAACTGTTCAAGGAAACTATCCCGGTGATAGGAAACTCCTTCTGGTGATTGTCCTGTGGTGTCCATTCATCCATTGTCGTAGCATCTGCTTGGTTGATATACCATGCCTTATAAGAACATAAGAACATAAGAAATAGGAGCAGGAGTAGGCCATCTGGCCCTTCGAGCCTGCCCCGCCATTCAATAAGATCATGGCTGATCTGTCGTGGCTCAGTTCCACATTCCCGCCCTCTCCCCATTACCCTTAATCCCCTCTCTTATCAAAAACCCATCAACCCGCGTCTTAAAAATATTTAGCGAGGCAGCCTCCACCACTTCAACGGGCAGAGAATTCCAGAGATTCACCACCCTTTGAGTGAAGAAGTTCCTCCTCAACTCCGTTCTAAACTGCCCCCCCCCCCTTTATCTTGAGGCTGTGCCCCCTAGTCCTACTGTCCTTTCTGAGTGGGAAGAGCCTCCCCACATCTATCCTATCCATCCCATTCAACATCTTATACGTCTCAATGAGATCTCCCCTCATTCTTCTAAACTCTAACGAGTACAAGCCTAGTTTATTCAGTCTCTCCTCATAGCTCAACCCCCTCAACTCCGGTATCAGCCTAGTAAACCTCCTCTGCACTCCCTCCAAGGCCAAAATATCCTTGCGTAAGTGTGGCGACCAAAACTGCACACAGTACTCCAGCTGCAGCCTCACCAGTGCCCTATACAGCTGCAGCAAGACCTCCCTACTTTTATATTCAATCCCCCTCGCTATGAAGGCCAGCATCCCATTTGCCTTCCTGACCACCTGCTGCACCTGCAGGCTGGGTTTTTGCAACTCATGCACAAGGACCCCGAGGTCCCTCTGCACCGTCGCCTGCTGCAGTTTTTCGCCATGTAAGTAATAGTCCTTCCTACCATTATTCCTACAAAAGTGGACAACCTCACATTTGCCAACATTAAATTCCATTTGCCAGTTCCTGGCCCATTCGCCCAGCCGATCTAGATCCTTCTGCAGACTCTCCACACCCTCCGCACAATTTGCCGTTCCACCAATCTTGGTGTCATCAGCAAATTTCGACACCATACACTCGGTTCCCTCCTCGAGATCATCTATATAAATGGTAAATAGCTGAGGCCCCAGCACCGACTCCTGGGGCACTCCACTAGTCACCATCCGCCAATCCGAATAGTACCCATTGACCCCCACTCTCTGCCTCCTATTTGACAGCCAATCCTCTATCCACGCTAACACCCTACCCCCAACTCCATGCCCCCTGACCTTCTGTAATAACCTCTTGTGAGGTACCTTGTCAAACGCCTTCTGAAAATCAAGAAACACCACATCCACCGGCTCTCCTCTATCCACCGCCCTAGACACATCCTCATAGAACTCCAATAAATTTGTCAGACACGACTTCCCCTTAACGAAACCGTGCTGCGTCTGCTCTATCAAGCAATTCCCCTCAAGGTGCCTCGCTATTTTCTCCTTGATCACAGATTCTAACATTTTTCCTATAACAGACGTTAAACTAACCGGCCTATAATTCCCTGCCTTTTGCCTGCCACCCTTCTTAAACAATGGCGTAACATTAGCCGTTTTCCAATCTTCCGGCACTTCCCCGGAATCCAGCGAGGTTTGGAAAATAACCACCAAGGCATCCACTATCACCTCCGCCATTTCCTTCAGAACCCTTGGATGCATTCCATCCGGTCCTGGGGACTTGTCCACAATCAGTCCCTCCAGTCTGTCGAGCACTGCCTCTCTAGTAACAATAATGTCATTCAGGCCCTCCACTCCTACCATCTTTCCATCGCAAACACCCGGCAAATTATTCACGTCCTCCTCCGTGAAGACCGAAACAAAAAAGTTATTCAGGGCCTCAGCCATTTCCCCATCCCCTACCACTAAGGTCCCCCCTCTCATCCTCTAAGGGTCCAACGTTCACCCTAGCCAGCCTCTTCCTTTTTATGTATTTATAAAAACTCTTGCTATCCTTTTTTATATTAAGCGCTAGCCCAGCTTCATAGTTTATCCTACCCTTCTTTATCAACTTCTTTGTCATTCTTTGTTGACATTTAAACCTCTCCCAATCCTCTTCTCGCCCACTACTCTTAGCTACTCTAAACACATCCGCTTTTAATTTAACACTTTCCTTCACCTCCTTCGTTATCCATGGCTGATTATCTCTCCTCCGGTCCTTTTTAACCATCGGAATAAATTTCTGCTGAGCACCAAGAAAGATCTCCTTAAAGATCCTCCACTGCTCCTCAGCAGACCTACCTTCCAACGCACTCCCCCAATCAACATTCGCCAATTCCTCTCTCATCCTACCATACTCCCCTCTATTCAAACAAAGGACACGTGTCCAGGAACCCACTTTCTCCTCCTCCATCTGCATCAGAAACTCCACCATACAATGATCACTCTCCCCAAGAGGATCCTTCACCGCAAGGTCCCTAATTCTGCCCACCTCATTACATAGCACCAGATCCAAGATAGCTCGCTCCCTCGTCGCTCCAACACACACTGTTCAAGGAAACTATCCCGGCAGCATTCCAAGAACTCCTCCTCGAGCCCACCACATCCAACATGGGTCGACCAATCAATATGCAGATTGAAATCCCCCATAATTACGGCCGTCCCATTCCTGCACGCCGCACTTATTTGCGTGTTAACAGCCCGCCCCACCTCCAGATCATTATTCGGGGGCCTATAGACGACACCCACCAGTGTCTTCCTCCCTTTGCTGTTCCTAATCTCCACCCACAACGATTCCACTTTCTGCTCTTTGGCTCCAATATCATCCCTTACTACCACCCTGATGCTATCCTTAATCAGCAGAGCTACGCCCCCCACTTTTTCCTCCCACCTATCCTTCCTAAACACTTGATACCCCTGAGCATTCAGCTCCAGTCCCTGTCACCTTGGGATGCCTTGGGACATCCTTTCCTGCAGCGTATGAGGTAAACAACATTGTTTCCATTTGGGCTGTCTATGTATTTGCATTTTTAAATCTCTAAGCACAGAAAAAGCACCACCTTTTAACAGGACCATGCAATGCTTTCCCCCCAGCATTTTAAGGAGGTTGTTGGGTTTGACTCTGCGCGGCTCGGACGTAGGGGTGGTCCTGTCAGCTTACGCCGACGACGTGCTCCTGGTGTTCACGGACCCGACTGACCTGCGGAGGATGCGAGAGTGCCAGGCGGTGTACTCCGCCACGTCCTCCGCCAGGATCAACTGGGCCAAGTGTTCCAGACTCCTGGTCGGTCCTTGGGAGACGGACCCCCTTCCGGAGGACCTCAGGCCTTTCACCTGGAGCGGAACCAACCTCCTCTACCGGGGGGTCCATCTCTGCCCAGCCGAGGAATCCTGGCCAGAGAACTGGCGGGAGCTGAAGGCCAAAGTCACCGCCCGCCTGGGTCGCTGGACAGGACTGCTCCGAGTGCTGTCCTACAGGGCGCGAGTTCTGGTCATTAACCAGCTGGTGGCCTCCATGTTGTGGTACTGGCTGGTCCCTGTGACCCATCCCGCTGGCTTTGTCACCAATATGAGAACCCTCGTGCGTTTCTTCTGGGACAACTGACTGCACTGGGTCTCTGCCATGGTTCTGCATCTCCCGATTGAGGAGGGCGGCCAAGGTTTGGTCGCAGATAGCGACCTTCCGCCTCCAGACCCTGCAGAGATACCTCTACGTCGAGCCTCCTCCACGATGGTGCGCCCTGGCCACGTACTTCTTCCGCCAGTGGCGCGGCCTCAATTACGACATGCAGCTCCTGCACATCAATCTGGGGCTTATTCTGTCATCATTGCGGGAGTTGCCTGTCTTTTACCAGGACCTCCTCACCATCTGGAACGTGGTCGCCTCACGATGCAGTTCTCCCCTGTCAGGAGTAGCGGCTCTCATGTGAGAGCTGTTGCTCAGGAATCCGCACTTCCAGCTGTATAACTTCAGGTGGCTGACGGAGAGGGAGGCTGTGGAGGCCGGGGTGACCGGGATCGGGGACGTGCTGGATGGCGGAGGAGCGGGCTAGACGAACCCTGGCGTGCTGGCTGAGTGCGCGGGGGTGTCCGTCCGGCGCGTGGCCAAAGCCATGCAAGACCTTAGGCCGGCTGTGCTCGGCCCCGAAAGCGCATGCAAGCTCGAGGCGGCTCAGGCGTGTGGTGGGATCCCGTCCGAGCGTTCCCCTGTTCGGACGGAATTCCACATTGGCCCGAAGCCTAGATCCCCCTCCCCAGGTCAGGTGCCCCACAGCATAAGCCGTCTGGCGGAAATGTCCTCCGTGCCTTTCTCCAGCGCGCGGAGGTGTTTCTTGTACGGGCTGCTGCTGCATACCTTCCACTGCCGCGTCCTCGCCTGTTGCCCGGATACACCTTGGTGGGCCCTGTTGCCGCTGGGCGGCGGAGGTCCCCAGTGGAGGTCGCTCTACGGAGGAATCTCCCCCAATTACATCAGGGACCTGGGGTGGAGGCTGCTGCATGCAGCGGTGCTGTACAACCGTAGGATTCACTGGTTCACGGGCTCCCGAGACTGCCCTTTCTGTGGCCTTGTGGAGTCCGTGGACCACGTCTACGTTTCATGTTATAGATTGCACACGCTTTTTGATTTTCTGAAACTCCTTTTATTGATGTTTTGTTTGCACTTCAGTCCCACGCTCCTGATCTATGGACACCCGGTGCGGAGAGGTGAGGGTCGGAGTGCCGACCTCCTCGTGAACCTGCTCCTGGGCCTGGTGAGACACACCATCAATAGGTCCAGACAGCGGGCGATCGGGGGCGCCGTCCATCCCGACTGTCTGCCCCTCTACCGCAGCTATGTTCGCGGCCAGGTGTCCCTGGAGAGGGAGCACGCGGTGTCCGCGGGCACAGTTGAGGCCTTCCGCGCCCGGTGGGCACCGCAGGGGCTGAGGTGCCTTATAGACCCCGACAATCACATTTTGATTTGACGTGTCTTAAGTATCCCTTGTACTTTTTGTTTCTGTTCGGGCCGTTCCCCCTCTTTTTGGAGAGCCGCCCCCTTTTTCTTTGTCCGAATGTAATTTAAGTTTGTTTACTTGGTTTGACCTGAAAGACACCCCCCAGCATTTTACAAACACCAAATTCTAACTTCCTACCTCCCAATCTCCAGTTACTCTCCTCAACTTTGCAACACATTGGAGAAGATTGAGGAGATTTAATGAAGGGGTTCAAAACCATGTGGTGTCCAGACAGAGCAGATTTTAAGAATTATTTTCTGGGGTATAGACATCACTGGCAAGGTCAGCATTTCTTACCTGCTGTAATGTTTTGTTCAGTAGATCTCAGAGTTAGAAGCTTGTAAGGTTGCACTGTAGTGTTTGTTGGTAACGCCTAACTATATACATATGTACAAGGCCATAGCATAGAAAAGGAGCTGACTTCTACTCAAATCTCTCCTGTCATGTGACTCTACATCAAAACTGTGAATGCTGTTCTCCAGTCCCACATCAACCCTTGCTATGCCAAATACCCTTATACAACACCACCCACTGAATCTTTATCCAACATATCTACAATACAATCTCTGTTACCCCACCCCTCCCCCCAATTAAGTCTGCAACTTTAAAAATTCAGATATCTGGAGGCTTCCAGATCTCATTTGGAGGAGTGTAGGCTCAGTTGCTTTGGGCAAGCTTTGTTGGCTTGAAGTTGACATTGTAATATTCTGTGTTTTCGCCACTTGGTTGTTTCTATTGAATTTATGTTTAATGCTTCTTGGTGTTGAAATTCTTTATTGACAGCCTGTCTGCTTTGTTTGGACTCCATGGGTTTTGTTAGGGGCTGTTATGATGGTTTTCTTGTTGAATTTAAAACTATTGTTCCCGTTAAGTAGCCTGACGAGTAATGGACTGGTTTCAAAATGAATTTTACTATAGCTAAAGGACTCTGAATGATTATTGAGTGAAAAATTCAGAAATACAAAGGCAATTAAAGTCTTGGCCTCGATTACAAGTAATTAGCATATACCAATGAACATATAGGAGTTATCTCTATTCAATTATAGTTAAGGTTATGTCATGCATTCGTAAAGAGTATAATGTCCAATTAAAACTTATGCATGTTATATCATCAAGAAATGATAGCTATATTTCTGACCAATGGCATCTCAACCTCCCTTTCCATTGTTCCTTGTGGGCAGATATGAACTGCAGCTGCACATCATTCGATTAGATAGTCCTTGACCCTTATCTAGGCTTACTTCAATCAAAACGTGTCATTTGCACATTGCTTTTCCCTGTGTGGCTGAGGCTTAGCTTGCAGTTGTGATTTTTAAACCTGTGAGATTATTAACCCTTTCAGGTTTGTCTCATTCCTTCCAGAAGGAACGTTCACTCCATTTATTCAGAGTGGACTCAGGTTTTCTTTCTCTGTGGGATTGGCTATGATCTTGCAGGAAGCTGATGTTTCAAAAATGGAAACTTCATTTCCACTTTTTTCACAATTTTACACAAATGCTTATTTACTCTCTTATTTTTGGCCCTTTTTCCAGCTTCATTTAGTTCAGCCACTACTACTCGTGAGGTCAGTTGTCTTTCAGAGTTGTCTATGGAATCCTTATCCAAGATTAACAACTTTGCCTGGGCAATCAGTTCCTTATGGAGTCTTTGTTCTGTGGTCACTGACTGCTCCTTACACTCTTTCAATTCACTCTTTAGATTCTTAATCTGTTTCTTTTGTAGAGACAGCTGGCAATGTTAAAACAGGGGATGCTCATAAGGCCAAGGCACAGAGCTGTCTGGTTGTGGGGCTAGAGGAGACTAGAGAGGGAGGGAGCAGCGAGACTACAGAGGGATTTGGAAACTGGGGGGGGCAGGGGAGGGGTTTAAAATGGGGGTGTTGCTGGACCAGGAGCCAGGATAAGTTGGTGATATGTGAACAGGACTTTGTGCAAGCTTGGATACAGACACTTTGAATAAGCTCAGCAACGTGGCAGTTGGAAGAAGGAATGCCAGTACTGCATTGTCTTTGCTGCAAATGCATTCCGAAGTTGCATCAGAATAATAATTGGTCAGGACACACAGCTTTCAGAATTCAGCCAGATGTTTCTTACTGCAGCAATACATCAGGATTAGCTTAACACAGTGGTACAGGGTGTAAATACTGAACAATGCTGAAAGCAGTTTGAAATGTCACTAGCTCAGAGCACACCTTAGGAACTGGTTATTTTGCATTCTATTTGTGTGTCATCAGGCAAAAATGTTTTGAAACATCAATTTGTTGCACCACTTGCAGATCGTTATTACTTTTATTCATTTCTAACATGATTGGCCAGGCCAGCATTTATTGTCCAACCTTCCCCAACCAGTGGAAAAGTGACAGCTTCAACAGCGCTTCTACTGTCCACTCACTGTTATCCTCCACTGAAGGCAATGGAATATTTGACTTGTTCCCTTACTGTAAACTGGTGGGTGAGGTTATTCCAACCAATCCATGATATATTATAGAAAGGCCACTCATTTTCACTGTAAAATGGACCAAAGTATGCAACGCAAAAACAACAATTCAAAAACTACACCCTCATAAGCACCTTTAAATCTTGCTGCATCTGCCTGACTATGCACGTGTGTTTGTGTCTGTATGTATGTATGTCTGTGCATGTGTCTGTGTATGTATGTTGGATCTGGACAAACTTGAACTCATGCTGACCTTGTATTTACATTTTTCCTTTTCCTTAAATGTTTGCCTAGGACCAATTGCCTTTTTTTACAACACCCTACAAAACTCCACAGTAGTGAAATTTGGAAGGATCATGCCACAGGTTATGCCAGGACTGTTCAAGAAACCACTTGCAGGGACACATTGGCTTAGAAAGTCATTGACACCACACCCACTTTACAGACATAAAAGAGATGCCAAATCAATGTTAAAATCCTGGGCTTCAAACAATCTAGGCACTTCGCAAAATGGGAATCACAGTGAAGGCGGGAAAAAAAACCATAAAGATGGGTACCTGGCATAAAAATAGCTGTCTGGCACATAACGGGTTAAAAGGCATTAAACCTGCACTGATTTCCAGCACAGACACTGACTTTCAAACACAGACAATCACTTAAAATTTAAACCACAGGACAGACAGTAAATTTAATTAAAACAGGGAACAAACGCTTCAGGAAGCCAGGCACCTTAAAAGAGATAAAGATAGTCCTGGGATAACGTGGCCTGATAGGGAGATTAAGAACAGGAATGCCTAAACACAAAGGAACCATCTACTACAAGAATAGAATAAATTAAGTCATTGATAAGAGGAAATGTACCCATTCATGGAACAATGTAATATTGAAGCGATAATGGCTGTACCTGTCCATAATAATGAGCTAAGAAACGTTGTACCCATTTGACTATAACAATGTGATAATTGTGTCCGGTCCACCTATTGTGTAAAGGGTAGAAAGGTGGCCTTGTTTCTATTGTTTCATGGAGAGAAGGTAGCTGTCCAGTACTGTGGAGTGCTGGTCTCTTTTCTCCACAAAGCTTTGTGAAATAAACTGTATTGTTGTCCCTCCAGTCTGACTCCAAAGTGGTAATTTTTACTACAACAACAGCATCTGGTTGAGCCCCCACCCTGATCCTTTCCTGAAATTCAGTTGCTCCCTATCTGCCTGCTATATACAGGATTACCAAGTGTAATGGGGTTGCTAGGGGCTCCCACCAGAAACATATCTAAAAAAAAATCTAAAATATTTTTTAAAATGTATCTAAATGTGAAGCTGAGAGCAGAAGTGTCTCCACAGTAGCTGCTTTGAGTAGCTACCGGTGCAATCCAGCTGGATGTGGGCGTTTTCCTCCTTGAGTTAATTTATCCATTACTTCTTTTCTCTCTATCCTAATAGTAGTACATCCTTCGATTTCTTTTGTTGTCATTGTTTCCTCTTTGATCATCTCCTCAGTCAGTATCTGTTCCACATCCCAATTCAAAAGCAAAGTGTTGCAGATGCTGGAAATCGGAAATAAAAGCAGAAAATGCTGGAAATATTCAGCAGGTCAGGCGGCATCTGTGGAGGGAGAAACAATAGTTAACCTTTAAGACTGAAGACGATTACTCAGAACTGGTCATTGACCTGAAAGCTTATTTTGTTTCTCTCTCCACAGATGCTGCCAGACCTGAACTGTTTTCATTCAGTATCCTACCTCATTTCAGTCTCTTCTGAGTTTATCTTACTCATCTCTTAGTTGGATCCTTATGTATTTCCTTTTGTTATTGGTGCCTGTGGATTACTTCTTCAATAATTTCTTTACCATGTAAAACTTTCCAAGGATCTATTACTCTAAATTCGTCATATTCCTTTTTGTTACCATCGCGTTTTATCATTTAGGTACTTTGCAGTTACTTCTTTCATTAGACTTATTTTATCCTTTATTCTTTGCATCTCACAATTGTCTAGTTTGTTCTTAAAGTCTGATATATTGCTCCTGAATTCTATTCAATTTTTCCTTTAAATAATGTCCACTATTATGCTATTTATCAATATTTTTCTCCTTTATCTTCCTTAAACTCCATCCTCACTTTTGGCTTTTCCCTAATCTATTACTTTAATCACTGTATCTCTCAATAAAACCTAATTATATGGTGATCACTATTCCCCAGATGTTTCCCCCTCACCAACTTTCTTGATCTGCTCTGCTTTATTATGAGGTCTAGTAATGCTTCCTCCGTCTTCAGTCTTCTAACATGTTGCATCTCTTGTGAAGCACCTGGGGACATTTTATTATGTTAAAGGAGCTATGTAAATAAAGCTGGTCTTTGCCAGAAAGGACCTTTTTCTCTGCATGGCTCAGTAGCGAGTCTCGTGTCCAGAAAGTATTTAAGATACATGCAACTCAGCACTTCTGGAAATAATTTCTAGCAAATAGTGTTTTATTAACAAATTAAATTCTGTTACACTTTGCAGCACAAGATTCTTATAAACTCTGAATTGGCACAGGAAACATTCAAATTAAGTTCCAACAGTGTCACACATCTTCCAGCAGGAGGTGCTGTTTTGACAGTTTTAGTACTGCTGATATTACAAAGTTGACATTCTCTTAAGAATTCTATCACGCATGATATGGTAATTTTAGGGAATAGGGGTTAAATATTTGATTAAGTGGGTGTTTTGGCATCAAACCTACATCCCTCCAGCCCCCACATGAACACAATGCAAAACATAAATACACCCCAATCAAGCTGTACGAACCAGAGAATAAGGAGAGAATCAGGCTTGCTTACTCACTGTCAGATAGCTTGGTTCAGTTCCTCAATCATTTCTTTCATGGGAACATTTGCAAACTATCCAACTGTGAAAGACAGCACAATTGATCCAAGTTTAATCCCTCGTTGATTAGCTGAGGAGTGCTGGTGTCTGCCCTGATTGACTTAAAGTCCCAGGCCAGGTGGCCCATCCAACCCTGATTGTTTGCCTTCTTCAATGACTTCCAGTGAAGGTTTGGGAACAAGGGTAGGGATAGGAAAAAGTTGTGATCTTTCATTTCTTTAGAGATGTAGTATACATGGAAAGCAGATATGAACACATGGTATACACACAAAGGAATACATGGAGCTTGTTTAGCTGGATTGATAAGACACTACACACAAGGTAAATAACAGCATAAGTATAATATATTATACGTTCTTGACTAAAGCTTTTTTTCATAAATTCTCCATTATCAGGTAAAATAAATGTCTGAACTATACAAATAAAACTATAAACTTTGATTAAAATATGTAATATACATTATGGTGAAAGCAGTTCAGATAGGTAATTTTTTCTGGCACTTGTCCAATGTGTATATCAGCCTCTTCAGATTTGGACACCACCCCCACAAGCCCCCCCCCCCCCCAAACAAATGACTAAACCACATGCACAGTGACTCTAGGTCGTACGGTGGTTAGGAAGTCATCACCCATCCACACCACCCCTTGGGTAAAGTATTTTCAGGGCCCCTAAGCAATTATTTAGAAGGGAAAATATGCACTGGCAGGCAAACTGGTGCTGGGATTCGAATGTCTAGGGTCCAGTTGTCTCTAAACCATCTGCACACATGCGCGGTTGGGTGAGGGTAAAAACATCCCAACCCCCACCCCCTCACTTTGGGATTGTTGAATTCCTCTTTCATCCCAAATATTCTAACACATTGACTTGTCTCTCTCCCTCCTGTTGCCCCATTTGATATTTTCCAGGCATTCTGAGGGCACAGTGATGTTGGGAGGCACTGCCCTGTGACAGTGCCAATAGCCCACGCTACCCACAGTCTTCTGCGATTCACTTTAATGCATCTTTCAGATTTTATATGAATAAAGTATATTTTTGGAATAAAAGACTGTCGAGCTGCAACTATTTATCCTCACCTTGTGTACATTAGGTTGAAAGTCAAACTGCATTTTCCAGTAGACGTCTTACCAAATCTACTCCACTTCCATCAATAACACTTCTATTTACCCTTTCCTCTGCCTCTCCAGCCAAATATATGGAACAGAATATTCCCCAGGAAGACCGCACCGTCAACTGATTCTCAAATGGAGCCATGAATCTGGAATCATCTGGGAGTCTTACTTTGAATACACCATTAGATGTGAACATTACAACATATTTAGCAGTGTGACACATTGACATTTTGCGACTACCATCGCAATAGAAATTTCTCTAATTAATACTTTTTGTCCTCTGTCTATATCTGAGTAAGAACATAAAGATATATTTTTCACTGAACTGGACGCTCGTGATCTCTTTTTTTACCTGAGCATGTAACAGAAAGTCATTCACCAAAGTATTAATTTGAAATATCAGTCTCATCAAAAATGGTTACTTTGCACAATATGATTATGAGGGTGCTTTACTGACCGCTGTGCATTGACCTCCACACAACTCCACCTCAAAATCTACCTCACTTTTCAACCGTTTCCCCTTTCTTCCCTTCTGAAACCAGCACAACTTGATAAATTTGGGTCACCTGTCCTAATAGGTAGCTCAATATCAAATGTTGCTTGACAGACACTCCTGTGAAATATCGCAAGGATATTTTGGCCTTGGAGGGAGTGCAGAGGAGGTTCACTAGACTGATACCGGGGTTGAGCTATGAAGAGGCTGAATAGACTGGGCTTGTACTCATTAGAGTTTAGAAGGATGAGGGGGGATCTTATTGAGATGTATAAGATAATGAAGGGGTTGGATAGGGTAGAGCTGGAGAGGTTCCTCCCGCTCAGAAAGGACAGCAGGACTAGAGGGCACAGCCTCAAGATAAGGGGGGGGGCAGTTTAGAACAGAGTTGAGGAGGAACTTCTTCACGCAAAGGGTGGTGAATCTCTGGAATTCTCTGCCCGTTGAAGTGGTGGAGGCTACCTCGCTAAATATATTTAAGACGCGGGTAGATAGGTTTTTGGTAGGCAAGGGAATTAAGGGTTATGGGGAGAAAGCGGGAAAGTGGAACTGAGCCACTTCAGATCAGCCATGATCTTATTGAATGGTGGGGCAGGCTCAAAGGGCTAGATGGCCTACTCCTGCTCCTATTTCTTATGTTCTTATCTTGGCACATGCATAAGTTAAGTAGAAGCCTGTGCACTGCCCATAGCTTTATGACAAATCATTCAGAATGTGAATTCGGCATTCCCCATAGCAACCTATGAGAAATACTAACCACAGTGATAAACTGCTTAACTATTGTGTTTGCAAATGGTGCCTGGTTACATGTCCAAATAAAATAAATTTATATATTTAATAAAATAAGCACAGCAAAAACTATTGCATGAATTCACCATCCATCAAACACCAGAGACTTCACAATATCCCATTTTTTATCATCAAGTCCATATACATAGAATATATTATACATACACACATGATATATTATATATCAAGGATTCTGGCACTGAACAGTCACTGCTAGCTTTCTGATTCCTGCTCACAGTTTATGGCAGAGCCCTACGACATTTTACACAATAATTTTAAAGGCCACTGACCACTCCAAATACTTTTCCAGGACAACTTGATAAATTCAAGTGCTTCATTGCAACATTATCCATCAAGGCTGAGTCATACTCCCTCAGGACTCACTCTGGAGTCAAGAGACAAGGCTTTGTTGTGGGAGTGGGACTGAGTGGGACATGGGAACTGCTGCACAAGAAAAGATCAGGTTCCTTCCAGCAGCCTGATGGTAGTCCCAATATACAATGATAATAGAGTGAATGCTTAGCACATTACCCTTCCAGCTGGCTATAAGGAACCAAACCAAACCAAACCAAAGAACCGGTTTGGGCAGGTCAATTTCTTTTCTATTGCTTCTTGCAATGTTGGCATCACTGGCAACGCCCATCCCTAACTGCCCTTGAACTGAGTGTCTCACTCGGCTATTTTAGACAGGCAGTTAAGAGTCAGCCACATTGCTGTGGGTCTGGAGTCACATGTAGGCCAGATGGGGGTAAGGATGGAAGATTTCATTCCATTGAATCCCTACTGTGCAGAAAGAAGCCATTTGGCCCATCAACTCTGCACAACTCTCCAAAAGCACATCTTACCCAGGCCCAAACCCCACCCTATCCCCCTAACCCTACACATTTACCGTGGCTAATCCATGTAACCTACACATCTTGGGGCACTCAGTGGCTGTAGTATTATATTTCATGGACCATTAAAAATATTTTGCTTGAATTTTTGTATATTTACTTTTCTGAATTTTATTAATTTGTAGTTTGCAGAAGAATTTGGAATGTTAGATCTGGTGAAGGGAGTAAATATGTTTCTATTAAAAACAAAATGCTGGAAATACTCAGGTCAGGCAATGTCTGTGGAGAACAAGAAACCAATGGTTCAGGTTAATGGTTCAGGTCGATGATCTTCATCAGGAATGGGAAACCTACAGCAAAGAAGTAATTTTACTTATTGTCCAAAAATTCTTCACATTGTTTAAAGAAAAATCAGAATTTTACTTTGGGATAGTTCTGCTTTAAAAGATATGACAGAAGATTGAAGAGGTGTTGGATAGAGAAACCTCTTCTGAAGTGTAAAACTGCTTCTATAGACACTAAAAGCTGTGGGTCACCACAAAAGCATAATTTATTCTTTTGGTACAAAACAGACCAGTGAAGAATTTGAAATAAGTGTACGTGTACTATCAAGAGATGGTATATATTGACCCTCAGAAAAATGCAAAACAAATCACAATTTTGTGCAAAGATTGATTAGACTTATCCGGGCAGGATCCCCCCCACCACCCGCTTCCCATGGTGCGTTCTCCAGCAGTGGAGGTGGCTCACCATTGGTCACCAGTGGGATCTTCTTGTCCAGCCAATGTCTTTGACATTTTGCTTGGCTTGCCCATCCCACTGCTGGGAAAACCATCATGAGGGGATGGGGCACCTTTGGTGAAACCGGAACATCATACTGGAGGGAAGGGCTGGAAAATTCTACTCTGTATTTGGCTAACACAGGTACAGTGGGCTGAATGGCTTCCTGTATTGTATCAATCAGGGATTTACTGCCCTGAGAACTGAAGACCAGAGAATTGGCATTTGTAATGTTTATCAAATCTCACCCTGGTGATGAGGTGGAAGTTGAAGGCCAAGTGACATTTCCATTTAAAGGCCTCCACATAGATTTTACTTCAGTAAACTGAGTTTGGGCGCTCACATTTTAAGAAGGACAACTTGAAAACATTAAAAAAGTCAAGGAGTAATAGGAGCATCGCAAGATCGTTGGGAGGTTAAACCAGGTCCTATTATAGGGTGAGGTCAGATAAACATTAATTAACACCATTAGATAAGGTGCCGGCCTCTCCTTTATATTTGCTACAAACACTGTCCTATTGAAGGCAGTTGGATGCACAAAAAAGTTCAAATCCACGTACATCATATCCAGGTATAGACTTCCAACCATCCAGACACTTGCTACGGCAGAGAATTCCTCCCTCAAGCACAAAACCCAGACAATAGGTTGTCTAATTCTCTTGCCTTCTCTTCCCCACCATTCTCTAAATCTCCTGTTCCAGTCTGCTATTTTGCCTTGCTCAGGATGGTAGTGCCTTCATTCTGGAACCCATTCCCACATTGCCGAGATGACACACATCATCTAAATGCCTGTTGTGTACCCAGGCAGAAAATGTCCACAGGTCACTCAGAATGCACGCAAGTCTGCTGCTATCCTCACCCAATTCTCCTCTTCTCCCATAACTCAGACTGATGGCTGAACCCTGCTCCCTTCCAAACCTGTTTGACTTTCGTTTCCCACTTACTTATTGAGCTCTGGGAAGCAGCTAGTTAATCACAAACCCTAGTTCATCAAACTTCTTATGTCTGTATTGAGAAAGCTCAGAAATTCACTTTTATCTGGACTAAACTGTTACAGCGTTGGTCCAAACATTCTGGAAAGCAATAAATGAATTTCAGGAACTGACCTGCTCTGAACTCACATTGGTTATATTTGGCTGTTACATCAGGTACACCAGACTGATTTATCAACAGTTTTACTCTCTCCCTGTCATCTATTATTGAACAATCTCGGTCTTAGACCAACGTTGAAATGAACAATGTGGGACTGATATTGAAATCAGATTGTGTTCTAATCTGGGGAGCCTGTCAACGCAGCTACAATTGGAGAATAGTGTAGCTGGCCCAAAAGATCTGCCAGTACAGGGTGTTAGTGCCTTTTCAGACTTACTGTGCTCATGTGAATACTGTACTCCTGATTATAGAAACCTGAATCTATTGCTGCTGTACAAAAATCACCCACCAGCTTTTAATCAGCTGATAATGCCCATTCTCAGTGTCAGGTGGCAACTCCATTCATATGGTTGATATACTGCGCCACCAGTGACTGAGCTCCCAAGGACAAGGCACTGAAAATTCCCACCAAAGCATGGCACAACTACTTTACAAGACGACCACCTTACATTATCATTTACTCCTAAAGGTTCTGAGGGTAAACAAAGTTACGATGGAGTTAAACCCTTCCTACTGTTGTCCCTTTGTGACCCTGGGAACAATGAAACCTCAATTAATATTAAAAGGATCTCCAGACGTTAGAATATTTAGATACGAGCTATAGCAAGGTCTGGCTGAACTTAAACAGAGAAAGAGGTTTTTTTTTGCGTTTAAAAAAATTTGATGATTCGAAAGAAGCTTAGTTTCTTTCATTTCTGACAGCATTGGTGACATAGAAGTAGCCATCCATCTTGCTCCATTGGTTGACTCCCTCAGCTCCTCTTTGAATGCAGCAACCACGAATGCAGCCTCATCTCTTCTGCGGCCCCAACATAACCTTTGTGATGAAATTCACAATGGCTGATGCAGGCTGTTCTGGGTCGAGCTCAGCAAAAAGATGGCAGACGTTGTCAGACGTGCTCCCTTGCTTCTTAGCCACAAAACCAAACATTCTGGAAAAGAGAGACAAGGGCTAGAAACCACGGTCAATAGTTACATGCCAGTGTGGGTTGCAGCAGCCACTGGGGGCCAGATTGTCAAGCTAAGATTTTGCTGAATTCTGGGTCTTGAGCTGTGTTGCCTTCTTTAAATTCAAATCGGTCTAATTGGCCAGGAGACAGACAGGCAACTCATGGCAAGGCCATGGAGGTGGGACAAAGCAGACAGCAGCCTAGCACATGACAAGGTTAAGACCAGCGCTCACACTGGCTCCACAGATTTGTTTCCAAGACAACAGCAGAGATTTATTTGCAAACCTGGCAATAGTATATGAACATACACAGGGCTTTTCAGGTTTGCTGGGAAACAATTTCCCCTTTAACCAGCTCCTTAAGGAGCTTAAAGGGACATTAATTACTGATGAGTGCGTTTCCTGCCTGCCACTGCTGGCCCTTTCAAAATTCGGAACTGCTCCAGAGGTGATGATTCTGGACAATGATTTTTAAATTCCAGCTGGTGTCAATCCTGTAACCCTTTGAAAATCCCAGCCAGTTTTGTGAAAGCTTTTTCACTCTGCTGCTAAGGGATGTGTTCCTACGTACTGTGTAGGAATTCAGAACTGGAGATGATACATCAAGATATCAAGGGCACGACACAGATCAAATCTTACTCTGCAGGGCAATACAGGGCAACTTCACACTTTGCAAACTTACCAGCATCAAAAATAGTTTTGCAAGTTATAAAGACCAAGATGTGAACAGATCCCAGTTGAATATCTGTGCATGGCCTTAATGTTTTGATGCTGATTGTTAGTTATGCAGTGAAATGACTCGGGTTAATTGATACTGCTCCATTGCCACAGGAAATTGGCCAGTTTCTGTATTACATTTCCCCCTCCTCCCAGGACTAAGACGTGGCCCATATCAGGATCTTTCAATGCATGGATTCACAGCTGTCAGCCCCAACACATCACCCTCACCTCCCCACACCCAGTGGCTGACTCGATCTCTCCGGACCTCCAGAACCACTTACTTTGATGTTGTTCCATCTGTGTTGGTCCACCTGAAAAAGATGAGGCTTAGTGTGGGAGAGTGTGAGGAAGATCAAAAGTAGATGCAGCACTGAAGGATTTAGAGATGGAAAGCTTACTTTTTCTAATTTTACGTTAAAAAAGAGATTGTCAATATTACTGCATAAATTGTTTTTTTTTAAATGTAACAAGATTTTCATCAGATGTTAGAAGGTGCAACATCTAGCGGAGAAATATTTTTATCTTGTGGTGAGATTCAGGGTGATGTTTCAGTCCCCTCTGCACTGAGGTCTAACTGCGAATGTGAAATAGGTGACTGTCTGCCTGGTGATGGAGCACATTATGTTCATTCCTGGATGAATCCCATATGCAGGGGTAGTGTTGTAGGAAATAAGCTTACCAACAAATTCTCTTCATATATGCTCATTTTCTTTTCAAAACTGGTCTCTTTAACAAACTGCTCATTAACATGAAAGGTTATCAAGTAGGCCTTACCATCAGCCTTGAAACAGGGCACGAAGACACATCTCTAAGCCTTAGACTGATGGGATGCTACCTCCTCAGGTTCAATGGTGTCATCCACCTCCTGAAATGTGCCTTTGCTTCGCAGGCCAGGAAGGTGGCCATGTCAAGGTTCAGCCTGAGCAGCTCGGTAACACAGGACTCCACGCTCTACTGGCTGTTTCCAGAAGTACACAGCAAGATAAGCTTTGCTGCTGCTGCAGGATCATCAACTCTGTGAGATACATTCTTTGTCTGCCCAAAAAGTGTTGTCTTCCAGTGCAAAGAGCTGTTGATGACCGAGTATTGCTGGTATATTCCAAGGTCCAAGACCACATGCTGAAGGATGCAATAAAGCTTAGGGGAGCCACTGCAAAAGCTCAATGGGAAAGGCCACTGTCTTAAGGCCCTTTCGCTGTATCAAAATGACTAGAAACCATGTGAAACCTCTCAGGCTGTATGTACCAGATGATGTTTGACATGAAAATTAAATGTACATGGTAAATATAACCTGTAATTGTAAGCGTAGTGAAGCAGCTCAGAGGGACACATACTGCATTGAAAGAAATTGATACGTACTGCACTTTATGTACTGCAAAATTTGAATGGTAATATACTTTTACAAATTTGATTAATAAAGTATATCTTTGGAAAAACAATCTCCTTTGGCCTAATGTGAATTGATGTTGGGCACTTCCAGTGAGCTTTGGGCCCACAGCATAGGCTGCTCCTAATTTGGAACAAATCTGTATTTGCACTCCGAGAGACCAGTGGGTGGTCAGTGTGGGAAGCAGTTGAAAATGTCACAATGTTACAAATGTTTTGAGGGTGATACAGAACACGGGAGCTTTCCTCTGCATCTGTCTGGGTGATATATGACTTGGAAGTGCTTAATAGGACAATGGGTATCATTCTCCAGTACTACTGCCCCTCACCCCTGAGCACAAAGTTTTAAATGAATGTCTGATCGATAATGGTGCAACATCAGAGGACAAATCCTGGGAATTTTAGCCACATGCAGTCTCTAAGACAGTAACAGTATCAGGATCGGTGTGGTAACAGCTCACTTTACCCTAACCAGGGGTGAACATACCTTCGATCTTGTGGATCTAGATTGCAGAATGTAACTGTGTTGACTGGGTAATGACGTCGGAAAAAAATCCTGTTAGACACAAAAGGAACAGACATGTATGGAAATGGAAAAGATTTTACCATTTGCCAAATTTCTTTTGAAACTGTTTTGTGAAACCCAGTTTTTGTGACATATAGAGCAAATTGACAACACCAACAGAACTGGCCTGCCAATTGCAGCAAGGTGGCTAAGGTTTGTCACTCTCCTAATAAAATTTTAAGCACAATTTCCTGGATTCAAAAGTTATTCTTGATTAATTTTTCAATCAATTTCACCTTGTAAACTAACAGATTTCGGTCAACTCAACAGATATCTCCAAAATTCCAGGGGTTTTGTGAATCCCACAAGATCTGGTTTTGAGTCTCTACTGGTCGACACCTGGAGACTGGTTGATGTTAGGAACATTAAGCTAGAGGCTAGTTAGCCCCTCCTTCAGTCCCCTCAACCCTCCGAGATCTCAGGGAGTCACAAAGGTTTACAGCATGGAAATAGACCCTTCGGCCCAACTTGTCCATGCCGTCCTCTTTTTTTTTAAACCCCTAAGCTAATCCCAATTGACCTCATTTGGCTCATATCCCTCTATACCCATCTTACCCATGTAACTGTCTAAATGCTTTTTAAAAGATAAAATTGTATCCGCCTCTACTACTGCCTTTGGCAGCTTGTTCCATACACTCACCACCCTCTGTGTGAAAAAATTGCCCCTCTGGACACTTTTGTATCTCTCCCCTCTCACCTTAAACCTATGCCCTCTAGTTTTAGACTCCCTCTGGTGTCTCTCCCTTTATCTCTGGAATCCTCCAGTGCCATCAACCCTTTGAGATTTCTGCATTTCTCCAATTCTAGCCTCTTAAGCATCTCCAATTTTAATCACTTCACCATTGGCGGCTGTGTCGTCATAGAATCATAGAACCCTACAGTGCAAAAGAGGCCCTTCAGCCCATCAAGTCTGCGCCGAACACAATCCCACCCAGGCCCTATCCCCATATCCCTACATATTATACCCACTAATCCCTCTAACCTACGCATCCCTGGACACTAAGGGGTAATTTCTTAGCATAGCCAATCAACCTAACCCACACATCTTTGGACTGTGGGAGGAAACCGGAGCACCCGGAGGAAACCCACACAGACCGAGGAGAATGTGCAAACTCCACACAGACAGTGACCCGAGCCAGGAATCGAACCCAGGACCCTGGAGCTGGGAAGCAGCAGTGCTAACCACTGTGCTACTGTGCTGCCCAGCTGCCTGGGTCCCAAACATTGGCATTCTCTCCCTGAACCCCTCCACCTTTTCTTTCCTCCTTTAAAACACTCCTTAAAATTAACCTCTTTGACCAAACGTTTGGTCATCTGACCTAATATCTGGCTATGCGTCTCAGTGAATTATTTTGGGACATAATGCTCCAGTGAAGTGCCAGAGTTAAAGGCACTATATAAATAAGAGTTGTAGTTGGTACAGTTTGCAGTAATATGGGCTTACTTTCGTTGGCTGTCAGTTAAGGTGATGCCCTGGACTGAAACTTTGAAGTGTACCACAGTGGCAGTGGGCCGAGGCTTCATGGCAAATGTCTGCATGGTTGCTTTGGCGACTGCTTGAGGGCCGGTCAGGGATTCCGTCTCCACTGAGTTGATATACATCACGTTGCAAGCTGAAAACCAGGAAGAAAGATTGGATCATCCAGCAGTGTCATACATAGCATGGGCCAAAGTCTAGAATTAAACAAATCTGAGCATTCATAAGAGTAACAGGAGCAGCTGATGGGCATACGGCCTACAATACCTAGCACTACATTGGCACTGAATTTCCTATATCACATTACACATTTGTGTGATAGGCAAAATGCCTTTTTGGCTTGACGGCAGCATCTTGTTAGTGGAAAATACCACTTATGTTGCTACTGTATAGCAACAGTGCAAAACACTAGTTTTACCTGTTGCTCAGATTTCTGAAATGCCTTCCCCCTTCCAGAACCCCACTTTCGGTCCTGAAAAGTGCCCGGTCTACCTGAGATTACCCTGGGGTAATCCTGAAGAGCCTCAGATGAAAAAATTTGACAGCATGTCTCTCATTTCTGCAATACTAAGTTCTGTACAACCCAAACCACTTAAAGTGGTTCTGCAAGTTACTAAGGCCGTTTTCTTTTTGAAAAAAAAAACAAAGCATTGGAGTTCATTTCTGAATAACTTGCATTAAGAATCAGATATGTTCATTGAAACTTGCACAGAAGCTTGGTTTGATCACACCTGGGCTACTGCAAGCTGGTCTCCATATTAAAGAATCAATATAGAGTCACTGAGGAAAAGAACATAAGAACATAAGAAATAGGAGCAGGAGTAGGCTATCTAGCCCTTCGAGCCTGGCCCACCATTCAATAAGATCATGGCTGATCTGTCGTGGCTCAGTTCCACATTCCCGCTTTCTCCCCATAACCCTTAATCCCCTCGCTTATCAAAAACCCATCAACCCGCGTCTTAAAAATATTTAGCGAGGCAGCCTCCACCACTTCAACGGGCAGAGAATTCCAGAGATTCACCACCCTTTGAGTGAAGAAGTTCACAAAAAATGCAAAAAAGATTTGAAGTATGATGCCTGAATTCACGGAAATCATAGAATCCCTGCAGTACAGAAGGAGGCTATTCGGCCCAACAAGTTTGCACTAACAACAATCCCACCCCAGGCCCTATCCCCACAGCCCCTTCACTGCCCTCAATGAAAGGCAATACAACTTAAAAAGTAATATTTACTGTAACAAAAACTTTTTTTTAAAAATGCCCCCACGATTATTCTTACAGCAGTTTAATTCACCTGGAGATTTTTGGAGATTCTCAGGTCAATCCTGCAATCCTGGAATCAACTGGCAAAGGATGTCCTGAGGTATGGTACACTGGGGAGACCATGCAGATGCTCGTGTGCATATGAGCATCTTGGTTTCAAGGACTTCCAATCCAGGAAATGGTTAGGGCCTGTGTAAATTTGACTGAATTTTAACTGGGCCTTAGTGAACGGGTTTTGCAGGAGTTAAAACTGGACCCACTGTTCCCAATTGGCCTGGCAGACACTCTTCGGTCTGACCGAAATCTATTGGTCTTCCAATGCAAAAACTGATTGATGCCAACCAACACACATCACACAGCTTGAGGCCCAATGGGGAAAGGCCACCACCTCAGGCCCTCTCAAGACAAATATTGAAAATTAAAACTCCATGTACAGTGATCCAAATTTCAATTGTTATGCAATGTATTTTCACAAATGTTATGAATAAAGTACATTTTTTGAAAAAAAGCAGCACAGCAGTGATTTAGTGCTACCTCATGACACGAAGGCTGTAGTCCTCACCTGCTCCCTGTTTAAGCAACTCTGCAGCAGTACTGGTGTTGCCAGGGACAACACTCTCCTGGGTTTCATCCATTGGGTCTGGAAGAGGAACAACATGGTAGATTCCTGTCACTCACAAAAGAAATAACAATTCTATGGAATTTCCCAGGGTTTGCGTGGATATCAAACACTTAATATGTTTTAGCAATTTGTTCTTGGGATGTGAGTATTTCAGCATTTATTGCCCTTGAGAAGGTAGTGATGAGCTGCCTTCTTGAACCGTTGCAGTCCACATGGTGTAGGTACACCAACAGTGCTACTTTCTGAGCAGTTTACTAGGCCATTTCAGCGGGCAGTTGAGAGTCAACCACATTGCTGTGGCTCTGGAGTCACATGTAGGCCAGACCAGGTAAGGATGGCAGATTTCCTTCCCTAAAGGGACATTAGTGAGCCAGTTTCAGTTTTCACAACAATGCAGCATTTTCATCATCATTAATTAATCCAGATTTATTAATTAAACTTAAATTTACCCCTGCCGTGATGGGATTTGAACTTCTGTCTCTAAAAATTCAGCCAGGCCTCTGGATTATGGGTCCAGTAATGTTCCCATTGTTACCATCCCCATGAGGTGGCAAGACTCCAGTAGCAGGATATTTACAGTGTAGAATGAGGCCATTCAGTCCATTGAGTTTACAATGGCTCTCTGAAGGAACACTGTACCTAGTCCAACCCTCCGACTTATCCCTGAAACCTTTGCACGTTCCCTCTTTTCAGATAGCAATCCAATTCCCTTCTGAATACCTCAATCAAACTTGCCTACACCACCCTCTCAGGAAGTTTGTTCCAAACTTCAACCACCCTCTGTGTGAAATACATTTTCCTCACGCCACTTTTATTCCTTTTGCCAATGATTTTGAATCTATGCTCCCAGTTTTAAACTTGCTCACTATTTCACTGTCCATCCCCCTCAGGATTTTGAATACCTCCATCAAGTTTCCTCTCAATCTTCTTTTCTCTAAGGAAAACAGTTCCAATCTATCCTCATAGCTACAGTTCTTTATCCCTGGAATCATTCTTGTGATCTCCTCTGTACTCTCTCTCTCTCTCCCATGCTTTCACATTCTTCCTTAAGTATGCCACCCAGACCTGAATACAATACTCCAGATGAGGTAACCAGGCATGAGCTACACCATTCAGACCTGGAAGCTCCCAGGCTCAATTGACAGTCCCAATATCAAGAAGGCATGCAGATGATAGGATCAGCCCCAGCTATGATACCTCCCACTGTTGCACAACTTGTCACTGTTTAGCTTGACAGCTGAAGGATGGATCCATGGGCAAAAATGCCAGGAGATGTTTGCATGAGGGGGCTGTGAGGAAAGAAGGGATTAATAAGGATAACCAATAAAATCTTTGTTCCGCTCCACTCAGTGCGAGTGCTGGAACAATATCCCAGTGACAATATCCTCAGGAAGGGAGAAAAGAGAAAACTAAACCCAGGCCACACACCATGGCAAGCACCATTCAGCAGAGGGAGCCAGTGCACCACTAATCAACACAAATTCAGTCCCTGTGCCAACAGCAGAAAAATCCTCAGAGTTCAAGATTAAACACATTAAATGTTCAAATGACAAATATTTTAAGGAATAACTGATCACAGATTATTTATAATTTAGTTCTGCCGGTTTATAGTGCAATTACTTCATTAAAACTAAAAGCATTACAAGAATTCACAGACCAAAGCCAGATAAACACATTAGAAAGCAAACCGCAATCCTAACCACAAGCATTAAATATTCCAATATACCATTCCCAGCCCATGATTCCATCGGAATTGGGACCGAATCCTGAAAAATGCACAACATGGAAAGCCTGTTCTGAATTTCTTTTCTAAATTTTTCCTTTCTCGATGTTCATCCAGGCTAGCAAAGATGTCTTTATGCTCATAGAGCTAATAAGGAATAGGAATAGGCCATTTGACTCTTCCAATCAAAAAGATCATGGCTGATATTCTATCTCAAGACCACTATCTTGCTCGCTCTCCATATCCCTCGATTTTGGTAGTGTCCAAAAATCTACCAATCACAGTTTTGAATATACTCAGTGACTGAGCATCCACAGTTCTCTGGGATTTCAGATTCACAGCCCTTTGAGTGAAGACATTTCTCCTCACCTGTCCTAAATGACCCATCCCTTATCCTGAGACTGTGCCCCAGTGATCTAGACTCCCCAGCCGGGGGAAACAATCTCTCAGTGTCTACCCTAATAATTTTATATGTTTCAATGAGATTACCTCTCATTCTTCTAAACTCCAGAGAATATAGACCCAATTTACTCAATCTCACCTCACAGGACAATCTCCCCTCCCAGGGGAGCAATTCTCCTCACTTCAGGATCTTTGAGGTTGCATTGAACATTCCAGATTCCAATTGAAAAGCTCTTCCAATTCTGCTCCAACCTTCAAAGACAGCTCCTCCCACCCCATCATTCCCCACAGCAACTGGGGATCTAACTCAACAATTAAGGTGCCCAACAGTGTCAAACGTCAGCCAATTTTGTGCTGGCTGAGCTTTGCTCACCGTTCCTGGAGGTGACAGCAGGAGAGACACCAATGAGAGCAATGTTCTCCCACTGACAAAGGAATGATTTTCTACTCTCTACCTCATGAGAGGTCAGAGTGCTCTGTGTGACCATTAACCTGTGTCCCTGACAAGTATTCTCTAAATGTCCTGTACCCTCCCCCATCCCCTGCATCCTCCCATTCCTTAACTAGAAGCCAATCATGTGTTCGGTTTGAGGGAAGTGTTACCTTTGTCTGGAATTTTCAGCTTGTAAGGCAGGGAGATGGGTGTAATGGAGTGCTGATAAACCAGGGCTGACAGGCTTCCTGCATCCGACATAAACACAAAGGTTAGTTAGTTCTTAAAACCAACAATCATTCTGCAAACATATCTGAAGGCTCACTGTTTTTTAAAAAATAGAAAACCTTGCAGTTATATAGCATCTCAGTTCATCACAAACACATCCCCATGACCAGAACTAGGGATGTAAATTTTCAAACAGCCACTGACAAATTCAATTCGGGAGAAACCTCTTTACCCCAGAGAGTGGCAAGAATGTGGGACTCATTCCCATTGGAAGTGGCTGAGGTGAATAATGTCGATGTGTTGGATAAACACGAGAGAGAAGGAATAGAAGGATGTGGTGAGATGAAGAGAGGGTGGATGAGGTGTGGAGCTTAACAATGAACTTATGGGTTTAATGGTTTGTTTCTGTGTTGGTTTAGAGATTGTACTACAATATCACAGAATCCCTACAAAGCAGGAGGCCATCAAGTCTGCACCAACCACAATCCCACCCAGTCCCTATTCCCGTAACCCCACATATTTACCCTAGCTAGTCCCCCTGATACTAAGGCACAATTTTAGCATGGCCAATCAACCTAACCCGCACATCCTTGGAGTGTGGTAGGAAACCAGAGCACCCAGAGGAAACTCATGCAGACACGAGGAGAATGTACAAACTCCACATAGATAGTGACCCAAGGCTGGAATCGAACCCAGGTCCCTGAGATGCGGCAGTGCTAACCACTGTGCCGCAATATATACAAAAACATATGAATTAGAAGGAGTAGGCCACTTGGCCCCTTGAGCCTGCTTCACTGTTCAATAGGCTCATGGCCAACTGACTGTGGTCTTAACTTCACATTCTGCCTATCCCAATAACCTTTGGCTTCCATAATGGTCAAGAGTCTATCTAGCTCTGCCTTAAAACTATTCAATAACCTTGCCTCCACCACTCTGGGGAAGAGAGGTCCACAGACTCACGGCCCTCAGATAGGATATTTCTCCTTATAAGAACATAAGAAATAGGAGCAGGAGTAGGCCAACTAGCCCTTCGAGCCTGCCCCGCCATTCAATAAGATCATGGCTGATCTGTCGTGGCTCAGTTCCACATTCCCGCCCTCTCCCCATAACCCTTAATCCCCTCTCTCATCAAAAACCCATCAACCCGCGTCTTAAAAATATTTAGCGAGGCAGCCTCCACCACTTCAACGGGCAGAGAATTCCAGAGATTCACCACCCTTTGAGTGAAGAAGTTCCTCCTCAACTCTGTTCTAAACCGCCCCCCCTTTATCTTGAGGCTATGCCCCCTAGTCCTACTATCCTTTCTGAGCGGGAAGAGTCTCTCCACCTCTATCCTATCTCTGTCTTAGATTGGAGACTCCTTAATTTAAACTGTGCCCCCAAGTTCTAGTTCCCCATAAGAGAAGAATATCCATAACAGATTCTTTCTCAAGTGTCATTAGTAACTGATTCAACAACTGAAGATGTGACTGGCAATGGTACAGCAATTAAAATTAGGGATGTGGAAAGGGTGAGAACTGACAGTGCACAGAGATCTGGAGAGGGCTTGAACCCTGGCTGCTCAAATGTGGGACCTTTCCTCTCTGTGTGACTCTGCTCCATTTTTTGAGTATTATTTTAATGAGACAGAGTGATGGAGTTGGACAGACAGCGCAGCGCCTGGTGATCAGTGAATGGATTCAGCACTATCTGAGGAATAGGCCATTTACTGGCTGTATCCAGCATTTTAGCGAGAAGAAAGTAACCTACCAAAGTGAGGCTCATTCTGGCAGCCTTTAATCTTCACACCTTTCGAGCCTGTCTCGATGAGGAAATGTCTGACCAGCAGTTCGTTGGGATCGCCTGCAAGGACAATTTGGAGAATCAGGATCGCCAGTGTGTCACAGAAAGATCTGTACAAAGGAAACCACTCAGCCCATCTAACTCCACCCTTATCTAGATACCCCCTCCCCCATACAGTCCTAGTTGCCCAAAATGAGCTGCCTTTTGTATTCCAGTTACCAACAGTGGAAAACCTGGGGAGGAGTGTGCAATTGGACAAAGCAATGATCCCTTCTGCCCCGTAAGTGGTTCCCAATCCCAGCCCCAGACCAGCAGGGTGATTCACCCCCTTCCTTAGAGCCAATTACTGCCAAATTACAACCAAGTCAGGCACCCAGCAGTCAGGTCGAGTCTTCCCCCACATTCCTTGAACAGTATGTAACAGAACCTATGAGGAAGTGAGTTATCTTAGATCTGGTACTGTGTAAGGAGGCAGGTAGAATTAGGGATCTTCTTGTGAGGGATCCTCTTGGGATGAGTGATCATAGTATGGTTGAATTTCTGATGCAGATGGAGGATGAGAAAGGAGGGTCCCAAACCAGTGTCCTCTGTTTGAACAGAGGGGAGTACGATAAGATGAGGGCAGCATTGACCAATGCAGATAGGGGGCGCAGATTGGTTGGCAGGATGGCTGAGGAGGATTTTTAAGGAGATCTTTTTCGGTACTCAGCAGAAATATATTCCAGTGATAAAGAACGATTGTAAGAGAAGAGATAACCAGCCGTGGTTATCGAAGGAAATAGAGAGTATTAAATTAAAAGCCGATGCGTTCAGAGTGGCTAAAAACAGTAGGCAATTAGAAGATTGGGAAAGATTTAAAAAACAACAAAGAATGACTAAGAAAGCAATAAAGAAAGAAAAGATAGAGTATGAAGCTAAACTAGCTCTAAATATAAAAAATGATAGTAAAAGTTTTTACAAATATATAAAGAAGAAGAGGCTGGCTAGAGTGAATGTTGGACCCTTGGAGGCTGAGAGGGGGGATTTAGCGGTGGGTAACGAGGAAATGGCTGGCGCTTTAAATAAGTTTTTTGAGTCGGTCTTCACGGAGGAGGACACAAATAGCTTACCGAATATTAAAGATAGAAGATGGTAGGAGATGAGGATGTTAATACAATTACTGTCACTAGAGAGGTAGTGCTTGATAGACTAACGGGACTGAAGGTAGACAAGTCCCCAGGACCAGATGGAATGCGTCCCAGGGTTCTGAAAGAAATGGCAGAGGTGACAGCAGATGCCTTAGTAATTATTTATCAAAATTCGCTGGACTCTGGGGAAGTGCCGGAGGATTGGAAAACAGCTAACGTTACGCCGCTGTTTAAAAAAGGTAGCAGACAAAAGGCAGGGAATTATAGGCCGGTTAGCTTAACGTCTGTAGTTGGGAAAATGCTAGAATCCGTCATCACAGAAGAAATAGCAAGACATCTATAAAAGAACGGTTTGATCAAGCAGACGCAGCATGGATTTGTGAAGGGGAAGTTGTGTTTAACGAATTTATTGGATTTCTATGAGGATGTGACTAGTGCAGTAGACAGAGGGGAACCAGTGGATGTGGTGTTTTTAGATTTCCAGAAGGCGTTCAATAAGTTGCCTCACAAAAGGTTGCTGCAGAAAGTTAGGGTGCACGGAGTTGGGGGTAAGGTGTTAGCGTGGATTGAGGATTGGTTATCTAACAGGAAGTTGAGAGTTGGAATCAATGGGTGCTTTTCTGGTTGGCAGTTGGTGACTACTGGAGTGCCGCAGGGATCGGTGCTGGGGCCTCAACTGTTTACCATTTACATAGACGATCTGGAGGAGGGGGCTGAGTGTAGGGTAACAAAATTTGCTGATGACACGAAGATGAGTGGAAAAGCAAATTGCGTGGAGGGTGTGGAAAGTCTGCAGAGAGATCTGGATAGGCTGGGTGAGTGGGCGAGGACCTGGCAGATGGAGTATAATGTTAGCAAATGTGAGGTTATCCACTTTGGTAGAAATAATAGTAGGAGGGATTATTATTTAAAGGGTGAAAAGCTGCAGCATGCTACAGTGCAGAGGGACCTGGGGGTCCTTGTGCATGAGTCGCAAAAACCCAGTCTGCAGGTGCAGCAGGTGATCGAGAAGGTGAATGGAATGCTGGCCTTTATAGTGAGGGGGATGGAATATAAAAGCAGGGAGGTCTTGCTGCAACTGTACAGGGCACTGGTGAGGCCACAGCTGGAGTACTGTGTGCAGTTTTGGTCCCCTTATTTGCGAAAGGATATATTGGCCTTGGAGGGAGTACAGAGAAGGTTCACCAGGCTGATACCGGAGATGAGGGGGTTAGCTTATGAAGAGAGATTGAATAGACTGGGTCTGTACTCATTGGAGTTTAGAAGGCTGAGGGGGATCTTATAGAGACTTACAAGATGATGAAGGGGCTAGATAGGGTACAGGTAGAGAGATTCTTCCTGCTTAGAAAGGAAAGCAGAACTAGAGGGTACAGCCTCAAAATAAGGTGGGGGGGGCAGTTTAGATCGGAGTTGAGGAGGAACTTCTTCACTCAAAGGGTGGTGAATCTCTGGAATTCTCTGCCCATTTAAATGGTGGAGGCTACCTTGTTGAATATATTTAAGTCACGGGTAGATAGGTTTTTGATAGACAGGGGAATTAAAGGTTATGGGGAGAAAGCGGGAAAGTGGAACTGATCCACTTAAGATCAGCCATGATCTTATTGAATGGCGGGGCAGGCTCGAAGGGCTAGATGGCCTACTCCTGCTCCTATTTCTTATGTTACTATGTTATTATTTCCAATAGGGTCCTCACACCCACCAGTCTGGCCTGGCACTGAAGTCCCACTGTTGGGTCCGTGTCCTGATGCACCTCGATTCTATTGGTCTCATTTACATGTTAATGAGTTGAGGTGCCCAATCAGCAGTTAAAGTGAGAGAGTCATTACAGCACAGAAGGGAGCCATTTGCCTTTTTCGTCCATGCCAGATCTCTGTAGAGAATCTAGACAGAGTCCCATCCCCCCCAACCCTTATTGCAAGTTTATTTCCCTCACATGCCCAACCAATTTCCTTTTGAAATCATTCATCACCTCCACTTCCACCACCCTTGTAGTTCTCGTGTCACCCTGTCAAACAGCACTGAAACAAAACAGTATGCTTATGCTGCAGTGCAAATACAGCACTGGATTCGAGCCTTGTACAGGAGACAATGGGAGGACTGCCCAGGTAGGGGAGGGGAGCAGCCTCACAGGAGGGGCAACTTTGATATGGAGGCTGGCAGTGGAATGGCTTCAAGTCAGGATGGTAGCTGCTGTCTAAACATACTTAAAATATCAAACACAGGGTAATGCTAAAACATACCTTTACTGCTGTGTGAGCTGAGGTTTGCTGGAGGCGTCACCACCTTAAGGGCAAGGCCATATGCCCCCTGGAATGAATTACTGTCTCGAATCAGGAAGGAGCCTGGCTCGCGGTCTTTCAGAAGAGCAATCGCTGTGAGTGGGAGAGATTAGATCATGAGGATTTTAGAATTCTGTGTTGCCATCATGGGTTGTACTAGGCCAACCAGAGAGTGGGCTAACCTGACCAGAAAAATGGAGAACGTCATAAAGCTTTTCCTTGCCCCCACTCACCCCCCCACCCTAATACCTCCTACCACAACCTGCTCTCTCAAGACTTGTAGGAACGTAGGAACAGAAGGAGGCCTTTCAGCCCCTTGAGCCTGTTTCAACATTCAATGAGATTATTGCTGATGTGACCTGTCTGAACATATCCATTTTTGTCCCATATCCCTTAATACCTTAGGATAACAAAAATCTCTATCTCAGAACTAGAATTAACAATTGACCCAGTACCAATGGCCATTTGCAGAAGAGCGTTCTGAACTTTTGTTGTGTAGAAATGTTTCCTAATTTCATTCCTGAAAGGTCTGACTCTCATTTGCCTCCTTAGCCAGGGAAAGTCACTTCTCTCCATCTACCCTGCTTTTCCCTTAATATCTTGAAAGCATAAGTTAGGTAGTCCCTTAACCTTCTAAGTCCCTGGGAATCTAACGTTGGTTTGCATAATCTCTCCTTATAGACATTCTGGGTGGGATTTCCACCACCCCCACCACCCTTTTAACAAAGCGCTATCTATAGCTACAATGACAAACCAGAGAGGAGTAAGGAAGGTTGTGATACAGAAAGGCTGGATGTTATAGCTTTGAGATGAATTGCCAATCAGGGAGCCTTCTACAGATCATGCCTCCTCTCCAACAGCCCCTGCAACCATTTCCTCTGGTGATAATGATATAACTTTCTGTTGTTGTCTATGGCACTGTATCCAGAATGGCTTAATTCCCTTCTCCCGTGGACACACACTAAATGGTCTGTTTCCATGGCTATTTTTGAAACAAGGACCCCAATATCACAACAACAGGAAGTTATTGCTGAAGTTTATGTACATCAAGTCTGACAAAGAAACGATTTGAAATTGCCAAGCTGATTAGGTTGCTGCTTGTGGGCACTTAAACGGAAAACCCCAAAAGTTCTCCCCAGAAGAAGGACCTGACCCAGGAGGCCCAAGATTGGGCTGCAGGTCTACATTAAATTATTTGGCCTCCTTTCCTAAGGCAGCCTGCCCAGGTTAAGTATGTCAGGCTGCTTGTCTCACCAATGGTGGCCCTGAGGTAAGCATGGTGGAGGGGTGTCTGGGAGGGAGGAGGTGGGACTAGTCCTTTGTACAAGGCCCCCGCTCCTCCTGGCTACACAGCAATACTTTTTAATAACTTTTCGGTTTAAAAAAGTAACATTTTGCACTGTCAGAGGATTTGCACCTCTTTCAGGCATCTCTTGGGGCACTGCAACGGGCCTTATCGTGGCTATTTTATGGGAAGATGAAATGAGTCCGATCTTTATCCCAATTATCCAATCATTTTGGAACTTGAAGGAAGAGCCTCATAGCAAAAATGCAAGTGGCATTATCCCGGAATAAACTTTACACAGCATTGAGGGAAATTGGGCACGTTGGTAATTTTAAAGTGTTTTGAAAATGTCCTTACCTACAAGCTCTAGATACTGGTAAATATACCTCACATGGGATACAATTTAACATTGCTCTAAACTGCTGACTCTAAACTGTTATTTTAAATTCATGGGATGTGGGCATCACTGGATAGGATAGCATTTATTGCCCATCCCTAATTGCCCTTTCTAGGCCATTTCAGAGGGCATTTGAAGACTCAGCAGCATTGTTGTGTGGATCTGGAGTCACATGTAAGCCAGACCAGGTAAGGATGGCAGATTTCCTTCCCTAAAGGACTTCTACAACAATGGTCATCATTTTTCTTTTGAATTTGCCATGGTAGTATTTGAACCCTGGGCCCCTGGTTTACTAGTCCAGCAGCAATACCATATAAACTAGCAATAGCACAGACTAGGATTTTCGATGAGATATTTCTGTGTTCATCTACACATCCCCAACACGCCTATGAGTTCTTTTTCTTGAACCAGTGAATCTGGAGATTTATCCTTGAGCCAGGAATTCTGTCTGACATGAACTGGGAAACATGATGTGGAAATGCTGGCATTGGACTAGGATAAGCATAGTAAGAAGTCTCACAACACCAGGTTAAAGTCCAACAGGTTTATTTGACAGCACAAGCCACGAGCTTTCTGAGCACTGCCTCTTCATTAGGATGAAACACTGCCTCTCACCTCATGAAGGAGCAGTGCTCTGAAAGCTAGTGGCTTGTGCTACCAAATAAACCTGTTGGACTTTAACCTGATGTTGTGAGACTTCTTAATGATCTGGGAATACAGTTAATGTGGATCTGAGTCACTGTCAACTCTGCACCATAAACAATAGTCTTTATTCAGACATGACAGTTCACCTTGGTCTCTGGAGATGTTCGGTTTATACCAAAACTTTGAGGTGTCCTGTACAAACTTGGCACTGATGTGGTTTTCCTGATGTTCCCCTGCAGAGATCAAAGCAAATGGTCAGGTTAAGTTTGCCTGCGGTGAATTTTGTTTGTGCTTCAAGAGGCTTGTCCTCTCAGGAAGGGGGAAAAGGGAGAACCCGAAGAAAGAACTTGAAAATCCGCAAGGGAATTGTAACCTGGCAAGCATTCCAAAGTACACTCATTCCCTCTGACCAAGTCAGAGGTCGCAAGTTCAGAGGAATCCCATGATTTGCATGTTTTTGGTGAGCTTGCTGAATCAGCTGGGAAGTCTAACAGGATGACTCTGTAGCTGAGGTGGAGGGGATAGTATGCTGGTTCCTCCTTGCTGGTAGAAAACATCAGCTGTCCTTGCAGCCTTTCTCTCTGTGTATTGAGAGAGCCATGTTAGAATCTTTTACAAACATCTCCCCACCATACAGGGAGGGGGCTGGCTGCAGGGCATCTGTATCTGGCCTAGGTCCTTTAGTAGAGCCCACAACAGCCAGGTGATTGCCCAGTATGCTTGGGGGTCAATTTTCAGCTTCCCAACCAGCATTAGTCAAAATTCATGACCCCTGACCTATCATCATTCCTGGCCCAAGGGGTATTACCCAGATAACCTCTTTGTGGGAACAAAGTGTCAATGCTGCACACAATGTGACTGCTTACCTGCTAAGGTCGGCGGCACTGAGAAATCCAAAGTGGTGGGTGAGAAGGTCACGTGATGCGTAGGACTTTCCCCAGGAGCAGGAACACCACGCAGCGTGGGAGAGAATGATCGTCCGTTGGCCAATCCCTGGCTGGCAGACAGGCGCCGTTTCTCTGGCAATGGGGGTTGCTGGAGGCCCCCTGGGCTTCCCGACTGGTAGGTGAACACTTCAGAAGGAGAGAAGGGAGCATAATAGGGTGTGGAAACAGGGAAGGCCGGAGTCGGAGGGGCTTGGGAATCCGGACTTCCTTGGCAGGACTGTGGAGTGACCATATCTGGGAGCAGCAATGGATGCTGCATTGAGGGGTTAATAAAACAAGGGGCACTGAAGGCACTGTGTGGTGGACATCTGACAAAGGTTGAAGTCTCAGGTGTGTTGGTGACACAGTGATCTGAGAAGCTGTCTCCTCCATAGCCTCTAAATACTGGGCTGCAGGTCAAGGAATGTCCATTGGAGCCATCTATCCTCCTGTTCGGATTCAGCTGAGTGTCAATGCTCGGTGCCTGGTGCGTATTCACGGGCACAGTGCTGGTCTCCATGCCATTCACTTGCTGGCTGCTCAGTGACTGGTCTGCTGGGCTTCTTGGGCTCTCGTTTCTATGACAACCAACAAAGGAGCCACTCTTTCCTGACACAGGAGAGACAGGGGGCTGAAGGTTCGCTTCTGTTCCAGGTGGGGTGGTCCACTGTGGATCAGGGACCATCGATGGCTGGAGTGGTGATGTCTCTCCACCTTCTGCTGCTCCCGTCCTGCTGATGGTTTTATACATATAAAAGAATCATAAAACCCATTTTCCATCTCTGTTGCCACTCATTCCAACATCTCTTTTTGTTCATTCATGGGACTTGGGTGTCGTTGACATCTATTGTTCATCCCTAATTGCCCTTGAGAAGGTAGTGGTAGGGAAACTTTTTGAAAACTGAGTGACTTGCTGGGCCATGCAAAGGGCATTTAAGGTCAACCACATTGCTGTGGCTCTGGAGTCACATGAAGGCCAGACCAGGTAAGGATGGCAGATTTCCTTCCCTAAAGGACGTTAGTGAACCAGATGGGTTTTTCCAACAATCAACAATGGTTTTCATGTGGTGGGATTTACTGCCCACCCCCTCCCCAATCACCACAGTGTGTTTTACGGTAGCAGATGACAGGATCTTCCAGTCCCGCCACTGTCAATGGGCTTTCCCGTTGTTTGCACCTTTTGCCACTGGGGAACCCACAGTAGCGTGTCATCATCAGTGGGACCGGAAGATCCCACCAGTGGGAATGGCCAGAAACTGCCAACCATGGTCTTAATATTCCATATTTAAATTCTCCAGCTGCTGTGGTAAGATTTGAACTCCTGTCTCTGAATCTTTATCCAGGGCTTCTGGATTACTATGTTACCACACCCAAATGATAATGATTTTGAAGGCAAAGCCCACATAAATATCTGGGTAAACAGACTCATGCTGCTGAAGCAGGATGAGGGTAGGACTCTGAAACATAAACCTTTGACTCTGGGGTGGTACAACGAGATCACCACATCCTGGATGAGCCTGCAGTCAATATACATTTCAAAAAAACTCTCCATCCTCGTTGGGTGCCTGGGCCCAATGCCAGCCTGAACTCCACTAAATGCCACCTTCTTTCTGAGAATGTCAGCCATCAATGTTACCCCTTAATCCCCTTCTTGCCAAAGACTTTCTCCAAGTCCAAAGTAAAGAAAGACTTGCATTTCCAAAGGACCTATTATCAGAAAAGAGCTTTACAGCCAATCAGGTATGTTTGAAGTGTAGTCACTCTTGGAACATTGGAAGTGTGGCAACCAATTTGCATGCAGAAAGCTCCTACAAGCAATCTGATAACGACCACATAACCTGTTAGTGATGCTGTCTGAGGGATAAATATTCACCAGGGCAATGGGGGTAACCCTCCTCTGCTCTTTTAGCTCACCCCAAGGGATCTTTAACATTTACCCAAGTAGACAGGAGCCTTGGTTCTCATCTGAAAGATTGCACCTCCAACAGTGCAGCATTCCCTCAGTACGACATCCAATCCACTCCATCTGTCCCAAGATTTCATTCAGGACTGTCCTTGTCACAGGAGGTGTTAAATAGTTTGCTCTGGCTCTCTGTCGGTGTTACCTTGGCCATGATCCGAAGAACAAAGGACAAAGAATAACACACAGCACGGGAAACAGGCCCTTCGGCCCAACGAGCCCGCGCCGCCATTTTAACATTATGAATGCCCTCCTCTACCCATGACCTTTGTCTACACCTATTGGGGAAGATTGAGGGGAGACTAATTTAGGGACAATTTGTTACACCAATCAGCCTAAGAGCACGTTTTTTGGGGTGTTGGAGGAAACCGGAGCACCCGGAGAAAACCCACGCAATCACGGGGAGAATGTGCAAACTCCCGCAGACACCGGCCCAAATCCATGTATCTGCACAGCAAACACTGATAGTCACTGAGCTGTCATGTTGCCTGTCAGATGGTCCAGTTTAAGCACACACTAACGATGTGAAGCACTAGGCAACTCTCGAAGCAACATCCAAGAGCAGCCCTTGCGTGACCCACCGCGTGTATGCCCCTTGTTGGATAACAAGGCAGACCAAATCACCTGTGAAGTAAAAGAAAAGACATCAATAAACATGCACAACTTAGACATTTACGGAATCCCCAGAAGCGCAGAAATAAAGCAAGTGAACCATGAAATATGTTGGAAGGTCCATAGGAATCAATTGATTCCCAGGGACGTCCCAAAGCTCTTGATCTTTATTTAGAAAAGTCTCCTGTATCCCTCCATCTCTAGTCCGCTCATGTGCCTGTCTAAGTAAGCCTTAAACAACCCCAGCGTGCCTGCATCCACCACCCTACTTGGCAGTGCATTCCAGGCCCCCAACACCCTCTGTGTGAAAAACCTCCCTCTAACATCCAAATTATACCTCGCCCCCTCACCCTAAGCCCGTGGCCCCTCGTAATTATTGTATCCAACCTAGGAAAAAGCTTACCACTGTTCACTCTATCTATACCCTTCATAATCTTATACACCTCTATTAGATCTCCCCTCATTCTCCGCCTTTCTAAGGAGAACAGCCCCAATTTGCCCAATTTCTCCTCATAACTCAGTCCTTCCATACCAGGCAACATCCTGGTAAACCTCCTCTGCACTCTCTCCAGGGTCTCCACATCCTTCCTGTAGTAAGGTGACCTGAACTGGACGCAGTACTCCAAATGCGGGCGAACCAACGTTCTATACAACTGCAACATTAGACGCCAGCTTTTATACTCTATACCCCTCCCTATAAAGGCAAGCATACCATAGGCCTTCTTCGTCACCTTCTCCATCTGTACTGCCGCCTTCAAGGACTTGTGTACTTGCACCCCCAGGTCCCTCTGCGTTTCTATACTCTTAATAGGCCTACCATTTATCGTGTAACTCCCCCCTACATTCTTTCTTCCAAAATGCATCACCTCGCATTTATCTGGATTAAAATCCAGATGCCATTTCTCTGCCCAATATACCAGCCTATCTATATCCTGCTGTATTGCCTGACACTGCTCCTCACTATCAGCAAGTCCAGCCATCTTCGTATCATCTGCAAACTTGCTGATCACACCACTTACTCCCTTTTCCAACTCATTTATGTATATTACAAGTAACAAAGGTCCCTGCGGCACACCACTAGTTACAGACCTCCAGCTAGAAAAGGACCCTTCCACTACTACTCTCTGTCTCCTATTACCAAGCCAGTTCTCAATCCATCTAGATACCTGTCCTTGTATCCCATGAGCCTTAACCTTTTCCACCAACCTACCATGAGGGACTTTGTCAAATGCCTTACTGAAATCCATGTAGACAACATCCACGGCTCGTCCTTCGTTGACCGTTTTTGTCACCTCCTCAAAAAATTCTACCAGATTCGTAAGGCACGACCTCCCCTTAACAAATCCATGCTGCCCATCACTAATCAAATTGCCACACTCTAAATGCTTATACATCCTCTCTCTAAGAATCCTTTCCAACAACTTCCCTATCACTGACGTCAAACTCACTGGCCTATAATTACCCGGGTTATCCCTCCTACCCTTTTTAAACAACGGTACCACGTTCGCTATCCTCCAGTCCTCTGGGACCTCACCTGTGTCCAAAGAAGAGACAAAGATTTGCGTCAGAGGCCCAGCAATTTCATCTCTCATCTCCCGAAGCAGCCTAGGACAAATGCTATCAGGCCCCGGAGATCCAGTCCAGAACCATTCTGCAAGAGAATTAGTGGGGCCTCAATTTCTTCCCCTCTATAGATATACACACTGTACTGTGAAATTTATTTCACCAATCACATTCTATTTTCTATGTGTGCGTGTGCGTGTGTGTGTGTATGAGAGAGAGATGTGAGAGTGTGAGTACATGTGTGCAAGAGAGCACGCGCAGAGAGAGAGGGAGAGAGAGCGCACGCGGAGAGAGGGAGAGAGAGAGCGCGAGCGGAGAGAGAGAGAGAGCGCAAGTGGAGAGAGAGCGAGAAAGCGCGTGCGAGCGGATAGAGAGCGAGAGTGCGCACGCGGAGAGAGACCAAGAGAGCGCGCGCGAGCGGAGAGAGCGAGAGAGCATGCGCAAGTGGAGAGAGAGCGAGAGCGCGCGCGCGAGTGGAGAGAGACCAAGAGAGCGCGCGTGAGCGGAGAGAGTGAGAGAGCGCGCGCAAGCGGAGAGAGAGCGTGCGCAAGCGGAGAGAGAGCGAGAGCGTGCGCGTGAGCGGAGAGATACCAAGAGAGCGCGCGCGAGCGGAGAGAGCATGCGCGAGCGGAGAGAGAGCGAGAGCACGCACGTGAGCGGAGAGAGAGTGCGCGCGAGCGAAGAGAGAGCGAGAGAGCGCGCGCGAGTGGAGAGAGAGCGAGAGAGCGTGAGCAGAGAGAGCGCACGCGAGCAGAGAGAGCGAGAGAGCATGCGCGAGCGGAGAGAGAGAGAGAGCGCGCACGAGCGGAGAGAGAGTGCGCACGAGCGGAGAGAGAGAGCACATGCGCGAGCGGAGAGACAGCGAGAGAGCGTGCGCGAGCAGAGAGACAGCGAGAGAGCGCGTGTGAGCGGAGAGAGAGAGCGCGCGCGAGCGGAGAGAGAGAGCGCGTGCGAGCGGAGAGAGAGAGCGCGCGCGAGCGGAGAGAGAGAGCGCGCGCAAGCGGCGAGAGAGAGCGCGCGCGAGCGGCGAGAGAGAGCGCGCGCGAGCGGCGAGAGAGAGCGCGCGCGAGCGGAGAGAGAGAGCGCGCGCGAGCGGAGAGAGAGAGAGCGCGCGAGCGGAGAGAGAGAGAGCGCGCGCGAGCGGAGAGAGAGAGCGCGCGCGAGCGGAGAGAGAGAGCGCGCGCGAGCGGAGAGAGAGAGCGCGCGCGAGCGAAGAGAGAGAGCGCGCGCGAGCGGAGAGAGAGAGCGCGCGCGAGCGGAGAGAGAGAGCGCGCGCGAGCGGAGAGAGAGAGCGCGCGCGAGCGGAGAGAGAGAGCGCGCGCGAGCGGAGAGAGAGAGAGCGTGCGCGAGCGGAGAGAGAGAGAGCCCGCGCGAGCGGAGAGAGAGCGCGTGCACGAAAGCCAGCGAGAGCGCACACGAAAGCAAAAGAGACAGTGCGCGCGAAAGCGAGAGAGACAGCGCGCGCACACGAAAGCGAGAGAGACAGCGCGTGCGCGCACGAAAGCGAGAGACAGCGCGCGCGCATGGAAGCGAGAGACAGCGCGCGCGCACGGAAGCGAGAGACAGCGCGCGCGCACGGAAGCGAGAGACAGCGCGCGCGCACGGAAGTGAGACAGACAGCGCGTGCGCGAAAGCGAGAGAGTGTGCGCAAAAGCAAGAGAGAGAGCGTGCGTGCGACAGCAAGAGAGAGCGCGCGCGCAAAAGCAAGAGAGAGAGCGCGTGCGTGAAAGCAAGAGAGAGAGCGCGCGCACGAAAGCGCAAAAGCGAGGAAGTGAGAGTGAGAAAGCGAAAGTGAGAGAGCAAGCGCGTGTGCGCGAAAACGAGAGAGAGCGCGCACGCGAAAGCAAGAGAGAGTGCACGCACGCGAAAGCAAGAGAGAGAGCACGCACGCGAAAGCAAGAGAGAGAGCACGCACGCGAAAGCAAGAGAGAGAGAGCATGCACGTGAAGGCAAGAGAGAGAGCGCACGCCCGAGTGAGTGAGTGTGTATGAGAGAGAGTGTGTGTGCGTGCGCGGTGTGTATATGTGAGTGTATGTGAGAGTGTGTGTGCGTGTGAGAGTGTGTGTGAGAGACAGAGTGTGTGTGTGTGTGTGAGTGTGAGGGAGTGTGTGTGTGTGCGCGAGAGGGAGTGTGTGTGTGCGGGAGGGTGTGTGTGTGTGTGAGAGAGAGAGTTTGTGTGTGTGTGTGAGAGAAAGAGTTTGTGTGTGTGTGTGTGTATGTGAGAGAGCGTGTGTATGAAAGAGCGTGTGAGAGAGTGTGTGTATGTGTGTGTGTGTGTCTGTGAGAATGTGTATGTGAGAGAGTGTGCTCTCTGTCTCTTGCTTTCACGCGAGCGCTCTCTCTCTCTCGCTTTTGCGCGCCCGAGCGGAGAGAGAGAGTACACTCTCTCACATACACATTCGCACATACACTCTCACACACACTCTCTCACCTTCGTGTGCGAAAACCAGTGAGAGAGTGCGCACGTGAAATCGAGAGAGACAGCACGTGCGCAAAAGCGAGAGAGACAGCACGTGCGCAAAAGCGAGAGACAGCGCACGTGTGAAAGCAAGAGAGAGAGCACGCGCGCGAAAGCAAGAGAGAGAGCGCATGCGCAAAAGCAAGGAAGATAGAGCAAGAAAGCGAAAGCGAGAGAGAGCGCGCGCAAAAGCGAGAGAGACAATGCGTGCGCGAAAGCAAGAGAGGCAGCGCGCGAAAGCGAGAGACAGCGCGCATGCGAAAGCGGGAGAGCGCGCCCGCGAAAGCGAGACACAGCATGCGCGCGAAAGTGAGCGCGCAAAAGCGAGGAAGCGAGAGCAAGAAAGCGAAAGCAAGAGAGAGCGAGCGCGCGAAAGCGAGAGCGCACAAGTGAAAGCGAGAGCGCGCGCACGCGAAAGTGAGAGCGCGCGCGAAAGAGACAGCGTGCACAAAAGCGAGAGAGAGACACCGCGCGCGAAAGCGAGAGAGAGCGTGCCCGTGAAAGCGAGAGTGTGCGCGCGGAAGCAAGAGAGAGAGCATGTGCGAAAGCGAGAGAGAGCGCGTGCGAAAGCAAGAGAGAGCGCGTGCGAAAGCGAGAGAGAGCGCGTGCGAAAGCGAGAGAGAGCGCGTGCGCGAAAGCAAGAGAGAGAGCGCGCGCCCGAGTGAGTGAGTGCGTGTGAGAGAGAGAATGTGTGTGTGACAGAGAGTGTGTGCGCGCGCGGTGTGTATATGTGAGTGTATGTGAGAGTGAGTGTATGTGAGAGTGTGAGTATATGTGAGAGTGTGTGTGCGTGTAAGAGTGTGTGAGAGAGTGTGTGTGAGAGAGACTGTGTGTGTGAGAGACAGAGTGTGTGTGTGAGAGGGAGTGTGTATGTGAGTATGTGTGTGTGAGAGAGAGAGAGTTTGTGTGAGTGAGTGTGTGTATGTGACAGAGCGTGTGTGTGAGAGAGCGTGTATGAGAGAGTGTGTGTGTGAGTGAGTGTGTGAGAGAGAGTGTGTGTGTGTGTGAGCGAGAGCGCGCGAGCGAGAGCATGTGTGAGAGTGTGAGAGAGCGTGTGAAAGAGAGCGTGTGAGAGAGTATGTGTGAGACAGTGTGTGAGAGTGTGTATGTGAGAGAGTGTGTGTGTGAGAGAGTGTGTGTGTGAGAGAGAGCATGTGAGAGAGTATGTGTGCGTGTGTGTATGTGAGAGAGTGTGTCTGTGAGAATATGTATGTGAGGGTGTGAGAGTGTGTGTATGTGAGTGTATCTGTGAGAATGTGTATGTGAGAGTGTGTGTGAGAGAGTGTGTGTGTATGTGAGAGAGTGTGTCTGTTAGAATGTGTATGTGAGAGTGTGTGAGAGACTGTGTGAAAAAGAGTGTGTGAGAGAGTGAGAGAGTATGTGTGAGAGTGTGTGTGTGAGAGTGTGTGTATGTGAGAGAGTGTGTCTGTTAGAATGTGTATGTGAGCGTGCGTATGTGAGAGAGTGTGGGGGAGAGAGAGAGTGGGAAAGAGAGAGGAGTGTGGGAGAGAGACAGTGTGTCTGTGGTGGGAGTGAGAGAGAGTGTGTGTATGTGGGAGGGAGAGAGAGAGTATGGGAGAGAGAAAGACAGTGGGAGAGAGAGAGACAGTGTGGGAGAGAGAGACTGTGTGTGGAAGACAGAGTGTGTGTGGTGGGAGAGAAGTGTGTGGTGGGAGAGAGAGTGTGTGTGGGAGAGAGAAAGAGAGAGTGGAAGAGAGAGTGTGTGTGGAAGAGTGTGAGAGAGATTGTGTGTGTGGTGGGGGAGAGAGAGAGGGAGAGTATGGGAGACAGAATGAGAGAGTGTGTGGGAGAGAGACTGACAGTGTGGGAGAGACAGTGAGAGTGTGGGAGAGAGAGAGTGTGGGAGAGAGAGTGTAGGGGAGAGAGAGAGAGTGTGGGGAGAGAGAGGGTGGGAGAGAGAGAGAGTGGGAGAGAGAGAGAGTGGGAGAGGGAGAGAGAGTGGGAGAGGGAGAGAGAGAGACTGTGGGAGAGAGGGTGGGAGACGCTGAGAGTGTGGGAGAGACTGAGAGCGTGGGAGAGAGAGAGTGGGAGAGGGAGAGAGAGAGTGTGGGAGAGAGAGAGTGTGGAAGAGAGAGAGAGTGTGTGGGAGAGAGAGAGAGTGTGGGAGAGAGAGAGAGTGTGGAGAGAGAGAGAGTGTGGGAGAGAGAGAGAGTGTGGGAGAGAGAGAGAGAGTGGAAGAGAGAGAGAGAGGTGTGGAGAGAGAGTGTGGGAGAGAGAGAGAGAGAGTGTGGGAGAGAGATAAGGTGGGAGAGAGAGAGGGTGGGAGAGAGAGAGGGTGGGTGAGAGAGAGGGGTGGGAGAGCAGTAGGATGGGGTGGGAGAGCGAGAGAGGGTGGGAGAGAGAGAGGGTGGGAGTGAGAT